>NC_071515.1:61977500-62611071 GCF_027887155.1 Malaclemys terrapin pileata | reverse complement strand
TGCAATTCTAAAGCTTACCATCTCTACTATTAAGCTGACCTGAGGACTCTGTTCATGTCTGTATGTATAATGATCTTTTAACCAATACTTTTTTCTTTTTTAATAAATTTTAGTTAATAAGAATTGGCTGTAAGCGTGTCTTTGGGTAAGATCTGAAGTATTCATTAACTTGGTGGGTAATGTGTCCAATCCTTTGGGATTGGTAGAACTTTTTATATGATGAACAAGATTTTCAATAATCTTCATCATATTTGATTTGCCTGTCTGGGAGGGAGCCCAGGGCTGGGTTGCTTTTAAGGGAACTGTGTTTTCAGCTTCTGGGTAACCAGTACGGTATTATAGAGTCTGTTTTGTTGCGAGCTTGATAGATCTAAGTATCAGAATAACCACCAGCTTTGCAGATTGCCTGCCCCATTCTTTGCCCTAATTGAGCAATCTCAGTGTGGCCCCCCTGAGACCTCAGTCACACCCCATCATTGCTACAGCCATGTGAGCCAGGTGGCATTTACAAACAGAGAAACAGAGGTCTGGATATGTTAAGTAACTTGCTGAAGGCCACAAGATCTGGGTTCTGTTGCAGGCTCTCATTCATATTCCCCTTTAACCTCTAGACCGTACTTCAGACCCTTTTATTTCCCAGTGCAGTTTTTCTAAATCTCTAAAGGCGATCCCTATACATCAGTTGTGGAGTGCAATGGTTAGCAAGATGGACACACATGTTCTTAGCTTGTGTTGCAGTCAACTATATGAAAGGCTGCTGAGAGAGCCTAAAATTTTGGTGTGGAAAAATGAAGGAAACATAGCCGGGGTGACCTTCAAGTGACTTTCTGTCTGGAGTTCAGGGCAGTATAAATGACTGAAGCGAGAACGCTGTCTGCTTGATCAGAACAGGAGGACTGTGTAGAATGTGAGTGAAACCCATAGCACTTCTCCCTCATCTAAATGAAACAGAATTGGCTTTAATCATAGAATACTACAGCTAAAAAGAAATACTTTGAGGCTTGCAGGTGCCTTCCCAACTCTCATATGGGTATTAGGCTATTTGTCTCATGCCGCTCACAACCTCATCTCTAATCCAAGAAGAAAAAATATGCAATGCATTTTAAATAATCTTTTATACGTTTTGTAGTTTCCAGAGTGCGGGGGAGGGGAGCAGAATTTTTTGTGGTCTGTTTTGGAAAATATCTGAACATGGAATATGCAGTTATGAGTTTTAGTGGATCCTGAGTTGAACATGAGTCAGCAATTTGGTGCAGCTTCAAAAAAGGCTAATATCATTCTGCAGTGTATTAACTGGAGGGTCTGGCTGGAGAATCTTGCCTACATGCTCGGGGTTCTACTGATCGTCATATTTGGGGTCGGGAAGGAATTTTCCTCCAGGGTAGATTGGCAGAGGCCCTGGAGGTTTTTCGCCTTCCTCCGCAGCATGGGGCAGGGGTCGCTAGCTGGAGGATTCTCTGCTACTTGAAGTCTCTAAACCACAGGATTTGGGGACTTCAACAGCAGAATCAGGGGAAAGGGGTTGGGACGGCTTTGTGGCCTGCATCATGCGGGAGGTCAGACTAGATGATCATAATGGTCCCTTCTGACCTTAAAGTCTATGAGTCTATGAGGGTCATATGTTTAATCACAGGAGGTAATCCTCCCACTCTACTTAGCACCAGTGAGGCCTCAGCTGAAATATTGTATCCAGTTTTGAGCACCACACTTTAAGAAAGATGTGAACAAATTAGAGAGAATCCAGAGAAAAGCAATAAAAATGATGATAGGTTTAGAAAACCTGACCTATGAGGAAAGGTTAAAAAAAACCTGGGCATGTTTATTATTGAGAAAAGAAGACTGAGAGGGGACCTGATAATGATCTTCAGATATGTTAAGGGCTCTTATAAAGAGGACAATGATCAATTGTTCTCCATGTCCATGGAAGGAAGGACAAGAAGTAATGGGCTTAATCTGCAGCAAGGAAGATTTAGGTTAGGTATTAGGAAAAACTTTCCAACTCTAAGGGGTAGCTAACCTCTGGAATAGGCTTCCAAGGGAGAATGTGAAATCACCATCATTGGAGGTTTTTAAGAACAGGTTTGGCAAACATCTGTCAGGGATGGTCTAGTTTTACTTCGTCCTGCCTTATCACGGGAGGCTGGATTTGACTTTGTGGGGCTCTTTCCAGCCCTACATTTCTATGAATCTTTGAGGAAATGACTCCAGGAAAATCACAATGTAATATATTCAACCACAACTCGCATAAAAATACTTTTATAATTACAGCCAATTATGAACACCCAGTGCCTTTTGACAGATGGGTATTCTTCATAAATGGTTATTGTCCATGTAATTTTTTTTGGAAGATTTGGGGTTATTACATATTTAGTTTCCTTTTTAGTATAATTCAAAAAACTGAGCTACTAATATTCTCACTGAACACTATCCCTACCTTAAATAGTAGGTAAAGGATTTTTTACCCCCTCTATGGATTCTCTGTGGGTACTGGTTGGAATTAAAGTCAGAAGAATTTTTTTAGTAAAGATCAGCCTTCCAAGCTAGTACATCCATGGTTATTAGAGATTGCTGCTGATCATGAGTTTGCCGTTCCCCTCCTTTTACATTGTTCTTACATGTATTTATAGCATACTTTCATTGTACTTACCAGTTTTGAAGCCAGTAGATGTAGGGAGAAAAATCTCCTTTTAACTCCCTACAAATGCAGACATCATCCTTGCTTATCATCCATTTTTCCCTCCAAATTTACAGCACAGTTATTGCCTAACTTATCAATTGAAATTTATGCCAGTACTATCAGAAAGCAGCTCAAATCCTGTCTTCCTATGGCAACTGTGGCTTGTCTTGAGGGAGGCAGCCATTTTAATTGTCACAATTCTCCAGACAGGCCTACTTGCTTTCATTGAATATATATGGAGAGAAACAGACTAGCAAAAGAAGTAAACAAAAGCCATACATATGGCTGTGCATCTATAAATCATCTTGCAGACATCAAATTTTAAATGAATAGTTGGAGATGTTTTATTAAAAATTAAATTTTATTAAGCTAGTCTTCCTTAAAAAATATTATTTTTTTTAATTTAGCATTAGCATGGCTCAGCTATCAAATGTTCTGCTTATTTCTCCCTTTTCTTTACACAGAACTGCGTACCAGTACAGTGAATTAATGCAGTCCTGTAATATTAAGTAAGACTACCAGCTAACAGGATTTAACTTGCACAAGCACCACATCCCAACTATCTCTTCCTCTGCACTCACTTCCTCCACCCCACTCTTTCTCAACTTTAAATGAATTCTTTTATCTTTCAGTTCTGCCCTCTTTCTTTTTAAGAGCTTTACTTCTCCTCTCTGACCAGTTCTTATGCTGTCAGCCCCCTTTAGCTTCTCTTCACCTTCAATTCTCTTAATCCTTCTTTCTAGCACCTGCTCTTTTATCTGTCTACCCTTGTGTCCAGGCCAAGATCCCACTGGCGTCCAACCCATCTCTTCTCTTGCTCCATTTCTACCCTCTTCTCATCTCTGCTGCTATGACTCTGAAGTCTACTCTTTAACTTTTTGCCCCTAAGCTTTCAATTTTTATCCCCCCGCATTGCTGTTTGCCTCCTGTCATCCTTTTGTTCCATCTATTTGTCTCCCTCCCCTTTACATGAGCCGTTTCTGCTCTGATTTCCCTCTCTTCTCCAATTTTAACCAAGTCCTGCTGCTGAACGAACTTCAATTTAATGTCCTGCCTCCCTTCTTCCCCTTGTCTCTCAAATCCTAGAGCATGCTCTAATTGCCTTGACTTCCCCTCCTCCAGCTCTCTTTTTGATCCCATCGAATCTGGCTTACACTCACTCTCTCCTGCCTTTACAAACAGTCCTTACCTAAGGTCACTACTGACCTTCTCTCAGCTAAATTAAAAAGACACTTCTGATCTCATTCTTTGACAGGGCTGATGTATCTCCTCCTCAGTTTTCTCTCTAAACTTGATTTCCCTGACATTATGCACCCTTGGTTCTCCTACTTTTACTCCTGAGGGCATTCTGCACCACCAAATTAAAAATTCTGTGCCAAAAAGTTTAAAAAAAATCTGCAAATTTTGTTTGTCAAATAAATGTAGAGGCTCCAGCATGGCATTGGGGAGCACAGGAAACTGGCTGCACAGAGGTGAGAGATCACTGTGCAGTTCCATTCTCTTCCCTCCCCACTTCCCACTGGGACACAGACTCAGCGATGAGGCTGCACAAAACCCTGACACAGCTCAAGGACTGAGCCTGCCCCAGAAACACGCCAGGGACCTGCCTCTCAGTGCCAGGTGCACCAGGTGTGGGCAGGCAGGCTCAGCAAGGCAGGATCCCAGTGAGGGGGGATCCAAGTGTGGGTTGAGAGGGTTCTATGTAGGCAATCTGGGTGCAGGTGGCTCAGTGGGGGATCCGGGTGTGGAGGGGATCTAGAATAGGGGCTTGTTGGAGGGTTCTGTGTGCAATGGTAATGGGACTCTGCAGGGGGATCCAGGTGCAGCTGGTTGGGGCTCGGTAGGGTGGGGATCCAAGTGCGTGTGGCTTGTTGGGGCGGTCCAGGTGCAGGGGGAGTGGGGCTTGTCGGGGCGGAGAGTTCTGGGAGCAGGAGGATAAGGCTTGGTGGGAGGGTGTGGATATAATGGGGTCTGGATGAATGGGGGTTGGGCGGATGCGGGAGCAGCTTCCCATACAGGGATCCCTCCCCATGCAGCTGAGGAGTGATAGGAGCAGGAAGTGCAGGGGGTAGAGGGGAGTTTGCAGAGCTTCCTACCGCCAGGGGAGAAATCTGGGGGTTGGTATGACATGGCCCTGGATGCTGTACAAGGAAAGAGGAAGTTCTGACCTCTCCAGCTCAGCCAGGACTAGCAGCTGAGCCTGGCACAGGGTAGGAGCCTCCAGCCGGGTCTTCCCCAGTCCTGCTCCCTGCCCCACAGTGATTTACCTCTCTGCTGGCTGCCCTGGGCACCCGAAACATACTGCTGGGGAGGGTCGCATGACCCTCTTGTGGCTTCCCGTTGCGCACCATCAGAAAGTCATTTTTCTGCGGAGAAGCAAAGAAATCTGCAGGGGACATAAATTCTGCATGTGCAGTGGCGCAGACTTCCCCCAGGAGTATACTTTGCTGACCCACCCTCTCAGCATCTCTTTTAAATGGCCTCTCATTTTCCCTTCTCTCATCTCTTGATTTCCTTAGGTGCTCTGTCATCTGACCTTAACTCTTGTATCTTGATAATTTCCGTGTCATTTGATTTCCTCATATGACTTTAGCTAGCACTTCTACACCAGTGATTCCCAAGTCTGTTTCTTCTTTATATTATAAGATCAGTGTGGATGTGAATTTGTGTGGATGATATTATTAACTTACAGGACCTTATACATTTTTTAATCTGACTGTGCACTCGGGCTACTATACTAACACATGGAAACAGATTAAAACGTGACTACCAAATTCAGTCCACATGACAGAAATCTAAAATAGACTGGGGGAGCTGGTTGCCCTACCTCCTCATCCACCATGTTATTCCCATGTGTGAACAATTTTTTTTTTTTTTGCTGAACTTGGACGTTAAGTGATAATGGTTATCCAGGTGTATGCTTCAGCATAGCTACTGGTTTCTCCACATTACATAGCAATGGATGCTGGGACACCTTTATAAATAGTCCACTCATCTCTGGTAATAATTCCTAACCCTGTCAGTATCTTAGAAGAATTTTACTACTCCTACATTGTAGTAAATTACCTTGCTGTAGTTTTACTAAAGTGTTTTGGACTAGTATTTTTTCTTTATGGCAGGGTTGGGAATACAACTATAGTTAACCTTCTTTTAACTTGCATAGAAATTAAAAAAAACCTTTTCATGATAAAATCAACAAGGAATGGTTTGAAGAAGGCAGTGTTTGAAGGGCGCACAGATTGAAGATAACCTACATGATGACTCATTTAAAAAAAGTATTTTTTGTGAAATGCGCCAGGCCAGTAGCTCTGGAGACGGAAATCTCTGTTTCCTAGAATAGAAAATGCACAGGCATTGGCACGTTTCCCTGGATTGCCCTTCTAATGTCCCTTAATTCTTTTAGCTCAGACTCTTGCCCGTTCAGTCATTGGCACCTCAACTGAGACTGCAAACAGTTGTGGCATTGTGATGGGGACACCTGCTTACCTGGAACTGTATTGAGGTTACTAGCTCATTTAACACAGACTTCTGAATCTCCTTCTCATCATCATAGTAATGACTTCAGTCACTTACAGCTTGGGTTGAATTTGAACTGACAATATAAAGATGAAAAACTCTTCATCCCATTATCAATACCCTGACCAACCCCAAGACCCTGTCCCCTCTGGGGACATATGTGGTGTTTATTAATTTCATAAAGTAAACACGGTTATAGATCAAAACAGTATGGCAGAAACCCATTTATCCGATCTAATTGGGACTGGGGCTAGATCGGATAATCAAAATCCACATAAACCAGAAAATGGGAACGTGTAATGCTGTAGCGCCATCTAGTGGCCCCAGGAGAGATCACCCTTTTCTGGGCCTGTGTATGCTAGTTATCCAGTTAAAACGGAGAGCCGGATTATGGAGGGTCGGATAAACGGCGGTCTGCTGTACGTCTCTCCCTCACAAATCACTGTGGAGAAACTAGAGTTTTCATGCACCAAAGTGCATCATTTGTGCTCTTGTTTTGTATTCCTAGCTTCTCTTCTGTTTTGAAAATTAAAGTGGTTCTTTCTTAAAACAGCATATATTCTAGTTAGAACAACTTTAGAGTGTGGCATAATCTTGCTGTAGGGTTATAATTAACATAAGGCAGCTATCGGGCTTCCAGCTACCTTTGATCCAGCATAGGATAAATAAATGTCCAGGTGTTAGGACTTCTGAAAGATGAAAGGGGTACATTCAGGGCATGTGCCAAGACCTACAACAGCGGTTCTTGTTTTCTTAAATTGCACTGATAAAAGTTTATAAAAGTTTATAAAAACTTTCACATGTTCTCATGTTTAATAAGGGAAACTAAACCTGGGACCACAAACTATTCTCCATATGTTTTACAATCTGAACTACAAGGGCCACCAGGCAAACAAGGGCTCTGATTAATTGTTCTCTAACATAATTGGCCTGTAATTGTGCACATATGTTGTTTAGTGGTTCAGTGGTGAATGAGATTAATATTGTGTGAAGGTGACCTGAATAATTTAAAATCATGAAAATTTGTCATAATCTAGGCTGCCAAATTGAAATTAAAGCAAGTTTCAGTTGATGCCTTTACCAGCTTCAAGCAGAGTGAAAGGAGACTTCAGTTTTCTTTGTGTCATGCTTCCATTTATTATTACAGAAGCATTTATACTTCTGAAATTTTAATTTACCCAGTTTAAGACTTCAACCCTTCAGGCTATATCTTCCTGTTGACAGTGCCTTAGGGAAAGATGGTTGTCATTCCATTCCTTTGATGTGAAAGGCTTTATCATGAGGCTTTTAAAAGTAGGTGAAAATAGTTGGCATAAAGTAATAACAGTTCTGTGCGCAATGATCAACAAAAGTGTCTTTCTCAAATGGCAAGTTTATTGTAGCTGTCGAATACAATGACTGAAAGCTAATAGAACTTCCCATTTTGGGTATGAGGAGAAATCATTTGCTGCTTTTTAATGCGACATTTAAAGCTGTAAGCCTAGTGTGCACTATGAGCAACAGAAAAGGAGGGACTGAGCCACTCTGATCAAAACCTGTTCGGAGAACTGAACAAGTCAATTTTGTATTCACACCCAGCACTCTGGAATCTGCTTTTACTTCACTTTATTTTGGAGAGAACCAGAACACAAGACAAAAAACCTGGTGGCATCCAGTTAAATTATTTTGGATGAAATATGTTTGTAGATAACAAGATGCTGTAAGGAACCACCAAGAAGTGAATGAAAGCACATTGAAAATAAAAGTGATAATGAATTGACTTTCAGATTGCAGATCCTGAGTTATTTATCAATCTGTACTTTCTAATGCACTTGCAGCAGATTAGTTAATAATACGTTAAGATTGGTGCACTAATTTTCATAAAGTTTCCTTTATGCAGTGTGTTTGAATTTGCAAAGATCCATGGTTATTTGTGACATTGATGTAAAAAATAAAAAAGTGATTGTAGATTATTTATTTATTTTTTTAATTATATGACACTTTCCAGGACACTTGTCCCAAGGAGCATGCAGTTTAACCCAGACAAATAAAATGAGAAGGATAAAGTTAAAATGCACAGAGACATGGACACATCTGTGAGATCTGTATTTTGTCTATACAGATGTATATGTATGTATTTTTTGGTGCTTTATAGTAAAATGAGAAAACAGGGTCTGACCCAAGCAGATCACAAGCTAAATAACGGTTTACAGTATAAAGTAGCTTAAGAAGGTTTGTGGGGTTTGGTTTGGTTTGTGGTTTTTTGGGCGGGAGGAGAAAGGAGTATGTTTTATGGAAGGAACAAATTGAGGGTGCATCTGTACAGAAAACAGAAGGGAGACTTTGTCATTTGTTCCAGTTACTCAAAAGTTTTACTTGACTTTAGGGAAGGGGTTTGGTTTGGTTTGCTATAATTTTTTTTGGACAATAGTTTGGTTTTTTTAAAAGCTTGCTTAATTTTTGTTTGTTTCACATCTCTTCTCATGAGTAACTCTTCAAACTATAGCGCCTGTTACAAATCAACCCTTTCCAATATGGACTATAGGGGCTCACTTTGCAAACAGAAACACTGTGTGTAGGCTACACCATACAGTCCTTCACAATGATACAGGTAGGCCAGCTAATATTTCTAATAACTCATTTGAGTTTAAGTATCCATTACTTTTTTAAAACTAGATTATCTGAGGAATGAATCCTATTTTGGATGCTACATTATTTATGTATAGGCTTAGGTCCTGATTCAGGAAACCACTCAAGCATGTATTTAAGTGCTGTCTTGAATGCAGATACTTTCCTGAATTTGGGGATCTTAGTTATTGGTGGATACTTACTCAGTTTGGACCTCTAGAGATGTTTAGAACATAACAGATTTGGAGGAAGGAGGTTTCCCTTCCCTTTATGCCTCAGGAACTCCCGTGTTTTATTTTCCTTCTGGAGCAAGGGATCTACAAGTAAATATACCTGGGCATCCCTGGGTTCCTTCTTGATTACAGATGAGCCCTAGCAATGAAGTTCTTTGCTGGGCTATTTCAAAGTTTATAGAGGCGTTTCAGGCTTGTGGTTCTGGCCTAGGCTTATCTCTACAGTTGACCAAATATCTGAGATGGCAAAGGCTGGATTAAATTAACCTCTGTTTACCAAGTTGGTACTGTAAGTCAAGTAGGGATTTGCATGTGTTGTTTACCATACAAAGTACTGTACATAGCTGAAGGGAATTATATTTGCTCCCTGGACAGTGACCATTTTAGAGAGAGAAGGGTTGGCCTGGGCACTTTCAGGAAGACTGTAGCCTGTAATGATTGTCCCCAGTTTCTCTGCCATTGGACAATATTCTAAGGAGTGGAGACCATGGTATCTGATTCTGGGAAATCTGTGTTCCCATAGTTACAAACAATTGAAGATACAGGGTAACATTTGGAATAATAACAAAAAAATAAGGTTCAGTGTTGCACCTAAAATCAGGCCTATTTCTGAAGATGATGATACTGTCATCGCCCATTTTCTTGCATAGGCACAGTTTTGTTGCAAATGTAGATTAGTGTGTTAAGAAAGCATAGCAGGTAATGTGGAATGTGAGGATTAGTCTTGCTTTGACCAAATTCTTGCTAAGAATTGTCCCTTTCATCAAGTGAATTACATTAATTTGAGAGAGAGAATGGGGCTTCCCCAAAATATATGCCAGAACTGAGAAGTCCATGATTACAATAGGAAGAGACAGTTTTTTTGTCAAATAACGGTACCTCTAAGTTTTTTTTGCAGTAGCCTTGTACCTTACTGGTTAGAAAGCTGGAAAAATAACTAGGGCTAGTTGCTTCTGATACTAGCACTCTTGAAAATAAATGGAAATTCATCCTTAGTTCACGTGATGGGAATTGTTTTTGGATACAAGGTTCACTATTCCTTGCTGTCTCAGAGTAGCACAAACAAGAACAGACAATCAAATTAATTATTCTATCTTGGTCTCATAAATACTTTTCCAGCAAGATAAATGTTTAGCATTATGATTTACAGCATTTTCTGCACCATGTTTTTGCAAATATTAACAGGATTTCCTTGATGAGTAATCTGGCTGCTCTTGTTTGATGGAAACCGTTAGCAATGACTCTGCATGGCCTTCACTAGAAGACCTGCTCTGAATAATCTCTGTGGTAAAGCTGAAGAGAGTTACAACTCATTTTATGAGAAAGTGATGCCAGCTGTGCTGTCAAGCACCAGTGGAAGAGGACATGTTTTTGTTTGAATTATTTTTCCTGCCTAAGAGCTTTGGAGTATTCGAACTGGTTCCACTGGGATTACTCCAAACTGGTTAAAGAGTCTGATCAGAAATCTAAACTGAACAAGGAACCTATTTGTTCTTCCCAGATTAGTCCTATTCTGGTGTCTAGGTTTCGAGGATACCTATCTGCACGTTCTGATGTGCACTTCTCTCCAGTGAAATTCTAAACTTTGCCATATATGTTGTACATATGAATTATTGCTACACCTTCCTGTGCACTGCTCAAATATTTTAGGCCAGAAAATATTTTGATTTGGGGGTTGTGTGCTGTGAAATGGTTGTCATTGGAGGCTCATAATGAAGGAAAATATAATACATCTCAGTTGATCTCTCTCGCCACCTGTTGCTATATGCTATAGTCTGACGTGGAATAGGAGGAACTAGCAGAATAACTGTTTGCAGGTATGACAAATTTACCTTTATCTCTATGCACTGAGAAATATATGTTGGCAACATGCTTTTTACTTCTGCGGTTCATTCCAGAAGGCTAAATGATGAAAACTGAAGAACAATGACTAGAGATCCTCAAAGTTTTCATCGTTAGTAGCATTCTTGCTTACCAGGAGCCTAATCATTGTTATTGCTTGCCCCGCTCCTGCACTCCAGCCAGGGAGCAGGGTCGGTGGCCGCTCCCCTCTGGCTCCTAGAAACAGCAGCATGGCCCCCCTCTGGCGCTCCAGTCAGGGGCCGTGCCACGCGGCTCCCGGAAGCAGTGGTATAGCCCCCACTCCGGTTCCTATGCATAGGGACAGCCAGGGACCTCCGCTCTGCACGCTGCCCCAAGCTCCGCCCCTGCAGCACCCATTAGCCGGTAACCACAGCCAATGGGAGCTGCAGGGGCAGTGCCTGCAGACGGGGCAGCGTACAGAGCCGCCTGGCCGTGCCTCTGAGTAGGAGCTGGAGAAGGGACATGCCGCTGCTTCAGGGAGCCACTTGAAGTAAGTGCTACCTGGAGCCTGGACCCCTGAGCCTCTCCCCACACCCCAACCCCGTGCCCCAGGCCTGATCCCGCTCCTGCCCTCCGAATCCCTCGATTCCAGCCCAGGGCACCCTCCTGAACCCCAAGCCCCACCCCCAAGCCCACACCCCCAGCCGGAGCCTGCACCCCTTCCCACACCCCAACTCACCCCACCCCCTGCACCCACTCCCCAGCCCAGAGCCCTCTCCCACACCCTGAACGCCTCATTTCTGGCCCCACCCCGGAGCCCACACCCCCAATCAGAGCCTGCACCCCAACCCCACTTTTGTGAGCATTCATGGCCTATTCCCAGATGTGGCCCTCGGGCCAAAAACTTTGAACACCCCTGCATTAGAAAATGTATTATTTTCAGAAAGAACATTTTCCTTTTCTATGCTTAAATAAAGGTTTCAAAACCATTTAAAAAGCAAATTCAGTAGGTTTTAGGTATTTATCACATTCATTTTACTGTCACATTATGGGGGGAACTACTCATTTGTTAAAATATAAAAATGCACTAACACTACATTATAACAAAATACTTCCATATTTTTGTTCCAGTAAATTAAGCATCAAAATGAGGTGCATTTCATTCTGGTTGTTTTCTTTGATTTAGGACATTAGTATTGCATGGTTTATTGAAGAAAGGAATTAAATTACTTAACCTTAAAGTATTCATATTTTTTGCTTGCAAAACGTCAGAATTGAAGTGCATTGTCTTAGCAGCATGCAGAAGCTTATATTGTCTCTTTGTTAGAAAAAATATTTCACTGCTATAATATCAAACATTGGAGGGAGGGAGAAATCCACTTAATGTAACTATAAAAATCATCTTAAAAACAACAACTTGTGTATGATTATGTATTTTCCTACCTAAATCTTAGATCTTGTACTGAATTCTCTGTATAATCAATACATTTGGTTAAATTTCTCAAATTTAAGAAGAATCATTTTCTAACGTTTTCCTACAGTTCAGAAAAATAAAAGTTGTACGGTATGTTGTGGGCGTTTATTTTCCTGACCATATTTCAAAATAATTATATGAAGAAACAGACCTTAGATCTGGGAAGATTTAATTGACACAGGCAAAAAAGAATACTTCCTCCAGGGCAGAATGGAGTTAATTACCAACTCAGTTGGCAGAATATGAATGGAATAATTAAACAAATTAGAGAGACTAGGTGGGTAAGGTAATGTAAAAGCTTAAATTAAAAAAAAATTACCTCACCCACCTTGTCTGTTTCATATCCTGGGACTGATACAGCTACAACTACACTGCATAAACAAATTGGACACATTCGGTGATTTTGAAGCCTGTTAATAAATATAGACATTCTGGCAGCATCAAGGAATGGTTTATATTTTATACAGTATCTTTCCTATTGCTTCTTTGCCCTTTAGAAGAATTTTTATTTTTATTCCATCTCCTACCTTTTTAATTCTGTTTTGTGGGGAAATTCCTTTTGTAGAATTGCTTCTGTAGAAGACAACTCACAGTGAAAAAGTGTACATCTGTTGCGCAATAGGAGGAATTGGAGAATTGGCTTGAGATGACGGTGTGAATAAGAGTCTTATATATACCCCATTGTATTTTCATAATGTAAAAGTTCACTAAAGAGAGAGATTTCAATGGGAATTAGGCACTTTTGAAATTCCCACTACGTCTCTATTTGCATCTTTAGGTACCTAAATACCTTTGATAATCTGGCCCCCGTCCTCAGTTCTTCTATTGCTATATCTCTGAAATGGGATAATGCATATGGTTCTTTAGGAGCATCTAGGAGGAGCTGTGAAGACTGGATAACTTTTGTGTGTGTTTTTATTTTAAGAAGAAATGAGCTGTGTAAGAGCTAGGTAACTATTTATTTCTCTGAAATCAGTAAAATTTTGAGAAAAAAGAAGAACAGGAGTACTTGTGGCACCTTAGAGACTAACAAATTTATTAGAGCATAAGCTTTCGTGGACTACAGCCCACTTCTTCGGATGCATATAGAATGGAACATATATTGAGGAGATATATATACACACATACAGAGAGCATAAACAGGTGGGAGTTGTCTTACTAACTCTGAGAGGCCAATTCTTTTTGCGGATACAGACTAACACGGCTGTTACTCTGAAACTTAAAATTTTGAGGAAATCCATCTATTTTTCTTTCTAGCTGTTTTTTCTTTGCCACTTACAATATATTCATATTATCATGGTTTTATTTATAGTGTACACTATGACTTTTGCTGATAAGATTCAAGGTGGCTTATTATTGTTTCTGTAGTAGGCAGATATGTTGTCATTAATACCTATGCTTTATAGTCTTATCTATTTTCACCTTTAAAACACTGAACCATAACTCCTGGGCTTTGTTTAGGCAGGCACAGTGGATTAAGATATGCCACTATCAGTAAACCTCAACTGCACTAAGAAAACAGGAATGGGTTTTACAATTTGTAGTTCTGCAACTTGAAAAGAAAAGGCTACATCAAAAGGATCTCTGTAATCCACCCCAAAAAAAAAAAAAAAAACAGTGTGAGCATTTTGACTAGTAAAGTTATTTTCTAAATGGTAGTATTCTCTTATTTCCAGGAAGCTTTTTTCATTTACCATGCAGGATATATCTGATCCTAAGTCCTATCTCATTTTTTAATTGTGTATATTCTACTTTATAAACACTAGGAATTTGGGGTTCTTATGTACTTGGTTTAATTTTGAAGTCTGCATTTTTCAGATAGTATAGTAATGTGTTCATGTTAACTAATGATGGCAGCAGGGACTGGAAATCCAAGCTCTTGGTTTCTGTTGCCTGCTTTTCCAATGATTTACTGCGTGACCTTGGGCAAGTCACTTAACATCTCTCTGCTCAGTTTGCTCCTAATAGAAGGATAATACTTCAAGTGCCTTCCTCAGAGGAGCATGATGAGATTTAACCGTTTGCAAAGCACTTACTTTTGGAAGGCACTATTTTAAAAAATAAAGATCCTTTACAAATGAAAAACACACTGTGAGAATAATATGTAAGTCACAGTGGTACAGCAGGGTGCTTCATGTTATATTTTGTTGCTAGTCTAACCTAGTTGGCTTATCCCTGTGGTATTTTAAAGTACATAATTCACCTGAAGCTATTATTTCCAGGCACTAAATATATTATTTGAGTTGCTAATAATACTACATATATAGCCTTAAGCTATAATTATAAATATCTAAAGAAATAAATGATACCATGGCATTTTATTATAGCCAACTCTGTGTTTTCTTTATCTCGTTGTTGGGAATAGTATCTCACATGTATTGAAGGTTTGGTTTGTTCTTTTATGGGTCATTTTTCTGTAGCGTGTAGGCTTTTTTTTTTTTCCTGTATGACCTAACTTCCAATGGGAGATAGGGTCCTGGAGCTTAGTTCTACAGGTATTTAGGGTGATATTGGATAGCAAATTAGACATGAGTTTTCATTCAGTGCGGCAGGAAAAAGCCAAAATAATTTGGGGCTATGCGCTCAGAGATGATGCATTATATCATTGCCTCAAAAGGAAATGTAGCCCATTTTGGAGGCCATTGGAATAGGACTTGAGATGAGACAAAGCGTCTACTGAAAGCTCTTCCAAAGTCACTTCAATTCTGTGCCTCTGTTTCTCTTCCAACCTTTTGTCTGTCTTGTCTCTTTAGATTGAAAGATGTTCCATTAGGGACTGTTTCCTACTGTGTGTTCATTGCCCATCACAATGGAACCCCACCCTCAATTAGGGTGCTGTTGTAACAAATAGAATACAGGTGTGGCATAATTGCTCCTAGCATGTCATGTTCAGTACTGGGCACCTCCTTACTAGAAGTGTATTGAGAAATTGAAGTTCAGAAAAGAACAACAAATGGATTCACCTGTGGGAAAAATGTAAAAGTCATTAAATATGTACTGCTTAATTCAAAGATAGCTAAAGAGGGACATACATTTACAATTATTTGAAGGGTGTGAACATCAAGGAGAGGAATTATTTAGGACAGAACAGAGAATGAGAGGGCAGTTTATAGGCATACTTTCATGACAGCTGAGCATGGGTTTGGGAATTGGGAAGGGACTGAGTGTTCTAATCCTGACTTGGCCACTGACGTCCTGTGTGGGCGCCATTAAGTCACTTTGCCTCTATTTCCTCAATTTCGACATCTGTGGAAGGCCAGGAGTGTTGAAGTTTATACAGTGTTTCATAATGGTCTTCCAAGGGAAGTGGTGAAAGCCTCATAGGTTGAAACAAAATGCTAGTAAATATACAAGAACCAGGGATGGAGATGAACTAATAGTGTAGGTCCCTTCCACCTCTAATTTCTGCGATCTTCTGAATTTCATGACTATATTCGCAATGGGCTGGTGCATTAATCCACACCAGCTGATGAGCACTTGAATCGTGACCGAGGCCTTGAATAGGGGAAGGTACCCTTTTTGAAGGTAGACAAGACAGTGACCTTGCATTGCTTTGGTTTGAACCTGGGTACCCATTAAAGATTTCAGACTGCAGAGCAAGGCTGAATCAATAAAAGGGAGGAGGCACCTCAGGAAAAAGCCTTTGACAATAGGCATGGAGACAGAACACCCTTTTAGCCCCAGAAGAGGCCCTTCCTGGTCACAGCTGAAGTGATGTGAATCAGACACCTTTAACGGTCAATGGAAAAAATAATTTTTAAAAAGTCCCAAAACACATTAAGTTAATACCGAATTGTGACCTTGTGGATAGAGCGCTAGCCTGGGTCTCAGAAGACCTGAATTCTATTCCCAGCTCTCCTATGAGTTTGCTGGTTGACCTTGGGCAAGTCATTTCACTTCTCTGTGCCTCATTTTCCCCATCTGTAAAATGGGGATAGAGATACTGCCCTCCCTTGTGAAATGTTTTAAGATCTAATAATGAAAAACACTATATAAGAGCTAAGCATTATTTGTTTACTATTCTTATTCTTACTATTATTAATCTTGAAAATTGACTTTTCAGAACTCTGTTTATGCATAACTTTATATGAGTTTTCTCAGCCAATATTAAGAATGTAAATTCTGTTTTGCTGTTTCATTTACTGTAATATGCTGTGTGAAACCTTTCTCTCAAGTGAGTTTATTCATTATACTCTCTGTCTTTCCCTGTCCCTAATCCTAATGAAATATTTTTGAGTTGTTGGGATTGTAGGAAGTAGTACTTAACTGTACTTAATTATGATTATTGTCTAGATAGCCTTTGAATTAACTATCTTGTGGCTTATACAGTATTTTCTGTGGCTTTAAGGTTTTGTAGAGACTAATCAGCAGCTGCCAGAGTTGGATAGCTCCTTCATCGCTGCCTTTTTCCATCCGCCAGACTACGAAAGCCTTTTTCATAAGTTGATGTGTGCAAGGACAATCTGGATCTTGGCTTTGGTTATCAGACAAGAAAGTTTGGTTCTCTCAATATTTTTGTTGACATAAATAATAATTAGCCAGTGCATTCTTCCTAAAATGTAGTGTGGGAACAACTGGCTGATCAGAGAAATTTAGCAATGGGGGAGGCTGTGAAAAAGCAAGTTGTCCACTTCCCTGCAAGTGTTACCAAACCACAGAGGAAGCTAAAGCTAGAAACCATCTTTTACTTTCAAGCCTCAGGTTGGCTACACTGAATACTTAATGTACGTCCGTTTTTGGTAAGCAGTAAATTATAAAATTTCACTTGTCTAGGCTTTGTGTCTTGTTGCCCCAGGCTTCCAAGTAATAGGATTTTCCTAATCTACTTCCCCTTTGAGAGAACTTCAATATCACCGTTGGCCAACTTTCTCATACATAGCTGTCAAATAATGGTGTGTATGGGTTGCCTATGACAAATCAAGTAGGGTAGAAAATACAAGCCTAGAAATTGTCCTGCCACCAAAGAGTCAAGACATTTGTTTCTTGGTGTTAGGACTAGACTATGTGGAGGCTTATGTCCAAATCTTGAGAGAAAGCAGGGGCTTGGCATTAGTGAGATAAGATTAACAACTCCTTTCTTCACAGTGAGGATGAGCCAAGGCCAATTATATTGAGTTCATGACAGAAATACCTCAACAACTCTTCTAACCAGTTTGCAGAAAGCTATTGTTTTTAGGCCAAACTGTGCAACTCCTGTTTGCATGACTGGGCAAAAGTGGTGACCACTTGCATAAGTAGTCCAATGAAAGTGGAGTAAGTGTGAGTTACAAAATTGAGTGTATTATGTGTAGAAATGTTTTCAATTAAACTTCTGTCTTGTAAACGTGTATTGAGGGCCTGGTTGTGCCCCCTTGAAATTAATAACAATTTTCCCATTGAGTTCTGTGGAACAGGAGCAGGGCTGTCTGTATTGCAAACTAGCACAAAACTTTTATAAATTAAGACTTTAAAACGCTAATCATATAATACACTATCAAGTCTTATGTCAAAGATGTGGTTATGAAAGATGAGAACCACTGACCTTTCATTTAGGGCTTTGGGACGTTGTTTAGGTAGATAACCAGTTCTGATTGGGACAGCATCACTTCTTAGTTTGTTTGTAAAGACTAAAACGAATTTTGTTTCATTTTATAGGATAAGAAGGCTTATTTGGACATCATTCATACCTACATGGAAGTCCATGGAACCGTCCACGGGACAAGTACTGTCCATATGCCCAGCTACGTGAAAAACCATGGCATCCTTAGTGGGAGAGATTTGCAGTTTCTGCTGAGAGAAACAAAAGTAAGTTTATTGCCAAGAGGGAAAAAAACACTAAAACCACTAAAGAATTACTGTACTTGAACTCAAATGCCATCTTGCCATTAGCTGACACCTGCATTAAGGGGCTTTAGAAACACAAAGCCAAATAAAAGGGAATTTAACCTGGCCTTTGGGTATGTACAAGCACCTAAGAATGCCCTAACAGCTGTGCATGTGCTTGACAAACTGGCAGCCACTTATAGAAAACTTAGCTCATGCCATCCGGCCTAGGAGAGACTTCTTAAAACCAGTTTCAAAATATCATTAAACTCATTTTTCCTTTTTTGTAACCGATAAGCAGAGCAAAGAGATTATCATCTGTGAGAATTTAGTTCATTTTTAAATCCACAATTTAAAAGCTAGGTGCTATCTGACAACTGCACTGCAGTACACTGCCCTACCAATGACTTTAACCTAGAGTCACATCCCTCTATAGTGATAAAAAGCATTTAATTCTCCATTCAGTTACTTCCGCAGCTCCACGTGAGCGCAGAGAGAGACTTTTAAAGCGTTTTTTTGCCTATGGTCCCATGGTCTGTATTTGAACTAAAGTTAAGATAAGAGCAGTGTACACATTTAAATAAACTTTCTCCCAGAAGTTAGAACACTTTTTTCCAATTTGCCATTCAATTCCCTTACCCTTGGACAGGTTTATGCAGGATATAATAAACAATTTTTTAGGAGGATAATTTGAAGCATAGAAACTTGTTAGTGGATCAGGCTCAAATAAAATGTATAATTTTCAGTCAGTGGGTTTGTGAAGAAAATGTTTTGTGATTTTAAATTTGCAAAATGGAATGTATAAGAACGGCTGTACTGGGTCAGACCAAAGGTCCATCTAGCCCAGTATCCTGTGTACCAACAGTGGCCAATGCCAGGTTCCCCACAGGAAGTGAACCTAACAGGTAATGATCAAGTGATCTCTCTCCTGCCATCCATCTCCACCCTCTGACAAACAGAGTCTAGGGACACCATTCCTTACCCATCCTGGCTAATAGCCATTAATGGACTTAACGCCCATGAATTTATCCAGTTCTCTTTTAAACGCTGTTATAGTCCTAGCCTTCACAACCTCCTCAGGTAAAGAGTTCCTCAAGTTGATTGTGCGCTGTGTGAAGAAGAACTTCCTTTTATTTGTTTTAAACCTGCTGCCTATTCATTTCATTTGGTGACCCCTAGTTCTAGTATTATGGGAATAAGTAAATAACTTTTCCTTATCTAGTTTCTCCACATCACTCATGATTTTATATACCTCTATCATATCCCTACTTAGTCTCCTCTTTTCCAAGCTGAGAAGTTCTAGCCTCTAATCTCTCCTCATATGGGACCCGTTCCAAACCCCTAATCATTTTAGTTGCCCTTCTCTGAACCTTTTCTAGTGCCAGTATATCTTTTTTGAGATGAGGAGACCACATCTGTATGCAGTATTCAAGATGTGGGCGTACCATCAATTTGTATAAGGGCAATAATATATTCTCTGTCTTATTCTCTAGCCCCTTTTTAATGATTCCTAACATCCTGTTTGCTTTTTTGACCACCTCTGCACACTGCGTGGACATCTTCAGAGAACTATCCACAATGACTCCAAGATCTTTTTCCTGATTCGTTGTACCTAAATTAGCCCCCATCATATTGTATGTATAGTTGGGGTTATTTTTTCCAAGGTGCATTACTTTACATTTATCCACATTAAATTTCATTTGCCATTTTGTTGCCCAATCACTTAGTTTTGTGAGATCTTTTTGAAGTTCTTCACAGTCTGCTTTGGCCTTAACTATCTTGAGCAGTTTAGTATCATCTGCAAACTTTGCCACCTCACTTTTTACCCCTATGGAGCCTTTCCACTTTTTTCCCCATTGTTGATTTGTTGCTGTGCATTGTTACAACAGAAGCCATTAAAAAAGTAAGCTCCTTTCAGTCATGCTATGCAGTTTATCACAGAGATCTCCTATTCAAAGTATAGGGGAAAACAGCGGTAGCCTTGCATTTCTGTGCAGTGGCTATGGGAAAACTGACTTTTTTTTTAAAGACAACCACTATGTTTGTGTACTTTCTGCATACACACACAACGTTACCATTTAAAAAGTCAGCATGTACGTATATTTGCCACACAGATGTACCTGAGATCACCACAGCTTTCCCCTGCATTTAGAATTTGAAATTATTGGGTTAATCATGGATTCCACTGTGGGTAAATATTGACATTTTAATAATAACCTGAGCGTAAATCTCTCCAGTTAAATTTGTTCTCTTTACTGGTTAAAACAGAAATCACGTTCAGCTGCTTATTTAACTTCCAGGATGCTTATCACTATTTGCGTAACACACGATACTGTTTATGACTTCTTATAACTAAGTTTTTACCTCTAATCATTCTTCAGTAACATGAGTCTTCCTAGGGCTCCTTTTTACTTGTATTACACTAAAATCCTAGTTTTCATTATTAAGCAATTTTACATAGCTATTATTGAATCATCCAATAATGATAGCCTAGTACTGTCAAAATAAAAGGTGGGAGTTGGGTTTTGTTTTTATATGATTTGACTTCTGATATTTTGATCCAAATTACATTGATCAGATTGATTAGTGACTGAATTAAATGGAAGGCACTATCGTTTGTAAAGTGCTCATGAGATCTGTCTGGATAAAAGAAGTAATATAAAATGTCACTATCATTGTGCCAAAGTATTGAAGTCTTTAAAAATGTTGGATCCCTGCATTGCAGCTTACAAAAATCTACAAGGGTTTGTGAGAGTTTGAAAGGGTTTCCACATTATTGCTATGCTTTGATTCTTCCCTGACACTGTAGTTTTGAGAGTTTGCTATATTTCTCAAATGATGGTGTTTAGCAGCTGTAGGTTCTTGAGACCGCTATTGAAATGCTAGCCTGTTACATCTGCTTTTAAATAATCTCTTCAACTATAATCTTTGCTTCTTTAAATTAGATCTTTAAATTCATATTAGTGACATTTTTCAAATATTTTTCCATAATGTTTATTTGATAATTAATTATCAAAGCTCTCTTAAACAAAGGATTTGCTTGCTTGTACATAGCCAGGCTAACACAGAAAAAATAAAAAAAAAAATAAAAAAGATGACAGGTAGCTAAGACATCAGATCTTGTTCCAATGTTTAGGGTCTTGTCTCATTCTCAAGTGAATCAAAATGAAATGTCTTGCTGATGTCATGACCAAATGAGATCGCTTGTTGATTCTTTTATGGGCTATTATGCCGTGGGTTGTCATTTCTCTTATTTTTTTAGTATGTCTAACATTTAGTCACTCTGATATATTTAGCTTTACACTTGCTTTAATAAAAAAAAATCTCTGAGATTGAGAGCGGGAATGAGATTTATAAAGTAGTCAGATTTGAATAAAAAAAATCTATGATTAGTATATCATCAGTAATACAGTGACTGGTCACCTGACTTGAAGTCTGTATGTGATCTGATCACAATACTAAATTAGTCCTCCACTAGTATTTGCTGTTAGTGTTCACTGTGACTGTGCATTTGAATATTTTGTTCATGGCTTTCCTGCAGGGCAGGAGAAAATAGCTTGACATGATTATAAAACACCTTCACTTTGACTATTCACTTGTATCTGCATCAGCTGGTTTGTTGCATCTTGGTGGGTTGGCTTGTTTGTATCAAGTTAATCATGGAAACCGCACATTCTAACATTGCATTGCTAAAGGACAGTGAGAACAGTATTTCCCCCAAAAGCAATATATCCTAAAAGACATGATCTGGTAATTTAACAAATCTTATAACATGCATGTGCACATTCCCTCGTTGTGTCTCGAATCCTATTTAAGTGTAGGCACAGGAAGAAGCCACTCCTCCTCCTCCCTTCTTGTGCAATACCTGCATAAAATGGTCTAGCAAATTGTTAATGGTTCAGTTATGTTTCTCCGTTCACTAGATCATAGTGTATAGTCAGGACACCAAAAGCACTTGATTGATGACTGCTATAGCCAATGGTGAAGCTGGCATCTATATGTTCAATTGCAGCTTCAAGCATAAACCTGCTATTTTTTCAGCTTTGCCTCTAAAATAATAATAATAAACCTTCAGAGACACTTTCACCTTCAAAAGTTCCATTTTTAAGCATAAGTTTTGAGACATAAAGGGCCAACCACATTCTTTCATTGCTGTGAACTCCAGTATTGTACTTCCCAGTTAGTGCAAAGCCTCAAACAAAGATTCTGTCCTTGAAAAGTCAGAGATCAGTACAAATTATAATTAAGTCCATCACAAAATACAGATGCCCACAAATCTGTCAGTATGGAGCACCCTCAAAAAATTTTCCATCTCAAACTAGATCCAATTTCTGCAACATGTTCCAAGAACCATAGAATCATCAAATATTAGGGCTGGTAGAGACCTCAGGAGGTCATCTAGTCCAACCCCCTGCTCAAAGCAGGACCAACACCAACTAAATCATCCCAGCCAAGGCTCTGTCAAGCTGGTCCTTAAAAACCTCTAAGGATGGAGATTCCACCACCTCCCTAGGTAATCCATTCCAGTGCTTCACCAACCTCCTAATGAAATAGTTTTTCCTAATATCCAATCTAGACCTCCTTCACTGCAACTTGAGACCATTGCTTCTTGTTCTGTCATCTGCCACCACTGAGAACAGCTGAGCTCTATCCTCTTTGGAACCCTCCTTTAGGTAGTTGAAGGCTGCTATCAAATCCCCACTCACTCTTCTTTTCTGCAGACTAAATAACCGCACTTCCCTCAGCCTCTCCTCGTAAGTCATGTGGCCCAGACTCCGATCATTTTCGTTGCCCTCCACTGGCCTCTCCAATTTGTCTTCTCCTTTCTGTAGTGGGGGGCCCAAAACTGGATGCAATACTCCAAGTGTGGCCTCACCAGTGCTGAATAGAGGGGAATAATCACTTCCCTCAATCTGCTGGCAATGCTCCTAGTAATACAGCCCAATATGCCGTTGGCCTTCTTGGCAATGAGGGCACACTGCTGACTCATATCCAGCTTCTCATCCACTGTAATCCCCAGGTCCTTTTCTGCAGAACTGCTGCTTAGCCAGTCGATCCCCAGCCTGTAGTGGTGCATGGGATTCTTCCTTCCTAAGTGCAGGACTCTGCACGTGTCCTTGTTGAACCTTATCAGATTTCTTTTGGCCCAATCCTCCAATTTGTCTAGGTCACTCTGGACCCTATCCCTACCCTCCAGTGTATCTACCTCTCCCCCCAATTTAGTGTCATCTGCAAACTTGCTGAGGGTGCAATTCATCCCATCATCCAGATCATTAGTAAAGATGTTGAATAAAACCAACCCCAGGACCAACCCCTGGGGCACTCCGATTGATACCGGCTGCCAATTAGACATCAAGCCATTGATCACTACCCGTTGAGCCTGACAATCTAGCCAACTTTCTATCCACCTTATAATCCATTCATCCAGTCCATACTTCTTTAACTTGCTGGCCACTAAATTGTGATTTTCGATCACTGCTTTGCAAGCCCGAAATATATGGTTGAAACATCTGAAATAGTTATTAGTTAGCAACTAAGCTTGAAGCTGCCACTGTATTGTGCAGTTTATAGATCAGAATTTGAAAATGCCTTTCAAAAGAGGCATTTTTCAAATAGGGAGAACTTATAAAATGGCTAGCTTAAGTGTGTGGTTGATGTAGTGCATAACAACAGCTAGACCTCACATTTTCTGACTGAACAGTTTCCCATTGGAAAATGCTGATTGGACGAAATGAAAATGTTCCGCTGGGAACAGGGGGATTCTGTCAAAGCTTTCCTGCCTAACCCAGGCTCCTGGACTCCCCGGGCTGCCAGGAAGGCAGTTGGGGAGTTCAGACTGGAATTTTTTTTTTTAAATTCAATTTTTGTTCTTCCAAACAGAATTCTTTGAAAATGTTCATCATGCATCTCTCACGTCCACTCCACCCTCAATGTGGAAAATTTCATGACTCCAACTTTTCATCTGATTCCGAACTAATTTTTTTTAGAAATGAGAAATTTCCTGCAGAATAGAAATTCCAGTTTCCAGACAGCTGTAATAACGTAAGAAGTGTCTTGTTAACATTTGGCTGCAGAGTGTAACCATCTCTAAAACAGAAATCCTGTTCAGCTATTGTGTAGGAATGTTAAGCAAGCAGACTTATTAACTTTCTCATGCTGTGGTTTACACAGCAGTATAGTTAAAAGAAGCTTATTGGGAGCACAGTGCTATATTTTTGGTTCCATGAATTTCACAGTGGAGGGAACCTATTCTAAAGGTGTTTCTCTCATTTACAAGAGGACTGTGCTTATCCAGTGAGCTTTTCATGTGTGTGAGAAAAATGTATCTGAGTAACACTCCATTGTTGTGTGCCTCTCAGCTCTGGGCCATCTCTCTTTCTGCAGTTCAGAATAGAATGTATTCTAAAATAGTTCAGTATTGATGCACACACAAATGGTGATAAACCTATCAGTGCCAGAGAATAGATTAAACTTTCTAGGTAAGCAAAGGATATTAATGAGAGAGAAAGACACAAAGCTTTGGAACTGTAACATTTGGGGTGTGATCTGGTAAATACCAAATACATTCTTAAATATTCATCTTCATCTAGCTCAATAAATACAAAACATTAACTGTATTAACAAAGTAAAAATCTATTTTTGATTTCATTTTTGCCGTTATTTGCAAAGTCTGCATGCCTGAGTTTTTCTAAATTATTATGGTATTTACAGTAATGGGCTAATACAATGGTCACCAACCGGTCAATCCTAGAGGATCTCCCAGTCGATTGCGATCTCCGGCGGTGCAGTGTGGCTGCCGCTAAAGCAGACTTCCTGTCTACCCAGGCCCCATGCTGCTCCGGGAAGCGGCCAGCATGGTACCAGAGGTGTGGGGATAGGGGTCTCCCTCTGCATGCTGCTTCTGCCTGCAAGCACCATTGGTTGGGAGAACTGCAGGGGCAGTGCCAGCAGAGAGGGGCAGCCCACAGAGCCACATGCTCCCTGCCCTCCCCAGAGCATCTAGTACCCATCATAGAGAGGAACAACCGGCATCACCTATTTCCTCTAGTAGATTTGATCCTCCAGAGAAATTCTTTGAGCAATCTTAGAACCACTGAAGAAATCTCCACCCTATGGCCAACATCTCCTGTTCATCTCCTGATCCCTGGTGGTTGATTTTAAATCCTTCTAGGACCTGGTCAAAAGGGACAGAGACTCCTTGCGGATTCCCCTCAAGGAGGTTAGAGAGTCTCATCATAAGCTGCTTGACATCCTTCACTCACCCTTATTGGTCCACATAGCTTTACCTGTCAATGGGGCTCTTCTAGATCCAGCAAAGATCATCTGGCACACCCCAGATTCTATTCTGCCGATGGGGAAAAGAGTGGACAAGAAGTATTATGTTCCAGCAAAGGATTTGGAGTTTTTATTTTCCCATCCCTCACCTGACTCCTTGGTAGTGGATGCGGTGAATGAAAGTGGTAGGCAGCACCACGCTAAATCCAGGACTCAGGACAAAGACCACAAATGCCTGGACCTACTAGTGAGAAAGTCTTACTCCTCAGCCTCCCTACAGTTTAAAATTGCCAATTATTGGGCTTTCGCAAAATACAATCATGTCAATTATAACAAGTTAACCTCGTTCATCAACCGTCTGCCAGCGGAACACAGAGAGCAGTTCCAGGCAATTGTTGAGGAGGGCCAACTATTTGCCAGGACAACCCTGCAAGCCTCCATCGATGCCACTGATACTACCACCAGTTGGATCGCTACAGTGGTGGTGATGAGAAGAGCTTCTTGGCTCTGGCTCTGCAGTTTCCCAAAGAAAGTTCAGAGTACAGTTGAGGGCCTTCCTTTTGATGGACCTAAGTTGTTTGCAGATAGTATGGGCGAGTCTCCATGAACACTGAAGGATTCTAGAGCGACTGTGTGTTCTCTTTGTATCTATGCTCCTACATACAAGAGAAAATTCTGCAAGTCTCAGACATCCCAGAGATCCCGCCCCATCCAATTCCTTCCCTCTGAGAGGACATAGATTCATAGATTATAGGAGTGGAAGGGACCTCGAGAGGTCATAGAGTCCAGTCCCCTGCCCGCATGGCAGGACCAAATACTGTCTAGACCATCCCTGATAGACTGATCATAGCCACATCAGAAAAAGCAAAGGTTTCACAGAAGGAAATATCTGTTTCTGAGCCTCCCATCTTTCACCTGTGCATCTCCACAGAGGCCATGACAAGAGGCAATGGGTTCAAACTACAGCATAGCAGATTTAGATTAAATCTCAGGAAAAACTTCCTAACTGTAAAAACAGCAGGAAAATGGAAGACACTGCTTCAGGAGGTTGTGAAAGCTTCTTCACTGGAGGTTTTCAAAAGGAGGCTGGATAGCCATCTGCCTTGGATGGTTTATACGTAACAAATCCTGCATCTTGGCAGGGGGGTTAGACTAGATGACCCTTGCAGTCCTTTATAACCCTGTGATTCTATGATTGCACAGAGATTCAGTGTTCTCAAAGTTGGGGAGGGACGTTAACGTTTCAAGCTGTTCTATGGATTTCTTTTTTAGAGCCAGTCAGCTCATAATGTTAAACTGCTAATGCCAGAGGCTAGAACAGATTAAAGACCTAATGCGGCAATGCCTATCTACAACAGGGCTGATATTACAAATTTAAGCTTCAAATTACATTAAACTGTTTTTATATGTAGCCTGAAATAGGCTTCTGACTATAGTCACTTAGAATTTTTTTAATTCAAGAGTTCATTTTCCCTTGAAGTAAAAATTTTAATGGGGAGTATCTGAGTTTGCTAAAGAGAGATGTCATGTCTTGAATGCATAATTCTAATAGCCATGAGCCTTAGATCTAGTAGGCAGTAGTTGAAACTAGCGTATGCGTGGATCTATTCAATGGTGGTGTTTAGAGATTTGTGGCAGCTGTAGCTATCATAGCTCAGAGCTTTTAAACCAACATTGTATGCTAATTTTAAATTAAAGAAAATAAAAAGAGACATTATTTAATTCAATTTTCTCAGGTGTCAGGGCGGGGAAAGAGAGTGCTTCTAAATAGCTGTTGCACAAGGATGTGACTTCTTTGTGACAAAATGTTAAATGTTTTTCAGTTGGATTTTCTGTTGCCCAATAACTGTCTTTATTATAACGTACTGTATGCTGGCAGTAAGAGTAAGCACTGATGCCTTTCCCCCTTCAGTTTAGAATGGAGGAATTGAATTGTTGGCTTGTCACTGCAGTGCTGTTGCTGAGTAGTGTGTCTTTAACTGAAGTTTGCTGCCATGTACTGTTTATCAGAAGGCTTGTTCAATTTGGCCTGAGTATGTTTATATTGGCAAAACTACTAAGTTAGTCAGGGGAAAAAATAAAGTGGCATAGCTAGTCAGTGATGTAACTGTTGTAAAACCTGTACCTACTGGTCTACCAGAGAGCTCTAGCAGTTTTGTTTGAACTGTAATCAAACCAGCAAATGTCTTTTTTCCCAAAACATAACTGAAAGGGACTGTTGTTCCATCAGTTTCATGAAAAACCTTCTGTTTAATTTAGAGTGGATTGCCATAGTTTTCTCTCCAGCCCCTTACAGGGAGATTATTGTTAGACGTGTTTTCCAGGACATTCCATTACTCTCTTAGTTTTGCAGAGAGGGAGGGAGAACAGCCAAATCCTTAGCAACATTTAGCATGAAACTTTATTTAAAAGTTCTGTCAGGAATGTTACCCAATTCCTTTCAAACTGTTATGGGGACATATTTTGAAGGCTTGTACATTTAAAATCTTTCTCATTGTTTATTTTAGCTTAACACTGAGTTTTTAGTGCCTTCTAAAGGGAAACAAAATTAATGGATGCTAGGTGATATATCTTTTCTATTTTGCAGTTGTTTGTTGGACTTGGATTTCCATATGAAGGGCCTGCTCCCCTAGAGGCTATAGCTAATGGATGTGCTTTTCTAAATCTAAAATTTAACCCACCGAAAAGCAGCAAAAATACAGACTTTTTCAAAGGCAAGCCAACACTCCGAGAGGTAAGCTTTACTAGCACTGATGTTTCTAACATTGCAAAGTATTGGGGCTGTGATACGTCTAAGTTGCTGATACTGTTTGTACTGTAATGGTTTTCTTTTTGAGGATTGTACAACAACAAAAATTTTATTGCAAATAACTGCTTTCTTTGTAATATTACAATAAAAAAACAGAATGTCAAACTAAGGTGCATAATTTACTGCAGACAGAGCAGTTTGTCCTTTTGCCTTAACATAGCAGTGGCCAGAATTGTGGTATGATTAGTCCTATGTAAGACCACAATTATGTTATAACTAGGCACTATGATAATAAAATAATGAAACCCATCAAGTACTTCTAAGCTATAACTCTGTGTCCATGTATATCTACATTCTTCTAATTATTTTTGACAGACCATATATACAAGTTTCACTTCAAGATCTGATTTTCTATCCAGGGGAAACCTCAGTTGAGATCCCTGTGACTTCTTCTCTTAAGGAAATGAGCATCACTGGGAAATAAGTGCATCCTTGTTCAAATAAATATGAATGTTGTACTTACTATTCTGTTTAGCCCTAGTAGTAACACTAGCAATGAACTGTGTGTATTTGACTGTAAAGACACTTGGAGAGCCAAACCAATTTTTGAGGAGTGAACAGGAAAAGCAAACTACAAGTCTCCAAAGCATCCAGAATATTTTGTTACCCTGAAGGGAAAAGGAGAAGACCAAACAAACTGACCTTCCATGCAAGGATTTACTGAATATTATTGTTCATCGTGTTATAATTGCAGCATATCTGTGTATGGGTAAAGTTAGGCCTATAACATACTGAAAACATTTAGCATTTATCTAGTCATTTTTTTCTTGGCCTGACATTGGTTAACACACACTATTGCTTGCAACTTTGAATTGTCTTTAAATAAGTATTGTGTATGTTAAACAAATGTAGAATTATCTTGCTGATCTAAAAGGGAATATGTAGATAGGGAACAGCTTGCATGATAGCATTGATCTGCTCGCAGATGGTGGTTCAGCTAGATGAACTGCACATTGAACTCATGCCAGTTGGTTGATGAGTGATGCATTTCTACCATTTCTTATTTTAATTAATATTTAATATTTAGTAACATAGGTTGCCTGTGCCAAAGGGTTTGTGAGCAAGGTTTTGTGCACTGTTCTCAATCTTTTCTACAAATACAATCGATATAGTAGTCCAAATTCACCCCTTTCCTACAGCTTGACTTTATTAACAAAGAAAACAATAATTAAATAGAGAAAATGGCAATTAAAAAATGGAAGAGATTAAAAAAATCTTCTTCCCAGGTTTGGCTTCTTGTAGGGTTTTTCTGCTCAGGACTGCTTGGTCCTTTTGGATCATCTCTCTCCAGAAAGCCACTTCTAGGTCTCTTATGTCCAAGAGCAATAACCAGTCACCTTCCCAGTAAATCACCATAACCCATTTAACCCTTTACTGGCAGAATCAACACTACTTGAAATGCCATGCCCTGTTAGCCAAACACTGCCAGCCTGCTACAGCATTAATAAAAAGAATTGCTTTGGTCTCTATATAATGTTCAGATTACTAGTGATTTTAATTTTTGTAAACCTTCGTGTAGAACACAAGTGTAGCCAATAACTATGAATGCTGATTCTACTTTTTAGTCCATTTACCTACTCTTGAGACAGTAGTGCCTGATCGAGTGATCAAAAAAAAGGAATGGGAGACAGGTACATATGAATTCTAATCCCCTTTGTGAGACTTTGGATTTAGGGAAGGTGGTGGTAACTGTATATCTCAGTGTTTTCACCTCTACAGTGGAAAAAAAAAGCCCGCAGGAGTGCTGAGAATTAATTAACGTTCATAAAGCACTTTAAAGATGATAATCCTTAATATTTACTTGGCAGAAATATCACTACAGTTACTGTGTTTTTTCTCTCAGTTTAGGTAGAGCTGGTCAAAAAAAAAAATTGTGAGGAAATTTTTCCTACCAAAAAATAGTTTTGTCTGAACTGAATTTTTTGTTGTTGTTGTTTTTTTGTAGGAAAATTTGAGAGGAAAATATTTGTGTTGAATGGACATTTTGTTTTGGTGTAAAATTTTTGCTACTTTTTTGTTTCAAAAACCTGAAAAGACATTTTGAAAAGAAACATCAACACAAAACAAAAGTTTTCATTTCAACTTAGTGCCGTTTCTTTTTTGTTTTCTGAAACCCAGAAAGTGACACACAACAACTTTATATGTTTAAATTAAATGAACATGTTGATTCAAAATTTCCCATGGGAAAACAAACTTTTCTACCCAAAAAAATTCAAATGGAAGCTTTTTGTTCAAAATCTCTTACAGGGGGAAAATGTTAGGTTTCTGACCGCCTCTATTTCTATGCAGCAGAAGGGCCCCAAGAATGACTACGACCTTCACCTCTGGCCAGTCACATTATTTCAGCATCAGGACAGTATTCTTAAAATTTCTACCGAACACATCCTCACAAGAGCTGGCACTCAGTGGAACATTGCTGGTTGATTCGCTGTTGATATCAAGGCTTCAAAACCAGGCCTGACTTAATGTGCTGCCTGCCATTCTGAAGTGTATAACAAACCCATGATCTCCAGTATAACTCCTGAAGCTGTGTGAAGTTTAATCATTATATTTACATACTTGGGGGGGAAAAAATCACATTTTGAAACATAATGCAAATAATGTTAGCACTTAAGCAATATTATTATGTTCATTGCCATACAACTTATTAATAAAGGCATATTCTCTGCCCCCAGTAGCTTATACAATCTAAAATTCAGATGTGAATGCCCAGGAAATTTTGATAACCTGAGTTTTTAAATATATATCACTTTTAAACAGTAGTGGTAACAGTATGATACTGAGGTTAGCTGTATATGCGGATTTCGTGGAGGGATTGGGTTTTCAGGAGGAACTGAAAAGATGATGATGGGGTGGAGCATGGTGCACTAGGATACGGCTTATATAGACAGATCATGTAATCTGTGGGTCTTCCTCAAAAATCTTCTTAATCTTACTAAGGCACTAGTCCTCCAGTGAGCTCTATGTGCATCCCCACTGAGTTCACTGGGCCTCTGTAGAAGCAAGGCATCAGCCTCCGTGAAGCTCATAGACCAAATCTGGCCTATGTTATTTCAATCCAATTTTGGCTTATTTCCACTTTGACGTAACCTTTAAATTTTACCTTTATTTTTATGTGAATGTTCACTTTTACAATATCATAAAATGTTAATATAGGTCTCCAAAAAATGCTGGCTTCCTGTGCTCAGAAATATAGAACAGGAGGCAAATGTTTTGTGAAAATTGTTTGCTTGTACTGCCTTGCTGCTTTGCATTTGCTTCAGCAAGGAGTTCAATAGTTACTTTATCTAAGAAGAATGACTTTTAAGTATATGTAAAAAAAAATGTTTTGCTCAGTGAAAGTACTTGAACACAAAAGGGGAGAAAATCTCGTAATACATGAAGAGGCAGTTGTTTAAATACTTTGCTTGCAGTTTTCTTATGTTGGGGTATTATGTTATTTAAAAGGCATTCCTTTTCAGGCCAGTGTGAGGACACACTTCTCTCTTGTACATTTTTAACCTGTTCTTCCTTTCAGTATGCATTCTTGCACATCTCTTAACTTCTGTGATACCATGATGTCATTGCAATCTCTTTCCGTGCCAAACTGTCAGTTCTGGCCATGGTCTAATTGATGCCAAGTGACTTATTGTTCTGGTTTGACCTGGCTGATATTTTTTTAATTTATTTTGTTTTCTAGCAAGCAGTGAGCAAGATGTCAATTAGGTTCTAAAATGCACATTGGAGGTGACATTCAGTCTCATTTTCAGGAGAGAGTCAGGGTTTGTTCTGGGTGATCAAAGTCTTAATTGTGCCATCTGCGTATGAGCTTAGAACTTTTGAACATGGAGGATTGGATGACATGGGGAACAATTAATAGTATGTAGAGCCTTTCACCTCTAGGTCATGGGTTCAGACCGCCCAAGGCTAGTAGATGTGATGAACTGGGGAAAATGTCTTTATTTTTATATGAATATTATGTGTAACTATGTTTCCCTGTTCAATTTTGTATTTCTGCCTGCCCAAATGCATGGGGTTAAATCAAATGAGGCTGTAAACAGGTTATCAAAAACCAAGCAGGAAAGGTAAAACAACGACACAGATAGAACAGCATCAGGTACACAGTTTCAAAGGAATGAAGATAATGACTGGACCACCAATTGGGAGAGAAAATACCTAGCTGGGTCGGTCCAAGCGAAGATATTTTACCCTTTCCCAGGACAATGGTTATATGTGAGGGTTATAAAATGAGTTTGATAGTCCAGTTCCCCAAGGATGTATATCTGCATGGCAATAGTATCATCAATATTGTAATAAGCACTAATTGGTAACCTTGCTAGCAGTCTGAGAATAGAAAATCAGAATCAAATGTGCACAGTAATAATCGTGCATTTCTCACATTTGTGAGAGAAAAAGAGGGAGAAGAGAGGGTTTGGATGGAAAGATACTGACATTTCATCTTGAAGGGATGGAAAGATTTTCAAGAGATGCCTGAGATGGGGAGAGATGCAGGAATGGATAAAGGCTCTGGATAGAAAAGGAGATTTGGGAGTAGTTCATCCAGATGTGTTAGCTGATCTCAAAGAAGTAAATGAAATCACCCAGAGAGCAAGAGCAGAATATAGAGATAAAATGGGAGAGGTTGGTACATAAAGCGAGATAGGGAAGCTCCACTGCTTGTTACCTATGCTGTACCTGTTGTGTGGATAAATTAGAGGTCATTGGTCCCCATACTTATCAATCCAGTGCATTTTATATGCACCAAGTTCACCCACAAGATTTAATGGGGAAAATATAGAAAACCTAAAACAGAGGTAAAAGAGAAATTAAGTTATCTTTATATTCCAGCTCTGTTATTGCATTATCTATATGTATTATATCCTGAGATCCAAACCAAGTGAAGGGGGCCAGGAAAGAGATCTTGACCCTTGCTTTTTACCAGTATATTGATTTTCTTTTTCAGTTGACATCTCAGCATCCTTATGCTGAGGTTTACATTGGGAAGCCTCATGTCTGGACTGTGAACATCAATGATCCTTCTGAGGTGGAGAACGCAGTGAAAGCAATTTTGAATCAAAAGGTTAATATTTATTCTGTTTGTAATCAGTACTTGGTGTCTGAGCTACTGCTGTGCAGAGTGCCTCAAAATGTTAATTTCATTAATAGAATTGAGTGCTGCAGTCTGGAAGGTTCTGTCCTTTTGAGGTCTGATGCCACACCCATCACTGTGTGATGTATATGTGGTATCTGAGCATCAGGGTTTAGTACTAGATCCTACACATGTGCTTAACTTTGCTCACATGAATAAAACTAAGCATGCGTATAAGCATAAAGGATGAGTCACAGAGTCCAAGTTACTAGATTTGTTATTGAGTCTTTGTAAGTTTTTTGTGCATTTAGTAAATCAGTTGCCCTATGCTTAGCTCAGTTGAACCCATTAATTAGCTATAACAGGGAAGCTATGACGATATTTTTGCATTTACATTCTGAGCTTTTAATGTAAGGAATAAAAAAATCAAAAGACATCTGAAAACATTTTCAAAGAGCATCTAATTATAGAATCATATTTTCCTTCGTACTATTTCAATTAAACAGAATTACAACAGGCAGCTATGAGAGCCAGTAGAGTCTCTGCCACTGCTCAATAAACTCTTAATTTCCCTCATTTAACATCTCCTCAAAGACAAACACTGATTAATTTTAGAATTGCCTTTGAGGAAGCAAAAATCAGTTTCATCTGTGGGCTGTGTAAAATGGTGATTTGTTAATGAGTACGTTTACTACAAAAGCTATAATGTATTAAACAGTACACAGGCTGCTAACATCACACACATCACAGGGACGCTTGCAGTAAAATGATTCCTTAAAAATTCTAATCTAAACACACTGTACTGTTTCAACAGATTGAACCTTATTTGCCCTATGAATTTACATGTGAGGGGATGCTACAAAGGATGAATGCATTCATTGAAAAGCAGGTATGACCTTTCAATGTTGATGAAATAAACCTCTCTTAAGTGCAGTCTTTCTATTTTAAAGGGTGCCTTAATATTAAAACTGTTCATTCTTGGAATTACTTTTTTTAAAAGTTTGGATGGACCCTCATGGGTGCAAAGGTCCAACTCTGCAAATCAGGTCTCAGGGCTTGTGGCTTAGCTCAGGTCTTCTGGCAGCCATTCTACTGCTATGATGGTGTGGTGAACGACAAAAAGAAACCACATCAATGTGGTCTAGCAGTTAGCGAAGGGTACTGGGTGTCAGGACTAGATTTGGGCAAAATTTTTCAGACAAATAGTTTATTCGGCAAAAAAACGCAGTTTCAGTCAAACCAAAACTATTTGTGACTTTGCCATGAATATTTTCAGTCATTCATAAGACGGCTAGAGGAGGAAAGAGAGGGGAAGTGCTGCTGATGCTTCCCCTTATAAACTTTAGTCCAATGGTTAGGACATTCACCTAGGATGTGGGAGACTCAAGTTCAGGTCTTCACTTTGGAACAGACATGATAGAAACTTTTTCAATTCACCAAAAAAACTGAAAATTTTCAGATTTTGGTTCAACCCAAACCTAATTCTGCCCCCTAACCCCTCTGGAACTGCCACCAAACTGAAGAATCAGTGTTCATCCAGCTCTAGTCAGGGCTACTGGGTTCTGTTCCTGGTTTGGCACTGACCTTGGGTAACTCACTCAAGTTTGTGACTCAATATACCCCTCTTCCAAATGGATAAAATAGTACTTATCTATGTTGCAAGGGTGTTGCAATGTTTGTAAAGAACTCTGAGATCCTAAGAGGAAAGGTCACGTAGAGGTGAGAAGTATTGATACTACTGCTATCACAAGCAAAGCAATCTTTCATGTAAAAGTAGCTTCTTTTAAGAGCCCATTTGGTTTTATTTCTATATTTTAAAAGTCTTTGCATCATGGAATACTACATAAATATTCTGATACTGTTTGTGGAGACGGGGAATGGGTACCATTCCTCCTCAAAGGCTTGACACAGTTGTAATTACATTTAGTCTTAACTTCTGGGTGAATTCAGTGTGTTGGTTTTAACTATAAATCCTTAAATAGTTTGAGACCTGAGAGAGATGCCTCACTCCCCATGAAATACTGTCGCGGTTGAGATTAGCAGAAGGACTTGAGCTGGAGCTCCCTCAATATAAACAAGAGGGAGCTGCTGGCAGGGCTGTGTGAGGGGACTTTAATTTTGGAACTTGCTCTCCCCTTGGTTCACCAGTGCCCAGATTTAACCTTCCAGGCATACTACAAAGCCCAGCAAACAACCCCCCCACCCCTTCCCATTTCTTCGGGTTGTTAAGGTGGGTGTGGGCTGAGAGAGAGGTTTACAGACAGTGCTTTCGTTTGTTCTGTTTTTTATTTTGCGGCATAGCTCCCCAATGCACTGTAATTGTATTTTTAAAACTGGAAGTGCAAAAGAATAAATTAACTAGTACATAGCTATTTCCGATTTACTGCCAATAAACACTTCATTGTCTTTGTTGCTGTGTTGATTAAAATGTCTATGCTGCGTTTGATTCTCCTGGATGAGTTAACTGTGATTGACAGTAGTTTTCATTAATACAGAAAAATTTAGCTTATTATTCAATAGATATTCAAAGTGATATCTGAGTGATGGGTATATGTAGGCTCTTCAGGGCAGGGACCCAGAGCCTAGCATCATGGGGCCCTGGCATCTACCAGGCACTACAGCGATACAAACAATACATATTAATTCAATTAATTGTGTTTGGCTCTGACTGCCGGAAAGTGTTGCTGTTACTGCTACCAGAATGATAGAATATTACTATTATTTATGTATTTGTTCAACATTGGCAGGGTGCCTGGTGCATTGTACAAGGCAAAAAATCGACACAGTCCCTATACTAAGGAAATTACAGCGTGAAAGAGAAAAAGATAACACAAAAATTTGTTGGAATCCCTAGAGGATGGTAATAGCTTAGAACACCTGTTAAAATAACCTCAGTTATGTTCTTAAAGGTGGTGGAGCTTTATTAATAAGGTGTCAATTAATCACAATTAACCAAATGCATTAACCCATGAGTGTTAGTCAAAGATCAATTATCACAATTCAGAAAGGTAAGAGTTAACTACTTTATCACTTCATCGATCAATAGCATGGACTGCTCCAGAAATACATATACTCTTCAGCATTCATTGTATTTTAGGGTGTTACTATGAGCGCAAACTCCCCAAAATCAGCTTGCGTCATTCTTACTCTAATACAGGGGTCAGCAACCTTTTAGAAGTGGTGTGCCGAGTCTTCATTTATTCACTCTAATTTAAGGTTTTGCGTGCCAGTAATACATTTTAAAGTTTTTATAAGGTCTCTTTCTATAAGTCTATAATATATAACTAAACTATTGTTGTATGTAAAGTAAATAAGGTTTTAAAAATGTTTAAGAAGCTTCATTTAAAATTAAATTAAAATGCAGAGCCTCCCGGACCGGTGGCCAGGACCCGGGCAGTGTGAGTGCCATTGAAAATCAGCTAGCGTGCCGCCTTCGGCACACGTGCCATAGGTTGCCTACCCCTCCTCTAATATTTCTACTCCCATGCAACCTGCATCGCTATCCGAGATCACTGGACATTTGTACTGAGTTTTTAGCAACAATTATATCAGTTTCTTATTATTTTCACAAACCTCATCAAAATATGACTTTATCTCTGCGCCAGTAACAAAAGCTTACACGCAGTTTTTAATTTATTGTAGTATAGGAGTTGCTGGGAAAAGTGGTTCACTTTAGCATAAATATGGATTCTCTTAAAATAAATACTATTGGCTAATAATTTTGGTACCAGTTGGTACTGCTGATGTTGGTTAGTATTCATGGGCCTTGCAGAAGATGAGGGATTTATGGGGAATTTAAATGAAGATGGGTGCCACACTGTGGCACAGGGAGGTTGTTCCGGCCATATTATATGTTAAGGAAGAAAGCATGAAAGACGAGTGGAAGATGGAAACAAAGAAGCTTTAAGGCTCAAAGGGTGTGTCTATACAGCAAAGAAAAACCCCCATCAGGCCCATGCCAGCCGAGCTAGGCTCGGGCTCTGGTGCTGTTTCATTGCTGCATAGATTTCTGGGCTTGGACTGGAAGCCTATACAGCAATGAAACAGCCCCACTGTCCGAGCCCTGCAAGCCTGAGTCCACTGGCACAGGCCAGCCACAAGTTTTCTTTGCTGTGTAGACATACCCAAAGAGAGCAAAGTGGGAGGGATTGGGATGGTAGGCAGGGGTGTGTGGAGTCTCAATAGATGAGGATATGAGTTTTAAAATATTGACTTGGTGGGCGAGAGAGATAAATTGGAGGGATCCAAAGAGGGAAAGTGATGAGAGCCAAGTGGCAGATAAACTGTTAAATGTAAACGGGGGGAAGTGGCATGACCTACAGGGAAGATCTTCCTGTAACTAGAAAGCTCTTCTCTTTGCTTTACTTAGTTTTTGGTGTGGATATTCCAAAGCGTTAGGTCTAGTTCTATAAATATTCCTCTTTGGTTGATGCAGTGTGTATCTATAACTAAAATCTCTTGTACCACTCTTGATCTTTTTTTCTGACCTGGATTTCCTCCCTCCCCCTAATTATTGTTTAATTGTATATTTGTAAAATGAAGTGAGTAAGCATGGGGACCAAAGGACAAATGGTAGAGCAAGGTCTTTCTAAAAGCATGGTGCCTGCATTAAAGCTAAATTAATGTTAACCAGTCATAATTCAAAATTAAATTATGGGATACCAAAATGAGCTTGTAAATTAGTCAAAAACCTTTTTTTTAATGTAAAATTGCTCGCTCTCATGGTTACAAAATGAACTAAACCACTGAATGAGAAAGTGAATTCCAGCCATTAATAATAACTTATTCATTTAGTACTAAATGAGTAGCTATTGTTGCAGAGAAATAATTACTTTTCTTTTCAATTTTTGTCAAAATCATTTTTGCTCATAGTGACAGTCACATTTTATGTGTAAAGCATTTAGACTAACCACTTGTGTATACCATGTTGCTTCAGTTAATGAAAAAAAAAGTTATGAAATCCCCAAAGCAACTATATGAAGTACCATGTTTATCTGAAATCCTGGTTATCGGAATGATTCTCATGTCCATACAGTGTTTAAGGCCTGGTCTACACTAGGCGTTTATGTCGAAGTTAGCGCCGTTACATCGAATTAACCCTGCACCCGTCCACACCGCGAAGGTATTTAGTTCGACATAGAGGTCTCTTTAATTCGACTTCTGTACTCCTCCCCGACGAGGGGAGTAGCGCTAAATTCGACATGGCCATGTCGAATTAGGCTAGGTGTGGATGGAAATCGACGCTAATAGCTCCGGGAGCTATCCCACAGTGCACCACTCTGTTGACGCTCTGGACAGCAGTACGAGCTCGGATGCTCTGAACTGCCACACAGGAAAAGCCCCGGGAAAATTTGAATTTGAATTCCTTTTCCTGTCTGGCCAGTTTGAATCTCATTTCCTGTCTGGACATCGTGGCGAGCTCAGCAGCACTGGCAACGATGCAGAGCTCTCCAGCAGTGATGGCCGTGCAATCTCAGAACAGAAAGAGGGCCCCAGCATGGACTGATCGGGAAGTCTTGGATCTCATCGCTGTGTGGGGCGATGAGTCCGTGCTTTCCGAGCTGCGATCCAAAAGACGGAATGCAAAGATCTACGAGAAGATCTCTAAAGACATGGCAGAGAGAGGATACAGCCGGGATGTAACGCAGTGCCGCGTGAAAATCAAGGAGCTGAGACAAGGCTACCAGAAGACCAAAGAGGCAAACGGACGCTCCGGATCCCATCCCCAGACATCCCGTTTCTACGAGGCACTGCATTCCATCCTCGGTGCGGCCGCCACCACTACCCCACCAGTGACCGTGGACTCTGAGGATGGGATAGTGTCCACGGCTGGATCCTCGGACATGTTAGCGGACGGGGAAGATGAGGAAGGAGATGAGGAGGATGAGGCAGTCGACAGCGCTCACAACGCTGATTTCCCCGACAGCCAGGATCTCTTCATCACCCTTACAGAGATCCCCTACCAACCCTCCCCAGCCGTTACCCCGGACACAGAATCTGGGGAAGGATCAGCCAGTAAGTGTTGTAAAAATCTAAACATTTATTTGTAACAGAACAGGAATATTAACAATTTTAAAAATGGGTTTCTCATGATTAGTTTGATTAGCTTAACGGTTCAGTCATGGGCAGTGCAACTATTGAAAAAAAATCTAGCAATGTCCGGTTTTGCATGATTGTCCTGCCCAAGCCGCTCTACTGGTTAGTCACTGCTACAGCAGCTACAGTAAAATGCGGTCTATATGTCCGGGGATGGAGCAGAAATCCTCCTGTGACATCTCGAGGAAGCTCTCCTGGAGGTAATTGGAAATCCGCTGCATTAGGTTCTTGGGGAGAGCGGCCTTATTGGGTCCTCCGTAGTAGGACACGTTGCCACGCCACGAGACTATCAAGTACTCTGGAATCATTGCTCTGCACAGCATGGCGGCATACGGCCCTGGTCTTTGCAGGCTTTCCCGGAGCATTCTCTCTTTCTCGCTGTCAGAGATCCTCATGAGGGTGATGTCGCTCATGATGACCTGCTTTGAATGAGGTAGGGGAATGTTAGTGTTGGGACTGCTTTGCCGTTCCTTTACAGAACTGTAACCGCTGGTTTGCAGCCACGCGGTGGAGGCGGGAGAGGGGCAGCCGAAAGGGATCGTTCCCGGGGACAGCCGCGAGGGTGTGGGACAGGAGCAGACTTCCTGCTTGCCGAATTGCTGGCAGCAGGGACCGACATTGATTTCAATGTGAAATGAGGCCATTGCTAATATTAAAGTTTTAAGCTGCCACAAGTCTACGGCTTACCATGTCTGCCTGCAACAGAAATTCCGTTCTCCTGAGAGGCTTCTCAAATGTGCTGTAGAAGACCCCAGGCACTGAATGCGAAGGCCGAGAATTCGACCTTGTGCTGAGTGCGCATGTGATAGGTGCTGTGCATGGTCTTGTTCACAGAGAAAGACTATGTTCTTTGTTCACAACTACATTTATCTTTCTGAGGAATTCACTCCCTTTTTCCCATTCCCACAGCCCCATCTGCGACTGTCTCACAACCTAGCCTGTCATCACACTCCCAGAGGCTAGCGCGGATTAGGCATAAGAAGAAGAGGACACGGGAGGACATGTTCTCGGAGCTTATAGCCTGCTCCAGAGCCCAGGCAGCACAGCAGACCCAGTGGCGGGAGAACTTGACCCGAATGCACCAAGCCAACATGGATCGGGAGGAGAGGTGGCGTCAGGAAGACCAGCAGGCGACTCAAACCCTGCTTGGACTAATGAGGGAGCAAACGGACACGCTCCGGCGCCTTGTGGATGTTCTGCAGGAACGGAGGCAGGAGGACAGAGCCCCGCTGCAGTCCATCTCTAACCGCCCTCCCCCGCCACCAAGTCCCATACTCCCCTCACCCAAAGTGCACAGAAGGAGAGGCGGCAGAGTCCCTGCTAACTCTCACTCCACCCCTGCAGAGAGCTCGAGCAGCAGAAGGCTCTCATTCCCCAAAATTTGACAAGTTCTTTCCTTCCCGCCTGACACAAGCCCCCGTCCAAGTTTCACGTTCCCAGTTCCATGTTTGGTTGATAATAAAAAATACGTTTCTGTTAACTACTGTTTCCATCATGTTCTTTTGGAGGAGGGGGGGATAGGGGGTTGGTAATTCGACAGGACAGTCACCTTTGGCAGGGTATATAGTCGGGGGCAGGCACAGCAGCAGGGCACATACATAGTGCAGTGATGCAGTGACTAGTTACCCTGGTTAGTCTGGGAGGTTGTTTTCATGTTATGTGGTGGGGGGTGGGTTGCTCTGTGACTTTGTGGCAGGGGAGGGCAGTTACAGATCTTAAGCGGCGGTCCTTAGGCAGGATCACAGAGCCACACAGCAGGGGATCTGTAACCGTCCTCCCCCTGCCACAAAGTCACATAGACCACCCCATACACACAGTCCCTATCAGGAGGGGTGACAGGCTCCGTTGAAACAACCATCCCACCGCAGCGGAGCCTGTCAATCCTTGAGTTTAGAAGCTGCATTCGCGCCACTACAGTACACCCGCTCCGCACCACAGTCTGCGTCCCAGTTTTAAAAAATTCCCGCGAATACAGTATTAAAGAAAACGGTGTGCTTTAACAAAGTAGAACTATTTTTATTTTGAAACGTGTGTTGGAAGTGGGGTGAAGGGGGTATGTAACTGGATAGGATAGTCAACATTAACTGGGCAAAGAAACGGGGGCAGGTTTAGCTTCTCAATACACAAACTTTAAAGTCACAGGTTACCCTGCTCACTCAGGAACTTTGCTTTCAAAGCCTTCCGGATGCACAGCGCTTCCCGCTGGTCTCTTCTAATCGCCCGGCTGTCTGGCTGTGAGTAATCAGCAGCCAGGCTATTTTCCTCAACCTCCCACCCCGCCATAAAGGTCTCCCCCTTGCTCTCACAGAGATTGTGGAGCACACAGCAAGCTGCAATAACAATGGGGATATTGGTTTCGCTGAGATCACAGCGAGTCAGTAAGCTTCTCCATCTCCCCTTGAGACGGCCAAAAGCACACTCCACCACCATTCTGCACTTGCTCAGCCGGTAGTTGAAGAGTTCTTTTTCAGTGTCCAGGGCGCCAGTATAGGGCTTCATGAGCCAGGGCATTAGCGGGTAGGCTGGGTCCCCGAGGATGACTATAGGCATCTCCACATCCCCAAGAGTTATTTTGTGGTCCGGGAAGTAAATACCTTGCTGCAGCCGTCTAAACAGACCAGAGTTCCTGAAAACACGAGCGTCATGAACCTTACCCGGCCATCCCACGTAGATGTTGGTAAAACGTCCCCTGTGGTCCACCAGTGCTTGCAGCACCATGGAAAAGTAGCCCTTTCTGTTAATGTACTGTCTGGCCTGGTGTTCCGGTGCCAGGATAGGGATGTGAGTTCCATCTATGGCCCCACCGCAGTTTGGGAATCCCATCGCTGCGAAGCCATCTATGATCGCCTCCACGTTTCCCAGGGTGACTACCTTTGGCAGCAGTACATCAACGATTGCCTTGGCTACTTGCATCACAACAACCCCCACGGTAGATTTGCCCACCCCAAACTGGTTCGCGACTGACCGGTAGCTGTCTGGCGTTGCAAGCTTCCACAGGGCTATGGCCACTCGCTTCTGGACAGTCAGGGCTGCTCGCATCCGGGTGTCATTGCGCTTCAGGGCAGGGGACAGCAACTCACAAAGTTCCAGGAAAGTTCCCTTCCGCATGCGAAAGTTTCACAGCCACTGGGATTCATCCCAGACCTGCAGCACTATGCGGTCCCACCACTCAGTGCTTGTTTCCCGTGCCCAGAATCTCCTTTCCACGGCATCAACATGACCCATTGCCACCGTGATGTTCTCGGCGCTGGGTCCCCTGCTTTCTGAGAGGTCTGTGCTACTCTCAGACTTCAGGCCATCACCGCGTTGACGTAGCCTCCTCGCCTGACTTTTCTGCATCTGCCTCAGGGAAAGGTGTATGATAAGTTGCGAGGCGTTGAGAGCGGCCACAACTGCAGTGATGGTTGCAGCAGGCTCCATGCTCGCAGTGCTGTGGCGTCCGCGCTGTCACTGACTAGAAAAGTGCGCGAACTGATTTCCCGCCGGCGCTTTCAGGGAGGGAGGGCGGGAGTGATGGACGGATGACGACAGTTACCCAAAAGCACCCTGGACACATTTTTTTTACCCAGAAGGCATTTGCGGCTCCACCCAGAATTCCAATGGGCAGCGGGGACTCCGGGAACTGTGGGATAGCTGACCACAGTGCACCACTTCCAATGTCGACGCTTTCCCCATTAGTGTGGACTCACAAAGTCGAATTACTGTCCTTAGTGTGGACACACACGTTCGACTTTGCAATATCGATTCCAAAAATTCGATTTAAGTAAAATCGAACTACTCTCGTAGTGTAGACAAGGCCTTAGATTATCAAGGTTGAACTGTAGGCTGCTAAAACCTATACTACATTCTGTTAATAAAGTGCACTAAAACATTTAGGATATTAAGCATGTTTCAAAGACCCGTCTCTCTGTTTTGAGTTGCTAAGCAACTCAAACTAAGCAGATAACAGGTTAGGAATGCTTTACATAGACCAATATGACTACACTCCTTTTTATTACCACTGTTCATCCAGGACCTGATCCTAAGAAGCACTAGCAGCTTCTGCTCTCTTTGACTTCAGTGGGAGTAGCCAGGTACTCATTCACTTTCAAAATTAAGCCCCCAGTTCCAACAGTACCTGTCTAATGAGATGTCTTATCTTTCATAGTTACAACATTAAAGAGGTATTATTGCACCTTTATCAGAAAATAACACAATGCTAACGTATTGTTGTATTTACAGAACCAATAGAATATATCCTTTAAGATTCCACACTAATAGACTGAAGTTCCTATGGTATCAAAGTTAACAATGAAAGGAGGGGAAATCAGAAAACAATACAGAGTAAATGAATCATGAAAGATATTAAAAGCAGACTGTTTCCAGTTTAAGAAGAAATTGAGCAGTGTGAATGGGGCAATTCTGTGCCTTATGGTAATAGTTCGTCATTTAGAAACATTATGGAGTTTTGATATTTTACCCATAGACAAGAGGATTGGATTGGTTCCTGGGATTGGCAACAAGATACAGAGCCTTTCATCACCAATTTTCTGTTGCAGATCAGGCTAATGGTGACTGCATGCTGTTACCTTTGATGACTGTTCCTGATGCTTTTGTTAAAGCACAGTCCAGTTCCTAGTGAACAGGTGTTTACGTCAAAGGTGGTGATATTTTTTGTGGAACTAATCGAGACCTTGCCTGTCTGTTTCAGCAAAGTAGTGAAGGGTCAAATGAATGGGTCTTCAGTTACCCAAGGTTGTCACTTGGCATAAGCATTGAAATTAGATTTTAAAAAATCATTTATAGGCATAGTTTAAATTTTTTGTGTGATGTTGAATGTGTCTGCTTCAGATTTTTATTTTCATGTATTGGTCCAGGTATTTCATTTACTCTTGTTTTGTCCTGTAGTATGTTCTCAGGTATCTCACCTTACAAATGCAGATCTTGCTACTCTCAAACATGCTTTTGTTACTTCAACACCCAGACTATTGCTATGTGCTCTATATAGGGCACATATTAAATCAGTTCAGAACTTGTACAGAAGGTAACTGCCCAGTTATAAACTGGTCAATCCCATACAAAACCTGTGGCACCTGTGCTCTGGGATCTGCCCTGCTTACCTGTAGCCTTCCCAGATAAATTTAAAGGTGTTAGTTTTTACCTAAATTCTAAATGGCCTGGCACTAATTCACCTGAGAGGCCACCTCTCTCCCTCCATGATGCACTGCTGTAGTTGTGACTAGTAGAGTTGCCGATGTTGGATCCCACCTCGAGGTAATAGAAAAGGGGGCTGACCCTACTGGGTTCCATGGAGACTGGCGGGCACAAGCCTGCCCATGGCTAAAGGACCCTCCCCCAGCCTATGGGGAGGATCCACTGAGCCCAGGAAGTCAAAATATTATGGGGGACAACAGAAAATATAACCGGAATATATGTGAAGGTCAAAGGGTCCAAAAAAAGGGAACCTGAAGGGGACACCAAGCAGAGAATCCAGGACAGCGCCCACTGCTCTTCGAAGGTGTCAAGGGGAGCCAGTGGACATCGCCTAGAGGAACTCTGCCCAGATATGTGAACAGAGGGGGGATTGGAAATAGGCCCCACAGTCGCAGAGAACCCCCTCAGCCAACATCCTTTCCCTGGTGTTGTACAGGGCCACTTTGGCCATCACTAGGGGGACGTTGACTAAGAGGTCCTACGACTTTATGAGGCCACGGATAGGGTGTGCGTATATGGGAAGGTGGGGGGAGAAGTGCAGCCAAAAACGCAGCAGTCAGTCAAGGAAAAGGGGCTGCAACCTGGCACACTCAAGGTAAACATGCGCCAGGGTCTCTGGCTGGGGGCTGATGGCGGGCAGTCACTATATTCACATCCTAGAATAGTAAAGGATCTGGCACATGACATTGCAAGCCCAATAGCAAGGATTTTTAATGCATCTATAAACTCAGGGGTCATACCCTATGACTGGAGAATTGCTAATATAGTTCCGAGTTTTAAGAAAGGTTAAAAATTGTAAGCGAGGTCTTGGACAAAATGTTAAAGAGAAATTAGTTAAGGACATAGGGCGAATGGTAATTGGTATAAAATACAACATCGTTTTACAAAAGATAGATCATGCCAGACCAACCAGATCTCCTTATTTGAGAAGATAACTTATTTTTTTTTTTTTTAGACAAAGGAAACACAGTACATCTAATCTACCTTGATTTTGGTAAGGCATTTGATACAGTTCCACATGGGAAATTATTAATTAAATTGGAGAAGATGGGGATTAATATGAGAATTAAAAGGTGGATAAGGAACTGGTTAAAGGGGAAACTACAATGGGTCATATTGAAAGGTGAACTGTCAGGCTGGAGGGAAGTTACTAGTGGAGTTCCTCAGGGATCGGTCCTGGGACCAAGCTTATTTAACATTTTTATTACCAATCTTGGCAAAAAAAAAAAAAGTGAGTGCGTGCTAATAAAATTTGCAGATGACACAAAGTTGGGAGGTATAGCCAATATGGAGGAGGACCGGAATATCATACAAGATGATCTGGACAACTTTGTAAACTGGAGTAATAGAAATGGGATGAAATTTAATAGTGCAAAGTGCAAGTTGTGCATTTAGGGACTAACAATAAGAATTTCTGCTACAAAGTGAGGGCTCATGAGTTGGAAGTGACAGAGAAGGACAGATCTGGGTCTGTGGGTTGATCACAGAATTTTCCCCTGGGTCAGAAGGCAGAGACCCTGGGGCAGGGGGGGTCGCCTTTCTCTGCAGCATAGGGCATGGTTCACTTGCAGGTTTCAACTAGTGTAAATGGTGGGACTCTCTAACTTGAAGTCTTTTAAATCATGATTTGAGGACTTCAGTAACTCAGCCAGAAGTTAGGGGTCTATTACAGGAGTGGGTAGGTAAGGTTCTATGCCCTGCAATGTGCAGGAGGTCAGACTAGAGTATCATGATGATCCCTTCTGATTTTTAAGTCTGAGTGTCTATAAGGGTCCCAGGAGACTCAAATGCATCCTGACTTATGGAGGGCTTATTTGTTTGACCCAGACTTTGAAGGGAGTTAGGGGGGAGATTGAAGAACTAGCCAATAACATGGGGTGGTGTTTGTATTTAAAGCTGCTGTTTCTCTGAAGATGTGAGGTGACTAACGTTTACATTTGACTCCTGTCATTTTAAATAAGCTTTCAGTACTTTGCCCGTTTTTTTAACCCCCTTTATTGTAAATGGAAATAAAACAAATAACCAAAAGGTGCACTTAGAACAAAATATTAATTTTCCCTTCTCTGCAGTAACCACATAGGAGATTTCACGTTATTCATAGTCGGTACCAGTGTGGGTGGTCATGTCACCAGTAGCTCCATTAGGAGATGGAAACAAACTCCATGAATGCTTGTTCTTGGTCTAGAGAGAAAGCACATAACATATCAAACTAAGTCTTTATATAAGGGTCACTGACTCTATGGCTAAGCATTTGGAAAGGAGCAAGTTGGGGCAGACATATGCACTTGGGAACTTTTTTCCATAAGGGATACATAATCAGCTTTTGGAATGATTCTCTACCAGGGCTTTCTGGTGGTATCTGTGTCATTCTAACAGTAATACTTGTTTAGCACTAATTGTTGCCATGAGATATCACTGAAGGCAAGAGGGAATCAAAAATGGATTAGATATGTATGGATAAAGAGAACATCTATGATCATATTAAATCTCATGTTTACAAATGAGACACACAAACCATCCTGCTTCAGGGCATAAGCCAACCACTAACTTAGAGATAGGAAGACATTTCTCCTTGGAGGAAGAACAGCACTTTTTGCACTTCCTTCTGAAGCATCTGATACTGGCTAGTGTCAGATTATTGCTAGGAGATCCATTGTGATAATTCCTCTTATTAAAACTCATAATCTATCAGCTGAATACAGGTAAGATGGTCTTGCTGCCAAAAAAAAAAAAAAAAAGTTTTCTTGGCTTTTAATTACCACTGCTATTTTCCTAACCATAGAAAAGTTTATTCAAAGACTGTTTGTGTAATACTGTACACTTTGTCACTGCAGGATTTCTGTCACGGGCAAGTGATGTGGCCCCCATTAAGTGCACTGCAGGTAAAAATTACTGAACCCGGAAAATCATGTAAACAAGTTTGTCAGGAAAACCAGCTCATCTGTGAGCCATCCTTCTTCCAGCACCTTAACAAAGACAAGGATCTGCTGAAGTAAGTATTGAGGAGTATGGAAATATAGTTGGGTACCTTATATAAAGTACATTCTATGGAGGGGAGGAAATAGTCCTAATGCATCTGTAATGGTGAGTGGTCAAGTTCTCAACTTCTGAAAAGCGGAGTTAAAATTGAAAAAAGAAATCTTAAATTTGCGACTTTGTGCATATGCTGCCTTAAAATAGTCTCTTAATATAAATGTTAATTAACAGCAACATACATTCTAATTTAAATACAGTATGTTAAAATGCAAAGTTTAAGCCTTACAACTGTTCTAACCATTTGAATCTTAGTATTTCTTAGTATTTCTTCTTTGAGTGCTGGTCCTTGTTTGTATTCCACTCTGGGTACACATGCGCTTCATGCACCTGGATCCAGAGTATTCTCACAGGCAGATTCCGTTGGTCCACACACATGCCCCTGCTCTCCTCGTGCTCCATACCGAGGATATAAGGAGCAGGGTGAATTGACAGCCTCTTACCGCTGCATGACCTGCATCAGAACTTTCAGTGTCTGGAGCATCTTCTCTACTCACTTGATCTTCAATCTGTAAATCTTTGAAAGCTTTTTCTTAGTAAATAATTTTCTTGTAAATCATTTTAAAGAGGTTTTTTGATAACTTTTAGTCTCTCTAGGGTAGTTAACTTGATTACCCTGGATCGTAGGACAGCTGTGCCCCCTTAATTCTCCAGTCTGGTGTGCACTAGGCCCACTTTGCTATGTGAGCTGCCTCTCTGCCCACTCACCCCAACCTCTAGTGTGCACGTCACCTGCTGGCATATACAAGAGTGCTATGTCCAGCCACTCTTGAATTATATATAGGGCAACACCCATATATACATATACCTAATCCCGGTCTTGCACCCCAGAAATGTTACTCATTTCTTACTGAGCAATACAAGCTCATAAAGTCCATCATTTTAACAAAGAAAATGATCCACTAAACAATAATAACTGGCTGATTTGTTAATCACTTTTTGCCTGCAGGCTGCCTGCTTCCCTCCCTCCCTCCAATTGTGTCCACATTTTCACCTACAAATGATTGTCTTCCTGCATCCTTCTCCTTTGCCATAGATCGGGATGGCTCTTTTATTGTTAAAGTGTGGCTCCTCTCCCCCACCCCCATTCTTCACCTACCAGACTGGGGAAGGGAGATCTCGAGGCTTCTGCCCTGTGGCAGGGTGGTGCTCCTGGCTCTCCAACTTCTGAAGACTATTGTCTGCGCCTCAGAGGGTCAGTAAGTTTGGCCACCTCTGCCATAGAGTCTGCCCAGCTGAATCCTCCTCTCTCTATTCCTCCCCGTTCTCTTCCCTGGCTCCCCTTCCAGCCCCAAGTTTTTTGTGACCTCTTCCCCAGCTGGTGGAAGATTGGGTGAGAAATACGTCAGCCCTCCTTCAGTGCAGCTTACAGTGAAGGGGGCACCTGCTGTGCTGTATTGCAGCAAAGAGGCAGGTGCTGTGCCAGCTCTGCCCCACACTCAGCAGTATACTCACAACAGAAAGCTCAGCTTTTAGGAGAGAGAGCAGCAGTCTCTGTCCTCCTGCCTGCTTTGCACAGTGCCCTTAAACGTTAGGATGTTTGCACTACAGTTAAACCCCTCGGCTGAAGTTGCCACAGTTGCCAGTTGGTTAAAATTCCATAATAGCTGATTTGAGGCAATTGTTCATGCAGTTGTAAATAAAAATGTTTATAAAGCTGTATTTATCTTCATATTTTTTCATATTGCTCTCTCTGACTCCAGTTAATCCTGAAACACCCATATTCATTGGCAATTAACAATTAGCATTTCTGCAAACTCTTTCTCACTAGTGTCCTAAATGTGTAGGCTCCAGAACCCTTTTCATTAGATAAGTTAGGGTCAATTAAGAATGCTTACCACTTCTGCATTAGGGAAATCAGCATTACTTTCAGGTGTCTGCGTGTATGTGTGTAAAATGATCACTTTACAATGTCAATCAAATGTATTCAGAAATTGCAGTGCAACAGATGACTAATAGGAAGTCTGATGTCTAGGTTTGCTAGTCCTATTTCCAATGATTTTACCACAAACGTGCCTTTTATGTATTCAAGGAACGTTGAAGCTATGCAACTTCTATTGGAAACTGAAAAGAGCCACACAGATGTAAAACTTTTTTTATCCTGTTGACAGGCTGTCTTGCTTTCATCTCTTAGGGTTGCTTAAAATACTGAGGTGCCTAGACCAAACAGTGAAGAGAATCATTTTTTGTTGGATTCTGAAAATTAGCTGTCTTTCCTGAATGACTAAAAATAAACACTTAATGTGCTCATTGTTTAAATAGTTAACATTTATTCATAGTGGTATCTAACCTATCACAGTTATTTCTTGGCCTCAGCATAGGAAAATACCAACAGTTACTACACAGTGGTATTTGAGTGACCAACTGACTTTTCAGTGGTAACCACATTACTTCAGCTTTGCAGCCAGAAAATGGTGACTTGTCCTTTTTCTGTATTTTATGCACACACACCTGAATGCTGCTAAATGAATATGATCCAAGCCTTTTCCTGTTTCATACATTAGGTATCAGTCAGTATGACATGACGTAAGACCGTTCAAATCCCCCCTCCCCCCCTTAAACATGATCAAATACAGGGGTGAAAGTAACTTACAGGACTTACCGGTACTGCCGGAATAGGTGTGGCCTATCAAGATTTAAAGGCCCTGGGGCACCAGCTGTGGCTGGGAGCCCCAGGGTCTTTAAATCAACCCGGGGCTTCCAGCTGCAGAGGTGGCTGGGAGCCCCCGGGGCTCAGGGTCAAATTAAAGGGCCCGGGGCTCCGGTCACTGTGGGGAGCCCCGAGCCCTTTAAATCCCGGCCCCAGCCCAGCTGCCGGAGCTGCGGGCAGGATTTAAAGGGCTCCGGGTTCCCCGCAGCTGCGGAAGCTCTGGGCTCTTTAAATCCCGGCCCTATCCTGACCGCCAGAGCTGCAGGGGGGATTTAAAGGGCTCGGGGCTCCCCACAGCGGCAGGGAGCTCCAAGCCCTTTAAATCCCAGCCCGGGCACCGGAGCTGCGAGTGGGATTTAAAGTTCTCTGGGCTCCCCGATGCAGTGGGGAGCCCAGAGCCCTTTAAATCCCCGCCGCGGAAGCCGGTGCGGTCCGGCACGGTGTATTGGCTCTTGCCGGTACGCCATACCGGACCGTACCAGCTTACTTTCCCCTCTGATCAAATATAATGGGAAAGGCCCTCTGTAGAGAAATGACCCTGTACCAGGAATTTCTGGTCACATTGATTGGAAAGAAGCCAACATCTGAATTATGTATTGCCAAAAACAAAATGAAAAAAGCACTTATGTTAATGCTTATGATACTTTTATGTACTACAAAAGATGACAGTGGTTGGATCAGGTTATTGGTAATGAGACACAAAAGTTTTTGTTTCTGGATCACTGGTCTGACTGAGACTTTATGGAGAGAAAATCCTAATTGCAGTTCTTCTGTGCAGTTAATTCTGCAGAATGGCCCTATTACTGTATTTATCCAGCTGTAATTGGTCTATACTGTGCTTAAATGTGGAAAAATTGCTCCCTTACAGATCTTTGTCTGCATGGAAGATACAATATAAAGCTAATACAACTTTAATGTAAGCAAAATATGTCCCCAATGGAGAAGTCTGATGATAAATTAGAAGAACAGCTTTTTACATTTCTGGATTAAACCAGAATCAGAGCAGAGATAGGATTATGTTACAGGAAATAACTGTGCACGCTGACTAGCATTTGATGTCTGCGATTGCTCGTTGTGAATAATTGTCCACTGAAAATATTGCACCTTTTTGGTCCAATCTTCATTAAGAGTTGAGATACTCAGCAGACCAAATTTGCCCATCTTGGGTTATAGTATTTTATCTGACAAATAGCAAAGATTTGAGAGCATTTCATAGGTAATATAGTCTGAGTAGAAGGAGGTACAGGAATGATGTACCATGTCCAGAGAAGGCTGAAGCAAATGAGACAGATGGATTCTATACTGAGAATAAGATGGAGAGTGAGAAATGGAGAACTAGAGAGGCAGTCAAAGAAACTTTCTAGGAGGAATGTTAGACTGGATGTCTTCCAATTCATACCACAAGATCAAAAATTTTGTTTGAAAAAGTTTTGTTGCATTGTGATTTTCCCTCATTCTTGACTGTTTCCCAATTTAACACCCATACGTTCTGCTACATGTACTGTTGACAAAAAGTTCTAAAGACTTCATGAAACAAACCAATCTCAGCTTCTCCTATCCCTGCACAATTCAGTGCAATAAAAAGGTAGGGATGCACATCACAAAACCAGTCCCATTTCTTCAGGACTCTGAGGCTTGTCAGTTTAACATAGTTTGAAACTTCTTTATTGTTTTTTAATACTTAACATTTCCAGCTTACCTTTCTGTAGGAACAGAGCCAGACTCCTAATGGAATGAAAGCATTTTATGTTGCTGCTTAGCATCATAAACCTTGATCAATTTCCAGCACCAATAGGCAGAATAGGGGTTGCTATTATCGGAAACTTGGAAAGTAAAATGACTAATATTCTGTTTATGCCCATTGTCTGTTGCTATAAACCAGGAGTTATTATATGATCTATATTAACCTATTTTTGTTTGGCTGAGTATTTACTTGGAAACTGTGTAGTGTAATATCATGGTATGATTTAATTACTCCTCTAGTTCAGGTTTTTTTGGGCTTTTTATAGTACGGCTGTAGTCTTAGGATTGTAGTCTTGGGGGTGAAAATTATTTCCCTGAATTACTATAAATGAATAATGGGAATGTGACTTAGACAAGTGTGTCTTGCTTTTATAGGTATAACGTGGAATGCCATACTGTTGAATCTGCAAATGATATCGTGGTCCCATCTTTTGATGAAAGCAGGAAACACTGCATTTTTCAGGGCGATCTTTTGCTGTTCAGCTGTGCAGGATCCCATCCAAACCACAAACGAATCTGCCCCTGCAGAGACTATAATAAGGGACAGGTTGCACTTTGTAAAGATTGTCTATAGCAGCAGCACCTTGCTTTAGTTTGGGGACAAACAAAGTGGTTTTGAGAGAACTACTTATACTTCCTGCACTTTTGTCCAGTTGTCTTGCTGCAGGCCGAGCAAATGCTGCCAAGCGGAATTCTCTGAGAAGAGGGATTCATAATTGAAATGATTTTTATTTTTTTTCTAAGTGAACACTTGCAGTGGAGCTCTTTGAAATCTTCCACCTACTCAAGGAGAAGAGAAATGACGTTCCATGCTTTGTAACTATTTGGAGATCATGGCGAAGAACAGTTTATAGAAAATTCCCAGACCCATCAAACTTTTTTTTGTTGTTTTTTGGATGAAACAAGTGTTTTCTATTTTTTTAACATGTTAAAACATCCCGTCATCATCAGCTAAGAATATGAACATCATTCCAGTACAAAATTGGGAAAAAAATGCGCTTGGGGGGTGGGGGAGAGGACTACATTTATTATTGGGGCACTATTTTGGGTGCTGCTGCAGCTTGAATGGCTATAAAATGGTGCATTTCACAAGAACTCGGAACCATAAGGTAACACAAATAACAATAGATAGCTGCCTGCTCCCAGTCCTTTTTTCAGATCCTCACATACTACAAGGTACCGTCTGCATCACAACTACTGTACCGGAGCACTCTAAACAGGCAGCTCTGGGCATGTGAGGATCAGTGGCTGCCAGTGTGTGACAAATCCTGTTGTTGCTTGAGAACTGATTATGATTGTGGCATACTCTGGCCATTTTAGAATGGACTTGTCATCAGTTGACTGGGTCTGTTTAGAGAGCGATCCTTGGAATTTGCCCATGCTTCTGTTGTTGTCTGCCTATTCAAAGTACTGTGTGAAGCAAAAAGTATTCCGCATCATTTGAGCAATATGGTTTGAGCCTCGGTTTGCTATATCTTACAGTACTTAAAACATTACTGCAAGATGGAGAAAGGATCAACTAACTATAATTATTGTATCATAGGAATGTGAACGGTCTTCATAACAAGCTCTGTTTTTAAAGAGGAAGATATTTTAAAGAGCAATTATGAGAGAAGGAAAACTTCTTCAGAAAAATATTGTTGATCGCTTTTCTGGATTCTTTGTCCTTTTTTTAAATAGGCGGGCCAGTGATATATTTAAAAACTACAGTTAATTACCAAGAGTTTGAATTGAAATTCAGACTTGTTTAGAACAGTGAACTAAATCTTTTGAAATAGTAAAACGTATCTTTTTTTTTTAAAGAGTAAATTTCTATTTTTTTGCAGCACAAGCTGACATGTTTGAAAGCACTGTTCGTGGCTGGGAAAAGTTACGTTAAATTAGAGGGAAATGAATTGCTTAGTCTGCAGTAGGATTTGAAAAAGACCATAGCTTGCAGGTTTAAAACTTGAGTATTTCCCAGTCATAACTGAAAAACCTCAATTTGATTTTTTTTCCTTTCTTTGTAAAGATTTAACAAGCACTACCCAGTCTCTCCATTAATGAAAGTATAGGCACTTTAATATTTTTCTCTAGAATATATCAGGTTCACTCATCTTTTATACCTGTCATTCATTATCTGTGTGAGAGTATTGAAGTCTCTCATGACCTACCAAAGACCAAATAAGGGAAACATGACAGAAACTGTCAAATTATCAAGAGAAATTAACAGAAAAGTAAAAGTTCAGTTTCCAGCTTGAGTGTAATTTCAAGTACGTTTAAATTCCCTAATTCAGCACTCCCATTTCATTGTTACACAATGTAACACGTACTGCAGACTAGATAGAAATTGGTACCTGAATGATTATTGAGTATCCAGAAAGTATATATGGTGCCTGTGCAGCAGTGTTTATCAATAATAACTGGGATGTAATGATAGTAAAGCTTCTGTAATTGCAATAATTCTACAAAAATGGAACATAACTGGTTACTTATTAGGCATAGTTTTGTATGAAAAGAAATTGAGCAGTTGTTGGGAGTGTCGCAGGCATTCCCTCGGTCAGCATGGATGTTGTTTGCATTGGCTTTTAATATCCAGGGAACTCTGATTCTTGGCTTTTTTTAGGATTGGAATCTGAGGTGCCTCAACAGTTCATTTTAAGGTGTTCTCCATATTCCTGTACATATGATACGAGTGCAGCCAGAAGAATCCCAGGCTTTAAAGAAAGTATGTGCACCAATTTGGGCCTTATACTTGGCATTAACTTATTGGTGACAACAGAATCTGCCTTTTTGTGATGCAACCTGAGTTTCTGTAATCAGAAATATAATAAGTTAGATGGAACATCACATCATACATTGGCAATAAAGACTTGTGCATGCGTGCGTGCTTAAACAATCCAAAGCACCATTGCCTACTGTAATATAACAATTAGAAAACATTTGCTGTTTTTAAAAAAAAAAAAAAAGGCACTAAGCTGTAAATACACACTTGCTTGTTTCTTACCATTGTATGGAACACATGGCATAATACAATTTGTTTTGCCTCTAAAAACTGAGGATAAAGGATTTCTGCTAGTTTGTTGATACTGCCATCTCTGATGCACTGTGTTGTTCAGTAATATAGTGCTGTCAGTGCAGTCTTTACCACAGCAGGGGGAGCTATGATATCTATAGTATTTATGTTTATTTCTGAGCTACTGAATTTTGTTACTGTATATTGGAGGAAGGGGGGGGGGAGGAGGAGAGAAAACTGTTAAGCTCCTTCCAGTAGCAGAAATCAATGTGGGTTTTTTGTTTGTTTGTTTTGTTGTTTTTTGGAGGGAGGAAGGGGGCATCATCAGTAGGGCTACATCCTACTCCCACAGAGAATTTTGGGAATTTTGTTGTTCCCTTCAAAAGTCCTGCCCAATGAGAGACATTTCCAAGGACTTTGTTTTGTTGTTGTGTCTAAACCTTGAAGATGCTGAGTTCTCTTTTCAAATGGAAAAGTACTCTTACAATGTGCAGCTTCAGTTTTATTTTCTGAAAGAGAAGCATGTTAGATCATGGGAGATAACTTTCTACATATGGATATTCTTTGTTTTCAAATTCTGCTTGGCTTGCCTTGAAGACTTATTGGATAGAAAAAAACTGAAGTTGCTATCAACATTTAGTTTTGGTTTTTTTCCTGTGGTAATAGTCTTTAAATTTATAAGCAAGTGGGTTCTTGTACAACTGAACACTCCATTCTGCAAGTAAGCACTCAGGCAGATGCATAGGGTATTATTTTAGAAATTATGAATCATTCACTAAAATTGTTGAACTAGATTGTTGCCCATTTTTTCTAAAACGTGGACACACAATCTTCTGTCATAAACTCCATGATTAAGCTGAGTCTTTCCCCTCTTACTTAAATAATAAATGTATAGTCCACATACTGCACTTGAATGATGGCTTTGTGGAAGAATGATTGGTTATAAGATGGGATTGCATTAATGTATGTATTTTACTTTGTCACTGAAACTCGCACTTCCTTTTTCAGACTTCAGGTTTTTGCAAGAATTAATTTTGGATACACTGACCTGTAATTGATGGAAATCAGGTGTGTCAAAACTGAAGTATAACAACCATATTATAAGCTCATAAACATATCCGTCATAAATCAAAAAATTCTTTTGTTTTAAACTTTTGTATTTTTTGTATGTGACCTGATTTTTGAAAAATCTTATTCCTATGAGATTAGAAAACTTGAGAAAATAATTTACATAATTTATTAAAGTTAACATAAAAGGCTTGCCTTTGAAAGGTAAAGTTGGTAAATATACACTGTTTAAAAATGCCAATAAAAACCTCATTTATTTCATATATGCAAGTTGATTTGCACATGTACAACTAGATACGCTTATTGCATATTTGGCTTAGTTTTCTTTATGGTTGTGTCTTTTGTTTCTCTCTTTGTAATTTATTAGTTACAATTGTGTGTTTTGCTTAATGTCATTAAGTTACTTCTGCAAATATTTAATGTTTATGTGCCTTTTTTATTTTTGGATGTATGTTTGGAATGTGGGCACTGTGTGAACAAGTATAATGGAACACTGATTTTAGGGTTTTTAAAAAGGCCTTGTTGCTATATAAATACTAAGTGTGACTTCTAAAATGTTTTTTAAATAGCAGAGAAAAGTTGTCTAGAAATATGAAGGAAAAGATATAACTGGTTCTTTGCAAAGAATCACCATTGTTAATGTAATATCTTTTGTTGAATATGTGTGGTCTGATGGGAAGATAGTGCATTGGAATGCAATATTTAAACATAGCTCTCTTGTTTAATGACCTGGGACCAAAATAGATCCACACTGCCCCACAAGAAGACAATGAAGAGCTGGAAATAGCTATTAAAATTGCCAAATGTGAGTTTGTTAAGGAAATGAGAGAGAGACATTAAAGATTGTGAGGTACTCAGATACTTCAGTAATGGGAATATATAAGATAGGCATTAGTCTGGGTGCCTGAAAATGTTTTGTTCATTTGCTGGCACTACTAGCCAGAATACAATCGTTTGCTTTTCATGGGTATCTGACTTTATGCAATTAGAGTCCATAAGTGAGAGGGAACTCGGGGTACTCAGTGCCTGGCAGGCTCTTGGCGAATTAGAAATGTTTGTCTTTCCTGCAGGAAAAGGAGATTTTGGATAGCTTATGATCAGATTTCAGTGTAGCATGATCTAGAGGACTAACCTTGGAAACGGGGGCCAGGAATTCCTAGGTTCCAATTGCAGCTCTATCTATTTCTGCATCATTTTGTAAGTCATTTATTGCCTGATTTTTTTTCCAGAGGTACATAGCCCCCACAGCTTCCATGGACTTCAAATGGAAAATCAGGTCATTAACCTGTGTTTCTTTTCCCTCTGTACAATACAGCTTCTAATACCTATTGTGCTTGCATACCTCAGCCTGGTGGTGTGAAGATTTTAGCTTGTACTCCACTTTGAAAATGCACAATACAGTGCAACATAACTGCTAGTGTGCCCTGCCCCTTTACATGGCTGACTTACCCAAGTTACATAGATGATTTGGAAGCTTAGAGTTGTGTTTTTAATATATACAAGCCCAAATTGCTTTCTCAAGTATGTCTGGCTCAGTGCATTTAGGGCCGGATTCCGTTCCCGTCAAAGTCAATGTTGGAATGGACTTGAAAGGAGGCTGGATCAGATTCTGGTAGCCTTTGCATCCACCAACTCTTCTGTTTTCTTCAAATTAAGAAAGCAGCTACTCCCTTTAATAAACAGGAGGCACAGTTTGATTAACAGGATTAACAGTTTGATTCAAATGGGATAAAGGTTTCACATTTTAAGTTACTTTTATCAACGATAGGCTCTCTTGCGCATCTATCAGTCATAAATGGTTCTGAATTGTTCACTGCTATGATGTATCTTTCTGCCATGACACCTCGTTTATTTAAAAATGTATATAATTTAATATTTTAAATAGGTTGAAGTTTTGTTTAAATATCCATTCACCGGGGGGGAGGGGATTCAGTTTCTAAAGAAAAACGCAGATGACAGATTCCTATTATGACAATCTTCAGTGGGAAGTGAGTGATGAGTTGTTGCTGTAGCTCTGATTTTATTCAGTTGTACTAGTTTTGTTGGCACGGCCACAAATATTGGCATGGCTTTGTGATATTTGGGCCACAGCCACTTCACTTTTATCTCTTGATTAGCAGAGCTACATCCACTTCTAGTTCTCCTTTGTCCCACTGTCTTCGGGACGGTTCCAGTCAATGAGATTTTTCAATTGGCATCAGTCTGCTTGGAACAAGAACAGGGAAGGCTTAGGAGGCCTTTAAATAACTGTTGCTGTAAATCCAACCTTTAAATATATTGCTTTAAAATCTATTATTGAACCAAATCTTTTCCTTCATATTTTTAAACTGCTTTATAGAAAAAAAAATTTCAATTTGTTTGAAACTTTTCAGTATAATGCTATCTAATAGAATAAAAATGTGTCCACAGGATCAGCAAACTGGCTCCTGAGCAGAGTGCGGACTGTAGGAAATGTATAGCAAATGCAAACGGCTGAAGCTTGGCTGTCTCCCGTTGAGTTATCAATCCTATCCTTGTTCACAGAGCTAATGTCTTAACACAGTTCAGCTACCACAAACCTCATGTTTATACTTGTACATGGCTTCATTTTAATTTAAGTCCTTTTATGTTAATACTCTTTAAAAACAGCAATACTATTGTGAGTCAGCAGACCCACTCCAACCCTTCAAGAATTCAACATTAACTTAATTCATGTCACATTGTCAAATAGTTAAGACCTAGTATCTGCTCTGCTTTAAACCCTAATAAAATAGGAATAACCTCAACATTCCAAACACAGAACCTGCTTTAAAAATCCACTTACTATAAAATCTGCAATGGCCTTCCGTCTGCTGTCTGCAGAGAGATTAATACTAGCGGTGCTCTAGACTGATACTGTGTGTCCAACAGCACTAACCTGGACTACCCAGGTGAGTAAAGCTACTCATGTGCACGAGTTCTTTAGGATCATAAGGGTGCATGTTGCAGCATTGCAATATTATGGACCCCTCCCTGTTCCGACTGAAGTTAATGGCAATGTGTCCATTGATTTCTGTGAGAGGAGACGTTTGCATCACACTGGAAGTTCTAACCCTCTGGTGTCACTGTTACAAAGCATGGGGCCAAATCCACTCCAACCCTCCCCTGGCCGTGCATCAAGGATTCAGTCTTTCAAGGTGCTGGACACTGGCACTGATCTAACGAAGCAATGGTTTAGCTTTAAGTAAGTGAATATCCTCATTGAGTTGATTGGGCCTACCCATTTGCTTAAAGCTAAAGACGTTAAATGCTCTGTTAGATCGGGGGAGAGTGTGCAGCACCTTGAGTGGTCAAGCCTCATAAGAGTACAAAACACACAGGGCCAAATTCATCCCTGCTGCCACTCCATTAGCTTCAGTAGGGTTATACCAGGAATGAATTTGCTGCATTCATTAACAAATTTTTTGCTGTAATCATTGATGCTGGAGACCATAAAAGAAAGTAACCCCCTTGGTTTGTTCTCCCTACGAAATACAGGGAGGAACAAGGAAATGCAGTATTTGCCAAATGGAAAAGGAAATTACTAGGGTCAGAAATGTTACCTGGAAGATTCTAAAGCTATTCAAGAAAAGGTGGGTGGGCGGATAAAAAGTTAAATTTAAATACTATAATGAAGTATTTTGAGTTTTGAAGGGCCTAATTCTGCTGTCTTTGTTCACAGAAAATTTTGAAGTCAATGGGAGATTTGCATGTACACAAGAACTTCAGGGTCAGGCTCACGTTATACGTTTTCATTTTTAACTCTCTCTTGAAATTTAGTTCTTTGCTTTTCTGAATGGTTGTGTTCCACTATATTAGGTTCAAGCGGTTTGATTCACATAGTACAAGTTGCAATGGCTGGTTACATATTGTCAAGTTATTGAAATTCACTAGGATGGGATTCTTTAAAAATATGTAAATGTCTGAATGTGTACTTTAATGGCATAGAACTACACTTTGATTTTGCTGTTGTAGAGAGAACTAGGGAGAACTTTATTTTTCAATAAACTTTTTCTTGTGTGATTTGGATTTGTGATTGTATATGTGCTTAAATGGGAATTCCACCAGCTGCAGTTTTTGCAAGGATCACAGCAATGTGATTAGCATTGCAACAGTCGTGGGCTGCCCGTATTTCTGTCATAAAACTCTCTATTCAAACGTGATTAAACAACCGTAAACAATGCTGTCTAAATGGATCCTGGCAGATAAGACAGCTAGGGAGCCAGTTCTTTACGTGAGGTATTTCTTGAGGTGCGGGGATATAAAATCTGGTATTTTTAATTTACCAAAATTTAGCAAAACAACCTAAATATACAAATTGAAAAGATGAGATTTCATTTGAGGAAAGCACATCAGTAGCTGAATGTCCTCGGATTCTTGAAGGATTTTTATTACACAAATGTGGCAGTGGAGTTGCTATGACTTTAAGAGACTAATATGGCAGGTATTCACTGGCACAATAAACCAAGTAGCTCCAGAAGAAGAGCTATAATCTCTTGGGTCAAATGCCCCCTTATTTTAAGGAGACTTTCTATGTATTTACATTTCAGACCTTAAAGAGCTTGTGAGTGTTCTACAAATTTGCTTTTGCAACATTCTCACTCATACCAACCCATGGAACAAGTGACCAAGCTTGAAACTTTAGGCAACATGTTCAGCTGGTTTAAACTAGCATATCTCCATTTGACGTCAATGTGGCTATATCAGTTAACACCAGATGGGGATCTAGCCCCTTCTGTCTAATTTCCTGCATCAAATCATGAGATACCACTAGTTAGCTGCTTATTGTCTGTTTAAAGAGATTTGGAGTGTGAATTTACCACAGATGATAGCTGCCAGATTGAGCACTCTGAAGACTGAAGTCCTCCATCCAGAAACTGGTACAGCACCATATGTCTACAACATAAACTTCTTACGCTACTCTGTCAATGTACCTCAGCTGTTACCCTTCTGCTGAGAGGGTAGTTCACTCTCCGTTCCCTTTCACTTCTTGGTGTCCCTGCTGAGGTCAGCAACAAGTTTTCCAATTGGGGTCAATTTCCATGATGGCTTCTGGGGGGGGTGCAGATGTTTGTCCTTGGGGACTGGAATGAGACTGCCAACTCCATTTCTTCTTAGCTCTTGTTGCATGGTGAAGGACCTGTGCAACTTAGCCTATCCCTTCTTCTCTGCTCTCTTTTCGCTAGCCCTATTTTGTTCCCTTTGCTCTGTCTGCCAAAGCTGCACACCTGGCCTCATGCTTTGCTTCCCTCTTTCATTCTTGTTCCCAGACCACTTTCCAGGAGGCCACAAGTACCTTCAAATCTGATCTGCCAAGCCTCCACCTTTACTCTATCAAGGTGTTTACAGTTTAAAGCAAAATCCAACAGAATGCACTGGGGGAGACAGAGAATAACTTTAAGTAGGTTGTAGATGTGGGTATGCGGGAAGGTACGTTATCTGAATGTTTAGGCCTTAGAGAAGAGAGAGGTTTTGAGGAGGGATTTAATGTACTTTGGGGAGGCTGAGGGAGGTGCTTTCTAGATCTCTCTCTTGCTGTTTGTCCCTGTACATCTGGTGTGGACAATAGAATTCTCTTTGGGAGTGCTAACCTTTTTGGCAGTGCTAAAACGTGATAGTAAAAGCCACTTACAAATGCAGTGAAGACCAGCTCTCTTTTGTCAATATTATGTTTACTATTGTAAAAATGCCCACATATATGATCAGTACTAATAAATTATAAACAACTGTAATTTGCTGCTTTTCAAGTAATATAAAAAAGAAATCTCTCATTTTATTGCTATGAAGTTTTTCTTTTGAACTTTGATTTTTGTGTATGTACAAAAAATGTAACTGGAAATCAAAGTAGTACAGAAATAAAAGGCAAATATGGATTCTTCTTCATGATGGTCCCTTGATGTATTCAAAACGTGGGTGTGCCTGTGCCGGAGCTGGAAGATTTTAAACAGCAGTGTCCATTGACCCACGTGATCATTTTATGTTGCCACGTGTTCCAGGTGAGGTTTTAAGAGGCCATGTGGTGCGATGCACCCTCAGTTCCTTATCGCATGGTTGGAGTCGGAATGATCTCTTCACATGCTCGTAGTATCTACAAAAACAACTGTCTATATATAGTTCTACTTCTTTCATTTTAGTCCTGTAAATAAAGTAATTAATTAGTGTACCTACTAGTCCCATACAGGGCCTCACCAAACCAACTTGGAGGATTATGCCCCGCATTCCGGGGTTTAAAAACTACACCTCATGCCCTCATTCGTTCTCCATGAGCGACAAGCACACTCGTCATATACTTGGGACCCAAAGTACCAACGGGACCTGGTCTCGTGGCACCAATGCGGGGCCCTTATTACCAGCCCTACTCATCGGTGGCCTAACACCATCCCACCCAAGCCCCTTCACTGGACCTGATTGACTGGGACCTGGACGAGGATCCAGAGCTCGACCTGGTACCACCGGTCCTGGTGGCAGCTGCCCCCCCCCCCCCCCCCCCCGAACCTCTCACCTCCTGATGACCACCACCAGTACCAGGAATTGCTGCAGAGGGTGGAACCTCGACCTAGGCATTCCCCTGGAGGAGGTCGAGAACCAACTTCACCAACTGCTGGACATTTTCCAACCTTGGGGACTGGCATGTGTAGCTCTGCCTATTCAGGCCATCATGCAACTCGTACAAACAGTGTGGCACAAGCCGGCATCCTGTGCCCTTACGTCCAAGAGGGTGGTATGCAGGTACTTCATGTCAGCTAACGGGGCTGACTTTGTTTTCCCACCCTTTGTTTTCCCTGGTAGTGCACGCAGCCACGGAACAGTCACTCCAGCACTCCTCTACCTCCATTCCTCCAGATAAGGCAGCGAAGCATCTGGACCTCATGGGCCACAAACTGTACTCCTCCACGGACCTGCAATTCCGCATCTCTAACTACCAGGCTCTGCCGGTGAAGTATGATTTTAATAATTAATTATGCCAAGCTAGAGGACATCCCACAAGACAAACATCAGCAGTTCCTACCCTGCTGGCCTGATGCTGCCTGATGGCCAAGGTTGGCCTCCAAGCCGCGGTAGGTGCAGCGGACACATCCTCTTGCTCCCTGGCCATCGGAGTGGTGATGAGGTGGGAAGCATGGCCCCAATCGTCTGGGTTTCCCAGGGAGTCCAATCCACCATCCAGGACCTCCCCTTCGACAAGGACAAGTTGTTCTCTGCTAAAACGGATGATGATCTACACTCCCTAGAAGACTTGAGGATGACCCTCCAGTCCCTTGGGATTTACGCTCTGGCCCCCTACCACCGGCAATCTCCTGCAACCCTACCCCCATCTGTTGGTGCCCCCGATCCCAGCGCTCACGACCATCGGCTGCCGCCACACCTCGGCACCAACAGAAGGCCCAATTTGACACGTCCCTGGCAGATGTCCCCTGGTACAAGAACTGCTGTGCGGCAACATGGAGCTCCATCCACACTTTCACAGCGCGTTACGCCATCAACCAGTGGGCAGCCATTGGATGTGCCATCCTGCAGCTGGCCTTACCCATCGCATCCTTGCATCCACTTCTGAGCTGGTCACTACTCCATACTCGTCCGCATTTGGAATACAGATAGGGACCATCACTCGAAGAAGAGGGAGGTTACTTGCCTGTAAGTGGAGGTTCTTCGAGATGTGTGGTCCGTATTTGTATTCCAGTACCTGCTCACCATCCCCTCTGCTGCGGACTGCCTAATCAGCGGTAAGAGGCTGACTGAGGATGCAGTGCCCACACGGCCTCTTATAACCTGGCCTGGAGCACGTGGCAACATAAGATGCCCGTGGGTGTCAACAGACACTGCTGCTGAAAACCTCCAGCTCCGGCACATGGCACGCATGCACACTCGTGTTTGGAATACAAATTGGGATCACACATCTTGAAAAACCTCCAGTTACAGATAAGTAACCTCCTCTTACTGATACCTAACCCTCTTCTCATCTATTTTGACGAGTACTGTATAACACTGTAAAAACCTATAACAGTACTCAGACCCAAGTTGCGATGTCAATTTCTAGGTGTCTGTTTCCCAATGTTCTTCCACTGACTAGTAACATCACATTCAAACTTGCTCAAATAAGTAGTATTTGTATTTAAAAAACAAATGTAAAGTGGTGAACAGAAGAAGAAATTGCATGATGCCTGAAAGTTGTCATCTTGCCTTCCATCTGGCTTCAGAATCTCAGCCGTATGTTTTATCCATTAGTTATATTAAATAGTTTAGTTTGTCATGGCTATGTGAACACATGTGATGATCTTTTTCTGCAGATTCCTGGCCCTGCTCCTCAAAGGACCTTTCTTCCATGCCACAGAACTGTTTCCATTTCAGGGAAGTAAAGCATGAGTGTATTCATGCAGTTACCCCTCGTGCTTGATCTTCTTAGCATGCATCCCATCATTCTGGATTAAAACCGATGCAAAACTAATCTGTGGTCTAGTTGCCCACCAATGTATCTAGGTGCCAAAGCACTAAAATGTCTGCTAGCATCAAATTGAATTGATAGTAGTGTGGTGACAATAGAACCTTATTTTGAGTGCTTGGGAACTAACCATGAAAAGTAGGTCAAGTTGTTTTCAATAATGAATGTTACAAGCAGGTGCAAGAGAACCAGGCAGAGAAATTGAATTAGTCCAAGCAAAAAAGGCCTACTTGATCAGGCTCAAGGACTATGTTGAGGTTGGATTTTATAAATAAGAAAATGTAGGAACAAAGTTACCTATGCTTTTGATACAGTCTCCCACAGTATTTTTGCCAGCAAGTTAAAAAAGTATGGATTGGATGAATGAACTATAACATGGATAGAAAGCTGGCTAGATTGTCGGGCTCAACGGGTAGTGATCAACAACTCGATGTCTAGTTGACAGCCAGTATCAAGCAGAGTACCCAGGGGTTGATCCTGGGGCCGGTTCAACATCTTTTTAATGATCGGGATGATGGGATGGATTTCACCCTCTACAAGTTTGCAGATGACGCTAAGCTGGGGGCAGAGGTAGATACACTGGAGAGTAGGGATAGGGTCCAGAGTGACCTAGACAAATTAGAGGATTGGGCCAAAAGAAATCTGATGAGGTTCAACCAGGACAAATGCAGAGTCCTGCACTTAGGACAAAAAAAATCCCATGCACCACTACAGGCTGGGGACCGACTGGCTAAGCAGCAATTCTGCAGAAAAGAACCTGTGGATTACAGAGGATGAGAAGCTGGCTATGAGTCAGCAGTGTGCTCAGGGCCAGCTGTAGGCACCAGCATCCCAACACTTCTCAAGGGGTGGCATTCTTGCACTTTGCTTCGGCGGCAGCACTCCGGCCCTGAGTGTGCTCTTGTTGCCAAGAGGGCCAATGGCATATTGGGCTGCATTAGTAGGAGCATTGCCAGCAGATCAAGGGAAGTGATTATTCCCCTCTATTCAGCACTGGTGAGGCCACATCTGGAGTATTGTGTCCAGATTTGGGTCCCCTACTACAGAAGCGATGTGGACAAATTGGAGAGAGTCCAGCAGAGGGCAATGAAAATGATCAGGGGGCTGAGGCACATGATTTATGAGGAGAGGCTGAGTGAACTGGGCTTGTTTAGTCTGCAGAAGAGAAGAGTGAGGGGGGATTTGATAGCAGCCTTCAACTACCTGAAGAGGGATTCCAAGGAGGATGGAGCTAGGCTGTTCTCAGTGGAGGCAGATGACAGAACAAGGATCAATGGTCTCAAGTTGCAGTGGGGGAGGTCTAGGTTGGATATTAGGAAACACTATTTCTGGGTGTGAAGCACTGGAATGGGTTACCTAGGGAGGTGGTGGAATCTCCATCCTTAGAGGTTTTTAAGGCCCAGCTTAACAAAGCCCTGGCTGGGATGATTTAGTTGGGGTTGGTCCTGCTTTGAGCAGGAGGTTGGACTCAATGACCTCCTGAGGTCTCTTCCAGCCCTAATCTTCTATGATTCTATGCCAAGATTGGCCTTATGGAAGTGAATTTAATTGGTGAACGAAATGAGGAGGAGATGCACACTTTCCACCCCGACGTCCCTTTTGGGGATTCTTAAAAGGAGACTTTGGAAAAAAATTCTCATCTCACCTTCCCCGACCCCAGCACAGAAGGAGCAGAGCAGACCAGAGGATTTTCTTTCCTGGGGGAAGTCATCAGGCCTTGCTCTTGTTTAAGGAACTTTGCTCTTCACCTGTGAGTCCTGAAAGTCGTCATGACAATCCAGTCCTCAGCCCATCAGTGGGGATACCTGATGTCAGTGCTGCAGAGGCTCCATTCAGATGCATGTAAGATCCTGTTCTGTCTCCCTTCCTTTTTTGTGTTACTTTCTGCCTTCTCCCTCCGTTCCACTCTCTCGGCTGTTCACTGGATCCTGAAATCAACTGCATTGCGTGCATCAGCCCAGTGAGATGAGACAGACCATCCAGCCCTGCTCTGTTTGAGGAGAACGGAGCCAACCAGATGATATTCCTGACCAAAATGTGAGCCAGAGTCCAGAGCAACTGGTGTTGTGGCCGACCTGCCAGCCTAATGCATCCATTCATGACTGACCAGCCGCCCAGTTTTCCAAGAACATCAACAAAAGCTGTTTTTCCCCACCTTTTTCTATCCTGTCTCTCCTCCACCTTGTGTCTGTGTGTTCGTAATAAAAGAGGAAAAGCGAATGCCCTGCACACATGAGGACTGGGAGTAAAATTAACCCTTTCCTTTTCATCAAAGAAGGGTTGTTGGTAAGACTGATATTTTGCCTCCAAAAGGAGAGAGGCTTTAATACGTTTTGATTGTTACGCATAATTACTCAGTTTCAGCTTTTTCTTGTTTTGATTTCTAGTTCTTTGATCAATAAACTTCCAACTTTAGAACTTTGGGTGTTTGCCAAGAAACCACGCAAACCAGAAAAATCCTGAACCTTTGTAATACTGTTTCAGTATTGGACAGTGAAAGAGTTTTATAAAACCTTTAACTTGTTTGGCACTTGAGATCAATAGAACAGTGTACACTGCTCATCCCTTGATCTGGCTAGATTGGGGAATGATTTTAACTCTTTCACACCTCATCCCCTAACTGTTCAGCTTTTTACATTATGGGAAGGCTTTTGTGAAATGGTGGGTTTTCAAACAGGATGTGATGTCAATTAGATGGGCAGAGGTGCAACCACATAAGAAAAAATGTGCGTAAGGTGGGACCTGGAGTGGAAATACACATCTTGCTGCTGTACTGAAAATAATTCAGGGGGCAGAGGTAGGACAGATCTTTGCCCCTCCTGCACCAGTGGTTTCACCCATAGGCCTGGTTTCAGTAAAATCTCATCCAGCCTGGTGTGGATCCCTCCACCAAGTCCTCCCTGCCTGCAGCTCCCAAAAGCCTCACCCTGAATCTGACAGGGTCGTCATCTCTATGGGTCAGGACTGAAGAGTTGACTCAGCTCCATCCATTCTCCATGGGAGGACATTGCAATTCAGGCTGAGTCCAAGTGCTTTAAACCTCTAAGCCCATCATTGTTTTTCCTTATGCGGAATTCCTGATCTTGCTAATTTGGTAAACCTTTGAGTTAAACAGGTTTTGTTTTAAAATCTTGGGGAAGGGGTGTCAATATGCTACTGAAAATCACGTGCTAATTGCACTGGTTTAAACAAGCATAGAATGGCAGGCAGGCACTGTAGAGGCCTCATACATATAGGCATGAACTGCACCTCCTGTTGTTTGTCCTACAGCGGTCTCAAATCCTGCTGAGCTGTATGCCGTCTTTCTGCTGTGAAAAAACGGGGACTCGCTCGCTACTGGATACTGATTCGAGGCAGTTGCTGCAACAGGTAAAAATTAAAAATTATTGAGCTGCTGACACGATGTTCTGGAGAAGGGAGAGTTTGCAGGCTCCAGCCTGGGCTCGGAGTTGGTTGCTTCTGATGCTCTGACTGACAATATTGGTGTTGCTCTGAGATGTTTGGAGAGAGGCACAGTCCAGTTGCAGCCCGCTATTCCTGCATTTCAGCAGACAGCGCATCTGTGCCAGAGAATCCTCGTGCTAAACAGAAATACACCAATGCAGTAAAAAGGGTTTCTGCAGACCCCGTAGGGAAAGCATTTCTGCAGACTTCGGGGCTCCTCCTAATAGCAGCCATTCTTGATTGTGGTATTAACAATTAATGCTTCATATTGTCAAAGCAATACCAGTACAAATGCTCACAGCATCCCCTTGAATCATCCCCATTCTACAGATGGGAGAAACTGAAATGTGTGAATTGATCAAAGTCACACATGGTGGAATTTGATTCAACCCCCTGGGAGCAGGGCAGTGCAAATGGCCTGTTTGTGTCTTTAGGGGCAGCTGAGACAGAGGGAGGGAGGTCACCTACCAACACCCTTTCTCAGAATAGGCAGCTTCAATTTCTAGTTTGGGCTCCATAGAAATCCCAGTGGCAGAGGCTACCAAGGAGATTGGATAATTCAGGGAGCCCTACTCCTACCCCTTCCTTTGCTGGCCCTGCAGAGCCCAGCGTGCTCTGAGGTTCCCAGGCTGGCTGAGTTGAGCAGAAGGTGAAGGCTGTTTCTACTTTTGTGTCCACCAAATATACACTCATGATACTTTCAAGACTCATGATATCTGGTGTTTTGCTAAAAGCCTCAGTTCCTGAAGTCATGTGACTGTGAGAGCCCAGTTTTCATTGTTTTGTTTTAATTTAAGTGTCCAGTCCTCGTGGTTGAGGAGAAAAACTTGAAGTCTCATGGATTTTTGGAGCCTGACTCATGATTTCTGAAGGCGTGGTGGGGTTGGCTGAACTGTGGACTTTCTGCCAGTAGGGCTCGCAGCGGGGTTCTGACGACAGAATCAAGTCCAAGTCAGTGTTAGCACTGGCTTATCTGGTTACTAGCCAGGTGCTCACCGCACTAGGCTATTGGCTGTCATCAGTACTAGCGCGCTGACCCACTGTGTAGTCCAGTTTAACTCAGGTTTCTGTGTGACACACAAATGGCGCTGACCCAGTAAATGCAGTTCTTGTATTTGCTACCTATTTTGAATTGGCCTGGTGTATACAACAGCTTGTTGAGGTGAGGCAAAGGGTTAATGACATTCAATATAGACTTAAAACAATGAGTAGCATCCTTCTGATGTGGGAGACTTTTAATGCTATAATGCGTGTGCCTTTAAGAAGCAAGATCACAAAGCAATGACACTGATTCGGAAAGCAGTGTCATTATCCCTGGGGAAAAAAGCATTTTCTGTCTACTTGCTAAACAGATTTAGAAAAGTGATGGGCCTTCAGCAGAGGAATTACTTAAAACCTACCTTCCGGGGGCTCTGTGGACTTAATGTCATTGGTTGGTCTCTCAAGTCAGTTATGTCTGTGTTTGTCCATCCCTAACCTGGTGGTGTACTGTGCGCCCCCCCAATCAGTAGGTGGTGGCTCCCAGCAAGGATGCAATGTTGAGCAGAGCAAGTGGCAGCACCTTGTGTTTGAAGTTCAAGAAATAGCAAGTTTGTTTCCCAATCAATACACTATCATAGGAGACTTGAAAACTGAAAGTGAAATCATTCCTTGGGAGAGGTGCTGGACTGATAGCCTAGGGAGTGAGCGTCTATGGCAGGACAAGCTTCCACACTTTGCCCATTGTCTCTCAACACTTACCAGGAGGTCCATCCTCATTCATTCCTTGGCCCCTCTGCTGGTACTGCCAACAAGGAGGCCAAATGTAATAGTGCTTTTTATTCCATGGGCATTAGGGATTGGACTGGATGGTATTAGCTGTGGACCCAGGCTGAAATGTGCATCTGGATCTAATCTGTTATGGTTCATATATGGGGTTTTGCTTCAAACCTGTTTCTAGAACAGAATGTTTTGTAGGGAACACCCTAGACTTATGACTTACACATAGATAAGCATGCTGTTTCCTTTCATGGCATTGTTGAATAGAGGACAATGGGAGATGGGGATGTGTGCGGGCAAATGAACACGGGATGTTAGTGCACTTTTCCCAGCTGGAGAGCTGGGTTCAAAAATCTGACTTTTGGTAAAAATGGAAGTGAATGTAATTTGTGATTCAGTTTCTCTGTTATTAAAATAGAGGCTAGGTGGGCTGTAGTGTTTACCTACCTCACAGGCCTGTCTAAGGGTATGTCTACACAGCAATTAAACACCAGCAGCGGGTCTGGGTCAGATGATTGGAGTTTGGGCTGCAGGGCCATGAAACTGCGGTGTAGACATTTGGGCTTGGGCACAAGCCTGGCTCTGGGACACTGCAACTGGGACAAAAAGGCCTACTGATAGAACTCATGGACTTAAACAAGAAAAGTGTAAAGCACAGGAAATCACTGAACCAAAATTGGTGCATGAGAAAATAGGCCCAATTCATGGACAAAAATGAGATTTATTCCATGCTGCCCTCCCTTTTGGGATCCCTAAAGAGACTTTGGAGAGAAAAATTGGCTACTAGAGTAAGCTTGAGCTTTACCATTATAGCTGCCACCCCCACCATCTCCTGGGACCCCAGACTTCATCCTAATTCTGAGAGCTGTCCTGACCAGACCAGGAGAGGGACCCAGATGACACCGTCACCTCCACTGGCTGAAATCTGAACACCAGGTGGGATGTTGAAACTTTTTCTCTTCCCCCACCTCCCATCCAATTACACATTCTCCTTGCCTAGCTTATTCCTTCTTTTTCCTATCCCTCTCCTTTCTCCTTCTGTGTAATGAGAGTCTGGATTACCGAGCCAAGATGGCATATTTTGCAACAGTGCTGTAAGCCTAGAAGCAGCTAAATGCAGTGCCCTGAACAGCCCAATGCTGGCGCAAGTTTACCAGGTTTCAGAGTAGCTGATAAGACCATGTACCATGCCTGGGTTTTTTCCAGCAGTGAGGTTGCAAGTGAAAGTCAACACCAGAGACAGAAGCTGCGTTTTCTATCTTTGTGGTTCTTTTCTTGCCCCCTCTTTTCCCTGGCTTGTTTAGTCTTTTAGGAAACAGGATTGAACTTTAACAGCAGCAGCAACAACAATGACAGCTCCAGCCCATCTCTACTAACGTCTTCTCCTTTCCCCAAAAGGACAGTTATTACCATCTTTTATGCTATAGAAGAGACTGTCCAACAGGGTTCCCTACCCCCCCACACCCCTCTAAAAACTCTTTCTGGCTAAAGGGAGCAAAGGATGTCGAAAGGAAAGCCTTGTTTTGTACTTTACATTTTAAATTATTTAATTGTTTTTATTCTTGCCTGTATCTCTAATAAAAGGTTCAAATGATTTTTAAAGGTGAGTTTGCTATGGTAATGAGCAGGCTGGGGTCTCTGTATATCAGACCATGAACCTTGTTTAAAACTGTCTGATGTTGGACAGTGACTGTGTTATGTTAACACCTTTGAGTCTTTGGGCCCTTTATTCCATCTAAATTAATACAATATTGGGTATTGACATAATTTGCAGTCTCTGTTCAGGAGAATCAGTATCATACCCAGAATATCAGATATTAAGGTGTATTTGCAATCTGCAGTATGGCAGAGTTTACCATGGGCCAGTCTGCACTTACGACAGGCTATAGTCAATGCTCTGAGATCTTTTTCTGTATGAACACGGACGTTTCTCTCTGACACACTTGTGTGCACACACATTTCCCTAGGATCACCTTGAACTAGGGCCATTTTATATTAACAACTTACTCCAGCAGCTATGATCAACAAATCGTATTTTAAAAAAGAAATCTGGCCAATATAATTCAACTTCAGCATTAAGGATGAGATTTTTTCAAATGCATTTAAATGACTGAGGAGCATAAGTCCCATGGAAGTCAATGGCACTTGTGCTCCTGAATTACTTAGGCTCTTTTGAAAATCCTCCCTTCTATTAACTTCTCTGGGAACAGGCTCAGGCTCTTTGTTTTTTGTTTCCTGGACTCCAACCAAGTGTTTGATATGTAATTTTTCTAAGATCCAGATAACAGATGTGTAATGAACAAAACAAAATAACACAGATGATTTTGCTAGCTGTTTTACTAGCATGGGATTTTTTTTTTTGTACATTTAATAAACAATTACCTCTTTCACTACTAAAAAATATCATAAAAATTACCCTTTAAGATGAAGTTCAATCTCTCACAGAAGAATACACACAAACTGTGATAGGTTTAGCTTCACTTCTGAATACTAGAATGTCTCTCCATTGCTGCTTCTCTTGGCTTTTTCCTCTTAAAGATCAAAATATCATCACAAGTGTTTCAGGGTTGGTTTTTTTTGTATTTACATGCCAATGAATAGCTGCCTCCTTGATGATCGCAGATGATCTTTCAAGCACCTATGACAATTCAAAATCTGCTGGAATTAGTTTAATTTAAACAATGCTAAATAGGAATTAATTACACTTTCTTGAGGGGTCAGTCACAGCTCATATTTGTGAACTGCATAGCCAAGGACATAATCCTGTTCATATCTACATATATCTTTTTATCAGAAGCATTTCAAAGTTCTAATTCAGAGACCTCTCAATTGTTCACCTTCTAACTTCTCTGCTTTCACAACAGCATGTCTCCAGTCCTATGCTCCTGTTTACATCAAGTACTAGACAACGCTGACAAGCAAAACAACTTTCAAGGTAGTCCTTGACTGAAAAGGTTGATTTTCTTCAGTGCATCCAAATGTTAGTGTCTTCCATACCAGAGGCAGTGACATTAGAAGCTAAGAAGCGTCTTGGCTAACCTTTCTCTTGCTCTAGCACCTTCCCCTGAAGTATCTGGTACTGGCCATTGTTGGAGTCAGGAAATGACTAGATGGACCTCAGGTCTGATCCACTAGGACCATTCCTATGAAAAGCAGTGAGGCTGAAGAGAGCAGAGTATTGATGGCACTGAAGAGACAGAAAAGGATCCTGCTAGCCATGACGAGTTCTCCAGCTACATTCGGTCTGTGGTTCCACTGAAGAATATTTATGGGTAGGGCACTTAAATCACCTGCTCTTCTCAATCAGCTTCTGCTCCATCAATATCTACAAGGAGCTCTAAGTTACCAAAGGAAAAGGATGATGGAACAATAAGCGGGACTAAGCAAAAGCTTGATGAATAACTTCATTTAGTTTGTGCTTTGGAAAATAGTTTCTGGCACTACCCAAAATTAATGTATTATTAAAGGCTCTGCCTTATGCCAAGTGAGTCTTTTATTCTTGGCATATGTAGAGATCATCAAGGACAAGACAGTGTTTTGCTGAGGTTTTGTTAAAGTAATAAGTAAAGGTAACTGTTATAGTTATTGCCAGAGTATTAAAACTAACTGGGAACAGATATCTAATAATGTTGGACAATAGGGGCAAACTGCATGGGAAAGGAAAACTAGGGTATGTCATGAAATAAAGGAATGTGGTAACAGACTATGAGGTGTGTGAGGGGGGTATATATATACATGTTTAGCAGTAAGTTAGTATTTTTGGCACAGAATATGCTGAATCTGCATCCTTGCATTAGAAAAATTAATCAACAAATGCATCCTAACACTGGGCAACTGTTAATGGACCACAGTACAAATTTGCATTGCTGTTTTAAGAAAAAAAATTCAACCTATGGCAAATCCATTGCAATATGCTACTGCTTTTGTGGAGGTTTGTCCTATACTTTACCTGGTGCTTACTTTGTTAACGGTTGTGCTCATGTCTCCCCGTGATGCTGAAAAGTGCTGTATGTACTGCTGAATGGCATGTAATGATCTTTAATATTATCCAGTGGCATTATGGATATTACAACTACTACTCAGCACTGAAAAAAAACTTTGTTTTCAAAGCACTGTACAAACTTGAACTAACCCAAAGTAAGTACAAAAGACCTAAATGCTAGAGAATGAAAATCCAATTCACAGTGAAAGATGCATTTTTCCACCCCATGTTTCCTCCATACAGAACAATTGGGGGAAATAGAAGACTATAAAGCCACTCCTGTAGTAGCAGATCAATATTAATTGGGTATAGTAGTCTTCACTTCCTAGTAAAGAGCTAGTGGAGTTTTGTGCTGTTTAGCAGCACATGTCCCATCCCAGAGGGAAGGGGTGAACTGATTAATTTATGTTTTCAGTTGTATGTGTGTACAGATCCGTCTAAATCCTAAGATCTTAACTATGAAAGGGGACATGCCAGGGGCTCTTGCTACTCCCAGTGACTTCTTACAGATTTTCTAGGAAAGCATGGCCAGAGGCTACGTAGATTCATAGACTCTAGGACTGGAAGGGACCTCGAGAGGTCAAGTCCAGTCCCCTGCCCTCATGCCCATACATTACTTGTCTGTATCTGTCTCCTAAAGTAGGGGACATTTTGGTGGGGGAAAGTAGTGCATCTGCTAAAGATTGCTGGGAGTGGGCAAAGTAACAGGTGGTTGAGAGATGCTGTGAAGGCCTCTGTGAAGATGGCCCTGTGCCCCCTTGCCAGCAATTCCCAAACTCTACATTTGTGGACCTCCCCCCTCAGTGTTTTCTGGGAATGAGGGGGCCAGGCCCCACTCTCCCCAAAGGAAGAATGCAGAAGAAACCAAGTGGAACCTCAGAAAAGCTTGACCGTGTTTAGGCTGATGGTGCATTGAGACCCACCCTGTCATGCTGACCACCAATTCTGTCTCATTGTTTCCTTGTACTCCCCCATCTGCCTGTCTGTCTATCCATCTGTGGTCTCTTAGATTGTAAGCGCTTTGGCGTAGGGACTATCCTTTTGTTGTGTGTTTGTACATCTCCTACCACAGTATCCTGGTCCATGACCGAGGCTCTTCAGCACTACGGTAATACAGATCATAACCTTGTTGAGTATTTGGAGCTTTACTTGGGCATAGAATTATCACATAGTGGAATCCTCAAGCTGTCTGTTTTTACTCCATTGCAGTTTGCCTGAGTTAGGATATCAGAATTTGGCCAACAATTTATAAGTGCTTTATGACTGGAAATCAAAGGTGCTATATAAACATAATGTATCTAAAAGCAATCTATTATCAATTTCTCGGCAATTTGATTGTAGGTCTGCTGTTGTATGTTCTCAACCAAATGAATGTGGATCTCCCTGCTTCTTGATGTATTATTCTGACCTCCATGATAGCATAGCTGCTTTTCTCACCCACGAGGGAACAAATGAAATGCCCCAACACTGATTCACTTCTCCACACTGTGAAGCCAACCTGAAATATACAAAGTATGGAGGAAATTGCAGTGACCAGAGAATCTAGTTTAATGGGCTGCTGTACAGGAAGACTTTGTTCTACGATACATTCTGGAAACAGCTGTCAAATGTTACTTACAGGTACTGTATAAAATAGATACGTTTTATTGTATACATCATGGTTCTTGGATATTATAAGTAGGATATTAAGAAATACATAGGAATGTGTGGTGAAGGGTGAACAGTGTTTTTGTTTTTTGTTTTTTACAGAATAACCTAAATCTGAGTAGCTTTGTGTTTCACCGCAGTTCAAAGCCGTCACTGCTGTACCTTCATCAGGCAACGGAGCAACCACGTAGTCACAAATACTGGTACATTTGTGTATGGTACAATAAAAGAGTGCGAATCACATTTCTCATACTGGTCCTTCTTGTGCTTCATTTTGGCTTTTATCTGTACAGTAATATTCTTTGTGCTTATTTGGTCCATGCAAAGCAATGTACTGTGTGCATCACTCGTTAAATAAAAATGAAATTCAAATTAGAAGAGGACTTGTATTTTAGATAATTTAGGATTAATAAAATAGTATCATTTAAACTCTGATAATAGAAATGAGTGGGTCTTGTGCTGTTTTTTCTGTGGGGTCCATCCTCCTAACTTGAGACAAAAATCTTATTTACTTCAGTGCCTTTAAGCGATGGTTGTTAGCATCAATAATCTACATACAGTACCTTTGTTGAGTTGTGAGCTGAAGTGGTTGGCAATGGCTGTAATTCAAAGTTACAGCACAAATTTGAAAAGTTTGAGCCAACATTAAAAAAAAAAAAAAAAAGACTCTGAAACTGGCACCTCTTATCTACAGACATCTAGTATATCAATAAAAACAATTTCACTCTAGAACACAGAACACTGCAGCTGGTTTGGAATTGCAAATTATGTATGTTTTCTACTGTCACTTACAGGATTCAATAGCTTACTTGAAAGGAAAATGCTGCTGTTTTGCTGTTTTGTGAGCAGTGCACATATTTGCCTGTTCTACAGAGAGATTTCCCATTAAAATAAACTTTAAAAGAAAATACACCATGGGAAAGAAACTGCATAATCAGTGAAATATCAGTGGCACCACTTGCCAAAATGTATGATGCTGCAGTTTCACAGTCCATACAGAGGAGAGGGCATCTGTCTTCATTCAAACATTTCGTAATGACGCGTTTGCCTTACACGTGGGACCATATCAATAAGCAACCTGGAAATAAAAGCACAAGTGAGTTTAGGTCGAGCTGTAAGGGGAAAGCACACAGTTAGGGGAGTTGTGTTAGGCACTCTCATGAAGGAAGGTTTATCTTAGGGCTACCATATGTCCGGATTTCCCCGGACATGTCCGGCTTTTTCGGTCTATAAATAGCCGTCCGGGGGGGATTTTTAAAAATCTAAAAATGTCCGGGATTTCCCCCCCGGTCAGCTATTTATAGACAGAAAAGCGGCGGCCAAGCGCCGCTGGGCACCCAAAGCCCCTTCCCGGCTCCCCCCATCCCCTACAGCCTTACCACGCTGTCCGGGCCCTGCAGCTGTCTTTCCCCTCCTCCCCTTCCCTGAATGCTCCGCCCAGCTGCTCCTCCCCCTCCCCTGCTTCCCACGAATCAGATCTTCGCGGGAAGTCTGAAAAGAAGCAGGGGCAAGCGGGAGGCAGCAGCAGGTAAGCTGGGGTGGGGGGTGCAGCCCTGGCCGAGCGGCACCCAGCGGCTCTGGCCCCGGTTCCGGCCCCAGGGCGGCGACCCGGTTCCGGCCGAGCAGCCCTGACCTGGCCCGCCTCGGGCCTCAGCAGCGCCGGCCCAGCCCCGGCTGAGCACCTCCGGCCCGGCCCCAAGCCCCGCAACCCCAGCTGGAGTGCAGCCTGATTCCTGGGATCTTTAAAGCTGGCCCTGGTCAGGGGACAGGGAGGGGGGGTTGGATGGGTCGGGAGTTTGGGGGGGGGGCTGTGGAGAGGAGGGGTTGGGACAGTCAGGGACAGGGAGCAGGGGGGTTAGATGGGTCTGGGGTTCTGGGGGGGCTGTCAGGGGGCAGGGGTGTGGAGAGGGGTCGAGGCAGGCAGGTAGCAGAGGGGGTTGGGTGGGTCAGGAGTTCTGGGGTCCTGTCAAGGGGCGGGGAGCAGCTGGATAGGGCATGGGAGTTCCCGGGAGTCTGTCTGGGGGCAGGGGTGTGGATAAGGGTCGAGGCAGTCAGGGGACAGGTAGGGTCATAGGGGGTTCTCAGGAGGGGACAGTCAGGGGACAAGAAGCAGGGTGGCTTAGATGGGGGTTGGGTCCTAGGGGGCAGTTAGTGGCAGGGGTCCCAGGAGGGGGCAGTCAAGGGACAAGGAGCGGGGGGGTTGGGGGTTCTAAGGGGGGTAATCGGGGGGGGAGTGGGAGGGAGTGGATGGGGGCGGGGCTACAGTGGGGCTCCTCCCTCCCCCCCCCCCCCGTGTCCTCTTTTTTGCTTGTGGAAATATGGTAACCCTATTTATCTCTTCACTGCCGATCAGAATGAAACCAGGCCCAGAACCAGCCCTGCCCAACCTTTAAGAAGCTGTGGCAAGGCAGAAGGGGTGGGGAGGTGGGTTCTCCCTCAGAAGTATTTGAAATACCTGGTGCGCTTCTCTGTCTTTTAGAAGATGTAAACACAAGGGGCTAGGTTATGGCTTAAAGCCACAACCCAGTGTGGGGGTGGAGCGGGTGAGGAGCAGGATAGTGCTGCAGTGTGAGTCCCCTGGAGGAATTCTGGCTGAATCAGGGTTGGCTCTGCCAGTCTGGGAGAGGATATATCCTCCTGCTAACACCAAGACTGCTTTGGGGAAAAAAATGTTATGGTGGAGGAGAATGGCAGAGACTGCACCCTTAGTGCAAGGCTTATCCCTCAGTGGCTTGAATGCCCCAGAAAGACATGGGACTTGTTAGCACTTCCCCCCAGAAGTGAGAGTGACTGGGACCTGGCAAGGCAGTGCTGGCAAGCTGTACAGATAGAATCTGCTTGGAGGGCTGACTGGCCATGGCAGATCCTGGCCATCCGAAGCAGTAGTGTGGGAGTCAAGGGATATACTTGAAAGATTCTGGGTTCTGTCTGTCATGTTTTCATTTTTCTACTGTAATGTCCCCGTCTCTCCTCTGCATTTGGTCAGAACATCCTGCCTCTGCTGTAGAATGTAGATGCCAATGATTTTACAAGAGCAAATTCCTTCATTTATAGGTGTGGCATTCCTAATTAAAATATTAATAACTTTCCAAAGTGGATTATAAGCTAAAAATCATAGGTCTGGGCACTAGTTCTCTGCAAGGGGAGTCCAATAAAATAGCTTTTATCATTTTTATTATTTTCCTATGAAGTGGGGGGGGGGAGGGGAACCTAAAGACACATATCTCCCTGAACACTTGCAGTGAAATCCTAGCCCCAAAGAAGTGAATGGCAAAACTCCCATTGATTTCATTGAGGCCAGGATTTCACCTCCAGTTTTAGCATCACCATTCAAGAATCCCTTATTCCATTCACTTCAATCTAGTAGAAAAATTCTTTGGGTCTAGGCTGACCTATCAGTTTCCAAGCCAATATACTGTGTATTTTGTAGTGTTCGAGAGGGAGACCAACATCCAGTGTATAATTTAAACTCAGCCTTCGCTATGGAGCAGCTCACCTCTCCCTCTGTTTCACACAGGAAAAAGAGGGCTTAGAAACATGCCATAAAAATATTTTAGAGGAATTCTGCCCCCAGAATTATGCATCTATCCTTCAAAGGTAAATATCCCAAAGCCAAAATTTTGTTGTTTAAAACAAAAAAAACAAATAAGTACACACATAAATAGATTTTAGCTAAAACAAAGCAATACCAGGTGCGCGTCTCTGTATTTTAGAAAATGTAAGCACAAGGGGCTAAGTTATGGTGACCCTAAAATTATAATGTTTTTGGCTTCTCTGTAACATAAACTAGCTTTTGATTTTTAAATCCGACTGCCACCACACTGCACACTGAGCTGACAGCTACTGTACTAAATTCCAGAGATTTATTACACCAAAGATATATAAGCCTCTGTCAGCTGACGCTTATTATATTTGAAACACCAACAATCCTTTTGTTAAAGGTGTTGTACTGGATAGCAAATACCTCTTAACAGAAGAGATGTGTTGAGTGAAATGTAATTGTTATATGAATGGGCTCCATTTTGTTATATAACTATTCTGTTTTCATTGTAGGATTAATGGAATATTGTTTATTTCTGAAAGAAATAACCATTTTTACTTTAATTTAAAAAAAAGAATATCCTGAGAACAAATAAACCCTAAACATGCCCACGGGACTAGATGTTCAGGGGGATGGTACAAAGATTTTTTTTCCCCCACCACAAGGTCACCTTTCAGTGACTAGAAACTTTCTGTTCTGCCACAGAGTGTTATAGAAAGTATACCATGGCCCATCTAGAAATTAGCACCTCTCATGCTCCCATCCACTTGAGAAGAGCAGGTTCCCGAACAATTAATGAACAGCATTCTTCTCTTCTCTCTCAGACACTGTTGCCTTCAATAACTAACAGGATCTGTGGTAATGTGATATGAGCTGCCATGCTACAAGCTCCCAGTGCGGTAGCTAGCGGCCAGAAACGTGCAGGTGTGCACATGCATTCCAGATGAAGATACACACATTCTAAGTGAGGATTGCGCTCTTGTTCAATGTCTTGGCAAGACATTTAGCACTGTAGATCATGAATGAATCACATGCATGTGCTTGCTAATGCATGCTGACAGAGCAAATTACAAAAAATAAGAAGTTTAACTCACTTGACTCCATAGGCAAGTATTGTGAGTCCCATTAAAATTCCTATACTGCCATCCAGGTACCAGACAGAAGCATTGTGCTTAAAAACTTCTGCACTTAGAAGGATGGAAAATCCCATTATTCCACCTACAAGAGAGTTGAAACCTGGAAGAGAAAAAATAACCATTACAAATCAAGGGAAGCACTCAATCTCTTAGCATCAGCTTAATCGCCTCAACTGTGAAGAGACTCTGTGGGGACAAAAGCCATTATACTGCACCTAGTAGCACAGAGGACAGAGCGTCTCTCCGACTGTAGAGTAGAGGCCATTTAATGCTGTGCTGTGCTGTGCAGAGAAAGGCGGCACAGGTCTCTAGCACATGCTCAGCCACAGCTTACTATGAGGATCTCATTTGGAAAAAAGAAAATCAGAGTTGGAATGTTCAGTGTCAGCCCTTTATATCCTAGGACCTGCCGGTGCTTTTCATTTCCAGTATGAATGAGGTAACGTCCATCTCTTTCCATTGTCTCTCTTGTTCACTCATCAGCCGCCACTTTACATTCCCCTTTTAGTTTCCATTCTAAATCCTATTCATTGAGTCTCTTTCCTTGAGCATCTTTGCCACTTGCAAAATATCTGAAATTTTCTATCTGAAAAGTGACCCTTTCTTTTAAAGGCCCCCTTACGGTTCTATATAGTTATTGTTTGTTTCTCACCAGTGTCCAGATTACTACTTGAAAAATGAACACCCACAATCCTCTTTCTAACTTCAAGACTTGCAAACTCAGTGTTTCAGGCTGGCATCTGTCTTTCTTTCATAATCCCATGGATAGAAGTTCTGCAGGCCAAATAATACTCTGACAACTGTGTAGGTCTGTTGCTATCCATAGATGCCCTTAAAAACACACATACACTGAGATTGTATTCAGTGGGTGTGTGCCCAGGTTAACTGGTAAGACATTAGTAAGTAACTTAATCAATAACACGACTCCATCTCACTCTCCCATAGCATGTGCTGTATTTCTGTGACTTAAAGGAAGCAGAGTTGTCTGTGAATACACACTTGGAGCAGATCTAATGAGTATGAAAGTACCATTTTTACATCATAACTTCAGAGAACTGCACTTTAATATTTGTTTTTCTTTTGATCCATATATCCTGCTTTAATATATACTGGAGCTTCATCTTCTAGCTGAATACATTACTGGATGTAATAGAGTGAGCCTCTTCAGACTATTCCCCATACACGTCAAAAGACCTGCATACTTGTCACTCCCAGTCAGCTGCTTGCAGGCATGATAATGTTCTTTTCAATCCAAATTTTTTACTTTTTCTTTCTTTTAATCTATCAGGTTGGCCCTTCAAAGACCTTTTCTCTTCTAGGGCATTTACTGTCACTCCTTGACATCCTGCTTTTTAAAAGAAAAAGTCCTTCCTCTTGCTGCATATTTGCAGTCACCTTTTCCTCCCAAACTCACGCTTCACTGTTTCACAGTCGGTGGTTTGTTTTCTGCTGAACAATGACCTTCCACCACCAGCCATCAATGGCCAAGTCATCATTCTATAATTTCCCACTGTTGTTAACAAGGATGTAGCTGCGCTGGTGGTCAAAGTGTCTGTATAGATCAGATGGTGGCATCTGCCAGCACTTTAGATATCATTTTAGGCCTGCTTGGAGCAAGGTTAGAAGATGTATTATTTTAAATGCTCTAGTATTAGGAACTGTCGGAAATTGTAGGAAAAATAATTTAGTTTAAACATAGCCAAAGGTTCTAACTCTCTGCCTGCTGCAGCTCTTAGCCTAGTCTCTACCTGTTTTATATTGCACTAACTGCTATGACAGCTGCATGCCAACAGACCATAGTATCTAATACTTCTTGTCTATGGTACTCATATGGCCCCCATCTGAGTGCCTCTGAATCTTTATTGTATTTATCCTCACAGCACCCCTGAGGTAGGAAAGAACTATTGTCTCTATTTTATAAATGAGGAACTGAAGCACTGGGGTCCTGATTTTCAAAGGTCTTTCGGCCTGAGAGACTAAGGGCATGCCTGCACTGCAATTAAAAAAACCCACAGCACCAAGTCTGAGCCTGGATCACCTGACTTGGGCTGGGCTGTGGGGCTAAAAATATCAGTGTAAACATTTGGGCTTGGCTGTAGCCTGGGCTCTGAGACCCAACCCATTCATGGGGTCTCAGATCCTGGGCCGCAGTCTGAGCCCAAATGTCTACACTGCAGTTTTATAGCCCCGTAGCCTGAACCCTGCGAGCTCTGAGTCAGCGACCTGGGCCAGCCGCATCTGTGCCGTGGGTCTTTTATTGCAATGTAGACAATACCCTGAGTGACCTGCCCAACATCACACAGGAATTCTCTGGCAGAGCAGGCTCCGGCTTGTCCCTAACTGCTGGGGCATCTTTTCTCCCCTTAATATTTTGTATTTCTCCTTGTTAATTTCCAAGGGAGCTCTGATTAAAATTCCATGGCAGGAGATAGCCTTCCATTTGGACATGCTGCTTCAGTCTCAATATTAAATAAACCCGGGTGCCTTGTATTTATCACTCAAAGGAACCTGAGCAGAGTGGTGGTTAAGCAATGCGCTCTTGTATAACCCACAGTTCCTAATAATAAATGCTGTACAATGTCAAGTTTTTTCATCACAGGATCTCTAAGCACCTTCAAACCACTGACTGAACCCTCGCAACACTCCTGTGACTGAGGTTAGTGTTCTAATCCCCATTTTACATATGGATAAACTAATGCATAAAGGTATGACTTGCTCAATGGTCACACAGCAAGTCTCTGACAAAACCAGGAACAGAACACAGGAGGGCCCACCCCCGTTCTCCAAACACTAGACTATCCTGTTTCTCTTAGTAATGGCCTTGCAATGGCAGACCAATGCGCTAAAAGAGAGGAGCTAGGATCTGGAAAGGTTTTAGCTTTTGGACAAAGGGTTTAATTGTTCTTTTGAAGTTATCATTGCAGCCCTTTCCCGAGTAATGCACGATTGTTCCCTACAAGCCATTTTCTAGTGTTTTGTCCAATCTATTTTTGAATCCCAAGCAATTCAGCTTTCACCTGTTCCTTCTGGGAGACTGTGCCACAATCTAACACATCTCAGAGCCAGCGAGTTTTCCTTAAACATTCACTCTCTAAATTTCATCCCATCACTCCACAGTCTACCATTCTATGTTCCATTCTGTCCTTGTTTACAACCGTCAAGTATGGGCAAACTGTTAGGCTAATAGAAGACTGAAGAGAACATGACTACACATATTTAGCTCTTTAAGCTCTCCTTAATCAGTCCTTCCTGCCACATAATCATTTTTGTTTTTCTCTGAACTCTCTCTTATTTGTCAGTCTCTTTCTGGTAATGTGCGGAGAGGAAGGTGAGATGGAATAAGTTCTGAACTCTAATGTTCCTGAGGTTTGAGTTCTCAGTAGACTAGCAGTTGGGCCAACTGTTGTTTATTTGTGTTCACACAGATTTCAGTTAGACAATGTGCTAGGTGAAAAGACTTCATTTCCTAGTTCTGAATGTTCAAAGGTGGGATTTTCAAAAACACTTAAGAAGTGAGTTAGGAACACACATCCCACTGACTTTCTCCTTTCTGTGTCAGGTACCCTGAAGTCACTTAAGCACTTTTGAAAATGCCTCCCCTCATGTTTTTGAGAATGTGCTTGATAATGCTGACCAGATCTAGCTTACCAACACTTGGGGTCTGGACAGGAAAAAGCAAACTGGGGGGAAATGATTGTTGGAGAACATCAGTGATTGTTCTTCATGACTGTAGCCCATATTGGCTTAATAGTATTTACAGTATAAACCTGGAACTAAGAACTTTTAGGCCCCAATTCTGCCCTGAGATCTGTAAGCCTCCAAATGGAAGTTGTATGCATATTTGAGGGCACAGCTGGCTTCTTGGAATGCAATTGCACTTCTGAATTGGTCTGCTCTCTCAACCACAATGGCAAAGGCACTGGAAAAATTCACCTAAATGAAGGGAAATATAATTTGGTCAATTCAACCCATGGCTATACCCAGATAATATTCTGAAATAAGGGGCAGGTCTACACTACAGCCGGGATTGACGCTCTGAGATCGATCCATCAGCAGTCGATTTAGCGGGTCTAGTGAAGACCCGCCAAATCGACAGCAGATCACTCTCCAGTCGACCCCTGTACTCTACCCCCAACGAGAAGAGTAAGGTAAATTGACAGTTTCTTCCATTGACCCGCCCCCCTGCAGTAACTCGACCTAAGGTTGCGTAGCATAGGTCAACTTACTGCGGTAGTGTAGACATAGCCAAGGACATTTTTGCACAGACCTATATTGCCATGAACTCTATAGAGTGTACATGAAGTAAGAATTCTAATCTCAAACTCCCCTCTACTCATATCCTGACAAACTCATCCTACTGCAGAACAGCAAACTTCCTATCCCACAGAGAGCTGTGAGGGTGAATACTCCAACCAGCTAAGTGCCATTCTGTGTGGCACACAATTTGCTCTGGGATGATGATATTGCTGACTACAAGTCTTGTGTCTGGTGGTTCAAGCTTTGTCATCTAACAGAAATACATGGAGAAGGAACTTGCTTCTCAGCATAAGGGAGAAATAATGATCCAGGGGCAGGATTCAAGGAACTGAAGATGTAAATAATTGAAACCACATAATAGAGAGAGAGAGAGAGTAGCCCTTCAACAGAGTGAAGATAGCACATTAACAGAGACAGGGGGTTTTGTTGCCTCCACAGGTTGTAGCCTGAGTTTGATTCTTATATTACAGACAGTTAAGTACCTCTCTGAAGTACAATCAGTATTTAATGAAGAGACTCTTCTAAGTCTTGAGAAGAACTTTGGAGTGTCCAATGATCAGCTGTGAGATCATGAAGGTTGTATTAAATACTTCCCTTGGAGCACATCACTAGTTCACAGCCTCCTCCTACTAATACCGTAGGCATTTGAAAAGTCAGGCCTTGAGCAAATTGGCTTGTTAAACCTGTTGAGAAATGGATTTTTTTTTTCATGTAAACCCTTCAACACAAAGTTTGCCATAGGAATGAAATCTCTCTAGGTTCAGAACAAAGGTACTTACTGTGACAGCCCTCACATGGATTCTTTTGATATTGGCATCTGGCTAGTGAGGTCTGAAGCTATCTGTGTGAGTATTGTATCTTGGGATTTCTATGACTCAGGTGCACAATACTGGATGTGAGCCACTTGCAATATTTCATTGCACCTGTTGTGCTAGCATAGTTACTGGACAGACATCTTTTCTTAATTATAAACCAAACTGAGAGGCAGCACAGGCTGATTCATGTGAGGTTCTCCACATCCTCAGAATGCCATATATAATCGCACCTTAGAATCAGAGAAAACTTGCACTCCACTCACCGTATCAGAACTGGATCAAGTCCCACAGATACAGGTATCGTATACCGTATGAAAATGCAATGAAAAAAGTCCATTCTACTACCTGCAGTCTGGAGCACTCTCCCTACTGGCTGCTCAAAGCCAGAAAGCAGTGCTTTGGCTCACTCTTGATAGAAATAGTTGACGTGTCCCTCAGATAAATGCTCTGCCTAACATTATGAAAGACTTAGCTTCAGGCCAGGCCATAGCACAGAAACCGTGCCAATCACACTCCTTACCAGCAGCAAAACAAAAATTGGTGAAATAGGAGCAGAACCAGAAAGGAACAGAGACACACAAGCCAAAGGAGGACAGTATTTTTGAAAATACCTTCTTATTGCCTGGAGTGGGGGGGAGGGACTTTGACAGCAGAGTAGGACAGAAGTCCAAAACATGTGCAGCAGGTAGGGGGCTCCTGCTCCTTCCAACTCCCTTTTAGTTCTCTGATTCTCTATTGGCTGGGCAAAGGGGGAAGGAGCTAGTTGATCGGCTGCTGTGTGCCTCTCCTTGCCTACTTAAGCCTCTTAGTGTATATTTACACTGCTGTAAAAGACCCGCTGCATAGCTACTCAGGTTCCTGGGGCTAGGCTGCAGGGCTAAAAATTACAGTGTAGATATTTGGGCTTGGGCTGGAGCCCTGGCCCTCAAACCCCACAAGGGGGGAGGGTCCCAGAGTTCAGGCTCCAGCCCAACCCCAAACATCTACACTGCAGTTTTTAGCCCAGCCCAACTCAGTTGACCCAGGCTCTGAGATTTTGCACCGGGGTTTTTCATTGCAGCATAGATGTACCCTTACTCTTTGGTTAGCTGTTGCTGTTTGGCCACGCCTGGAGCAAGCGTACATGTGGGCAACATTGCAAGAATCATGGGATCAGAGCCAGCACATGGACTCTTTTAGGTTCCCAGCTCCGGGATGCCAGGACAAGGAAGAATCGAGGTGGCTTCTACAGACAGGCGATACAGTGCCCAGAGGAAAGACAGGCACCTCTAGGACTGCCCCTCCCTACTTCTAGGGGTGCACTCTGGTGGAGAGGTCTCTAGTCCATCATGGAGGTCAGACACTTGGTTCCCTGACCCGCACAGCCCGCTCAAAGAGTAGGAGCCCTGCAGGGTGGATGGGTATTGATGCAGCTTGCTTCAAGAGCTGCAGAAAATTCAAATCAGAGGAAGCTGCAGGGGACTCAGCAGTGCACCACTGCCTCCCCCGGCTGCTGGGAGACAGAGGCAAGGATGTGTGGGGTGGCTGCTGCTGCCATGGGAACATCTGGCTCCCTGGGTCCTGTCGCCAGGACTGTCCATGGTGCTGCTGCCCTTTTCCTCACCCTGCTCATGGGGGATAGGTTGGGGGACACGGGAGGCTGCTGATGGTGTGGCAGGGGGCATTTCAAGCACCCATTCCAGGAGCCATTCACCTGGGACCTGGCAAGATGCTAACTCCCCTCCCACCCTTACCTCATGGGGGAGGGTGTTGAGGTCAGGGGACAGCACTTGGCCCTGCTCCCTCCACCCCCACTCAGAGGAAGACAGCCCATGACTGCTGAAATAAGGCACAGGAGGAGAACTGGGGCAGCTACAGCAGGGGTTGGCACTGTAGGGGGTGAAGGAGCATGGGAGTAACCAGAGGCCTTAGAAGGGGTCTCCCCTTTTGTTCCCTGGGAAGCCCCAGTCCAGCCCTCATGGAGACACTGAGCGGTGGCCTCAGAGATGGGCAAGGATTCCTTTACACCACTTTGTCAAGCAGTCATAGACCCAGAGTCACTGCCCCATGTGGGAGTCAGATTCTCAGTCCTCCAGGACTTTGGAGTGGATGGGGACCACTGGCAAGGCAACAATTGTGAGGAGGGGAGCTGGAGGGGGACACTAGCCTGGACTGAGGATCAGAGTAGGACAGGGAGATTTTAGTGGACTGTACCCAGGACCTTGGCTGGGACCATTCACCTTGCAGCTGGCGGACAACAGATTCCAGGAGTTTGCCCTGTTTGCCAACAGAGATCCACAGTGATGCCCAACCAAATGTGGAACGTTGGCTGCTGACAGTCACAGGAGTAGTCAGGAATGCAGTTGCCCCAACGATGGCCTGTGTGGTGTACCTTACTGAGTTCACAGAATCTAAAGCTCAGGAAGGACTCCAGCATCTGTGACCCATCCCTTAGCATCAGGTGGTGAGAGATGCTATGTCCTTAGTGCACTTTGGGTTAGCTCCCTCCACTATATCAGGTCAAATAGTAGAACTGTCCTACTGGTGTAAGCTAGCAGGTTTCCCTGGCCCATGTAGAGATTTCCTAGTGTGGAAGTCTTGGTCCAGAGACGAAGGGCAGAGGAGGGGTGACAGGAATCACATAGCCACAGAAATTCTTACAGGGTTATTAAATGGTCTGCCCAGGATATGTAGTGCTGTGATGGAGGCCATTTCATTCAAGGCAGCATTTCTTGTGGCCTTCTTTGGTGCTTTCAAGGTGACAGTGCCACAGGCAACCATGGACAGGTCCAGGTGGGCAGTTTAATTACCAAATGTACAGTGTCACTTGTGCAGTGTTGCTGCACTTAAGGTTCTCTGAAATAGATCAGAATGGGAATGAGGCCTCAGCGGTGATACGGAAATGTGCAGATGAATGCCTGTGCTCTGTAAGGGCACTCAAAGCTTTCCTAGCCAAATGGAACCAGGAGCCAGGCCCACTGTCTATGCATGTGACAGTAGCTTCCTGACAAGACACCAGGTTGCTGGAGTAATAAAAAAAGCTTTGGTCTGCTGCAGTCTCAACCCAGCTAACTTTAGCTGGGTTTCTTTCAGGACTGGGGCAGTGACAGCATCATCTGAGGGCTTTGACTTTTCCTAGGTTCAGGCTATAGGACGCTAGAAATCAAATTGTTTCAGAAGTTGTGTCCACCCCAGGGTAAAGGTTGCTAGGACTGGCATTAAGTGTAACTAACCCTCTCCGTTTCTGAACCCAGTAGATATCCAAAGCATAGCCGATGTTTGAATTTGCAAACACTCTGTAGTGCATTGGACCTGCAAGAAGGTAGCCAGGTCGGCAGATGGATCACTGCTGGGCTTCAAGGCTGAAGCTGTACATATGCAGTGGGTAAAGCAGGAAAGGCATGCTGTGGGAGCAAACTGCTTTGAGTATAGCAGATGGGACAAGAGCTGGTCTTGGCACTCAATGATGATGGGCTGATTAAGCATTTGGGGCTGAATGTTGGCCAGGCAGCAGAGCAGGTGCATCATAATTGCACTGCAAGACTGAAGCCATTGGCCTTTGATGGTATGACCAACGGGGCATGAGCTGGTCCCATCACTCATTGATGCTGCTAGTTGATGTTGGATTAAGCAATTGTGGCTGGATGTTGGCAAGTGGATTGAAGCTAAGCTGCAAGGCTGAAGCCGTTTGCCGTCAGTGGTATGACAGATGATGAAGTATGAGCTGGTCTCAGCACTCGATAGCCAAGCTACAGCCACTTGATGTCCTGATTATTCCTCAGGGCAGAAATGGTCCTGGGGACTGCAGATTAAATTTAGGGACTAGGATACAGAGGGATGTGGAGCTCTTCCTGCAAGGCACTCAATTTGTCTGGTCAGAGATGCGTGCAAAATGAGTTTGGTGTGGGGTCAATGAGCCAGCTCATGTCAACAGAGCAAGAAAAAATGTGAACCATGAGGTAGCCGTGATCATTTTGAGAGTTTGGGTGTGGTGGGGTGCTGGTGGGGATAGCACACAGCGATATCAGATACAATAGACCTGAGTTCTCTAGGGAGGGGATGGAGTTCATCTGTCAGATGCTGGGGCTCATATTGGCTCCATGACCTCAAGGTTTGGGTCAGGCAGGAAATGCGTACCAGGAAGGAATATACGTTCTGAGACACAGACAGGAAGAGATTATTAGGGATCTCTGATAGAGTGGTTTTGGTTGACAGATGGGAGAATCCAAATTAGATAACATCAGTAGACTTTTATCCTCTACACTGGTAGCTACTACAAAAAAGAAATGCTAGCATAATGGTAATGTTAAGGTTGCCAGATCAAACACTCAAGTCAGCAAACTATTTCAAATGTTATGGTAGCTCTAGCATTGTATATTTCCTATTAATTAATATATTAATATGATTAAATATACAAGGGGTGTAAGGTGGATGAATTAATACAGTAACTCCTTGCTTAATGTTGTAGTTATGTTCCTGAAAAATGCTACTTTAAGCGAAATGATGTTAAGTGAATCCAATTTCCCCATAAGAATTAATGTAAATGGAGGGAGGTTAGGTTCCAGGGAAATGTTTTCACCAGACAAAAAACATTATATACATATACAGTAGAAGTCTTAAATAATTTTAAACAAACAGTGTAATACTGTACTCACCAATGATGATTGTGAAGCTTGGTTGAGGCAGGGGGGCATAGCAGGGTCGGGTCATGGGGGCTTGCCCCGTTCCACCAATCCGACGCTCCTTCTGGGGAGCGGGCTCGGGGCCTTGCCTGCTCCCTGGCAGGAGCACCGGGCAGGCGGGCAGAGGAAGCCAAACAACCTTATAAAGGAACTTTGCGCGACTTTAAACGAGTATGTTCTCTAATAGATCATCAACCTAATAACGAAACAATGTTAACTGGGATGACTTTAAGTGAGGAGTTACTGTATTGAGGATGAATCCTAACATTTGCCTTTAGAGTGCTTGATCTCACCACGCTGAATTAATACTAATTTTGCATTTAATAAAACACAATATGCACAAATATTTTTGTACATGTTCAACTTCAAGGGCTCGGTCTTGCCCTCAGAAATATGAACATGACTCTCCTTGTAGTCAATGAGAATTGTGTGTGAGTATTTGTGGGAAGAATTTGATTCAAAAAGTTTGCTTGGAGAGGTTCCTGAAATATCCTACTAGATAGTGTGTTGTGATGGTAGAATGCCCACAATGGTGCTACATTTTGCATTATAATGTAGCAGAAAACAATGCGCTCTTGATTGGTGATGCAGCATGATACATATTAAGTCTGAGACTATTGCTTTAGAAAAGTACCATCTATGTACTGTCCCACATGAAATGTAGACCTCTGAGTTATTTTCCTGAGCTGGCCACAAGATGTCACTCTTATTCCACAAAAATCCTGTACAACTGCATTCGTTTGGTGGTTGCATATATTATTTACCTGTTTAAGAATGAAATTTGATCTTAAAATGTTTCATTGTTTTCATTCTGTATTTTGCTATGTAATTTATCTCTGAAAAGAAATAAATGAACTGTTTAACTGTCTGCTGGTGTTTTGTTTGTTCTTCTGTTCTAGGATTTAGGATTTTGGATTTAGGAGTTGTTACTGTGGGAGCATGGGGCTGTTGGTGTGGGCTGGGGAAATAAATGTTTTCAGTACATGTCACTGTTTCTTTGTTCTATGTTTTGTAGTTCAAAATCTTTAATAAATGATAATGGGAAAAAATTACAACTTGAGAATGAGTTTCCCAGAGTTCCGTAGTGGAAGTGTTTTTTCCAAAGTTTCTGGGATGAAGACTTCACAAACTATATAGCACATAACATGTGTTTTCTCTACACATCATTTGTATTCCACTGCATGGTAATAAGACATTCAATCCCCTGTCGTTCATCACCAATGAAACATCCTGTGACAGGAGCTGATGATAACTTCCCTCATATTGCTGCTAGTCCTGAAGATGTGGATAATTTGTAATACTCCTATTGTGTCTTATGGCATTTCTATCAAATCCATCACCATAGGGTCTCTAGATGCTGTATTTTTTACACTAATATAATACTGCTATATATGGTGAGCTGTCCTCCTCTATACCTGTAGGGTTACCATACGTCCAGTTTTTCCCGGACATGTCCAGCTTTTTGGTAATCAAACCCCCGTCCGGGGGGAATTGCCAAAAAGCCGAACATGTCTGGGAAAATGCCGGCCGGGCAATTCCCCTCCCGCGGCTGCTCTGCTCCTCCCCTGACTCTTCGGCTCTGTTTAAGAGCCGAGCTGCCCAAGCGCTATGGCCTTCAGGCAGCCCCCTTGCCTCCGGACCCCAGCCGCCGGCCGGGCACTTCCCCTCCCGGGCTCCGGCGGCGCAGGGTCAGGAGGCATGGGGGCTGCCTGAAGCCGGTAGCGCTGGGGCAGCTCGGCTCTTAAACAGAGCCGAAGAGTCAGGGGAGGAGCAGAGCCTCCGGCCGCGGCGGCTCTGCTCCTCCCCTGACTCTTCGGCTCTGTTTAAGAGCCGAGTGCTACCGGCTTTGGGCAGCCCCCATGCCTCCGGACCCTGTGCCGCCGGAGCCCGGGAGGGGAAGTGCCCAGCCGGGGGCGCAGGGTCCGGAGGCATAGGGGCTGCCCTAAGCCCGAGCACTACCGGCTTCATGGTTTGCCGGGCAGCCTCCAGACCCTGCGCCCCCGGCTGGGCGCTTCCCCTCCCGGGCTCCAGCTGCGCTGGGGAAGCGCCAGCCGGAGGCGCAGGGTCTGGGGGCTGCCCGGCAAACCGTGAAGCCGGTAGTGCTCGGGCAGCCCTTTTCGCGTGGCTGGGAGTGGGAGGGAGGAGGGGGCAGGGAAAGGGCGGAGTTGGGGTGGGGCTGGGGTGGGAAATGGGTGGGGCCAGGGCCCCATGGAGGGTCTTCTTTTTTTATTTGTTAAATATGGTAACCCTAATACCTGTAACATGGGTGTCATCTTTGAACCAGCCCTCTATGTCACATCCAGGCTGTGTCTAAATCTTACAGATGCTTTTGGCATAGCATCTCTAAAATTTGGGCTTTGCTATCCATCCATGTAGCTAAAACTCTTATCTAGGTCCCTCATCATTTTGCATCTTGGCTACTGCAACGTTCTCTTCTCCGGCCTTGACTAATGCAACCTTGAGCCACTTGTATCCATTCAAAATCTACTATAAAGATCATTTTTCTTGCTCCTCATGTTGATCATGTCAATCCTCTCTTTGCATCCTCAGTTGGTTCCCCTTTCTCCACCACCTCCAATATAAGCTCTTTGTCTTCACTTACAAGGCCCTTCACAGCATATCCCCATCCTACCTAGCATCTCTCATACCTGTTAAATTTTCAAACAAGCACTTTAGTGTTTCCTCCCATGCTGCCCCTCATGCTCGGGAGGGGCAAAGTTAGCTTGTTGTCCTCCTCCAAATCTCTCCTTAAAACTCTCCTCTGTCATGACGCTAACAAAATCTTGATATTGCCTAGCGGCTGGTATGCTGAGGCAATTGCCTATCATACTGAGTGATAATGTCTCATTATTTCCTTGTGCTCCCCTTGTCTGCCGTATCCAGCTCTTGTCATGTATGTAGATTATAAACTTTTGGGGGCAGTGTTCATCTTTTTGTTCTGTGTTCATACAGCACCTAGCACAATGGGGCCTGATCCATGCCTGGGGCTCACAGGCATTACTGCTATTCAAATAATAATTATAATATAGAACCATTCACCAGAGGATCCCAAAGCATTTTACAAACAGTCATTTATACTCAAAAGAGTGACTCTAGAAATGGCATTGAGGGATTACATGTTTCTCAATAAGAACAGGAGTACTTGTGGCACCTTAGAGACTAACAAATTTATTAGAGCATAAGCTTTCGTGGAGTACAGCCCACTTCTTCGGATGCATATATCAGTAGCCAATTACTGAGTTTACAATTGTAAAGCTGTCTACCGCCACTGCACACGCATTACTGAGATCTGAAAGTCAAGCTTTGTTCTTTCTGGCTCACACATCTGCCTTGGTGATAAGGATTCTGCAATTAGAACTTTGTTAAAAATTCAGTTGATGTGCAAGCCAGACAAGAACACTCTCCCATCATTATGCTGGCTAAGCAGTGTCGAGGGGAGTTTATATATTTAAAAAAAAACAGTAAAAAATTTATATTTGTAACTAATTTAAACAGATTTGACTCAAGAAACAGAAGATCTGCGGATGAAAATGGGGTTATTTTTACAGTCACTTTTCTCACTATAATTGTACATTAAGATTCATGGGATCTCTGTATAAAATGCATTTCACACATAAGAAAACTAAACCATGAGAGGATCTGTAACTTGCACACAGTATTTCAGCAGCAGAGCTGAGAATACAAACAAACTTCTTGTTTCAATCTACAAATAGGAGTCAAAGGACCATAGTTAATTACTTGTATGGAGGTAGAATCCAGAGGCCTCAATCTGCATCAGGCCCCCATGTGCTACTTGTTATACAAATATAGAAGCAGAAATGTAGCTTGCTCTGATAAGCTGACAGTGTAAGAGCCTGTCTAGTCTACATGGGAAAGTTTCACCAGTAGGCCTGGTCTTCACTAAGCCCCCACTTCGGACTAAGATACGCAAATTCAGCTACGTTAATAACGTAGCTGAATTTGAAGTACCTTAGTCCGAACTTACCGCGGGTCCAGACGCGGCAGGGAGGCTCCCCCATCGATGCCGCGTACTCCTCTCGCCGAGCTGGAGTACGGCGTCGACGGCGAGCACTTCCGGGATCGATCCGGGATCGATTTATCGCGTCTTAAACCAGACGCGATAAATCGATCCCAGAACATCGATTGCCTGCCGCCGGACCCTCCGGTAAGTGAAGACGTACCCTTACACGGGTATAATTATACTGATATAGTTAAAACTCTATACATTGGTATAACTCTCCACGTGGACATTCTTATTCCAGAATAAAAGTGGCTTTTTTCAGTTTAGTTTAAACTCCTTCCATGTGACAAAGCTAAACTGAAAGAAACCACTCGTTCCAGAATAAGAGTGTCCACGGTATACTGGTAAGTAATACTATATCAATTTAAAGTCACACTTCAGCTTATATTGGTGTAACTTCCTATGTAGACAAGCCCTAATTTCAAACAAGATGCATCAACAGAATGTAAGACATAACAGGATGGAAATGGGTAGGGAGCAGAGAGAAGATAGTACCTTGCAGTTAGTAGTTAGATGGTTCCAAATCTGAAAATGTTTAACTAAGTAAATGAAACCCTCTGCCCCTGACTATCATTCAACCAAAGCATCCTTCAGTGCCTGATTTCTACAAGCATTGCTGCAGAAGTAGATGTTGAGGATGAAAATGGTAGTGGCCTTGTGTATTAATTCAGAAAGATCATTCCATGCAGCATGAGAGAGAAGAGAACCCAATCCTGAGAGGTCACAGGCTAGGATCATCTGGTTATATATATATCACCAAATCAGTGCCCTGCCATTGCAGGGCCCTCAGGCACTGGTGGCACCTTAGTCCCTCCTGATCACTGCTTGTGGCACTCTACGGTGTCATCTCCAGAGGGCTGTAGTGCTTTGGTCTAATTACGGTTGTTGGGGCTTGTGCAGGGGTGTTTTGTGGCCTGTGATATATGGGAGGTTGGACTAGATGATGTAGTGGTCCCTTCTGGCCTTAAACTCTGACTCTATAAGGTACCAGGCCACTGGAATTCACACAAAAGTCAGCTGGAGTTGCAGGTCTGCACCTTCTCTCTGAATTTGGCCCATGGCATTTAAGGTCTTCAGAAAAAGCATCGTGGCACCCTATCTGTTTTTATTCTGCAAAGGGCTGTGCACACCTACAGTGTTTTGCTGGATAAATAGTAACAGTTTGTCTTGCTGGCATTGAATGAATTTAGATTTTAAAGAGCTATGATTATCAAATCTTGCAGTAAAGCAAAAGCTTTCTAAACAATTAGCCTTAATAAGGAGCTACACATCTGAGAGAGATTTTGCTGTTTTGAAAAAAAAAACCTGTTTCAGAAAGAAAATGATAGGTTCCCTTTGCTCTAATAAAGATGCTTGTGGTTCTACAGCCTGTCATAGCAGGAAGTAAATTAGTAGGAAAGAGAAAACTGCTAACAACTGACAAGCAAGGAAAGTGCTAATTCAGTGTCTCGACTGATGGCTAGCACTGTCTCCCTCTCATTATTTATGTATTAAAAATAAAGTCATCCTGCTGAAGATGCAATTTTACCACACCCGCAATATCACCCTGCTACATTTTCTAAAATCCCACTAAAAGAGAGAGCGAGAGAGAGACTGAGGAAATTATAGTTTGGTCCCCAATTCTTCTAATCATAAGGTGAGCAGGCTCCAAATCAGAAGCAATACAACTAACACAAGGATGTAATTTGGGGTAAGAGAGACTTCTGTGCCATTTCTGCCAAGCAAAGGATTCATTCAAGACCAGATCTTCACAATAATTTATCAGAAAATGACCATTAGTCAAAACCAGAAGTTTTTTTGTGGGAAAGGGTCAATTTCAATGAATTTCCTGTTTTGAAATTTTTTTGAAAAACAAGTGTTTCCAAATTGTCAAAACATCCGATTTCAACATTTTCAAACATTTTCAAAATGTTCCATTTTTGGTTTGAAACAACTTTTCATCTTGGAAAATTAAGTTAATGTATGCCAAAAAAATTTAAAATGAAGTCAAAATTGAAATGAAATGTTTCTAAATTATTTCTGATTCATTACATTTTTTGAGATTTTGACTGATTCAGAACAGGATATTTTCCCCTAAATCTCAAATTCTCACAGGATAGGAAAACTGTCTCTAACTCAACTCTATTCAGGACTCTAGCTGTAAGGATCCAAATTAAAGAGGAGAGAGAAAATGTCGCCTTTATATATGTGTGCAGGAAGTTCTGGGTTCCTGTAGCTATGTGATTGATCCCAAAGACTTTATGGAATGAATTCCATTGGCTTTAAGGGTTATATCTCCTCCTGTTTTAAAGTCTGTTCATAGACTCATAGACTTTAAGGTCACAAGGGACCATTATGATCATCTAGTCTGACCTCCCGCATGATGTGGGCCACAAAAGCTGACCCCCCCCCACTCCTGGAATAATTCTCTCCCTTGACTCTGCTGTTGAAGTCCCCAAATCATGATTTAAAGACTTCAAGTCACAGAGAATCCTCCAGCAAGCGACCCCTGCCCCATGCTGCAGAGGAAGGCGAAAAACCTCCAGGGCCTCTGCCAATCTACCCTGGAGGAAAATTCCTTCCTAACCCCAAATATGGCGATCAGCTGAACCCCGAGCATGCGGGCAAGATTCTCTAGCCAGACCCTCCGGAAAAAGTTCTCTGTAGTAACTTTTAATATCCCATCATTGACCATTGTTACTAATTACCAGCGATGGCACGTTATTGACCTATTGACTAAAATCACTTTATCCCATCAAACCATCCCCTCCATAAACTTATCAAGCTTAATCTTAAAGCCAGAGAGGTCTTTCGCCCCACTGTTTCCCTCAGAAGGCTGTTCCAAAACTTCACCCCTCTGATGGTTAGAAACCTTCGTCTACTTTCAAGCCTAAACTTCCCAACGGCCAGTTTATATCCATTTGTTCTCATGTCCACATTAGTACTGAGCTGAAATAATTCCTCTCCCTCCCTGGTATTTATCCCTCTGATACATTTAAAGAGAGCAATCATATCCCCCCTCAGCCGCCTTTTGGTTAAGGTAAACAAACCGAGCTCCTCGAGTCTCCTTTCATACGACAGATTTTCCATTCCTCGGATCATCCTAGTGGCCCTTCTCTGTACCCGTTCCAGTTTGAATTCATCCTTTTTAAACATGGGAGACCAGAACTGCACACAGTACTCCAAATGAAGTCTCACCAGTGCCTTGTATAACGGAACCAGCACCTCCTTATCCCTACTAGAAATACCTCACCTAATGCATCCCAAGACCGCATTAGCTTTTTTCACGGCCACGTCACATTGCCGACTCATAGTCATCCTGCGATCAACCAGGACTCCGAGGTCCTTCTCCTCTTCCGTTACTTCCAACTGATGCGTCCCCAGCTTATAACTAAAATTCTTGTTAGTCATCCCTAAATGCATAACCTTATACTTCTCACTATTAAATTTCATCCTATTACTATTACTCCAGTTTTCAAGGTCATCCAAATCTCCCTGCAGGATATCCCGATCCTTCTCCGAATTGGCAATACCTCCCAACTTTGTGTCATCCGCAAACTTTATCAGCCCACTCCTACATTTGGTTCCAAGGTCAGTAATAAATAGATTAAATAAAATCGGACCCAAAACCGAACCTTGAGGAACTCCATTGTTCTATATCTGGGTAAGGCAGTTCAGGGAAATTCTACACTGCAAAAAAGAAAACCCGTGACTATGTATCAATTGCTTTGGGCTTGTGGGCCTTGCACTACATGGCTAAAAATAACAGAGTAAATGTTCCCTCTAGAGCTCTGAAATCCACAGAAGGGAGTGGTTAAAAATAACCCTGCACCAAGTCTACACTAATGCTAGCTTTACTGAGTCTCCACAATGCTAGACCATTGATAGAATTTTTTTTATATTTACTTTGTGTAATGGCCAGCTCATGGACAGTCAAACCCACTACTGGGAGTCAAAGTCATGAGACAGGAGTCAAGAGTCTGCTGAGTCAGGATGCTGGAGGATCAAAGGCAGGAGACAAACTGGAGATCAGGAACCACAAGTCAGATGTCAGCACTCAAACTGGGTTAGGATGCTGGAAATCAAGCCGGGGAAAAGGGAGCAGGAGCAAATGTAAGGGAGCACAAGGCACACACTCCAGAGCAGAGTGGAGCCGAGTTGTTCAGAGAATTTCCTGTTCCTGCTGCCAGTTTAAGTAGGCCCAGCAGGCCAATCAGCTGCTCCAGGACTCTGACAATTAGACCTAGGGCTGGAGCTTCACACTGGAGCTGGGCTTCAAGGATCTCAGGAAAGCTATTGCCAGCAGTCTGACAGGAGGAGGGTTGGAGCATGGCCGCTCCCATGAATCCTGCAGACCCAGGTCTGAGAGAAGTGGGCCATGACACATTGTGGACAGGGTTACACCTGATACACCTTGGTAAATCCAGAGTAACATCATTTACTTCAAACCAGTTACTTCCAAGCAACTAGTTTCAGTGGAGTTACTCTGGGTTTGTACCAGTGTTGTTAAGATTAGGATCTGGCCTATTGTATTGAAAATATTTTTAAAAAGACCATAAAACCCTAAGAGCCAGGTCCTCATTTTGAAAGACACACAGATGTGAACGTTCTGGGACAAGAACCTCTTGTCTTACTCATGTAAAACTTCCAGTGATCTACCATCCATCTTTCATCTCACGTTCCTCCCAATGGGGGTTTCAGATGAGTAAAGCAAACAGGATTTGGCCCTTCATGAATGAAAATCTCCTCAACATTAAGCCAGATGAGAATTCTATTTGCATACTAAGAATAAGCACTCAGTGGCTGGGGAGCCCATATGCTGTAAAATAGACTATTGTCAAGGCTGTAGTTCATACTTCTGTGTAAGACATGTAACATGCAAGGGACATGCTGCCTGTCATAGAATATCACTGAAATAACTTAATTTGTTTACTCGTTATAGAGACAACGACATCCTAATCCTGTCCCCCTCTTTCAATTGCTTCCTATGCGCCTAAGTGCCTTTGTATGTCACTTAAAATTAAGGGAAGAAGGGAAAACAGAGAGGCAGTTTGCTTATATATACAACTGACTGCATTGTGAAAGCTGTAACCTATGGCAACCCAAATAATTATTTGGTATTGCAGCCTGAAATTCAGGTTCTAAAGACTTGTGTAGTGGTAGAAAATGAAATACTTGTTGAATCAACTTTGACCAGAGTCACCATAATGGTTTAGTCGGGGGTCGGAAGATGTGAGTTCTATTCCCAGCTCTGACTCTAATTTGTATGATTTCGGGAAACTAACCTACTGGTAACATTGTGTCTCGGTATCATCATCTGCAAAATGAGGCTAACGCACACCCAGTCAGAGGGATTAAGGCTTATTTCTTTACTGTTTGTAAAGAGCTCAGAGATCCTCTGATGGAAGGTGCCATAACATTAATACTACAATGTGAAATCTATAAGGAGCAGAGACCCCAACAGATGATGCCTGTAAGAACTTGTCTGAATGATGAAGACACATAATGGTCCCCTCCCACTGACCCAGCAGGTCCTTCATCACCTCCCAGTGATGTGGTTCCTTTAAGGTTTTCCATAGGAGAGAGAGGTGGCCGTGGCCAGAAGCTGCTGAAAGCCACACCAGAGGGCATGACTTAATAACCTCAGCGGTCCCCCATGACCTCATAGTTCTGGACTCAGTGAACAGTCCTAAGAGGATGTTAGGAGGGAGGTGTCTGTAGCAGGTCTGGGAGGTCACAGTCTGGTGGGAAAGGAAGTAGTTAAGGGGAAAAAACACTCGCAAAAGTGAGACACGGGTTAGTTACCAGGGATGAATATAGCTAAGGACTAAATTGGAGATGGATGGGGAGAGTTAAACCAGCCTCTAGATGGATAGGGGAGGGTCGTGGGGGAAAACACAGAATGGAAAATAGCTGGCTGGAGTGGGATGTGGGGTGGAGGGGTGAGGAAATCCGTAAGACTAAAGTCTCCAGGGACAAGTGAGGCTCCACAGAAAGCTCCCGTACCCATTTAGGCCCACTAGTTTGTCAGTGACGTTCAAGGTCAGTGTGCCAGGGCGGGCGGGGAAGAAAGAGGAGTGAAGGAAATTAAATGCAGTTTTAAATAAGCTACAAAAATCATGGACCCAGCAAGGTGATGGCCAGTCCCCACCTCTGCACTCGCGTGTTATATTCCTTCCCCTTCTCTTTTTTGGCTTCATTTTAGGATGTTTTTTTGTTTCTAGATTGTAATCTCTTTGTGGCAGGGCCCAAGGCCATCCTGTATGTCTGCACCTCACCCAGTGCACTTTGGGTATGTTTGAAGCAGGGCCGGCTCCAGCTTTTCTGCCGCCCCAAGCGGCAAAGTGAGGGGAAAAAAAAAGATAAAGCCAATCAGCAGCACCTCAATCATGCCGTTTCATTCTTCGGCGGCAATTCAGCAGCAGAGCCTTCACTCCCTCTCTTCCTCTTCGGCGGCACTTCAGCGGCAGCTTTAAGAGGAAGAGAGGCACTGAGGGACCCGCCGCTGAATTGCCGCCGAAGACCTGGACGTGCCGCCCCCCTTTCCATTGGCCGCCCCAAGCACTTGCTTCCTTTGCTGGTGCCTAGAGCTGGCCCTGGTTTGAAGTATACATAGATAACAGAATAAAATAATTGTTCATAACTAAATATAGCAGTCATTAGAGTTAACTTAAAGTTGAGGGGAAAAAATAAGGATCCTTAAAATGAAACCTCCAGGGCAGCAAAATGACACTCCCATAATTTGTTAATTATTTTCTATCTGCTGTGTGTGTATATACACAATGTATTCTCTTGGGAACCATCATTCTCACAGATAAAATCTAATAGGGATTTGCAGCTTCCTGTGAAATCCCAGCCATAATTGCGGATTCACTTGTCCACAGAGCAAATCCCTGTGGCCTTTTCAAAGCTTTACCATCTTTGGTTTTGTTTGTAAAAAGAGCATGTGAGCATACCTTTAAAAACAGCAGCAGCAAGAACACCCCCCATCCACATCCAACAGGGTAGCTAAAGTGAATAGCTGCTTTTAACAACTGTTTCTATTCAGAAATCCACAGTGAGCGAAATTCACTCATGAAAATGGGAGCACAGAAGAACCCCAAATGCATCAGAACTATGGTAGTGGGATATGGATAGTTGAGGAGTAGATCTGCACAAGTGGCATGTGAGGCTCCACTGAGCTGAGAACTGCACCTGTGCCACAGAGACCAGCTTGGAAGAGTGATTTGGTGAGGTTCTGCCTGGCAGAGTGAGTGCATGAGTGGCTGCTACTGCTCCAGCCCAAGGTGGGGAAGGTAGATTCAATCTCCCCAACTCCCAGTGTTATCTGTTTATAAAGTCAGTATACTCTGAGGACAGAGGTGAATTTCGCCCACTGGGCAAGGATAATGTACCAATTGTGTCTGTACCCAGGCTATAGAATATATATGTAATATGACAGGTCAACCAAATTTACACTGTCCTGTTTTGCTTCCAAATTCATGTCTAATTTGCTGTACAGTATCACCCCTGAGCTCCTTCTGTATTATCGCTTTCCAGGTTCTCGCGCTCATTAAATTCTGTTTGTTGGGTGTTCCCCAGATGTATTAGTCTATATTTTCCTGTGTTGACTCTCATGTTATTCTGTCCATGATTCCAGTCTCTCTAAACTCATCTGCATTATTTCTCTCTGATTGGTGTTCATCTCATCCCAAGGAATGACATTTGTGATCCCATTAACAGAGTCATAGAAATGTAGGGCTGGAAGGGATCTCAGGAAGGGATCTCAAGAAGTCATCTAGACAGCCCCTACATCGAGGCAGGTCCATGTACACCTAGACCACAACCTTGCTTGGAAGCCTACTGTAGTACTTAACCATCCCTATAGTTAGACATTTTTTCCATAATATCTAAACTACATCTCCCTTGCTGAAGAGTAATCCCATTACTTCTTGTCCTACCTTCAGTGGACATGGAGAACAATTGATCACTATCCTCTTTACAGCATCCCTTATTATATTGGAAGGTTTTTTATCAGGTCCTCCCTCAGTCTTTTTTCAAAACTATATATGCTCAGTTTTTTTAACCTTTCCTCAGAGGCCAGGTTTTCTAAATCTTTTATCATTTTTGTTGCTTTCCTTTGGACTCTCTCCAAGTTGTCCACATCTTTTCTAAAGAAGAGCACCCAGAACTCAACACAATAATCCAGTACTCCTCACCAGTGCCAAGTACAATGGAACAATTACCCACTGTTACTTACATATGATGCTGCTGGTAATTCACCCCAGAATTATATTACAACTGCATGACATTGTTGGCTCATATTCAATTTGTGATCCACTATTAACTCCCAGATCTTTTCAGCCTACCCAGTCGTTCCCCATTTTGTATTTGTGCATTTGATTATTCTGTTCTAAATGTAGTACTTTGCACTTGTCTTTAATTAATTTGATCTTGTTAATTTCAGACCAATTCCCTAATTTTGTCAAAGCATTTTGAATTCTAATCCTATTAGCCAAAGTGCTTGTAACTCTTCCCATCTTGGTGTCAAATGCAAATTTTACATGCATATGCTCCAGTTCATTATCCAAGTCATTCATGAAAATATTGAACAGTACTGGACCCAAGACCCTGCTGGACCCCATGAGATATATCTCACAGACATTTCACAGAACTACTACTTGAGTATGGTGTTTCAACCAGTTATGCACCCACCTTATAATAATTTCATCCAGACAACATTTCCTTCATTTGCCTATGAGAATGTCTGTGTCCCCCTATGAGGGACTGTGTCAACTACAGCTTCCCTCCTATCCACCAGGCCAGTAACCCTCTCAAAGAAGGCAATTAGGATGGTTTGGCATGATTTGTGCTTGACAAATCCATGCTGGCTATTCCTTATAATCCTATTATCCTCTAGCTCCACACAAATTGATTGTTTAGTAATTTATTCCACTATCTTTTCAAGTATTGAAGTTAAACTGACTGGTCTATAATTCCCTGGTCCTCTTTGTTCCCCTTTTTTAATGATAGGTTCTATGTTTGCTCTTCTCCAGTCCTCTGGGATCTCACCTGTCTTCCAGGAGTTCTTGAAGATAATTGCTAATGATTCCAAAATTGTTTCAGCTAGTTCCTTGAGTACCCTAGGATGAATTTTATCAGGCCCTGTTGACTTGAATACATCTAACATCTAAATATTCTTTAACCTGTTCTTTCCCTATTTTGGCTTGTGTTCCTTCACTACTATTGTTAATATTAATTGTGTTAAATACCTGGTCCCCATTAACCTTTTTAGCGAAGATTGAAGCAAAACAGGCATTAAACACTTTAGCCTTCTTGAAATCATCTGTTCCATATTGTGTAAGATACTAAATAATACCAGTGAATCGTGTTAGACTTCAGGTACCCCATTACCTATTAGTGCTCTCATCTCAATATTTTGCCATGCACAGTTGCCCTTTGTTCCTGAGTCTTCAGCTAGTTCTCAATCCACATGATATTATCTGAATGATTTTGTATGAGGAATGAGATATTTTCCTACTCACCATCAGTTACCAGGGCTCTGCTTGTAAGGACCTTTCCCAACATAAATTTGATCACTGCCAAGATAGAGCAAAGGATTCCACTTAGAATGGAGACACTAAACAGAAAGTCATCCTGCAAAAGAAGAGGGTAGATATTAGTATGTCTTCCACACCTAGTTGTCCTGTACATTAAATTCCAAATATTATTTTGAAATAGCTGATTTATCCAACAAAGGAAAAGACTTTCTGAGTTATGATTTCCATTCCACCCTTTGCTCGCTCTGGTGTGTCTAGTCACTTCATCACACATGGTTAGTGACGGGCCCAGGCACAAACTTTTGGCTCTTGAGCCAAACTACTCAGAGTTAGGGGATATTTTGATCTGGGTTTGACTGGAGGCTACTACTCATGCAATGGTTAGACAAAGAAGCAATCTGTTAACTGAGTTACAAAGTCATCCTGGCTTCCTTACTTTGGTTGATTTTGATGTTAAAATTATATTATTCAGATCATTTCTGGGTGTACAATTTCCTATTAGTTAAAAGGGGGGGGGTGTATTAAGGCCAAACCGTGGTGCCAGTGAAGTCTATAGGAGTTTTGCTATCAATTACTGTTTTCTGCAGCCGAAATCCTGGTCTCACAATCTGCCATTGACTTTGCTTTGGCACTTAGTTTAAGCTGTTATGACATCAATACAAATAAATAAGAAACTTCTACCACAAACAACTGAAATCCTTCCAGTGACGTAAGACTCTTGTAGCCCATTTATAACTGTAAACACAATGTTAATAGAACTGTCTTGATTCGTGTGAGTCATCTCTGCTGATGTCCTCTCATTTCTGCAGCTTCTAGTAGTTCAATGTCAATGGCACCCTGGGATTATGATAAAAATATTCTGGCACAAATTCTTATTGACAGCAACAGGATTTGGCATCAACTTGACGCATCTCACCCATGTTATCAGCAGAGGCAACTACCATGATGGAAGACATAAGGAAAGAGAAAAGGGGCTTTGGGAAGGTACAATGGGCATTGGGAACAAAAGAGCATAACATCTTTAAATAACTCACTAAGTGTAGTTAGGAATCATATACATTTCTATTCTATTTAGACTCATAGACTTTAGGGCCAGAAGGAACCATCATGATCATCAAGTGTGACCTTCTGCACACTGCAAGCCACAGAACTTCACCCACCCCATTCAGTAATAGACTCCTAACCTCTGGCTGAGTTACTTACATCTTCAAATCAGGATGTAAAGACTTTGAGAATTCACCATTTACTCGAGTTTAAACCAGCAAGTGACCTGTGCCCCATGCTGCTCCACCCCCAAGCTGGCCTGGGACTCCAGGGACCTCCTGCTGCTTTGTCACTATAAATAAGGTATGGTTTTAATAGCTGTCAAAATATACGTTGGACAGGGACTGGAGTGGAAATAATTGTTTTGTGATTTGCGCCTCACTGGCCAAAAAAGTCACAAGTCACCACTGCTGCCTCCCAATGATCATTGTCAGTGGAAATCCTTGTAGGGTTTATATCATAAAATGGGTGTGGGGAGAGTATGTGAGAGTGGTCTGACTATACAACCAGCAGCATATGATCAGCTGTCAAGTAGCACAACTCCATGAGTGGGAGTGTAGATTGGCCACTGGTATTGTACCCAGTTGGTTGTCATCTGCCTTTTCTCAAAGTAAGATTAGTCAGGATGTAAAAATGCCAGCAGGTATCTGCACGGGAATTCTCACTGTTGCCACAGGTGGGAAAAGCGTAATAAGGACAAGGCCTGCCAGGCTTTCAGCACTTCTCCCTGGTCAGTGTGATACAGGGGTCTTTTCTGTCAGAACTACATATGCTATAGTCTTCTACAGCATGGTTTGACTGACATTGCTCTCCAACTGCCATCCCTATCCAGGGCAGTCAGGGAAGCATGTTTAAATAGTTCTGATCCCCATGTGGGCACAGCCTAATTAGTTCTAAATGTTAAATTTAATCAGAAATGTAATCAAATTAAAAGGGGGCTAGCAGTGTGCTTACGGTATGCCTTGGATTTCTTTATAGATGAAGGCAATTTTCCTTATATACTCGAGGAGGAAAAAACCTTCAGCTGTTGATCCTAAATATAGATTGATATTTTCACCTCTATATATGTGCAATTAATCATCATTCATTCTTTGATGAATTTCACCAAATATCCTGATGCTCAAGAAGAGAGTAAGCCAGATCTTATTTCTCTATTAAGGAATCTACATTCTTCAGAGCATGAAATATGCCTTAGCTTTGTGAAACTTCATCTACAAATGCAAAGAAACAATTCTCAAAGCACTCAGTGGAGCAAATGCTGTGTCTCTCCTATATCACGTTCACCAAGGTAAGACCTAGGGCTGATTTGAGACAACCCTGCATAACTGGAATTTTTTTGAGGTGGGATTTAAGTTTAGTTGTTTGCTCAAGCCTAGGGCATCAAGGAGTTTGAGGAAGCTAAATCACATGGGAATGGCTTTGGGACACAAGATAGAACTTTAAGGAGTTAAGGAATGGAAGGTCATTACCTCACCCATCATGTCTCTCTAATATCCTGGGACTTACACGGCTATGACAACACTGCATACAACAATGGAAGATGATATAATTTTAAGGACAGTTACAGCTTTCCCCCCCTATAAGCGCATGTTCCACAAGTGATAGATTTACTTGAACTGTCAGGAAAAGATTTCAGTTACATTGTGGATTTCATGATCACCAGCTGTGATCCTTTCAAAGATGATCTACTTCCCATTAAAGCCTTATTGTGGAAATCTGTGGGTCACTTTGCTTCTGTAGCTTTCTGAGGTTTTAGTAAGTGATACATTGTTTGCATGTCCTTGCTGCTTTTTCCAGCATTTGGGAGAACAGTGAACTTCAACAGTGCAGATCAACCACTTAGTACTTTGTTTACAAAGCCAAAAGAATATAATAATTTTGCCACTGTATATCAAAGATGTGCTATGGCATAGGTTGCTGTATTTATACCATTTCTGCCAATTAGTGGAGAATATGATAAGAAGACATTTTTCTCACTTCAACCAGAATTCCTTCAATCTGCTAGTCAGAGCTAGCCATGGTTTGGTAATATGACTCCAAAGGATTGTGAGATGTGACTGCAAAGAAGGTTGGATTTAGGTTCACAATAAACAGGAATGGCTCCTTTTAAGGATCCCAGGTGGCGAAAGTCTGAGAATTCTTGATCTAGGAGATGTTCAAGTCTAACTATTCATTCAGAATCTTGAAAAATGTGTGTCTGATTCCTTCTATTATAGTATTTGTTTTGTTCCTTCTGTGTCAGACCTGTTTTGAGAGAGGCTATGATTTGATTCTATACGTGTGTTGCAATATGAGGATGTGTAGCATAGGTTTTTGTCCTAAATTCAATTTACTTTTTGTATGTTTTGCCATATCCATGGTGCCTAAAATGTATTTTGCCATTTGTTATGACTGCCCTGTTGTGTGTTACTAATGTGATTGGAATTTGTCTAGCCAGTTTATTGGAACCCAGGGATAACATATAAGTGTAATGCAGGTTTCTGAATAGACAGATATCACTTCTACAAACTCCTAAACTGAATACATGAATGTATTTCTAGGGGTTTCAGAAAAAATATTTCTACATACTTTATTTTTGTCATTGAACTATAGAACACAACTTAAGTATTGTTATAATTATTCACATAGTGGAATAGGAGGTCTGATGATGGAGAAGAATTGGCATGTGGACTGGGTGACCAGATATGTTCTTCCAGCTCTTATTTTTATGGCAGATGTACAAAGTGAAAAATAAAAAACAGGGTTCCTGTCCCAACCCATAAAACACCAGATTTAAACCCATCAAACACCAGATTTTCAAAGGAGCACAGTTTGCATGTCCGTACCTAAATGAATATGATCGTAGATGAAAGTTTTAAACAATATCCACAGAGTGGCATTAGGTACTGGGGCAACTGAGTACTTTATAGATTAGATAGGAAGACTAGAGAGAGAGAGAGAGAACAATTTTAAAAAGTAAAAGGGTTTCCAATTCTAAATCCACTTTCCTTAATCCCTTAAAATGCTCCCCGATTTTCCAGGTGCACAATACCTGGAAATAGGAAGAACGAGGCATCTCAGAGCTAGCAGGAGGGTTTGGCAGGTGGAAGAGGAGTCAGCTCAGGACCCCTGTCATGTGGATAAGACTGAGGAAGAGTTTGGCAGCTAGGATGGGAGATGAGAGTGCCAGCTTTGGGTCAATAGGTGAGAAGGTAGCATGAGGGGAATCAGCTCAAGTTGCTTGCTGGGAGATAGGTTGCAGTAACATTCAGAAGCTGAGATGAGGTGAGTTCAGATAGTTGGCAGAGGATGGCAGGAGGGTTATGCAGCTGCTTTATGGGTCAGGGAGATTGTGGTAGGGTTTGGCAGCTGGGAGAGTCCATTGGAGTGATTTTTGGGGGGTTAAAATGTTTGAAGTTATTGGCACAAGGAGGAGTTCTTGCAGGTCAGTTGCTTTGGGGGTAGGGATATTAAATAGATGCATACACTAATATGTAGTATCACAGGGACCTAAGAGTTAAATGTGTCACTCTGTGGCTGTGAAATAATTCTCTCGCTAAACTAACTTGTCCTCAGAAATGACTAGAAGAGAGACAAAAATGGGGATCTAAATTAATAAATTAAGCCTGACCATCTGGCACCAGGTCCCTTGGGACCTTCCCTCAGCCCCACCTTCTTTGTACCTCTTGCCTTAGCATCTGACAATCACAAAGGGGGGAGCATATCTACGCAGACTCACTGTTAATTTTCTCTGTGTAATGTTAATTAAAGCAATCGCAGTGAATTATTACAGATTAAATTTTAGATGCTGAACATTTCCATATGATGGAATCTTCTCATCATGGTAAATAGAAGCTCTTTTCTTTTCCGTTTCCCTCTCCCCTTGCTCCTACATTGCTCTCCATTTTGTGTGTCTGTACCCACATCTCCTATATTTATTTAGAGAGAGAGAGAGCAAGTGCATATCATTTCATATGTAAAATATCAGTGCACACTTAGTCTGGTTCAATGCTGGATGGCCATTCTCCAAACCACACAAGTGCAAGCATCTCTGCACATTATAACAATGAGAATCCTCCTGTACAAAACAACCTTGTGCTGATGCATAACTGGAGTGACACAATGGCTGCCTTATAAGGCATGGTTAGAACACTGATTCAAGGCTGGTTCATAAGGGAGGATATCGGAGTGCATTTCTTAGGGTACATCTATGCTATAGCTGGGAGCATGCTTCCCAGCACAGACACATGCTACCTCTACTCAAGTTAGTGCACTAAAAATGTAGCTGTGTGGCCAGGGGTAATATGGATGGCAGCTCGGGCTAGCCACCAGAGTACATTCCCTGGGGATCTGGGAGGTGAACCCAACAGCCATGCTACATCCCCCTTCACTGACACTACTATTTTTAGTGTGCTACTTGAGCACACAGGTATCTGTCCACCCATGATCCCAGCTGCAGTGTAGATGGACTATAATTTCTGCATTTTAGAGTTAATATTTAACTTCTTTTAAAACATTGTGCTCTTTAAGTTGTCAGAGAGAAATTATTTCTAGGAAAGGGGAGCACTCAAGTCTGGCCCCTTGATAAAGCCATCCAGCAGCCCCCTATACTTGAACCAAGTGCACTTTGACCACTGGAGTAGGTGAGAACAGGATGATGACAGTTGTGTGTTCATGCTGCATTTAGTTAAACTCAAACAACCTTTCCAAGCAGAGCAGTGACCATCTGTTCATTAGCTTAGTCCCTGCAACATAAGCAAGTTTGCCTGGTGGGGGGTGGTTACTCATATGAGAAGGGAAGAGTCTGAAGTGGGGAATGAATATAGCCTCAAGATTTCATTTCATTGTTGTTTGTCACTAGAGGGATCCCTTCCAAATGTTTTCAGGGGTCCAACCAATATGTCACCTCAGATGTTTCACTTCTGAGTAGCCTTTGGATTAGTAGTTGGAAGAAACTCCAATACAACACCCCCTGCCCTGTTACTACATTTAAGCTATTATTTGTTTTTAATATTTATCTTTTTTGCTTCTCTCTAATTCCAGGCTGCAGAATTTCTACTTGTTGCTAGTTGCTCATGTCTGCACAATTGGAGTAAAACAGTGGCTGCCTTGCAGGGCACAGGTTTATCTCCCCTCTTTACTTTCAGTCCCTCCCACTCATTCCTATCTTTGGGGTGTGGTGAGGGACTTCCAAGATCCGCATTCCACTTTCTGCTTATTAGTGTTGGGCAAACACACCATTATTTGTATTTGGCTGATATTTATATTGGGGGGAAGGTGTTCCTCTTGTTTGGATGATGTACTGACCGCCTCCCTCTCACCTCGCCAAATAACATTACCATCTGAATGGTGGAAGGACAGCTTCTTCCCTCTAGCCCCTCTAGCAATTGAGTGCCTCATCATATGGAAGGGGTGTCAGGAGCAGGACAGTCTTCCCCAGCCCCTCTGGGATGGGTCAGATACACTGGGGCTTGAATCACCTTTTGCCAGTTCCTCCTGCGGTTGGAGTGACAAGACAAGAATTGTCTTCACTGTCCCTCCTCGTGTGTGTGTCTGTGCATGCGCGCACACACACTCACACACTATTTCTTCTTTCTCCTTCCTCATGAGGTATGGGTCTCACCCCCTTTCTCCTCCTCATGAGGAGGGGAAAAAAAATATAAAGATAAGATCAAGAGAGGCATCCTGATGGCAGTAGACTAGGTACTAGGAGCACATCAGCTCTGCCAGCTAGGGGAATATAGATGCCTTTCTTGATCTTATTCTTCTATTTCCTTTTTCCCTCCTCATGAGGAGAGGAAAGGGGATGAGACCCATCCCAGAATGGGCACTGGGGATGCTGCTGGCAGCACCAGTGGGGCAAACAATCTGAACTGAGCTGAATTTTTGGCATTTGTTCATTCAAAATCCAGTTTGCCTATCGCCACTTCTTTACACGCACCCCTACTCCCTCACCTTCAGGGGCCTGTCAATACAAGACAGCAGGACTGTTACAGATATAGCAATTTCCTGATGTGTTTGTATTATTTCAGTCTGAATGGTACATAAGCTCTTCAGCCAGGAGATGTGATAGATGTGAGACCTGGGAATTCAAAACACTGTATTGAAAATGTGCCAAACAAGTATGGACTTCTGGGACAATAAGTGTTAAGTGGATTTCCTGGGGAATTCCTAGGCAGAGATTATAAATGTAGATTTCCCCACCTCTAGTTATGCAAAAACCCAGCCTCTTGAAGCCTAAGGTAAGGGTGATTATCTGTTACAGAAAGCCAAGATCAAAGGCCTGACCTATATTAAGAAACAGCTGATCTACCCACCCTTCTTTCTGGTCTGAGATAGATATGAATTTGTAACCATGGAGAAACCCTAGCTATGGGTTTTGATGGACTGTAAACTTCCAGAACCCTAAGTCAGAGCTGAGGTGATCTCTGGTAGCTTTTTAGCATGCATGTAGCTTCTTCTATTGTTTTAATGCTTTCCCCTTAAGAATACATGTGCTTGTTTAGAAGGAGTTATGTGGTAATTTATAACTATGGACAATACACCGGCCAGAGCCCTTGGAGAGAAAGCAAATAGCAGGCACTGGCCTTTTTAGGCTGTCTGGTTTGCTGGGGATATCACAGTAAAGATCAGGGAGCTGTGCAGCCTTAAAATCCCCAGTCAAGACGGAGTGAGAGACAAGTTGCTGCCCGGGAAAAGTGATGGCTTGGACCCAGAAGCCTAAAGTACGTGCCCTTTGTGGACTATGGTGTGGGAATACAGGTGCAGTTGCTCTGAAACTGTGACAAGGGCCATCAAACTGTCTCCCGCCCCATCCTTTCCCTTTGTCCCATCCCCCTCAAGTTTTCTTTACTGCTAGCCCTAATCTCCTATTATCTGTAGATCTGACACCAATGCACAACTAATAACCACTCCATGTAAAGTACCAAGAAATAAAAACACTACTGCTTCCATTTCAAAGACCTGTGGGTTTTTATGTTTAAATAGTCATCAGTTTTCAATGCAAACATAAAACCCCCCAAATCCCAATCAAATTTTATGCCAAATAATGAATGGTTTCCGCAAGTTCTCACTAATCAGTCTGGAGGGAGCGGCTGAGAATCCAGAGGGTCTGTCTCGCAAGCTAGCTTCAAAAGGGGAAAGCATTTTAATCACTTTCGTTGTCAGAAAACAATCTGACAATCCAGTGTCTGATTCAAGGAGGAGATGTGCATTCTCTTCACACCAAGATAGAATCATCTATTATTAGTACAAATATTATCTTGAGAATGTCTAGACTTGCATATGTACTGTTGAAGTGCTGCGATTGAGCAATTCCATAGAATCAGAATATTCATAAGAAATAATACAAACATAATGTTCTGAATGCTGCTTTCAAGAGATTCTGTGGCCCAAGCCATAAATTTAGGAACTACGAAGTCAAGAAAAACATTTTTAAAGTGAATTTAGGACTCATGAAAAGGGCCTGCTTAAAATAAAAAATTTTCAGTTCAAGAGACAGGGCGCTCCACACTTCCCCACTCTGCCAATGTAACTCACCCATGTTCTATACCTTTTGACTTCAAATGGATATAAAATACTATTTAAATTAATGTTTGTCTTTATATAAAGAGATGTCCCTCTAGTGAGTCAGCTAGTTGTCCAGCTGAAAGTGGATTGAGACCACCAATTCATTTCACACAAGCCACTAAACAGATGCTAACTTTTGTTTGCTATCAGCATGGGTCAGATTAGATCTGAAGTGTAAGTCTCCATATGCTATTATCAATCACTTGAGCCATCCAATAATCAACATCTAGGAGAAATCTAAACCAGTCATGATTATTTGCTCAAGTATATATTGTCAATAATGTTCTCAGTGCTTTACTGACACGTAAGAAGTCACGGTCCCTGTCCCTAAATGCTTAAAAATCTACATAAAATACTTCCAGAAAATACTGTCACAAAAAAAGGGAAATTTAACCTAATAAGCCAGACTTCTCTGTCAATCAAGAAATTCCTTCCCTAGCTTCTATCCCAAACCTGGGGGAGAGAAAAAAATCAGTGGTAGTCTCTCAATGTATGTAGAGCTGTACAAATGTATCTCAGTAGGCCCTTTCCTTCTTGGAAATCAGAATTCTTCTTCATCTTGTCTGATGGTCTTTTAACCGGCAGGCTACCCCTGCCCATTGATCAAGCTACAATATTTCTGGCCTAGCACTTGTGATCTGTTGTTGGAGGATGCTGAGTCAAAGTAGAATCCCAATTTGTTGGAGTTACTCTGGAGATGGAGCCTCTGTATCACTCCTATCTCTGTTTCCAACCCTGTTCAAATTAGGGATGTAAAAGTTTAACCGGTTAACCAATAAGCCTGATGCTTATCGGTTTCTGTTAATGATTAAGACCTGCCCCGGGGGCTCTGCTGCCAAGATCCCCGGGGGTGGGGCTGGCAGCTGGGACCCCCAGGTGTGGGGTCGGCAGCCAGGACCCCGTCTAAAACATGGGGGAGCTGCAGTAGCCCCCGCAACTCTAATTTCCCGGTTAAACGTTTAAACATGTAACCAATAGAATTTTAATCAGTTACATAGTTATTGTTTTTACATGTTATTTACATCCATAGGTTGAATCCGTTTCTACACTGGTGACAAACAAGCAATAGGAAAAGGAATTTCTTGCCTCCATGTTTTTTTGGTTGCACCTATGCCGATAATCACTCATCTTGCTATTGGCCTTTGAAGAGCTTAAATATGTCAATGTTGCAATGTTCAGGACATGTTTAGGTTAATCTGTTATCAGGCTGTAGACACAGTTCATCTTTGGATTTTCTCAAGGAGAAAGTTAACTTGAGAGGGAAATACTAAATGCTACAGGAGGCCAAAAATCCTCCATGATTGAATGCCATTTTCATGAATGAAGATAGGGCACCAAATCAAGAGGCCACTCTGAGGGAAACCAACTTACTCACTGCCTACAAAGAAGGATTTGTCATACGTCAGCTAGATGACTGGATAATTTGATCCTATTTCTTCCTAAAACTGCTTTGGAGACTCAAAAACTGCCCCATCTCCCCTCCCACCCACCCCCAAAAAAAAACAACCAAAAAACCCACAGGTAGTTGACAGGACTCAAAAATTAACAGACAACTGATGTGACTCTGTTCCAATGTGAGGATTTTAGTAATGACGCATGATCCTAGTTGTTATTATACAAGTGGTCTGGACTTGGTCAGCCAAATAAAATGTGTTTGTCAGATGCAAGAACAGGAGACGACACATTATTATGGCATTTCAGAAAGCTTCTTTGAGATCTATGGATGAAAAAACAATATATAAAGGACAGGCAAACCAGTCCTGAAAAACATAAACCCAAGCCTTCTGCTCAGATTGGTTACTATAAAGACCTTCTTCCCATGTCAAACTTAAACTACACACACTTTCACCTCACCCCTCCAATACCTCTTGAACCTCTTCCACCCATCTCATCCTCCAACAGACTCTACCCTCTTTGCTCTCTCTGTGCTTCTGGAAGTGTTGAATTGCCACAAGAAAAGCATTTATGTTTATCAGGATGGAAACTTAACTCACTCATTCTCTCTCTACTTAGACACTCTTATGACCAGCACTACAGTAGCTACATACCTCCCAAACATTAACAACATTGTCACAACACCCGCAATGAACTGGGGAAGTATTATCATTGTACCACTTGGGTAGCCTTTTGAGGTTCACCAGTCATCATTTTGAGAACTAATCCCTGGGGACAGGTGTTAGGATTTTAGTTTTATAACAATATTTGTTAGTTACCATGATACAAAATATACTTTGAACCTTTTGTCATTTTTGAATGACAATAACAATTCACACTTTTATCTAGTGCAGTGCATTTTCCAAGAACATTACAAATATTATCTAATTCACCTTTGTACCAACCATATGAGGAAGAGTAACTGTACTCTAGATTTTACAAATGGAGAAACTTGGAATGAAAGAATCAAATTCAGCCCTAGCATAAGGAGGTACAACTCTCATTCGCTCAGAAAACATTGCTTCAACTTCTGCAACAGCTGAATTCAACCCAGAGAGATTAAGTGAATTTCCCTAGGCCACACAGCAAATAAGTAGAAGAGTCAGAATTAGAACTCAGGAATTGCAGGCCTTTGGTCTACTACATTATACGACCTCCTGTTCCTCTTTCGTTTTTTGTTCAGCAGTATGAAGCATAGTTAGGGGTTAACTACTCCTACAAATGAATATTCATCTACTAAAATATAGGGGAGGAAAACAATTCTGATATAATTTACATGCCTTTTGTGTACATACTGGGTTATTTCTCCAATGTGCTATAGCAAATGACAGAAATATTGACCGATAATTGCTTACTCCTGCAAGAAGTTGTCCTTTGCCATACTGATAAGGACAAACACTAAACTTCATTGACACTACATGTGTTACACTATTATCTGGGGAAATGCAAACACCGACAAGTAGAAAATGTAAATTGATTTACAACCACACATGAAATTAAAACAGTCAGTCTCCTCGCTAGTCCTTTTAGCCTTCTGAACAGACAAGAGTGTGTGGTATCAGGTCAAGTGATAACCCACCATTTTCTTTATTATTGCATTTTATTTAATTATATTATTCAATAGTATTTAATTATTAAAACAGGGTGACCCCCCCCCCCCCAAAAAGATAAGTAATTTCCATCAGAGAAGCCCCAAGGTTAAGTGCTAACACATTCAGAGACAGTGTTTGACAGCTCAGACCGAGTTGAGTTCTGATGCTTCTCATCTCATATTTTCAGTTCTAGTAGTTCAAGATCAAGAAATTACTGCAAACTGAATAGGAGTCCAGACACCATGACATCAAAAGAATGGAGTGTCAATATTCCTTCAAATATAAATGAACACAGCTACTGAGTTTCCATTTATTCTTTGGACAGAAACATGGGCCACTGTTTAGGATCTTTCCTAAAGCTTTGAGATGTAATCCTCCCTTCATTAATATGACACACGGATGATCACACTTCTACAGTTGGACACGAAAGCTAAAAACCAAAGAAGAACTCATGCCAATAAAAGTTAAATGGGGAATGAAAATCTTTAGGTCTAAACATACGTATTAATTAAAATGCTGTTGAGAGAGTGTGCATGTAAATTATATAGCTAAACAACATGTCAAGGTGGTATCCACGTGATAAATTACATAACTACTCACATTATATATGTGGTGGTGTTAGCACTGGATAAACTGCAAAGCCATATGATAAATTACAGAACTATAATATGTTACCACTTTGTTGCACCTCCAGCAATGGCCAGATTTCTTAGGAAGGACATCACATGGACCAACTGGTAAGAGCCCCATTAGCACAGAACAAAACATAGCATTTTATATTGCGGTAACTCCAAAAATCAAAATACAGCAGCACAGGACTAAAAGGATGCACCAGTGAGCAGATTAAAAATAAATAATACCTTTTAATAAGCAGTATAAACATATGTATGCTCGTATGTGTGTATATATAGGCTTGGAAGGATTAAATTTTTATTGGTAAATGTCAATTTCACTGTACTCTCACAACCCGATGAAAAAAATAATAAATTTACCAATAGGCAATGTCATAAAAATGGTGCTTGAGAACTTTAGAGTTTGATTTAAGAATATTTGCTTTGTGTATTTTGACATGAGATGTTGACAATTTGTATTTTATCGGTGATAAAACCTTAACTTTTTAAATCCCAGTGTCTGTCATTAAATAATTGTCTGACTCCCCCATGTAACTGTGAAAATTTTAATAGATAATGAAAAAAATGCTTCAAAATAAACCTCTGTCAAAATTATAAAAAAATCAAATTCTGTCAAGCCTCTGTGTGTGTGTATGCATGCGCTGGCACACCACACACACTGCGTATACATACACACAAAACAATCTCTAAATCTGCAAAAATAACTCATGCGTTTTCAAAACACTTATTAGAGCTATAAACGCAAACTAAGAGTGGATGAGAAACATGTAGTAGGATCTGCTCTGGATGGGTGTCACCAACTTACTGTGCCCTACAAGCAGGGGGAGAGACCCCAAGCACACTTTCTGGTGCTCAGCAAATTTAACTCCCCTAACAGTAACACAAGGAGCCATCTGTCGCTCACAATTGTACAGTAGTACTCCATTCATTGTGCCTAGGCCCACCACAAGCAAAACTTCCATTGACTGTGATGGGAGGTCCAGCTGCAGGTTTCTGCCTGTTATTTATACCACAATAACTGGAAAAAACATTCATTATGCTACTCACTCCATATACTCTATAGCACAGTCCTTGCAAATAGCCCTGGAGTGCAAGTGCTCATGTTTTCAACACTTGAGACAAATTCATTTCTGAATCACTTTTAAACAAACTTCTGTTCCCCAGAATAGTAACAGCTTATACATAACTAATTTACTACCCAACTTTCCCAAAGTGCTGGGTCATTGTTCAGTGCAGGCTTTTTCGTATCATACACATGGAACAACATAAATTGCCAAGCATCTGACACACACATACAAAAACACACTCATTTACCACTTCAACTTCTGCCCTTCAGGCATTTCCTAAGTAATCAGTACACAGTCCCAGGCACATTAGGTAAGGGAACTAAAAGAAGGAAATATAGCATGTACCAAGCCTTTGAAATGTTAAAAGTATTGCAAAAAGCCATGACCTCCATGGAAAGCATTCCACTGCAAGCCACTTCATAAGATTTGTTGTTGTTTATTTATCCGTTTTTGAAATCTCTAAATGTGCTTAGGAGCCTCAAAATTAGGGTGACCAGATGTCCTGATTTTATAGGGACAATCCCGATATTCAGGGCTTTGTCTTGTCTATTACCCCTCGACCCCTGTCCCGATTTTTCATGTTTGCTATCTGGTCACCCTACTCAAAATACAAGTATAAAAATGAGGCCAGATCATCCTCCACTGTAAATCAAGCTACATTGAGTGTCTGGCACTCCGCACCTTACCAGATGGGACTCTGAAACAGGATATTTGCATGAGCCTATAAATCTGTCATTCTCCGTGGACTCATTTAGTCTTGGTTGGAGTTAGCAAAGAGATAACTCAACGCTACGGCAGAACTCCATCATCTAACATGGCTAAAAAAATCAAGATTACATTTCCATCTAATCCAATGCAAAATGCCATGCACACAATATTTCTGCGTGCAGCTATGACAAGAAACTGAGGGATGATTCCTTAGTCATTGACACTTTGAAATCCATTTGTTTTTCTTTTTACTTAAAGCGCGCTATTAATTTTTCCCTTTCTGAAATCTATTTCAAAAACAGGTCAATCCTTTGATGAAGGATCTTGCACATTCATTCTAAGGAAATGCCTTTTATGTTACTGGCACGTTAAAAATTGATGAATGAAATGACCCATATTATACATGGCAGAAAATGCAATAAGGTTAGCGTAATTATTTCGGAACAATTCAGAGGGGGCTGATTACCCTTTGAGGCATTTAATCAAGACAGCTTATAATTAACAAATTGATACGTAATTATTTGATACATTTCTCATTCAAGGCTTGTTCATATCTTCAATTATTTGTTCTAAAATTTATGCAAATTAGAGTTGAGCTCAAAGAAATTATATCTGTCCCACCGCTGTGTATATATAATCCTGACAAAGTCAGTGCAATTTACTGTGTATATATCAATGATGAAAAATGAAGCTTTGTACTTCCGGCAATGGTTCAATCTACCATTTTGTTCCACACAAACAGCCATGCAAATTGTGCCCCAATGAAGAGTCGAGCTGCACATGCTGAACTTTCCCTGTCTTAAAACAAACTAACAATGCTAGTTTTGTACTCAACATTTGAACATGAAGGGCTGCATTTTCCAGTGGCGATATGGGGGTTTTAGCCACATGATTCCTCTTGAAATCAGAGTCATGCTGCTAAAATTTCACACAACGATTTGAAAAGTTACCCTCTGCTCTGTATGACCTCTGCTCCAGGAAAGGCAGATCTGAGTATAAATTACACACACACAAAGTCATGCAACATGGCTCCCCAGTACAATTTGCATTGGATTAGACTGTCTGGATCGAATTTGGACCTCGTTACACTAGTGAAAAAGTGGTGTAATGCCTCTGGTTTTTGTGGAGTTACTGGCCCTTCGTGTTTGGCTCTCACACCACCACCATAACTCCACCGACATCAGTGGAATGCCAGTGTAAGATTAAAATCAGCCCCAGAGATGGTATTCACAGTCACCATCTTGACATGGAATTGGATATTGTGTTGCTGTGCACAAAGGACAGGGGCAGATTATGCTGTACCACTCAATACCTTTGCAACTAGAGCTGAGTGAATAATAGAACATTTTGGTGTGGTGGCTGAACAGAAAAATCCAAAAAATTACATTTCAGGTCAACTCAAATTGGACACTTTTCTTGCTGAAACTTAAAAAGGTAATTTCATTGTGGGTCAAACAAAACATTTAGTTTGAATCAAAATACAATTTTGGGGGGGAAGGGGAGACGGGTTGTTTCATTTAATTTTCAGGTGTGTTTTCACCTTTTTTGTCTTTGTTTTTAAATAAATTTAGCCACATTTCAAAGTGAAACATCATTGAAACAAAAAGTTGAAATATTTCATTTTTTAAAAGTCTAAACAAAACATTTTGACTTCTTAAAAAAATATCAATTTTTGGCCAAAACTGTTTGCCAAATTTGACCCTAATTTTCTAATTGTATCAGTCAACCTAAAACTGCATTTTTCAGCAAATAAATTTTGTCCAAAAATTCACCAGATCTAGTTGCCATGTAGATGCATATATTATAGCTATATTAGGTGACAATATATCCACAAAATATAATAAAATTAATACTATAAGTCAGTAATATAAACTACACATTAGCTGGTGCTCTAAGGTAGAGCAAACAAAACCTCCTCCTCCTCAGCCATCACTATAGAGATCCCAATATAGAACAATCCTCATCATCAGGACATGCTGGTGGCGACATTTCATTCCATTTAAGCAGGTTTTTCATTAATGGAAGACACTGATTCATTGTTAATGATATTGTTTTGGGAGCTGTAGAAAATATTTGTTCTTTGAAAAGGTCCATGCAGTTGGGAGGAGGAACTGTCTGCATTGGGATAGAGCCTGAGCAGCTAAAGCAGAGCTATTAATATGAGCAAACAGACAGAATCAGCATTCGATTCAGGCACAGAAGAACTAAAAGCCACTAGATCACCTGAAGGGGTCCCTATTAAAGAGCAGTAATTGCCATTACATATTTTGAGTCCTGTAGCCTTTAGGCAAATCTCCCCACTGGAGATTATGGGCAGCATTATCTCTATTATAATGTTGTTCTCTCAGTCTCCACACTTTCCATTTTAATTCCTGGGTTGCAAAGGAGAACTCCTGACATATATTATAAATGGCCCTGAACAGTAAGAGATAAATATCAACAGCATCATTTTTTGCATTTTAACAGCAACAGCTTTCCAGGTAAAATTCTTTGGTCTCCCACATTCTGAAAACTCCTAAGTGTGTGTGGTGCTTGCCATATTATTAGGTGGCCACACACTAGACCAGACCAGCTACACTTTCCTGTTGTCACTCTTGTCTCTGTGTGTATGTAAATGCAGCACTTGTGAAAGGCATCAGCCTAATTTTTCTAAAGACTTGAATTCTTCAACGAAACATTTTTTTCATCAGAAAATGCTGATTCCCTGAAACAGAGACAGACCAACTGTCCACCCCCCCTCCAGCAGCTGGTGATTTGGGCGCTACCACCTCTTAGGTGAGTCCCCTAACTGGGCTACTGACTATTCTGTGGTAGGTGTGTCTCTAGTGTTTTCACTCCAGTGCAAAACAAATTTCAAAAAATCACATCCTCGAATGTTGGGAGATTCATTCCTTTAGGGCACAAACATTTTACAACCCCACTTTCAAGATTCTTTATTTCTGATGTAAAGAAGTTTCAAAAATACAAGCAATGAGACACCAAATTTGTATGAATCATAAGGAACTTTGAGACTAAAATGAGTGATGTCCCTTGAACTGAGGCCCACTTGAGAGAGAGAGGCATTATCTCTAGTCAGTGTGATTTCCATGCCAGTTCACTCTTTGGGCTCTCTTATTTAATTGATTTTTATACTGTGGACATTTACCCACAGAGAAATGTGCTAAACCTTCCAAATTTATTTGCCATAGACCACTATACAGCCTTAAGATGGTTATTTTGCTTGTTACAGAAACCTCCCTGCATGGCTTGCTGCTGTTACATAGATCCAGGAGCATATATTTAGATGTGAATATTCTTGCTAATTAAAAGAAATATAATACTTAAGCCCACCAGGGCTTGCTCTACTCTTGATGAGCATGTAACTCCCAATAAAGTATTGCATGTAGACTTAATTTAGTAGTTTTTGCCCAACCACAAAGAAGTTTCCATAGAATAAAACCCCATGTAGACCACTTGTGTTTTTAAAAGCATGGAGAATAGTTTGAGATTGTATTTTGTAGTTTCCAGGCCTGCCTCCATCTCCTAATTAAAGGTGACCAGGGTGTTGATCTGATGATGTGTGGAGGGGGGTGTGGCGCAAATTTGGCAAAGAAATGCCCAGGGGCAAATTTTCAGAGTAACATTGCACATGTCTATGTGCACACCTGTATTGCATATGCATGGGGTTGGAAGCACCCAAATCAGGTGTGGTCAGAGAGCTTTGTGTGCACCCAATCCTGACTTGAGCATGTGCACTGGTCTGTGGACATGTTCAGCTATAAATATTTGGGCCAGCAAAGACTAGGAAAGCCCTTCTGATGATAGAAATGGTGCCCTTTGGCTCTCCCATTGAGCAGCCAGTTTGGACAGGCAGGGGTGTGGGGGACTGACTCTGAGTGCTGTTGGAAGGGAGGAAGCACTGAGATGAGAGAGAGGCTGCTGGCGAAGGCTGCTCTGATAGTCTGGGCGGGCTTCTGTAGCTGCACTGGCAGCAGGGAACAGGAGAAAAGCCTTTGTGATGCCCCATGGTGGGACACCTAGAAGAGCCAGCTCTTTCTCCCAGCGGAAGCTAAAACATGCTCCCCTCACCTGAGTCTCTCCTGCCACCTGCACGTGTCTCTGGATGTGGAGGCAGGAGCTGGAAAACAAAAAATACAATCCCCAAATATTTTTCCATGTTAAAAACAAAAACCAAGTCGGTGGGGTCTTGTGCTGTGGAAACATTCTCCTCATTAAAAAAATGTACCTGGGCTGGAGAGACCTCACCTGAACACCATCATTAGGGCCCAAACCTACTCACTTTACAGCCCTCAACAAGAGCTTTAGACAATTAAAGTGAGCAGGATTGGCATGTAATGTTAATGTGGGTCATACTTGTACCTCAACAGGAGATTATACCTTACAGTATGGAAAAAATATCACTTTAAGACCATGATCCTACAATGATGTGTACACAGGCAGGCCCCTTCACCTGCTGGAGCTCCACTAAATATAATAGGGCTTCATGAGAGTACAGGGTCTGCCTTCCTGCAGCCCTTTGCAGGACTGGGGACCAGGAGAGCATCATAAAGAAAAGAATGGCCTTACCACTTCTGGGAGCAACTTCATCGCAAGGTCATGGATGGCTTTGACCACTATACATACAGCTGAAAGAAGAAATATCACACCCAAGATAACACAGGCTCTGAAAAGAAAGAAAAGTTGAGAGCTTATTTGGAGCTTTCAGACCTTCTGATTAACAACACAGTTGACAACATTAATGATCATTTATATGGAGGAGCTAAAGAATGGGGGTTCGGGTTAAAGGCAGAAGACAGTCCCAATTCCTTTTCACTTCTTAAATGCTGGACAATAGTTGGAAAAGATTTGGCAAGAATAGCTGTCTCTCTGTGCACAGGCCTCTCCAGTCTAAATCCCCTTTCTTTATTAGAGGATGATGGGAAGAGATTTGAGAATCTAGATGGTAATGTCACAGGAACCTGACACCTGAGCTGCAGTTGTCTCTTCCTCAACTTGAAGGAAGAGAAGATTATGAATCCCAACTGGTAACCAGAAGAGCTACATTTCAGGTTTTAATATCATCTTACAGGATGTCCATGGATCTAGTAACGCCTAGAGGCCCCAAACAGGGATCAGAGCCCTATTGTGCTAGGTGATGCACAGAACTAAAGTACAAAGACAGTCCCTACTCCAAAAAGATACAATCTTGTTGTATGCCAAAACGAAACAGGTGAAGAAGGCAAACAAAGGGTGTTAGGGGGATGAAGAGAGAAGGAGGCAACAGTGAAACAAGCACGTTTTGAACAGGAAGTAGTCATAGTTCAGACTTACAATGCACACAATGGCCACTCCCAATTTCAAAGCAAGAGCAGAGATAAAACTCCTATTTCTGATCCAAAAGCACAGGGCCCTACCTCTTTGACCTAGAAGAGACTCGCCTTCTGCAGTTAGATTCCTTCCAGTAGAGAAAAGTGGTGCACCTAAATACTAGCCCATCCATTACAATATCAATACATTTATAGCAATACTCAGTTTCATTCTCTTAGTAGTTTATTAGAAGTATTCTGTAGTCAGTACATAAGAAGTATATAAAATACAGCAACAGCAAATTTAAAACAGTACAATATTTAAAACACTAAATATTTGTAGAAATCATATTGCTATAAATATATTTTTCTTTAAACTTTCCTAAAAGAAAGTAGCAATTTTCTTTGTCTGGTATTCAGTGTCTTGGCACCTATCTGTTAGAACAATCTGAGGATACTATAATTAGAACAGCACTGTGCTACTATTTTTAACAATTTAGACATCAGCCCATCTGGCAGTTTGGCAGAACATGTTACATTCACATCAAGCTCGGTTTAGGGACTGCAATGTGATTGCATTGCTCTGCTAAGGTCAAGAAATGCAGGTTCAGCAATGGTGCAGATGCAGCATTCCAGCACTTCATTCACTAACGGAAGCAGAGGGTCAGATCCTGAAGTGCACTGAGGCCACTTTCCACCACCCCCCTGACAATCTCTGGCCACTGAAACTTTGAGTAAAGGGCGCAGTGAGGATCACCTTTATGCCAGGATGCTCCAGCATCAACAAAGAGGCTTGTATATCACGCATCCTTCTTGCTGATGGGGTAACAGGGACTTTCTTACTGGAAAGGAGGACACAACTTTGCTACACTAGTCCTGGAGTAGGTGTTTGCTGCCTGGGGTAAGTTGAGCAGGCCCTCTTAGCATACTCTACCACAGTACATGGTGGAAGGTGTGCAACTGGACGCTTTACCCTCTTTGCACACCACTCCCAGATCCACTTTGTGCATTTTGAGAGTACCCGAGATCTGCCAGTAACCTCTAGGTGGAGGAATAAGCAAGTAGGATGGATTCTATGCAGATCTGGAGTATTAAGTCATCATCACCCTTCATGGTTTTACGCTGACAAATCTGCTTTCTAGAGGAGAAGCAATAATGAAGGCAAAGTAGATCATTTTTGAAGGGGAGTGAAAACTTGCAAAGGAGAAAACAGAGGGACAGTGAGACATTTTATCACACGTTTTCTAAAAGTTCCTGGTTCAATAGTTGATTAACTCTCCTAGATTGATAATTTCACTTCATCGGAATGAATCTGTGAAAGGGAATATAATCAGAGCCTTCTACACTCAGTATGAGGTGGAAAGGTTTTTTATTTTCAATATCACCTTCCTGTGGTGTTTTAGATATTTTATTTCATAATTTAGCATTGATATAGGGTGTCTCACATTAAATAAACCCAGGAAGTAGTAGGAGTGTTCCCATTTTATGGATGGGGAAGCCGAGACCTGGGCCCAAATTATACTCACATAGGTGTAAAGAAAGAGTGGTGCCATTTATTGAGAGCAGATTTGGCCCACAGAGATTGAGCAACTTGCCTAAGGCCACCCACTGAGTCAGATGGCACATCTTCATTTCATACAGGACCACATTGCTGACTTTTTATTTAAAACAAAAGTTAGGGGGAAACTTTTATTGTCATTCCTGACTGGCTAAACCCCAGCCAATATAAATGCTTGTGCTGGAATCAATTTGCCCCTGCTAGTCTAGACTGTAAATTACACTTCCCTGTATCAATAGGCACTGCTCTACCTCAAGGGGATTCTCCCTCAGGGAAGGGAAGATATTGTTTCTACCATGCCTTCCCTTAGTAATTCTGGGGAAGGCACTTTTAACTGACACCAAGGGCTCCACAGGACAGAGACTGCCTAGGGGATTCACGGAATCAGTGCACGCCTTGGCCACATTAGTTGCATCTTTTTCTTGGCCAGTGTTGCCCAGTTTGGGGTTGTTCTGACCCCTGCAAGTGCTCTCTCCCCAACCCAGCAAGCACAGCTCCCAGTGCCTTGTACCACTGGTTATACCAGCAGAAGCAAACACAGTGTAATCTATCCTTGAGCTGTTTGTCTTGCTCCCTGGAAAACCTGTGACCACTGGTAAGTGGTGCATGACTTGGGGATCTTAACCAAACAATTACTTGACAACTTTGCAACTAAATAAAATGTTTCCAGATACAAGTGCAGTCTGTTAGTACTAAGGTGCTAGGCAAATGCAACTTCATGGGTTCTCTATTATAAGTCTGGATGAGCCAGCTCACATTACTAAATAATTGCAAGCCAGATGGGAAGTTGTCCACAGAATTACATATCAAAGGGTACATGGCATTCTCTTTTTGGCGGTGTGCAGAGTACATATATGGCTAGCCCAACTAGCATGGATATAAATAGCAGTGTAGATGGTGATGCACTGCTTAGGTGAGTAAAGACACTCCTGAACCCTCTGGATGTACGTACCCTAGAGGGTTCTCGACTCACGTAAGTAATGCCTCTCGCAACTACACTGATATTTTTAGCAGTGTAGTGGCACACTGCCTCCCCACTGCTGGAGTCTTTCCCCACCACAGGGAAAGACTCCATCACCAGGGAGACAGCAGGGAAAGATAGGCAGTGAACCTTTCCCCACTGCAGGGAGCTGCTGGAGCCTTTCCCTGCCACAGGGAAAGACTCCGGCAGAGGGGAAAGGCTCCAGAAGCTCCCTGCGGACAAAGCCTGTGTTTCACTGCAGCATGTAATTACCCATATCCTACATACTGCCGCAAGAGGCGTGCAGTGTAGACATAGCCAAAAAGTACAAAGGAGGATCACTGCAGTTATGAGGCTTGATTCAAAACCTACTGAAGACTTTTCATGGCAGTCTTTCCACCGACTACAATGGGAATTGGACTGGGCCCACAGCAAATAGTAGCGCTCTTTCTTTCTCTCTATGTGAATGTTCATAGAAATGAGTATATAGCATAGTGCTATTGCCCAATGAATCCCATCCATAGGTACTGTACATATCCCCCAGACAAAACAACTTTAAGAGCGGGCAGAAGTTCTGAAGAATTATTGGTTACTTCAGAGAATCACCTCATTTAGAACGTTGGGTTTTAAAAAAAAAAACCTTTCAACTATTTGAAAGGCAGGAAACTCAGAATTAAAGTTCAAATTTTAAAAAAAATGTTGGAAAGTCACAGCATTCAAGCTCGCCACCACACTGTGTGGCTGATGTAGCTTTATCTGTATTACATCTGATTTTTGAATCTTTGAATTGTGTACATGCCGTCTCCCCTTCTTCAGGTGCATTGAGCTAAATGCTTAACCGTGCTCCATAATATATAGGAACCACTTGACTCGCAACTGATCAGTGAAGTCACCTTTGGGGAAGGAGCACAGTACACCACTTGATGGAAGTGCAGTGAACAAGCATACTATATCCAACTGAATTGCCAGGAGAGTTGAAGAATTGAGAGTAATGAATTAGCCATGCTGAAATTCTGCCCTGGTCCTGGGATTAATGCTGATACCCTTCTTGCTGACATTAATGCTGCTACTCTTCTCAAGAGTGTCATGGCATTTTTAAGGACCTTAGTTTTCTATCTCTTCTGTAATAAACTACCAGCAGCATAGCCCTGCTACCACATTCAGGCATTAGTTCTGAACAGTAGACGCTCAGAGGAAAGAGTTCAATTTACTGATTTGCTAACATTACTTCTTGCAGCACCCGTTTTTCCTTAGAAATCTTCCATCCAAATATTAACCAGACATGAATCTGCTTAGCTTGAGGTCTGACAAAAGGATTTTTAGAACATTGACATTTTTTAAAAGTAGCAAAAAACATTGCACTAACATTCTTCTACCTGTCTACTACTCAAACCAACAGCTCTGCAGTGGGAAATGACTTGAGTGTAACAATGACAGTGGCATATTATGATATTTATAATATATCAGATGTCAGTAGTGATTGAAAAGCATCTTCTTTCTTGTAAAAAGTCCTTTAGCATATATTGACGAGTGAGATTCATGGAAGTCCAAGGAAACCATTAGGGTCATTTGAATCAATAAGATGCATTTTGCAAATTCTTTAAGTATTTAGATTAAAAGTCAATGAAGTATGGTTTTATATTTTTCTTTTAAACAAATACATAAAGGAAATTTAATCGAAGTAAAGTAAATCGAATTTCTTATTTGGTATGTTAAAATTTAAACTCTTAGCTTCCTTTTACCCAAAAATAAAGGTGCTATCACATTGACACAACCTAAGTAGAGAGAATATGCTGTGTTTATTCTGCAGCCCCTTGTGTGAAAGTTAATATATGAGCATCTCACTGAGCAGTCAACAAATCATTATGAGCCCAGGATAATTTATCACTGCAGCTGTGTCAGGTAACAGCAAAGATCTAATGAAAAACTCATGAAGCTGAGTTATCCTCATGTGGTCTCTATGACCTATAGAATGTATTATTCTGAAAGGCTTGGATATGTTCTAAATTGGGGACACAGAGTGCAGGGACACAAAGAAACAGTTTAAAAGAAAATGCACATTCATAGTTTGCCAAGCTAGTTTGCTAAAATGACAGAAAGACTAGTTTGTTGGAGTCTTTTAGGAAACAAAACAGTTTACAAAATAATATAGTTCAGAAAGGACAAGCCAAGAACTACTCTCTGAAACACCAATTTATGGTCAGCTTTTCTGCCAATTACAGCTCAAGAGAGATTGAAGTTAGGGCTGTCAAGCGATTAAAAAAATTAATCACGATTAATCAAACTGTTAATAAAAGAATACCATTTATTTAAATATTTTTGGATGTTTTCTACATTTTCAAATATATTGATTTCAGTTACAACACAGAATACAAAGTGTACAGTGCTCACTTTACATTAATTTTTATTACAAATATTTGCACTGTAAAAAAACAAAAGAAATAGTATTTTCAATTCACCTACCGTAAGTACTGTAGTGCAATCTCTTTATCATGAAAGTTGAACTTACAAATGTTGAATTATGTACAAAACAATAACTGCATTCAAAAATAAAACAATGTAAAACTTTAGAGCCTACAAGTCCACTCAGTCCTACTTCAGCCAATCGCTCAGACAAACAAGTTTGGTTACATTTGCAGGAGCTAATACTGCCTGCTTCTTGTTTACAATGTCACCTGAAAGTGAGAACAGGCGTTCACGTGGCACTGTTGTAACTGGTGTCTCAAGATGTTTACATGCCAGATGCGCTAGAGATTCATATGTCCCCTTCATGCTTCAACCACCATTTCAGAGGATATGCATCCATGCTGATGATGGGTTCTGCTCGATAATGATCCAAAGTAGAGTGGACCAATGCATGTTCATTTTCATCATCTGAGTCAGATACCAAGAGCAGAAGTTCGGGTTCTGTAGTTTCCACATCTGCGTGTTGCTCTTTTAAGATTTCTGAAAGTATGCTCCAGACTTCTTCCCTCTCAGATTTTGGATGGCACCTCAGAGTCTTAATCCTTGGGTCAGGTGCTGTAGCTATTTTTAGAAATCTCACATTGGTACCTTATTTGTATTTTGTCAGATCTGCAGTGACAGTGTTCGTAAATCAAACAACATGTGCTGGGTCATCATCCGAGACTGCTATAACATGAAATATGTGGCAGAATGCAGGTAAAACAAAGCAGGGGACATACAAATCTCCCCCAAGGAGTTCCCTCACAAATTTAATTAATGCACCATTTTTTTAACGAACATCATCAACATGGAAGCATATCCTCCGGAAAGTGGCTGAAGCATGAAGAGGCATACGAATGTTTAGCATATCTGGCATGTAAATACCTTGCAATGCTGGCTACAAAAGTGGCATGCAAACGCCTGTTCTCACTTTCAGGTGACATTGTAAATAAGAAGCGGGCAGCATTATCTCCCGTAAATGTAAACAAACTTGTTTGTTTTAGCAATTGGCTGAACAAGAAGTAGGACTGAGTGGACTTATAGACTTTAAAGTTTTACATTGTTTTGTTTTTGAGTGCAGTTATGTAACAAAAAAATCTACATTTGTTAGTTACATTTTCACGATAGAGATTGCACTACAGTACTTGTATGAGGTGAATTGAAAAATACTATTTCTTTTATCATTTACAGTGCAAATATTTGTAACAAAAATAATATGAAGTGAGCACTGTACACTTTGTATTCTGTGTTGCAACAGAAATCAATATATTTGGAAATGTAGAAAAACATCCAAAATATTTAATAAATGTCAATTGGCATTCTATTGTTAAACAATGCAATTAATTTTTTTAATCGCAGTTAATTTTTTTGAGTTAATCGCGTGAGTTAACTGTGATTAATCGACAGCCCTAGTTGAAGTTTTTCTTCCTATTGCAATGGCATCCGACATGAAACTAAACCTATTCGTTATCTCTAGATCTCAAATATAACAAATGTTGCAGATAAATGGGGAAAACACCAAGACTTCCTTGGTTTGTCCATTGACATATGCCTCTGTGGTAAATCTTTAGCTGTGGCGGCTATTTCTTCAAGAAATGTTGGTTGCAGTAGTTCCATCTGAAAATACAGATGCTGCTAACATAGGATATCATTGCACCAAGTGGCTCATTTTGTCAGGATATAAATATTATATTGTCATTTGGGTTGATGCATTATGTTGCATCCTCCAGACATCAAGAATGTAAATATTTAGATCTCTGCAAGCTGCTAAAGGGTTTATGTTACTTGTGAGTTTCCAAGAGCCCCTATTCCCTTCCAAGTAACACGCTGAATCCCACGAGCTAAATTGTGTCTTTCAGGCACAGCCTTGTGTTGAGGGTGCTGCAGAATTACACAGCCTCCCCGGGGAGCTCCCTTGAGTGCAGGGATTGCCATTATGCACAATCCTCATGTGTAACCTCACTCACGCGCACCTGCATAAAAGCTCAGCCGCAATCCGGCACTAAATTAAATGACATCGTACCCGCACCTCATTTTCCACCACACATTCCCTCTACCTAACTCTACCAGGAGAGCTTCTTAGTCTTGCTAATAAATCTCTCATAACACACACAGAGAATAGAGAAAGCAAATCCCTAAATGGTACCTGGTGTCCTTTGCCTGCATCAATCATCTGACATTCCATACAAATTGACAATTTATCAATAGGCAGCTTTGAATGCCACTGAGATTCACAGGCAATACCCACAGAGGTTGTCCATTCTAGAACAGGTCTGAGAAATTTAACCATTATGGCATTCTCTTCTTCCTAATCCAATTGTTTAATTTCCTAAGAAAACAAAAATCCAAATATTCAAGGTGGTTGCTTCTTAACTCATGTGGCAAAGCAGTCATGTGATTCAGGGATGTATCTTGCATTTAACTATATCGTTCAGATCTTCCTAGATAATGGGAAGAATAAAATCACGAATTATTTCAGTCATGGAATAAAAGATCTAACTAGCCCAGATCTCTGGGGTCATTAATCTTCAAGCTAATATAGCAATTTTCCCTTCTAAAGTACCTTGTTATATTATTTATCATTTACTCAAATGAGTAGTCTCACTAGAGCCAATGGGATTACTCACTTACATAAATAGTGTTCAGTGAGACCTGCAATTATTTGCCACACAATATTTTGTAAATAATACTTGTTCATACACCTCTACCCCGGTATAACATGACCCGATATAACACGAATTTGGATATAACGCGGTAAAGCAGCACTCCGGGGGGCGGGGGGCAGGCTGCGCACTCTGGTGGATCAAAGCAAGTTTGATATAACACGGTAAGATTTTTTGGCTCCCAAGGACAGCATTATATCGAGGTAGAGGTGTACCCCCACGAGGAAACAGGCAAATCCTGCTAAATTACACCAGGGTAAATTTGGAGTAACTACTCCAGTGTAACTGAGAGCAGAATTTATCTGATATAGTCTGACTGCTGTGAAACACCCATTGCAAGACTTTTCCCTGCCTAATTATCATCCCACTGGCTTTTTGGCAAATGGAATGCACTGACACAGTGCCTAACGGTATATAATGAAGCCCTTGGTAATTACTATTCACAACACAATTTGCTTTGATAGCAGCAGAGGTGGTGCAACACAATTAAGGTTTCAGAAAAAATGTAGCGATGCATATGAATGCAATCTGTATAAATGTTTTAGCTTAAACTTGCCAATTCATGGATACTGTTTTGGTTTTTTTTTTCTCCTCATGTACTTAGTAAGATGTCTTTCATATACTGGAATCAATTTTATCAGCATTCTTTAGGTTCATTAGAATAGTCACTGAACTGTGATGACACCATGAGGAATAAAACAAGACTGTCAATATCAGTCAAATTACTCTCTGGCTTAGTTAACATACAAAGTGCCTAAAATGTAAATTTAAAATCTGTCAGAAGTACACAATTTTTTTCTACATTTAAAATCTACTGTGTATATGTAAGAGTTACTGCTATTGTATAAACAGAAATGTAGTTCATACAAAACACAATAACTAAAAAGTTCATAGGGATTTGTTCTGTTCTCTACCGGTTTCAGATATTTGTATTGTATCCTTAGCATTAAGGTAATTCACAGCCTTAAAGACATATCCTAGCCAGGTTTGTAGAGCTTAATTCCAGAAATGCAATTTGTTGTGCTTATTATGAGGCTAAATCTCATTGAAATTACTCCTGATAGTAAATAATGCTCAATATTTTCTTTATTTCACGCACAAAACCATAAAAGCTGCACATTCATCATATATAAGAAAGCAGTTGTGAAGAAATAGCCACACTGGATGCATAACCTTGACTATATCTGATCAATATGATCATTACATATTGACTGGTACTGTAGATGGTAAGTCTTCTTCTGCTCAGTACTGGGCACACTTGGAGTTCTGGTGTAATTTACCCCTAATTTCCCTGTCCTACGAGAAACAAAACTTGCTTGCCTTACTCAAGTGAGCAGATCTATTAACTTTAATAGCACTGCTCGAGTGGATATGACAAGCAGAATTTGACTCCAAGTAATTATGAACCACTAATGTTTCAGATAGTAGTATTCTTATATTGCAAGCCCCTCGGATAGAGACTTTATCTGACATGTTTGCACGGTTCCTGTCACAATGGAGTCCAGTTCCCAGTTTGGGGCCTCCCCAATGGCTGCTGTAATACAAACAACAGGTAATAGTCTTAATTCCACAAGTGCTCATTTTACTTTATTTTTTTAACTTTCACCAGACTGATGCATTCTTACTTATTTTTAATTGTGTCTGTCTCTCTTGTTATAAGGATGTTCACATTATGTACTTTCCAGAGGAAAAAATTGTATTTCTAAAACATTTTTCTTGCTTTTGCTAATGCAGCACGGCCTCGCTACCTCTCCAGGTCACATCAAGAAGATCTTTCAGCAGTAAAGGTTCATAACAGCCCAAAGAAAGAGAACAGTTATGATCCTTGGGGTGCTGTTTGCATTGCTGGCATTAAGGATATTGTGTTAAAACTATTACTTTGCCGGGAACTGAAACTCAGCAATAAAAATGTGCTCCAAGCCAAAGCGGGGAATCTGAGGTCTTTGCCCAAGAAAAATGTGGGCTTTTTTTCAGCAAAGCTGACCAGATCATTTGTATGTTGAAGGAGTGCAAAAAGGTAAGATGTCGGATTTTAGATCTCTGATAACCCTTTAAAAGAGGCCATGGGTAGTAAGAAGAGGAAAAAGTGAGAGTTAAATGATGGAACTAATTAATTTGGAAAACACCTAGTATGTGTGCTAACTCCTATTTCCATAAACATTGCAAGGACTTTCATTTTATTTTTCAGATTGACTGAGTGAACATGTGCATAAATTGCACTAACACAGCAGACTGCTGAAAAGTCATTACCAAAACAGATTTTCATTGGGTCAGTCATTATCAAGACCTTTCTTTTGGTGTCTCCATTTCTGTACTCATTTCTCTTTCCAATTCTGTATCTTTCTCCATTTTTCTCATCTGTCTTCCATGGCTACCCTTTCCGCAGGAGAAGCAATCTGAACCTCGAGTATTCTGGCAGTGGGAAGTGTGTCAGGTTAAAATAACTCTGGTGATAGTGGGCCAAATTCTCTGCTGGAACAACTCCAAAGATGTCATTGGAGTAAAGCCAGCAAGGTATTTGGTCCAATGTTGTCTCTATATCAGCTGCAACTAAGCCTGCAAAACTGAGGCAACTGATCTGAAGTGTTAGTATACATCCTGGCTGGCTTTCAGTTACCAACATGGAGCTGGAATAATATGTAGCCCCAGCTCAAACACTTTCCCATCAACATGTGCTTTTCCTCTTCTCTCTTATCATTCCTACTGGATGATGCATTGCAGCTCTTCACAGACCCTTTTTTAGCCCTTATGTCCATAAAGACTCAATTGTGCAAGAAGCTGAATTATCATTTGCAAGGTGTTCAGCATCTTCAGCTTCCAATGAAGGCAATGGAAATTGAGAATGCTCAAAATCTCAAAGAATTGGGCCCTAAATTTGCATCGGCTGCCCCATTGCTGGGCACTGTGTCCATCTGAACTATTGCCATTGCCTAGGTGCTGCTAATAGGATGAATCATTGTACCCAGCAAAAGACCAGTGAATTCAAGGCGCATATGTGTGGCATCAAATGTGAAGGTGCTTATAGATGGGTATTGTATATCGGCAGGTGTAACACACACAGTGAAACTAAAAATGAATTATGTGAGAGGCAGCCAGCCAGTTTAAAAGACAATGAATCAGTCCTGCGGTTATTATTTAATATTAATATTACAATAGTGCCTAGAAGCTTCAGAAAAGATAGTAAGGTATGTAGTCCCTGCCTTAAAGAACTTATATCAGGCTTTTGTAAATTGGTTATAGAAGCTGCATGTGATTTTGCCAAATATTTTTTTTAAATAGACATGAAAACATGATGCAGCTGTTAATTAATATTCACTCTTGGCTACTAGTTCTGTAATACTGCACATTGTCTCTATGCAGAGATGATCTATTGCTAGCTATGCTCTCTTAGTATGGCTCTTGCAACTGTGAAGACTGTGGAGTCAATCTTTTAAGCCCAGCTACTCTACTAAAGACTAAATTACTGTGTAATGTTACACATTATGGCAGTGTGTGTGCAGAAGATGAAATGTTTGCCTGACTCTGAGTTTCCCTGCTTTTTTCTAGTTGTGTCACTTAACCTTTATGTCCTTAACATGTTTTTGTCTATTTAATTATACAAATACACCGCTTGGTTATGTCTGTGATTTATATTACATTATTGGATTTAGTTACCAATGATGGTTTGAAAACCAACCTACGCAGAATCACAGCTGTTCAGAATTTTTGCACCTGCACAGGGAAGTGTGATTAGGGAATAATGTCATTTTAATGTGCATAGGAAATGTGTGGGCTTACTGTTCACTGTATACGTTCCAGAGTCTAGCTCCAACTGTCAGCGTCTGGATCGGCAGTGCTTCCAATCATCACCACCACTCACTGAAAAATCAGTCATGAATCAACATGGACCCACTCAAGTAATTTTAGAATTAATATTGAAAACATAGAGCTGAAGAGTGTATTTTTAAAAAATACACCTTCCTTGATATAAAACAGAGCACCTAACTCATATTATAAAATGGAGTCAGTATAATCTATGGTGCTGACAAAATGTTGTTACAGCATCCTTTAGAAAGTGGAGGAGGGAATGGTATTAATATCTGGGGAATACAAGTTAGAGATTAGCCATGTTGGAAATTATATAGGCTGTATGTACTTGATTTTTTTATTGGCTCTGTGTTTCTAAATTCCTCATGAAAATGGAGATGAAGTAGGGCCATCAGGGATCATAAATTATATAGACTTTTCAGCTATTTACTAACCACTGATAAAAGCAGAGAAACATTTCTATAACTTAATAAATTTTGAAAAAATCTGTACCGTATTTGCTCATGCCAGATTTGTGCTCTGTATTGTTCTATCTATGGCTAGACTGCCTTGCAATCAGCTGTGAGGCATATGAACATCTGATCATTGTGCCTAACCTTACTGCAGCTGAAAGGGGTAACAAGGGGTTCCTTTCAGAGTCTGGAAATTGAATAAGAGCTTCATCAGAATTTTTGTAAGATGCTTTTTCACTGAAGATTATCAAAGCTATATATATATTATTTCTTTGCTCTCTTTTTTTAATATATATATATTAAAGAGAGCAAAGAAATAACAATAAAACAAACACAGCAGACCCTGATCCAAACCCTGGTGAACTCAAACGAAAGACTTCAGTGGGCTTTGTATCAGTCCCCAGTAAATTCCTAGACAAGTCTACAAGATTTCTAATGCTTCACTTTTTTAAAAATAGAGTCTTAGGATACATAAAATATTGAATGTGTGTTTGGATTTTGTAGCTGTCTGTACAGGGGTGTGTGTGTGTATATATATATATATATATATATATATATATATATATGAGTGTAATTACATGATGGCTTTACAGGTTTTTATTGACATGAGTAGGAGGTAATAGATTAATGCATGAGTGATAAAACAGGTGATCCAAAGAAGTGCCAATAAAACCTGCGTATACCATTGTGCACCATCAGGCATTTTTATGCCACATATTTTACAGAAAAGATAGAAATTGTGAATAAGTTTTTTAAAAATTTTATATTGCTTAAGCTTGAGTCCAACTGTCCAGGCTTAAGAGAGAGGAAAAAGTTATATCTAAATTGTTAAATCGCTAATGGTTTATAATATATCTTCTGTGAATCAAAGCTTGGTGATTGTAAAGCTCAATATGTTGCACCTCACTAGTGTTAATAATAGGTGCTCAATATAGATATAAAACTCCCCAATTGAATAAGATGGGTCTCTAGTCCAACTATGCTGGGAAATAGCCTGTTTTTAAGCTAACTATGACATTTGTCAAGAAACGAAAAAGAGGGTATAATGAAGAGTGTGTAGGTAGAACTTCTGATTTTTTATTTGTGGGCTCCGGTTCTTCAATCCTTGCATATAAATTGTTCTGCATTACCAAGGCATACCACCATGAGAAGTCCATTAACATCAACTGGTCTCAGGTTTCAGAGTGGTAGGTGTGTTAGTCTGTATCAGCAAAAACAACAAGGAGTCCTTGTGGCACCTTAGAGACCAACAAATTTATTTGGGCATAAGCTTTCATTGGCTAGAACCCACTTCATCAGATGCATGGAGTGGAAAATACGAGCAGGTATAAATACATGAAAAGATGAGAGTTGCCTTACCAAGTGTGAGGTCAGTCTAACGAGACAATTCAATTGACAGCAGGATACCAAGGGAGGAAAAATAACTTTTGAAGTGGCAATGAGAGTGGCCCATTTCAGACAGTTGACAAGAAGGTGTGAGTAACAGTAGGGGGAAATTAGTATTGGGCTTAGGTTTTGTAATGACCCAACCACTCCCAGTCTTTATTCAGGCCTAATCTGATGGTGTCCAGTTTGCAAATTAATTCCAGTTCTGCAGTTTCACGTTGGAGTCTGTTTTTGAAAGTTTTTTTGTTGAAGAATTGCCACTTTTTGGTCTGTTATTGAGTGACCAGAGAGATTGAAGTGTTCTCCTACTGTTTTTTGAATGTTATGATTCCTGATGTCAGATTTGTATCCATTTATTTTTTTGCGTAGACACTGTCCGGTTTGGCCAATGTACATGGCAGAGGGGTATTGCTGGCACATGATGGCATTTATCTCATTGGTACATGTGCAAGTGAACGAGCCCCGGATGGTGTGACTGATGTGGTTAGGTCCTATGATGGTGTCCCTTGAATAGATGTGTGGACAGAGTTGGCACTGGGGTTTGTTGCAGGGTTTGGTTTCTGGGCTGGTGTTTTTGTTGTGTGGTGTGTAGTTGCTGGTGAGTGTTTGCTTCAGGTTGGGGGGCTGTCTGTAAGCAAGGACTGGCCTGTTCCCAAGGTCTGTGAGAGTGAGGGATCTTTTTGCTGTTCTTCTTTTTGCGGATACAGACTAACACGGCTGTTACTCTGAAACTTGCCTTCAGGATAGGTTGTAGATCCTTGATGATGCGTTGGAGAGGTTTTAGTTGGGGGCTGTAGGTGACAGCTAGTGGCATTCTGTTACTTTCTTTGTTGGGCCTGTCTTGTAGTAGGTGACTTCTGGGTACCCTTCTGACTGTGTCAATCTGTTTCTTCACTTCACCAGGTGGGTATTGTAGTTTTAAGAATGCTTGATAGAGATCTCAGTGCTACTGTTTGCAGTTGTGGGTCATTAGATCTTAAGTCAAAGCCCCATTCATGGCAATTAAGAACTAGGCAAGAACTGCGGAGTCCTAGATATCTCTTTTTAGCTATTCTGTTTTGTAGAAAATCTTCATAAATTTGATACTTTTCCAGGTGATCATTCAGCCAGTGTATTAGCTCATTATAAGGTGTTACTCTTCTATACTCAGAGATGTGTCCTTAATCGTGGGTGGGTGTGGATTTTGCCATCTGTGTATCACTTGTTTCTCACATACACAGCATAGCTAAAGTAACCCATATTTTCTGTGGATGTGACAGATATTGTAAATGTTATGATTGAATTTAAATGATTCCTTTCATACAATAATATACAAACATAACAGTGCTCATTCGTTAAGACTGAAATATGTATGATAGACCCAACTTGCAGGTCAAATATTAGACAAATTGCAGGGTAATTGGAAAATTTATAATCTAGAGTTGGGCATTTTTTAATCTTCTCCGAAACAGAATATGATCCAAAAATCCATAATGTGTCCTGGCCTCTCTGATGTTTTGGGATATTTATTATTTGTGATTTGATTCATCACTTCATTTAAACCAGTTTTCAGTTCCCTGAACATTAAACTGAAAATATAATTAGATCATTTTTACCATCTTGTCTCCAATTATGTGCTGTCACAAACCTCTGCTCCTTTACCTCATATAAAGTCCTAATAGACTGTCAGAATGCTTTTCTTCCTGGCACAATAAGCAGGAAGCCAATGGAAAGAAAAATCAGAGAAGCACAGAGCTATTTCTTTGCATATAGATTGTAGCAGAGCAGGGTCATTGGGGAAAAGGTTGTCTCAAGATCAACCAGCAGTGGGCCCCATGGATACTGGATTCTCATTGGTGACTGCCAATAGTAGACCACTCCTTTGTGCAGCACAAAAAAGGCAGAACAAAATCCAAAGGTTGGAAGTTGAAGCAGCACACGAGCTGATTTTCAGTGGCACTCACACTGCCCGGGTCCTGGCCACCGATCCGCTCTGCATTTTAATTTAATTTTAAATGAAGCTTCTTAAACATTTTAAAAACCTTATTTACTTTACATATAACAATAGTTTAGTTATATATTCTAGACTTATAGAAAGAGACCTTCTAAAAACATTAAAATGTATTACTGGCACGCAAAACCTTAAATTAGAGTGAATAAATGAAGACTCAGCCCGCCACTTCTGAAAGACTCGGCACGCCACTTCTGCTCACCCCTGAGCTAGATAAAGTCAGACTAGAAATAAGATGCAGATTTTTAACAGTGAAGGCAATTAATTATTGGAACAGCTTACCTAGGGATCCAGTGAATTCTCCATCTCTTGCTGTCTTTAAATCAAGACTGGACATATTTCTAAACAAAGTGCTATAGTTCAAACAGAAGTTATGGGCTTGATTCAGAAATTACTGGGAGAGGTTTTTTTGCCCTGTGTTACGTAGAAGATCAAAATAGATGAGCATTAGTGGTTCCTTCTGGCCATAAAAACCATGACCCTACTTGTTCTCTAAAGAAAATCCCTGGGGTTTTCCAGATTTGTTCCAATGCTTAACTACCCTGAGAATTAGGAAGTGTTTCCTAATGTCATAAGTCTCACTCACTGCAGTTTAAGCCCATTGCTTCTTGTCCTGTCCTCAGTGATTAAAGAAAACAATTTATCACTCTCCTTTTATAACAACTTTTCACATACTTGAAGACTATTATGTCCCCCCTCACTCTTCTTCAGACTAAACAAACCCAATTTTTTCACTCTCCTCACAGGTCATGTTTTCTAGACCTTTAATCATTTTTGTCGCTCTCCTCTGGACTTCTCCAATTTGTCCACATCCTTCCTGAAATGTGGTGCCCAGAACTGGACATAGTATGCCTGTTGGGGCCTTATCAGTGCTGAGTAGAGTGGAAGAATTACTTCTTGTGGCTTGTTTACAGCAATCCTGCTAAGATAGGACTTTATTAGGATTATTTACCCAAAAACACAACTGTAAAAACTTTATAACATGACAATGTCATAACAATGCCAGGGAGTCATAGATTTTTACAACCCCAATGGATGATTATGCTCATCTAAGCTTACATCCTATATTACACGGGCCATAGAACGTCACCAAATGATTCCTGTATCAAGCCTATAACTTCCAGTTGAGCTACAGAATATATTTTAGAAAGATGTCCAGTCTTACTTAAAGACTTGAAGTGACAGCAAAGGGGTTCCAATGGTTAATTAGCCTCACTTGACAAGAGATCTAGATCACTCTGTGGAACTGACTTGTCATTAGTTACCACTCCACCAATTTTTGTGTTCTCTGCAAATTTTACCAACTATGATTTTACATTTTCTTCCAGATCAGTGTTAGAGATATTAGATAACATGGAAAATGACTCCATTTGTTGATGGTTCCCCATTTACAATAACCTTTTTGAGATCTATCACTTAACCAGCTTTTAATCTATTTAATATGTGCTACATTGATTTTGTATAGAATTGAATGCTGGGTGGTACAAAGGCAAATACTTTACATAAGTCTAAGTATATTATGGCAACATATTTAGCTTTTCCTATCGCTATTTGAAAAAACATCATTCAGTTTGACCACAGTTGTGACAATCTGTCTCAAGAAAGAGGTTTTCATTTTGGGAAATAAGCTGGTTATCATGCTCACAAACGAACACATCTGAGCCTGCCAAAGTATATCATCCACTGTCTTATATACAGAGTGATCAGAATGCCAAGTAGTTGTATATATGCCTCCAAAATTATTTAGGAAATGAGATATTAAAGATCATTCAAATCGTGTTTTCTTTGTTTCACTGTCTCCTGAATATCTCTGTCTCCTACTTTTCCACTTTAAATATCCTCCTTTACATCCTGTGATCTCAAGTGCAGTTTCCGTGTGGGAGCTGCGAACACCTTCTCTTGGCCTAACACTAATAGCTTTTTTTTAGCTTAGATCATGCTGTATGGGAAACATTTTTGTTTTATGGAACTTGAGGGAATTTTCTGCCTGATCTTTCATAGCATCTCAGTCTGAGTCACTAAGTGTACATCTATACAAAACAAAAACCTCACAGCAGCAAGTCTGAGAGCCCAGATCAACTGATTTGGGTTCATGGGGCTTGAGCTGCAGGGCTAAAAATAGCAATATAGGTGTTCCTGCTTGGGCTGGAGCCCAACTGCACCGGTGGTGGTGAGAGTAAGGCTCTTGGTGCTGTGGGATTTCACAGGGAGCTCTGGGATATAAACAATATAAGGATATAAGCAATCCTACACAGCCAGAGGATGGAGTATATGACTTCTGGGTCTTTTCTCTCTCTTACACTACAGTCCTTCAAAGGTTTATAACTGGGGATTTGTACGTTCTAAGTGAGGGTCTATTCACCTTCCTTTCCCTTTTTCCCCACATGAAGAAAATGCAAGGAATTGCAACTACCCTTCTTTATCAGTGCTTTCAGTCTTCTTGTTTCTTTGGATTACCAATCTTTTTCCAGGTAACCTAGTTATTTCAGTCCTCTTTTTTTTTTCTGCCTTGGACTTCCTGATCATTTGCTTTCTTGATGACTTTTTCAGCAGCTCTAATTTTCCTTGTATATTTTATATGCAGCTCAGCAGGTCATGCTAAGCAAATCAAGAACTAATGAATCATATACTCAGAATAATTCTACAACACTCTTCCCAGCTGTCTAGCCTTTCCCAGTGCTTGTATCTCTTCAAGATCTATCACTTCAATTAAAGCCTATAAGGCTAGAGTCTAATTAACAGGCTATTTTATTTGACTGACAAACTGGAAAAATGATAAAATGACTAAACAGCAAAAATGTACCAATCACAGACCTATCAGCTATGCATTTTTCCCAGTGGGGTGCTGGACAGACTAAAACTGAGTGACTGATATGGCTTAGAAGCTCATAGATTTAATCTTTTTGGAAAGACGCAGTTTCTGAGGATACCCATATTTGCAAGGTCCCCTGGTAGAATTAGAAAATAACTTTGTAATGTTTTCATTATAATTTACCAGGCACCCATCCACCCTTTCCCATGATGATGAAAACACAAAATAAACATAGAAAAAAACCTTAGTGATATTTTATTAGAGTAGAATTTTGCGAGGTTGATTGCACACTTCAATTTATCAGACCATCTTTATCACAGCATCTTTAGAAAAAGTAGGACCCAACAGGTGAGTTATACTTCATTAAGCAGCAGCTACATGTGAATGATTGTGAGAATCAGCAAAGACGTGCAATATCCATTTCTAGTCACCTGTATACCTAACCATTGTTACAAAGGGTTTTTCTTGTCTTCAGAGAGAAAATGAACACTGTAGTAGAAAGTGTGAAATCTTCTGAACTAAACTCTGTAGGCCAAATTCTAACATCAGTTATAACACTACAACCCCATTGAAATCAACAGGATTGCATAGGTCTAACACAAAGCAGAGTTTGGCTCACTAAACTGAAGAAAAATGACAGCCTGCTATTGTTTTTGTTTTAAGCTCTGCTATGGAATGCTTTAAAATTTCAGTAGGCATTGCTTTTCGTCTGTCTATGTTTCTGGATTCTTTGATTACACAGTTCTTCTATGTTTCGATGTTTTAGTACATTTATTGAATTTCTTCTACATCATGGCTGGAATCTGAAGACAGATAAATTCATATTAGAAATCAGGCAAAAAAAAATTAACAGTGAGAGCGACTAACTTCTGGAACAAACTATCCAGGTAAGTGGTAGATTCTCCATTTCTTGATGTCTTCAGATAAAGACTAGAGGCCTTTCTAGAAGGCTCAATACAGGAGTAACTGGATGACATTTAATGGCCTGGAATATATAGGCGGTCAGACTAGACAATTTAATGGTCCCTTTTGGCCTCATAATCGATGAATCTATAAATATGTGCAGGGCTCTTTTCCCTCTGTATTTTTTTCTTATGCTTTTTAATCCTTTGTGACTTTAATTTGTCTCTCACTAAAAAAAAAAAAAAAAAAAAAGTCAGCCAATTTGGACAGTTTAGACTGGATCTGCCAAGCCCTGACCACTTTTTGATCCAAAGCCTGTTGAAGTCAATGGGCTGATTTCAGTGAACTTTGGCTCAGCCTCCGGTTCAAGGCTCAAAAACAATATTTAGAGCACACACAACTGTTTGCTAGCTGCTGCCAAGAAATGCCAGTGAGTGAAGAAGAATCTTCAAAGAGGTTAATACACACACACACAATGTGTATTTAATTAAATCACTTACAAGAGTAGGTGAAGCTACAAATGAAGGCATGCCAATAAAGGGTCGAATCTTTCTCACTTTACTCAGGCAAATAGCATCAATTACTTCAGAATATATGAATGAGTAAGGTGGTCAGAATTAGTGCAAAAATAGTCAAAAGAAGTTCTGTGTAGGCAAGTGCCACCCTGGTGGGACACACCTGTGGCTAAGCATGTTTAAACATGAATAATGCGCTGCATAACTTGAGCACTCACATGAATTTCCAACATTCCTCAGAGGGCGGGGGCATCAACTAGCAGAAGGACGTATCTTACACAACTCAGGAGTCAAATTTCTCTATTGGCACACAGACACACAGAAAAACAATTGCTACTGCTTTCCAGGATGGCAAAAGAACAAGAGCCATTATGAGCGTATGAGGCAAGGGCTATTTACAATAGCAATAAATAACCTACAGGGCTCAAACAACACGCAAGTCTCCTTTTTTCCCTCAACGTGGAGGAAAAATAATTTCATACATAATCTTTCAAGATTAAATACAACTGGAAATTAGAAATGTTCCTCCCAAGAAAACCCGACACCCTAGGAGTTGTCTTTGTGATTTACAGCTGCAATTGCCCCTCCTGCATGGTCCAGAGATAACCAGATCACCCATCCAACAATAAAAATGCTCAAGCTATGGTAATGTTCTTTTGCTTAATATTGATACCATCATGTAACATTAGATGGCTTGCTTTAGAAGGCATGACCAATAATCCCATCCCATTAGTGTGGTTTTATCTAAAGCGTGGGAGTTACCCGAAGGCAAATTAAAAATAAGTTTAAAAAATATAATTGCCATTTTGCATCCCTAGCTTGAAGACATGTTGATTTTTGTTTCATATTGAGGCTTATTTATTTTATTTTATAAAGCACACTACACTCATACTGAAAAAGCCCAGCAGATGGGGATTTCTTAGAGATGTTAACTAAATACTGAAGGGAATCTTGGAGGATTCCATAAAACCAAGGCAAGGAAATTGGCAATAAATCCAAATTTATGCAGGAAGATTAATTTTAGTCACCTGTTTCTGAAGGTAACACCGCAAGACAAAACTTTTATAAGGCTTTTCAACTGAAGAGCTCAGTGTTTAGATCTAGAGTCCTATGCTGTGTTGGGCTAAGGAGCTTCTGGGGCCCTCAAAAGCCCACCAAGGAGAATAAATAAATGGGATCCAAAGAGGATAACTGAGATTTGTCTAAGGCCCACTGAAGCTGGGTTTAAATTTTCATCACTTTTTACAGGATGAGGCCTTTGCGAAAGGCAGGAAGAAAAGTAAAAATATACACACACAAAAAATGCTCTGGCAAAAGAACCCAATAATTTTCTCCCATTTTCAAATCATCATCTTTCCCTCTCCAGAATATTGTGTCTGAAAAATGTTTTATGTCGCTCTGTTGACACCAGGGCCGCCTCCAGGCACCAGCGCAGCAAGCAGGTGCTTTGGGCAGCCAACGGTAAGGGGCGGCACGTCCGGGTCTTCGGCGGCAATTCAGCGGTGGGTCCCTCAGTCCCTCTCGGAGGGAAGAACCTGCCGCCGATCATGGCTTTTATTCCCTCCCCCCCGCCCCCGCCACTTGGGGCGGCAAAAACACTGGAGCCCTGGTTGACACTAAGCCAAATTCAATCCTGGTTTAAGCTGGTGTTGATTTTTATGAATAAGTACTGCAGCCCTTCATGGTCTTCAGATGCAAAAAGGGAACACTGCCAGTGTAGACTTTACAGCTTCCTTTTTGCTCTGGTAGCCTGTCACATAAGCTGTAGTTTGTGTATTTAAAGAACACTGGTCAATACTTGTTTAAATGCCTGAGTTAGGGGCCTAACTTTAGGCACCCATTTTTGAAAGAAATGTGCACTATAACTAGTCCATAGGATGAAATTCTTGCCCATGTGCTGTGTCAAACCATAATTGCTTTGCTAATCTTTACTGAATCTTCTGCAAGTGTCACATGCATTGACAATGGGAATTCCACATTGTCAGCCCATGCAGAAGACACAGTGGGAATCATCAATTTCATCATCAACTGCAGATTGGAGAAAGGAATTGTGTTCATATTATTCATGCCAGAACCATTACATATGCACACTTCAAATCCTTACAACTAGCTACTGCAAATATGCAGGTGTTAATTTTTTGTTAAAATTACATGTAGATGATGAAAAACGCTTAATCAACACATCAGCAGTAGATGCTGCTAAAAAACAGTTTGCACGTGTGTTTGCATGGGGTACAGTAGTTAGATAGTTATCCACCTATCATTTGGCTAACCCGGGCCCAATCTCATCAGGGGTTATGCAACCTCAACTCCTAATGATGTTAATGAGAGTTGAGGGTGCTCAGCACATGAAAGATCAGATCCCAGTTTTGTTATGGTGAAAAACAAGTATAACACAACCCTCAAATACTAGAAACTCATCCTAGTGTGAATAATGAGTTGAGATGGGAAACAAAAGATTTGCAAATTCAATGCTGGTTGCAATTACAGATCATCTCACATGATCCTTCAAAGAGAAACATATAGAGCCCTTAGCATCTTAAATGAAATGATGATGTGGAACCATTTTCATGGCGGGAGGTTGGTTAAGGCTGCAAGTTTGTGACCATAAACTGAATGAAAATAAAATGAAAATTTATTGGCATCTTAGAATTTTTGTCCTTGTCACTGCTATAATATCATGGCTTCATCGCAAAGGCTCTGCAGTCTTCTGTCGGAGGGAAAAACAGGTAGGTTTACTTACATGTATTCCCTGTGTGCAGAATGTACAGCGGCTGCATTGTTGTAACGCCACAGAACTATCACCGACGACAAAACGTCCAGGACAGCATCAAACTGAAAAGGATACAGAGTCAATTGCTTTTGTGGGTTATTAAGGTGTACAATAGTTAAAACAATGCATCTGTAATCATGCTGCAGGGCACAGAGCAGCTCCAAATAAATCATTTTAATAAAAGCAGGATTTACATTCATTTAAATGATCTTTACTTTTTTTACTGTGTATCATTACACAACAGTGTATATCAGACTTCAGCCAGTCAATCACAGAAAGAGCTTTGTCTATAATCCACCAGCATGCAGAGTTACTTGGCTAAAAAAATAATTCTTGCAATAATGTGGTCACCACAATTTTTACAATACTAATATATTTCTTGTATGATGTCTAAAAGAAAAAGGGCACCTGTCTTTTAGTGACTTGTCCTACAAATTCACAATTTTTGTTTAACAGAACTTTGCAAAGGAATTTCATCTAATTTCACTTTACGCCACATCTTTGGCAAAATCTTCACATTCACAACACTTAAAAACATGAATTTTTTTACAGGTTTTTGATACAGTGCCATCTCAGCTCAATACTGGCCCATTAAGCATTTCCTCACTTTCTGATGTAGAAACTCCTGGACACTGACAATGTATACACTGCATTTTAGTGGTGAGTTAATTGATCTTTCTACTCTATGCCCAGAATAATTCACACACCCAACTCAAATTTTTCACAGAAACAGTCCCACTTTCAAGTTCACAACAAAATACCAAATGTTTGACTTTCAAGTTGTTTTTTGTTTAATTAGGAATGTTTTCTCTACAGTTAATCTCAGCTAAGAATATATTAGTGTTCAACTGCAAATTGAAAAATAGTAGCGATTTTTAGAGACCAAAGATGACATCCTGGCCCCAGTGAAGTCAATGGGAGTTTTGACATTGACTTTGATTGGGACCAGATTTCACAAGTGAAGTTGGGACCTCAGATCTATGCCTGCATGGGGGATGAATATGCTGCTGGACCTTGCAATGGAGAATTGGTTCTGGTTTGTAATACCTCTCCCTCTTAGCTTTTTCTATAGCGTCCATTAGCATAAGATTTTAGCATTGATATGAATGCCTTTGTCTGCTAGGAATTTAAAGCAGACCACCCTAACACCTTTACCTATTACTTCTGTGATCAAGTTTAAACAATGATCTTTCTGGTTAGTCACTGATTTTCTTTTACTACACCTGGATGCACTCCTTAGCTAAGAAAAATCATGGTGAGAGTTCAGAAACAGCATGCAACATAACATCTCACTGTGAAACATATTTAAATTGTAAGATTACTTACAGCAAATCCAAATGATGATGCACTGTACCTCATTATGGAGACAGCTAAAAGAAAGAAAATATTATTTAGCATAATTTAAAACATCTCTTAGATATTTTCTTTCATCTAAGAGGAGAGTTGCACTTTGAAAAGAAGAACGAAAAAACAAGTTAGAAAACAAGTTAGAGAATTAATTAGCTGCAAAACCTGCTTGAAGGAATGGGCTGTGCTTCTTTCAATTCGCATAAGAAGACATAGGGGAGGCCTACAAGGAAGGCACAACATGCTATAGGGATTGGTGTGGTGAGCCAGCAAGTGGCCCTCTTTCTTCCAAGATGGTACTGGGCCAATGCCCAAGCATGACATTCAGGGGCACTATGCTGCTGGAAGTGCTGCCTTTCATATGAGGTTCTAACCAAAGCTGTGCAGGAACCAGAATTTCTGTCCCATAGAAACTTTTGCATTTGAATTTTTTTTTAGTTCCAAATCAGAATGAAAAGCCCCAAATGCAGAAATTTTGGCAAAATATCCAGTTTGCAAGGACCAAAATAGAATTTTTCCAAAATTTCTGGGCTAGCTTCCTAGCTGGCTCCCTGGCTGCCGGACCAGCTTGTTGGCAGAAAAACCATGGAGCCAGGCAATCTAGCAGGCCATCCAGGGAGTCAGAGAGCTGGCCAAGTGGGAAACTAGTTGTCCTGCTCCCTGGGTGGTCTAAGGAGTCCAGGAGTCCCCAGCCACCCAGCTCCTGGATAGGTAGGGACCTCAGAAAGCTGGACAACCCATCCACCACTACCTGGTTGGTGGGGAGACTAGTAGAAAACCAGGCAGGTAAGTTTCCATCAAAAGTTGATGGGTCCCTGTGAAAAGTGTTGGCGTTGGAGCCAGAAGCTCCTGTGTTCTAACCCCAGTTTGGACTGTGACTTCCCCTCAGCCTGGAGCAGATCAATTGACTTCTCTGCCTCAGCTTTCATATCTGTAACATAGTGTTTTTATTTAGGATTTTATTGCAAGTCTCACCATATCTGGCATTTGTCTGGCATGTTGTTTGTAAGCTGGGAGGTGGCAAAACTGGAATACTTATTGATCTCCCAGAAGGGTCTCAGGAAAGTTAGTTTGTGAAATATTTTGAAGATTTTAAGTTATAACTATTAACAGTGTTAGGAATGTTAATATAATTTAAATGATAATACATGGAAATACTGTGCATCATAGTTTTAGCAAAGTAGAGGCATTAGATGGTTGGTTTTAGCTGCATGTAAATTACGAAGGCAACGGTCACAAAAATGGACATCAACATAGAAAAGAAACTTTATTGATTTGGAATGTTAACATTTTTGCACCAAACCAGCCAAACATGATGTATGTTTTCTGACCACCATGAGTTTTAGCAAGGTTATGAAAAGCTCTACTGATACTTTGCACTGAAGTTCACCCCACTTGAAATGTGCCTTGACTTGAAAGTTCAGTTAACTGGTTGTGAGCTATGCTTGTGAATGTTCCGCAATCGTAGTCTGTAGTCATTTTCACAGCTTAGAAAAGGGCAAACCTCTCCCCCAAATGACTGGCTTGCTCATTCCTACACCAGGCCCTGGGTACAACATTATGGTGTATCTAAGGTAAGAAGGGAATTGTCCTGAGGCTTGCTGGAGGTAAGAGAAGAATAAATAGAGGGTTTAGTCTGCTATAGAGGGTGGGAAATTGATTGACGAAGAAGTGGACAGCTGTGGAAGAGTTCCTACTATAGCTCTGAGCTCATCAAACTCCAACCTGCAACAGGCCCTGCAAGCTAATTTGCAGCATCCAGCTGATGAACCAAATCCTACAGCATTTGTATAGTCCTTGTTTTCTTCTGCCGTGATCTCTTTTAAACAAGTGTTTGTAGCACGAAAAGGTGGCTAATTGCCCCTGTGCTATCTGGTCAACCGTCAGGAAAGAGTTCTAATTTGTCCAACAGTTCTGAATGGAGTGAAACAAGTTTAAAATGTGTTACCTATTTATAAACTGACTAAGCTAATTCCCTTTAGGGGAAAGGAAAACTTCTCAGGATTGTTTGGGGAATAAAATGACTCTGATAAGTTTACAGTTCTTCAATGACATTTTCACTCTGTAACTGGACACAAAAGCAATGCCCAGGAGCGCCGCCAGCTTTTTTGCCACCTAGGCGGCGGAAGGTCCCGCCACCAAAATGCTGCCCCCAACAGAGGCAGCCGAAGATCCCGACGCCGCGGTCGCCACCCCTCAAATGTCAGCACTCTAGGCGACTGCCTAGGTCGCCTAATAGGTTGCACCGGCCCTGGCAATACCTAATTGTCAGTATGTCATTGAAACAAGCACTCATTAGAGCAGCACCTGGAAGAGCATAGATACTTTTAACTATTCCTCCCACTAAATATGCACTGCAATTTGGTGTGTGTGTGGGGGGGGGTTATTTGTAAACACCAATCTGGATGACTTTTAAGATGAATAAATAGTCACTATTTCTATGCATCCGAAGAAGTGGGCTGTAGTCCACGAAAGCTTATGCTCTAATAAATTTGTTAGTCTCTAAGGTGCCACAAGTACTCCTGTTCTTTTTGCGGATACAGACTAACACGGCTGCTACTCTGAAACCTGTCACTATTTTTAGATCATGATTTCTCCCTCTACACACTCTGCTTCACTTCCCAGTTGAAAACACAGAGTCATAGAATCATAGAATATCAGGGTTGGAAGGGACCTCAGGAGGTCATCAAGTCCAACTCCCGGCTCAAAGCAGGACCAGTTCCCAACTAAATCATCCCAGCCAGAGCTTTGTCAAGCCGGGCCTTAAAAACCTCCAAAGAAGGAGACTCCACCACCTCCCTAGGTAACGCATTCCAGTGCTTCACCACCCTCCTAGTGAAAAAGTTTTTCCTAATATCCAACCTAAACCTCCCCAACTGCAACTTGAGACCATTACTCCTTGTTCTGTCATCAGGTACCACTGAGAACAGTCTAGATCCATCCTCTTTGGAACCCCCTTTCAGGTAGTTGAAAGCAGCTATCAAATCCCCCCTCATTCTTCTCTTCTGCAGACTAAACAATCCCAGTTCCCTCAGTCTCTCCTCATAAGTCATGTGCTCCAGACCCCTAATCATTTTTGTTGCCCTCTGCTGGACTCTTTCCAATATTTCCACATCCTTCTTGTAGTGTGGGGCCCAAAACTGGACACAGTCCTCCAGATGAGGCCTCACCAATGTCGAATAGAGGGGAATGATCATGTCCCTTGATCTGCTGGCTACTTATACAGCCCAAAATGCTGTTACCTTTCTTGGCAACAAGGGCACACTGTTGACTCATATCCAGCTTCTCTTCCACTGTAACCCCTAGGTCCTTTTCTGCAGAACTGCTTCCTAGCCATTCGGTCCCTAGTCTGTAACAGTGCATGGGATTCTTCCGTCCTAAGTGCAGGACTCTGCACTTGTCCTTGTTGAACCTCATCAGGTTTCTTTTGGCCCAATCCTCTAATTTGTCTAGGTCCCTCTGTATCCTATCCCTACCCTCCAGCATATCTACCACTCCTCCCAGTTTAGTGTCATCTGCAAACTTCCTGAGAGTGCAGTCCACACCATCCTCCAGATCATTAATGAAGATATTGAACAAAACCGGCCCCAGGACCGACCCCTGGGGCACTCCACTTGAAACCGGCTGCCAACTAGACATGGAGCCGTTGATCACTACCCATTGAGCCCGACAATCTAGCCAGCTTTCTATCCACCTTATAGTCCATTCAGCCAGCCCATACTTCTTTAACTTGCTGGCAAGAATACTGTGGGAGACTGTATCAAAAGCTTTGCTAAAGTCAAGGAATAACACATCCACTGCTTTCCCCTCATCCACAGAGTCAGTTATCTCCTCATAGAAGGCAATTAGGTTAGTCAGGCATGACTTGCCCTTGGTGAATCCATGCTGACTGTTCCTGATCACTTTCCTCTCCTCTAAGTGCTTCAGAATTGATTCCTTGAGGACCTGCTCCATGATTTTTCCAGGGACTGAGGTGAGGCTGACTGGCCTGTAGTTCCCCAGATCCTCCTCCTTCCCTTTTTTAAAGATGGATACTACATTAGCCTTTTTCCAGTCATCCGGAATCTCCCCCGATCGCCATGAGTTTTCAAAGATAACGGCCAATGGCTCTGCAATCACATCCACCAACTCCTTTAGCACCCTCGGATGCAGCGCATCCGACCCCATGGACTTGTGCTCATCCAGTTTTTCTAAATAGTCCCGAACCACTTCTTTCTCCACAGAGGGGTGGTCACCTTCTCCCCAGACTGTGCTACCCAGTGCAGCAGTCTGGGAGCTGAACTTGTTCGTGAAGACAGAGGCAAAAAAATCATTGAGTACATTAGCTTTTTCCATATCCTCTGTTACTCATTCAGTAAGGGGCCCACACTTTCCTTGACTTTCTTCTTGTTGCTAACATACCTGAAGAAACCCTTCCAAGTGTGATTTGGCCTTCCTGATTTCACTCCTGCATGCCTAAGCAATATTTTTATACTCCTCCCTGGTCATTTGTCCAATCTTCCACTTCTTGTAATCTTCTTTTTTGCGTTTAAGGTCAGCAAGGATTTCACTGTTAAGCCAACTGGTAGCCTGCCATATTTACTGTTCTTTCCACACATTGGGATGTTTTTTTCCTGCAGCCTCAATAAGGATTCTTTAAAATACAGCCAGCTCTCCTGGACTCTTTTCCCCCTCATGTTATTCTCCCAGGGGATCCTGCCCATCAGTTCCCTGAGGGAATCAAAGTCTGCTTTTCTGAAGTTCAGGGTCCATAATCTGCTGCTCCCCTTTCTTCCTTGTGTCAGGATCCTGAACTCGACCATCTCATGGTCACTGCCTCCCAGGTTCCCATCCACTTTTGCTTCCCCTACTAATAGAGAGAGAGAGTTTTGTAGATGGGTGTGTTTATATTATAAAGCCCCAATCCACATTCATTTCTTTTCTCTGTGCAATTTTTTTTAACACTGCTCCATGCCTACAAGGATCTTCCTATCCCAGCTGACCAAGCAGGCACCTTCTCATTCTAAATCAGATTTAAAACTAATTCATTCTATGATGCTCCCAAACATTTATTTTAGGAATCCTACCCCCTATTATCCCCACCTCTGGGATGCTTTGTGTGTCCCTTTTTGTAATCTAGACGCAAAGGAGATCTTCAGGACAAGAATTGTCTTTGTTTTTGTTTAGTGTACAGCAATGAGCACATTATCACTACCACAAAATTTATTAGTGTGTGCCTATGCTTTTTGTACCGATTTCAGTTTTCTCCAGTTGCACCAAGCTCTAGGCACATAGCAAAAGATATAGTATGGAATAAAATACCTAGCACTTAAGAAAAATTCTTAATAGAATAATTTGAATCTTATACAAATGTTAAAAGTAGACCTCCTGACAACCTTCCTTGATCCACAATTGCCTCTATTTCATTTATCCCCTGATGTCCTGCCGACCCATACAGGAAACGGGTAAGTCTTGTAGCGTGTTTTGAAGGAGATCAAATCCAGGCTCTCATGGCTCAAGAAGAGAATTATTTCCAGAGGCAAGAGGTCCTCACCAAGAACACCCCTCTGTCTGCATCTTCAGGTTAAAGCAGGGAGCTGTCAATTCAAGCACATCAAACGATCCTAACTACAGTGTGGTATTGTACACAGAGAGGTGTGGCAAGTGGCTGGAACCTGAAGAAAGAGAGCGAGTGTGTGTAGGTGTGCGCCTGCCCACCTGTGCATGCATGCTTACAGACACAACTCCATGAAACTTCAGCAACACGTCACTGTAGAAACACAAAACCATAAGCAAATGAAAACAAACATTAGTTCAGGGATGACAGTGTTAAACGCTCCCCTTGCTTTTCTGCTGGAGACAGAGATTGATATACTTCCAGATCTCGGCAGACCCTGAGGGGCTAAAATGCAGCAGCAGGGTGGAATGCCAGAATAATAAAAGTAGCAATCAACATTTTAAACAGCTGAAAAATATTTTTTATTTTCTTTAATTACTTATTGGTTTTCTAATAGCAATAAAGGCCCATTTGTCATTCTTTCCAAGCCAAACACTCAATTAGAGCTAAAGCACCCTCAGCTTTGCCTCAGGCCTATTAATACCTCTAGTTGATAAGTAATGTAACCAATAAAGCTCAGCTAATAAATCATCGTTGCTTAATTAAAATGCATGTCAGAGAGTTTAGTGGCTATGGCAGGAATGATAATTTTTACATTTCCATGCTGTAGATCCAACAGCAAAGGTAGCCTTAGGACTCCCATTCCATAAAATGGCACAGATCAGATGATGGGTCCTGTTCTGTGCAATGAGGAGGAAAATCATAAATAAACATCTAGTGCAGTGCTCGTCAGCTGTGTATTGCAATGGACTGCTGGCTGGGTCATCTCTGTCCCCTTGCCGCCAGAGCACAACTGCAGCTTTCATGCCACAGGAGCATGCTTACAGAATTGTAGGTGTGGATGTAAAGTCATCCAGCTTCCCTTACCCCCCGACTCTCCTCCTCCGCAACACATGTCTAACCACATGCCCAACTAGTCTAGGGCAGCCCATTAATGGGGAGCCACAACTCTATTGATTTTCACCAGGAGAAGAGCACTAAGAAAATAACAGGGCAGATGTGTTAAAAACCCTGCAGAATCATTCAGAGTGGCCACTATCTCAAGATGGGGGGAGCTTCCATTTGGCGTCTGTAAGAGAGTCCTTCACCAGCACCACATCTTAATGCGTTTGTCTGACGCTTGTTTACTGAATGTGCAAGCAGTCAGAAAGTAAAAATAGAGACAGTGCAGTAAGCCACAAATCTGTCATTGTCGCCACCAAAGAACCTGTACAGCACAATCTATTCATAGTTTGCCAAGTTATGGACTAGATTTTGCCCTTCCACCGTCCTCCCCCTCTACAGGGGTGCTGAGCAAAGAAGTCTGGCGTTTCCTACAAATTCTACCATGAGCAGAGCAAGGTTCTTTCCCCTTCCAACCCCATTTACCCTAGAAAAAAACAGTTCAGCTCCCCAGCCCCACAGATCACACAGGATCCACTGGAGACACAAGGCCATTCTCATAGAGGCCTTGTGCATCCATATTGATTCTGGTCCCCTTTAAGCCCACCTTTTCCCTGGCAACACAGCTCCTATTGAACTGCATAGCCAGAGACTCCAGTACCAGCAGCTGCCCCCTCCCCTCTTCTGTGAGGTTCCCTCATAAGGAGGAGCTTCACACAAAATCAGTCAGTTTAGGGCTGTTATTTTTAGCACAAATATCCCAGGAGGCTCGGAGTGGGGCAATCAAAGTTGGTTTGTACATTCATTTAGAAGAGAGTTCTTGTTCTTGACATATTTGTGGGAATCTATCTAGTATTTAATAGTAATTTCAAATCTCTTTTCCAGGGCAAACAAGAAAAGAGCCCAGTATATCCTCAAGAGCTTTGCAGACTCAAGTTGCTGATGAGGAATAAGTGAGCTTTAGTGGGTGCTATTAAGTTTCCCAGGACCATCTTTCATTCCCGGTCTTTTGCATTGTTAATAGAAATCTGAAAAAATTATTAAAAATATAAATTGTATGGGGCAAATCATCAGCTGATATAAATTGTCATAGCTCCACTAAAGTCAAAGGAACGATAACAATTGACAGTATAACATCAACCAAAAATCTGTCCCCTCTTCTTTACCCAAGCAGTGAACTTTCAGGAATTGGAGCAAAGCTTTTCCATGAGTGTAATCCAAATAATTCTTTTCAGTCTCCTCACATATTAACAAAAAGGCTAATTATCTTTCACTCTGGGATTTTAACTCCTAAATCCTTCATCTGTTTTCCTCTTGCACATTTTTATGACCCTATTTTTCTTGTTTCTTATAGTTGAACATAAATCTTCACCTAATCCAATTTGAGCAGTATTTTTGCAAGTTTTCAATTTGTTAAATTTGTAGTTGCTGCAGTGAATGACAGTGAAGTGATAGCCCTAGGGATGGGAGTCTAGTTGTCCACAGAATGGTTATCACACAGGTAGCAATAGTGCATTAACTCTCACCGCTATACCTTGGTGCTGACCTGGAGTGGCCACCTTAAAGATTGGCAGGATAGTTCAATCTGCATATGCCTAGTCAGGTTTTGGTCTCTCTCCTGAGTCTGCTACAAAGAGTGCCAATTGGGATGGAGATTTTTGTGATGTAGACGACTGAAATGAAGTCACCCTCCAAAACTCTTGCTATTCTTACTTGCTATTTATAGAGCACCCATTCAGTGGTGGGCACTTTAATCTACTTCCTCTTGATAAAGATAGATTTAGAATCTTTATGCTAAAAGGTGCAATGTTAAGCATATCTTCTGAATTTTGTTTTTGCATTAACTCTACTTTCGTTTTCATGACCGCAATGAAGACCAACAGCACTGATTAAGGGCAGGCATAGCTCTGACAGGTTCAATCTTCCATCACCTAGCTCTGCCACTAGATCTTAATCTTTACTAATCTAATCCTGCTCTTCTTTCAGACAGAGTGTGCAAGGCATCAGATAACATACTGGCTTTGTGATGTGGACTGTTTGACTGAAACCAACAAACTAATTTAATTTGCGATCTAAATATGGACCAATATTCAGAGGCAAAAGGCTAATGATTTAGCCCATTGTTCCATCTAATAACTGGAATGTTAATGTATCTAACCATGACAACTTCTTCTTCTTTAAACAGAGGAGATGTTATTGAAATTGTTACCAATCGGCTAATATAAGTGTCTGCACATCGCTAGGTAGCTGTCTCTCACAAGAGACGAACAACAAAGGTCATTGAAATGTTACTATTTATCATGGTAACTGAAAAAGATCAAGTATTTCCTCATCTTAACCATAGACTTTATTTTGCAAAAAAAATAAAGGCGGTCTTCTAAACATACAATCAATCCCATTATTATGACATGTTAATTTCTCAATTAATTAAATAACCTAAGCAAAATACGCAACAGATACTCTTCCCACCTAGAGGCAAGTTCCGCCCCAATCAGACCCCTACAATGACCCTAGCCTAATTAAATACAGATGCCTTCATAAAAATGTAATAATTAGAACTGATCAGATGGTAAAAAAAAAATCAACCCTGATTTGTGAATAAATATGGATTTAGGTGCTTAATTTCTGGCACTCAAGTTGAAAAATTTTGGCCTAGGTCTTCTGATTTCCATTCCTGTTCCTTAACCACAAGATCATCCTTTCTCTTTCTAAAGTGAATGTAGAGTTCTTTGTTAAAATGTAAGGGCTGTGAGTTAAAATAATATGATTTACTCAACAAATGTTGCTTATTTTATTTGAGAGCTACCTGCTTATGATGCACTTTTCTGTACCTGACTATTTAAAATGTTCAGGTCAAAGATTCCTTGACTCTCATTGTCTTTCAAGCTGCTATATTTCCATGAGAGGATTTTGTAAACTTGCACATTACTATATTTTGGTTTTGTGCTTAACAGTTTGAACAACATTTTCAATTTTCAGGTATTTCGAAGGCTCTAAGCTAGATTCATCCCTGGTGTAATTCACTAGGTACAATACAGCTGTACTATAAATGAATTTCACCCTTCATCTCAGCCTGCCCTTAGCTGGCAGACATATGCTGTTAAACATTTAAAAATGACCGTTTGATTTAATGGACATTCAAACTGTCAAGAGGTGGGGAAAACACAGCAATGGGATAAACCTTCAGCCCAGTCAAGCAAGAGACAAGCAAACATCACATACAGTACAAAGCAGCGAAGCATGCAGAACCAGTCATAACACCATCTAAAAATGCTGAGGCCTCAGGGCCAACTGTAACTAAAAGATGTCCATCCTTGCTTCTAGCAGGGCTCCTTTTAGAACCCTGTTGAGTTGGGAACAGCTCTTGCAAATACTAAAAATGGTGAATTAGTGAGTGGCTAAATATAATGGGACAAAGCCATCGTACAGACCTTTAACTCTCCTGATAACCAACCCCTAATCATTATTACAGGCAGGAATAATAAATCAATAGTAAGCTTTTTATTTTAAGATTTATATTAACAACCAATTGCTGAATTTTGTGCCTCTAAGGTTTATTCATTCTTTCTTTTCCTTTTCCTTCCATTCTACTTTTTCCTCTCTTTTCTATCTTGTTGTGATTCTTTCATTATTGTTTTCCCTTTCTCTTTCACTCCTTCAACTCTCATTCTGTCTTGGGTCTACTTCCTACCTCCTTCATACATGATCAGTCATTCCTTCCTCCCCCACCAATCTCTTTGCCTATACTTAAGAACATAAGAACGGCCATATTCGGTCAGACCGAAGGTCCATCTAGCCCAGTATCCTGTCTTCCGACAGTGGCCAAATGGCAGGTGCCCCAAAGGGAATGAACAGACAGGTTATCATCAAGTGATCCATCCCCTGTTTCCCATTCCCAGCTTCTGGCAAACAGAGGCTAAGGACACCATCCCTGCCCATCCTGGCTAATAGCCATTGATGGACTTGTCCTCCATGAATTTATCTAGTTCTTTTTTGAACCCTGTTATAGTCTTGGCCTTCACAACATCCTCTGGCAAGGAGTTACACGGGTTGACTGTGCACTGTGTGAAAAAACACTTCCTTTTGTTTCTTTTAAACCTCCTTCCTATTAATTTCGTGACGCCTAGTTCTTGTGTTACTTTTCTCCTCATCCTCTCTTTTACCTGGATCTCTCTCTCTCCTCTTTCTTTCTCACCCCAAAAGAGGATGGTGTATGTGCAAGATAAAGACCTGGTCTACACTGCTGCTTAAGTTGATGTAAGTTATGTCACTCCGGGGTGTGAAAAAATCATCGACCTAATGCAGTGTCTACAGAAGCTCTCCCGCTGACTTAGCTTCCGCCTCTTGGGGAGGTGGAGTACTGAAGTCGACAGGAGAGCGCTCTGCCATCGACTTATGTCTTATGGTGATCGCAGCGGTGCCAATTTAGCGTGCTAGTGTAGATCAGCCCAAAGATTGTATCTGGTGGTAGAGGTTGTCTTGGGAAAGGAGGCTTACTGTGAGCTGGTCAGGAATTTTTTGATGAATTGTATTTTTCACCGAAAAATGCTGATTTGTTGAAACCAAAACTGTTATCAAAACAGGGTCAGTTCCAATGATTCTCCAACTTGAACTCTGCCTGTAAATTTCAAAGAGGAAAGTTTGTTTTTCATGTCACACAGACTTTTCATTTTGAAATGTTAGAGAATTTAAGCTAAAAAAGGTTAAAGAAAAAAAAGTCTAAATTGAATATTATTATTGAAACAACATTTTGATTGAGATGAATTAAAAATAATGGGTTTTGGTTTGCAACATTTTTTGAGATTTTGACTTTTTAATCCAATTCAGGATGGAGGATTTATTTAATTTATTTATTTATTTGATATCTCAAATATTTTCAGATGGAAAAATGACCCTTTATCCAGATCTAGCATCCGGGAAAATGGGAGGCTGCCAAAGGAAGCAGAGCTGGGTGGAAGTGGAGCTGTTTTAGTTACTACTCATCCTCTATTGCGCTGCCCTAGTAGGCCCGTCCCTGCATCGGCACATCCCACAGGGGAACAAAACAGATGTGTCAGCAGAGTGGGATGGTGCATCCAATGTGCAGATCCCTGAACAAGTCAATATCCAGCAATGTAAAAACCAGGCACACATCCACTAACTTGAAGCTAAATCAATGGCCTGATACAGAAAATATAATGTCAGAGGTCTCATCAATATGCATGCCAGAACTCCCTCCATATACAAAAAACCTCTTCTGAGACACTTCAGTGGATGCAACGTTGAGAAATATGAAGTTGAGTACAGGAGAACAGTAAAGCCTGCGTATCAGTCTCTCCAGCACAGCTAGTCTCATCTCCATGAAAAGCCACGTGTCTAAGAGAAGCCTATTTGAAGTGGGACAAGCACATGGCAGACAGCCCCAATGCAGCTGTGTCAAAAGCTATTTCCAGGGCCACTCAAGAGTTCATATTTGATGGAGCCATAGCTGAAACTATTATAGTATGTATAGGTACAGTGAGTGCACTGTATAAGTGATTCTGAGGAAGAGGATGAGCACCTCCTGCTTAATATTCTGCTGTTTTTTTCCTCACTTCCAGTCTCATAAACCATTCTTCTGTCTTCAAGTGATGGCTGCTGGGAAGGGGAGGGGGGAGAGGTTCAGAGGAAAGACAAGAAGATGGAGCACGTATGCCCCTTCAGAAAAGGGCAACAAAAATTATTAGGGGTATGGAACAGCTTCCGTATGAGGAGACATTAATAAGACTGGGACTTTTCAGCTTGGAAAAGAGACAACTCAAAGGGGATATGATAGAGGTCTATAAAATCATGACTGGTGTGGAGAAAGTAAATAGGGAAGTGCTATTTACTCCTCCTCATAATACAAGAACTGGGGTCATCAAATGAAATTAATAGGCAGCAGGTTTAAAACAAACAAAAGGAAGGGTGTTTTTTTTCCACACAACGCACAGTCAACCTGTGGAACCCCTTGCCAGAGGATGTTGTGAAGGCCAAGACTGTAACAGGGTTCAAAAAAGGGCTAGATAAGTTCATGGAGGATAAGTCAATCAATGGCTATTAGCCAGGATGGGCAGGGATGGTATCCCTAGCCTTTGTTTGCCAGAAGCTGTGAATGGGCGACGGGATGGAATAGTGGAATAGTCAGAAGACAGGATAGTGGGCTAGATGGACCTTTGGTCTGACCCAGTATGGCTGTTCTTATGAATGGTCCAGTCTTCTCATTCCTCGGTTGAATATCATCGGGATACTGAAATCATGACTGCCTACCTCCCTGTCCTGTTGCTCTGTGAAATTGGTCTCTGGAGAACTACATGAAGGATATATTGCTAAATGGATCTACTGGAGCCATCTCATCCTCAGCCCTCAGAAAGTAGAAGCCTTAGTGCTGGGTGGAGAACTGTCCCTATGAGAAGGCTCTCGCTGCCCCTTGGAATCCTTGTTCACTGAATTGCTCTAGAAGTAGCAAATCAGGTTCAGAACTTTGGCATCACTTCTGACTAGGCCTTCCCCCACTAAAAGCCCCATATATTTGGACATGGAACAAAAGTGCTTTATTTTAATTGCACAATTTGCACCCAGCTGCAGTTTCATGTCATCCAGTGACATGTGCCTAAAGACCATCAGGTTTGATTCATTTCCTCTTCACAGGGCTGCCTCATTGCTTGCAGCTTGTTCACAATACAGAATCATACACGTGTAGGACTGGAAGGGACCTCTAGAGATCATCTAGTCCAGTCCCCTGCACTCAAGGCAGGACTTCGTAATAACTAGACCATTTCTGACAGGTGTTGTCTAACCATTTCTTAAAAACCTCCAATGAGGGAGATTCCACAACCTCCCTGGACAACTTGTTCTAATGCTTAACCACACTGACAGTTAGGAAATGTATCTTAATATCCAACCTAAACGTCCCTTGCTGCAGTTTAAGCCCTCTGCTTCTTGTCCTGTCCTCAGAGGTTAAGGAGAACAATTTTTCACCTTCTTCCTTATAACAACCTTTTATGTATTTGAAAACTGTTCTCGTGTCCTCTCTGTCTTCTCTCCTCTAGACTAAACAAACCTTTTTTTTTTTTTTTTCAATCTTTCCTCACAGATCATGTTTTCTAGACCTTTAATCATTTTTGTTGCTCTTCTCTGGACTTTCTCCAATTTGTCCACATCTTTCTGAAATGTAGCACCCAGAACTGGACACGATATTCTAGTTGAGGCCTTATCAGCATCTGCTCACTGGTTCAAGCTATCATGGTCATATTATGAAGCATTTAATATGGACTGACTTTAAATCAACATAACTGGTTTTTAAACCCTGATGGGTTTGAATGCTACGTGCATTCAAGGCTCACTCCTTGATTCTCTTCCTGATGGTTATGTGCACTCATCCACTACTTGCTGTTTAAGATCCCTCCACTGCGTTTGAAGTCTGCAGGCAATCATAGTTTGCTACAGTGTGCACTATGGTGTGAAATGTCTCTCCTTCTTGTAATCTCATTTTGTTCCTCATTACTTTTAAAATAAAATCTTAAAGCATTTTTACCCCCAAAGGTGTTTCCAGAAAAACCACAGTTGGACTTGTATTTATTACCTTCCTTTTCAATATCTATCTTTCCAATTTTGACATAGGACCCCCATCACTTCTTTTTATATTTGTGTTTTAGGAGAGAAGCACTCTATTACATCCTCTGTTGTTCAGCACACCAGCCTCATGGTGATGGGGTGCTCTATAAATAACATTATTATTTTCCATCTGTCTATTTTTTTCTTTTCATGATATAGGAACACATGGACAGAAGTTGATTCTCTACAAGATAACAGAACTGGGCCCGGAGTAATGGATGTTTGTATATTAGGCATGTGCAACAATTTGAGTGAGAGAATGTATAGCGCTAATAACTTGTACAGGGATGAATGTGGTCTGCGTCTCAGAGCCAATTTTTCTTGAATGAGATGCCCAACAAAACTAATGAAACAGCTGCATCTGCTTAATATGACATTTATACAGTGCTTATGTACATACTAATCAGAAATGCAAGAAATTACTGACAAAGCTCCTGTGTAGCCTGTTTTCTGAAAGACAAGATAGCTGGGTTTTCCCCCTACTGGAGAAAGGCTCTCTAATTCTTTTTATGACACTTGGACCCTGATCGTGCATTGAGAACAGATGACCAGTTAGGTTAACTATGTGTGCATCCATTTTGAAGAGTAAAACCTACAAAGGCATATAACAGACAGTCCATCTCTCTTCTCAGTTACACTGGGACAACCGCAATGATTTTGAATGCACAGGTATAACGGCAGAGTTTGACCTGATGTACTCAGGAGATAGGGTCTCTTGACTTAGCCAGACATGTCAGGGCAATGACATTTCAGCCCAGCATGCTACTAAAGAAAGTTTTCTTTTGCTCCTAATGGGGTTTTCTTTTGCACTGAAACTCTCACTCCAGATGCAGCTGTTGCAGAATCCCAGCAGCACTGGAAGTGCCTGTGACTTAAATTATTTAGGGCAGGCTCTGCAGTCCGTACCAATGGTCATTTATGGATCATTTATCCAATGTGTGACCCAAATCCTCCTTTCACATCCTACAATGGCAGGCTCTTGTGTTGCAGAGGGGAATGTATGGTATTTTGCTTTTTTAAAATCCTTAAATAGAGCAGATTCAGAAAACATTGTTCTGTGATGACAAATCTAGATTGGGAAGGTTTTTGATGCAACAGAAACATCATAAATATCGAATCAGTGCCATTACCTACAGGTATCTCCATCTAGGCCCTGACTTCCAGACTTTTTGATTCAGAGTTCATTTTTTTCCTTTATCCTAACTTCTTCTTATTGTTTTAAATGCACCTTATTTGTTAATTATTATTTATATGCAGTACTAGAGACACATAGAATTTAAATAAGGTATCTGCTGTTCTGTTAGAAGGACTAGGTACTTTAAAAAAATTATAATAATTTTCCAGTGTTCTAAAATCTAATTATCAAACTGCCAACATAATACTGGACATCTCAATGATATAAAAAAGAGAGAGAGAGACTGCTGTAGTGCCAGTAATGAGCCTGTTATTGCTTGATTCTACAGCTACAGAGCCTCTCAAACCCGTGCAAGTGTAACAATGCTGTTTTTCTACAAGTGTATATAGAGGGAGCCAAGTTCTGCCATGACTTATATCCTATGTAGCCTGATTGACTAAACAGAGTATATAGGGTGTAAATCAAGACAGGATATATTCAACCTTGTCTTTTACCACATTTGTCTGAGTATAATAAAAACCTGCCTTTTGTAGTATGTACTTTGTTTTGGTTCTGGAAAGCTAGTGAAGAACACACAGACATATTAAAAGAAATTTTTGTCATTTTTAGAAAGCATCTGGTGTCCAACCTACCCAACTAGCATTCTTTCAATCTGTACAACTATGAATTTCAAATACTCACATCACTATAGTCTGTAGATTCCAGGTTTCATTATGCTAATATTTTGACAATGTTGTACCCCACATACAGTTCTTTAAATAACATGAGGCCAAATTTAGCTCTGGAGTAAGTCTACTGAGGCTGGATGTCTCCTAGAGTTATTTAAAGTTATCATAATTGGTGGGTTTCTCTTCTATGTAAGAATTTAGATACAGATTCAACAAAACCCTTAAACACATGCTTAAGTCTCATTGATGTCAACATTAAGGGCTGGTCTACACTGCGGGGGGGTTGATCTAAGATACGCAACTTCAGCTACAAGAATAGTGTAGCTGAAGTTGACGTATCTTAGATCGACTTACCTCCCGTCCTCATGGCGCGGGATCGACGGCTGCGGCTTCCCCGTCGACTCCGCTTCCGCCTCTCGCTCTGGTGGAGTTCCAGAGTCGACGGGGAGCACGTTTGGGGATCAATTTATGGTGTCTAGCCAAGACGTGATAAATCGATCCCCAATAGATCGCTACCCGCCGATCCGGCGGGTAGTGTGGACATACCCTAAGTGTGTGCTTTACTGAATTAGGCTCTTGAATGTAAAATTCATAATTTCTCAGTATGAATGGTTACAATCCATATACATCATTCCATTGAGCCTGTGGTTATACAGACACCTTTGTAATTAAAAATAAATATGAACATGCCAAGTATTGAGATGCCTTTTATTAGGCAAGCATATGAGCTTTAATATATAAACTTGTGATCAAAGGAGTCTCTGTCTTACCATGACCAGTGTGACAAACAATAAAAATGACTGGTTTCTTTCCACCCCTGGAGTGGTGCAGTTCCTCACCACCTCTTGCACTAGCTAGTGGCTAATGCCACAATTGAGTCCTTTGCCGTTGATAGGATTAATGTAACAGTGGTCCCTATTAACACAAAGGCTGTCGGCTGTTTGGACATTGTGATGAAAAATGCACCGAGTTAAATTTACATTTCTCCACAATGCTTTGAGGAACACAAAGAGTGAAACACAACTCACTAAGAAAGGACCAGAGGAAATTCACTTTCATGACATTTAGCTTCATATTACATGTTGGCTCTCTAAGCCTTTTAATGACATTAGGAATAAATAAAACAGGGATGATTTGAGCCAGAATGCTTTGGTGGTTGAAAATAATTAGTCTTCTTTACAGCCTTTGGAATCATCCTCTTCAATTCAGAAGACATACCAGTGTACCGAGATTTTAATTAGATGGCAGGCAAGCTGCTTCAGAACCAAAATAAGCTGCCAAGCCCAATTATGCAGGCTGAAAGAATACAGCACAATATATTACAGGGATTTTCTTTTTACAAAGCAAGATATGCAATGTAAACCCTCTAACAGAGCTTAGATGGCTAGCAGAGAAAGTACAAAGCTTAGCTTTAAATATACATTTAAATAACAGGATTTCAATTTATAATTGCTCTCCAGAGCAGATCTGCCTCTTAGCAAACAACAGTATGAAACCTCTTTCACCACCACCCTCCTTGTCTCTGTTCTCATAGTGGGAATGAACTTTAACTAGGGGTAAGTCTTAGAAAAATGCATTTCAAACAGTGACTTAGCTATAAAAGTGAGGGGCAAAACCACCCCAAGTTCTCTCTCCCTACCCATCTCTCTCTCGTCTCCTAAGCAGACAAAGGAAACAGCTATTGGACTTTGGGAGCAGATCTTGGCCTGAGAGTTTGGTCAGCAACATTACTGGAAACATGTGGTAGGGGACTTCACCTTAAACCAAATCTAGTTTAAGTTTAGAAAGCAGTTTATCTTTATTTTTCTTGTAACCATTTCTGACTATAATGCCTCATCACTTGTACTCAGTGCTATATTATTGCCTAGGCCGACAAATTTTCAGGGGCGGAAGCTCCCCTCTGCGCCCCGCCCCCCTGCTCCAGCTCACCTCCACCTTCTCTGCAAGTGCGCCGTGGCGTCCTGTTTCTCTCCCCTCCCAGCGCTTGCGCCGCAAAACAGCTGTTTCGCGGGGCAGGGAGGGAGGGAGGAGGCGGAACGCCACGTGCTGGGGGAAGAGGCGGGGCTGGGAGCGGGGATTTGGGGAAGGGATCCAATAGGGGAAGGGAGGGGGTGGAGTTGGGGCGGGGACTTTGGAGAGGGGGTTGGAATGGGGGCAGGAAAAGGGCAGAGTCGGGGCAGGGCCAGGGCGGCAATTATTTCCCGGCCTAGGGGCGGCAAAATTATTAATCCGCCACTGCTTGTACTCACTTAAAAATCTCTCTCTTTGTAGGCAAATTAACTTGTTATATTCTTTAATCCAGTGTTGTGAATTGTTTGGGGTAACTCCATTTGAGGTAGCAGACTGTTGTATGTTGACACCCTTAGAGGGAAAATTGACCTAATATATCTGGATTGTCCAGCAGAGGGCTGGCCAGTGCAGAACACATGTTTTTGGGGGAAATCCAGGACTGAATGTGTGTTGGGGTCACCCTGCAAATAGTAACCAAGGTTGCTGCAAGCCAGAAAGTGGCCAGTGTTTGCCGACAGGCTCCTGGGGTCAGAGTGCCAGAACAGGGCTGGGGCAATACACAGACACTCAGGGTATGATCTGCATGCTACTTGGCTGTTTGTGAGCAGCCTAGATTGGGAGCTACAGCAGCAAAGCACTTAGAGTTACCCCAGGTTGCAGTGCAATTGGTGACACAGCTCCTGGCTGGTCTCGATTGAACCCCAGAGTGTCATTTGAGTTAATCCTTTTATTTATTTATTTATTTTTCCAAAATAGAGATTTTCTTTGTTAAATATTAAGTATTTTTTAGCTATTGAAAGTGTTTCCACAATCATGAGTTTTAAAACAGGATTTTCTTCATATAATAACCCTCACACAGAACAAGACAGAGACTTTACAATGAGCCTTGAAGTAGGGGCAAACAACATACTATGGACAAGCAACAAAAACCCCAAACACTTAATAAAACCGAAGTCCTTGGTCTGCGATGCAATCCCAACACCTTCAGCCCTTCCTAAAAACCTTAAGTACTACTACTCCTTTATAGGGGAGAAAAATTCTTCCTAGATCACATGAAATTCTTCAGTGTGGTCATTAATCTTGTAAAATAAGATGCTCAACTTCTGCCAGATCAACACCACAAACTTTTAAAAATGGGACAAGAGAGTTCCCTCCTTTTAAGGATCAGTGTCTTAGCACAACCCCGATCAGTTGCACTTCATTTATTAAAAGACTTTATTGGCCTCTGTATTAATGGGCTTGACTACATGATGAAGTTGAATGGCAGTGCTACAGTGGGATACAAGCAGTCCTCGGATTTACAACACAATTGGTTCCTTACAATTGCATTGTAAGTCGAAACGTTATCTCTCAGAACTGCGATCTACTCCATTGCAGGATCGACCATCATTAACTCAAAACCTATAGTCATAAGTCGAATCAGGGTGTCAATGCAGAAGCGTTGTAAGTGCCGTTCGTCGTAACTCGAAAGTCGTAAGGTCGAGGACTGCCTGTAATTCCAAAGCAGAGACACTTTTATTCCAGAATAAAGTGTCCACATGGGGAGTTATTCCAGCACAGATTTAGCAGTATAATTATACCACTACAGTTCTGCCAGTCAACTTCTCCATATAGACAAGCCCAGAGAAAAATGATATACTATTGTTCTAAGCCAGTTGGTAATTTTATATTTCCATACTATTTCTATGCTAGCTGACCAACAATGTCTAATATTTATGGCATTGCAGAAGCATACTTTGTTGTCCAGTAGGTCACATTTGAACTGCAGTGCAGGGATCTAATACATTCTTGGAATGATTTTAAATTGTTGTCATTTCACTTTGGACTCAAGTGGCGTATCTCGTAGTTCAGTCCAACATATTTACTGTTATCTTTTATCAAAGCATAGATTTAATTTACATTTCTATTTAAGAAATTAAAATGTACTAATAAAATTAGATAGTCCAAGTAATATTATGCAAAATGTACAGACAAGTGTAAAGGAAGATTCAAGTTTAAATATGTAGGTATCGATCCTGCAATTTACGACATGTGAGCAGATTACTAAACCTGCACATAGGGCTGTGGTGGCCACAGCAGTCCACTCATGTTGTAAACTGTAGGATTGGAGCATTATAGATTAAGAAGTTTACTCTGGTGCTCTAGGAAAGCTGGCATTCAGATAATTTACAGCTGCATGCATTTTTTTTTTTGAAGGAGAAATATTGTATTTTTTCCATATAATAGATTGACAGGTTTCACTGTGAAAAACAGTTGGAGAAGATGTTACACGGTATCTCTCAGGATTTTGGTCAGTTTCTGAATCTTAGATTTTGTTGACATGTCAGCATACTTATCCCCAATGCCAACAATAATTCCACCCAGGATTGATAGATCAGTCTTGGTCTCCAATTTCAAGACTTCTCCTTTAGCCAAGAAGCCACTCAAAGCTGTTTTTAATTCAGTAAGGCTGGCCTGATCCAAGGAGTTAGCAGTAGTGATTGAGCAGAGCACTTCTCCACGATATGCACTCATGATCTTTCCAAAAGCAGAAATTACATCTGGAGTCTGTTGCAAGCGACCATTTTCAGCAAGCAATTTCATGAAGTTGATAGTGATTGGAGACAATTTGTTGCTGATTGCTTCCCAGATGAAACTCATTTTGTAAGGATGCAAAGGTAGCTGGTAAACTATCCAGATATAAATCTCCAAGAGGAGCAAACCTTGACAGTTCCCACTCCTCAAACAAAGCAACCTACCCTTCATTTTTATTGTAGTATTGTTCCTGATGGAAGAAGTGTGGGATAATTCTTGTAAAACAATTATCACTTTTTGTGCCCTCCTATACTAAAAAGGGGTCTGCAAAAGATGTTTAATCTACTGGACTTGTTCCCTCTTTTACTACTTTATTATTTATCTTTAAAATATCCAAAAGATGGGTTTTTGGTTTGGTTGCTTGGTTTGGTATTGGTATTATTTTAGCATGTGTTTTACCTTAGAAATATCGAGAATGTCAACTCTGGCTTCCTTATTTTTTAGCAGAGCTGCAATAATGCAGGAAACTAGCACTTCCAGTTTGCACAAGGTTAATAATGCATTTGTAGACATTATTCATTTAACTAATCCCCACCCCCTTCTATGGAGATAATTAAACAGACAATTGCTATTCCTAGACATTTCTGCTAAATTAGTCAAAAGGAATGAGAAGGGAAAAAAAGAAATTGCCTGCATAGCCATTTTTAACCATATACAATGAAATATAATTTAGCTGTCAGGAAAACAGAAATAATCTATCTGGTAGTTGTCAGTTAAGTACAACTGCCGGAAGCAATTGCAAGCCCTTCAGAAATCTCTCTCTCCAACAACGTTCTAATCTCAGCAATTTATTGGTAAGGGCTGAAATATAGCAACCTGTCATCAATCATATCTTACATGTTATAATGCAGAGATACTCCGCTAACCAGGATCACATTGAGGAAACAGGCACATGTAAAAGATCACAATGCAGTTAGACATAGCTTACAACATTAGAACCAAGGTTGTGCAATGAGTTAGCCTAGGACACTAGCCCATTATGAGAAATTTTGGACAGAATGGAAACCTTCACTCTGAATTTAGTTTGTTCTGTGGCTTTAAATTAGACTCTGGCCAAATTTTCAAAAGCATCCTCTAATTTTCAACCTAAGTCTCTTTGAAGAAGCTCATCTACAAGTCAGATAAACCAAGTATCTAATCTACTAGGTTAAAGCAAGCAAAGGCAGGTTTTGTGCACACATATTGAGAGGCTGGATGCAAATGTATTGCTAAAGATTTTTGTGTGTGTTAATAGATTTGTAATAGCACAGTAATAATTAAAAAATGAAAGACCTCTGTCGAAAAGTGTAAGACTTGCCTGTGATCTAAGAATCATTTATGCACTGTAATGGCTGTCTTGCAGCTACTCAGTCATGACAATGTCTATTAGTAGAGATCTTTAATCTGCAGATCACAAGACACTATAGGCCAAAACTGCTTCAGTGAATCAATTACATTTTCCATAACTAAAAGATAAGCCAAATGAACCACATATCAAACTATACTGTATAATCTAGCTTTCAATTTAAGCATTCTAAAACAAGCTGTAATTGGCTGTATGTGCTCCATAGTAACTTTGAAAACAAATGTTAGTTAGGGACCTTATTTATTGTGTTGGAAATCCTCTCACAGGAGGAGTCCTTTTACGTGAAGCATCACCGTTTTTCTGAATATGCTGAGATTTCTTTGCTAAACAAACCTTTTATTAGCGCAAAAGTGGATGAAGATAAAAATATCCTTCTAAATTGCTGGCCACTGGGAATTTTAAAGTTAACTCAGAATCGGAACTAAAATGAACCAGAGTTGTAATTAAACCAATCTTTCAGTAGCATAGAGCATCTACCGTTAGCACCAATGGAAAATATATCACTGCTCTATCCAAAATACCCTGGCTTAAATTTTTAAGGTGAATTTGGGTGCCCAACTTGAAACACCTTCAAGGTGGCAAAACTTTTTGAAGATCAGAGCACCCCTCCTCTGAAAATCTGGTCCCTTTAGGTGTCTTAGGTTAGGAACTCGTAAATCACTAGCCACTTTTAAAAAAGTAGGCCTCAGACCACCAATTTGAAAAAGATTTTTGCCAAATAATTAATTCTAAAATCAGATGGACACTTTGCTGCACACACAAGCCTGAACAGATCTTCATAATTTTGTTGTCAATCATGTATTTTTAAAAATCAAATTATTTTCTCTAGAATATTTAATAACACTCTAGATTGCTAAAAGTGGGGAAAATTTTTTTTACTTTCCGCTGCTTGTGCTACTTATTTGCCCTCTACATTTCTCTCTACTTGCAAATGAGACTAGATTGTTTCTAGTCAGTGTGTAATCACTCCCTGGTTCCATGCATTAAAGCAACGCTACAATGTTTTATTTGCAAACACTGCAGGGAGATGTTTCCTGATTTATTTTTTAAAAAGGAAACAATTTATAGCGGAATTTTTGGAGTCTGTATTGGTAAAGTTTTATAAAAGCTTGTTTTTATAAAATCTAATTTGGGGGCCTGACAGTATCCCCTTAAAATAATTACGGTCTGGAAGTGCAATACTGTCATAGTTTTCTATATTAACCAAAGATGTGTTGCTTGTTATTCCCACTGTGCCAGGTTTGCTGCTTTTCTTTCTCGGTGATGAAAGGCTTTGAACTCGCTTGGTCTGATGCACCAATGAGGCTTCAGACCGAATCCCTCAATGACGTAAGCACTACCACCTCTAGTGATTTCAGCTGCCTGCTGCTTGATGAAAAAGAGATGGGGTTGTTTTTTTTGCAAATCCTTCTGTGTCAAAAGAGGTATTTCATATTCAATTACAGCTCTAATTACATTTATTTATTCACTATTCGGTGACCCCCCAGGTAAGCAGCTCTTAATTGTTAACAAGTTATTATCTGTTTTCCCTTTCTTGTTGCTAAGACTTCATTTTCTTTCAGTTGCATGATACCCTGAGCCCTGGGAATTCTACAGCACTTAAAGAGCAGTTTTTCAGCAAAGGAAAGAGAATACTGAAGCAAATTCAGTGAGCCTGATTCTCCTCACACATACACCAGAGAAACTCAGGAATAACTCAACTGAATTCACCAGTGTAAAATCAATGTGAGTGATCAGAAGATTAGGTCCATCAATAATTCTTCACAGGGTCATGGAATTTAACCCTTTCAATTTACACTTCGCTATATGGATCGAGATCCTCAGTCCTTGCTCATGCAAAATCTCTATTGAATTCACCCCAACATTCCCAAGAAGGGAAAAACACCATGCAGTACACTTTTCTATGATGCCTTCAACTGCTATTTGTTCTGGAGTTCACACAGCAGTTTCAAAGGTCTTTAAAAAAAGTTTTAGACACAGGACATAAGATTTTTTTGAGGTGCCAAAATCTCTCAGTTGAAGGACCTTACCCATTCTATCATGAACTACCATAATATTATTCAGCCTACTAACGTAAAGCCAAACAAAAAAAAAATAAAAATAAACCAAGGACCAGATCTGCAGTCCTTATGCACACAAAACTCCCCTTGGTTTCAGTGGGAATATTTTGCTCCAAAGAGTTGCAGAATCCGGCTCAGAGGGAGTGCAGTAGGGAGATGGTATTTTCACAGGCTTCTTAAAATCATTACTAAAATACAGAGTATCACTGCCATATTGTTTAGACACCCTTGCTACAACATGCCTTAGGAGGATGGAAGGTAGACACAGATAGTTTCTACCTCAAGTTCACTTCTCACTGCACAATGGACATTGCGGCCAACACACATGCACAAATAAAGTGTGTGAGTTTAGCTGCATCATTTTAAAAGAATTTCAAGAACAGTCTATGAGTTATAACAAATAACATACAAGGTAAGAGGTCAGAATCTCAGCTGCTATAAATCAGCATAGCTCTCTTTACTCCTGAAGGGATTCTGTGCCATTATGTCCCCCACAGATTTCTTTGCTTCCCTGCAGAAAAATGACTCTCTGATGGGGAAGCAAAGGGAAGCCACAAGAGCGGTCATGCGACCCTCCCCAGCAGTATGTTTCGGGTGCCCAGGGCAGCCGGCAGAGAGATAAATCACTGTGAGGCAAGAGGTGGGACTGGGGAAGACCTGGTGGTGGCTCCTGCCCTGCGCCGGGCTCAGCTGCTAACCCCAGCTGGGCTGGGGAGAACAGGATGGGACTTCCTCTTCCCCTGCACGGCATCCGACACCGGGTCAGACCCACCCCCAGATTTCTCCTCCAGCTGCAGGAAGCTCTGGAAACTTCCCCACCCCACCCTGCCCTCCCCCGGGCTTCCTGCACCCATCGCTCCTCAACTGGTAGTGTTTCTTTGTATATGTGAGAAGGTGGGCAGCAGTATCAGTGTAAATGGAATGTGGGGAGCTGGGACTAATGGAGACTAAATAGAGAAGGGATTTGCAAAAGCTAAGACAGAACAAAAAATCACACCTGTGACTGAAAGCCCTTAAAGAAGGAAAGTGTCATACTAAATATAAAATATGTAGACTACGATTTTCAAAAGAACCTAAGTGAATCTTCATCCTTTCCCCTTATGCTCCTTACAAAATTGCAGACTTAGTTTATTTTTGCAGCGCAGACAAAAAAGAGAACTGTCTCTTCCTAGTCTGTATCGCTACTCAGACCCAATCACCGAGTGGACTAGAATGTACCCGTCTTCCTCAGAGCCATGCATTTTTCCTTTGTAGTAATCTACTGCACTATCTCACAAGCCACCAGGCTGGCTAGCACAAAGTCTAGCAAAGGAATATGGGCAGGAGAAACCCTCATGGCAATAAATCTCTCATCTGTGCTATTCAGAATTCTGGCCCACAAGCGATATTGCTTCTAGTTCAGATAATTGAGTGATGGTATTTTGACTACAGAAACCCCACTATGACAGCAGGCTCACAAAGTTCTGCAAATGACCTCAGCTGCTACTGAGCAAATTGGTTCAAAATGTCTAAGAACCCGAATTAAAAAAAAAAATTAAAGGACCCCTTTTATAATAAGGATTTTTATTTGTTGTTTGATTGTTTCATATACACTACTTTACCCAGAAAAGTAAATTATCTTCTCCTATGTATAAGTGACCATGCATTTGGATATTTTTTTTACCCATATTCAATAACAGAAAGAGAATGACAGCCCATGACCTGGCTTGCTATGAAATATAAGTAATACTGCCACTGCTTCCTCTTCACCATAAGGGACTTGTTCTGATCTAAATGGCCAGCTCGTTACAAATCTTACAGTTCAAACCATGGTAAACTTGCTCACTCAGATGATTCTTGCTAAGGAAACTAAACTATACATAAAAAATGATGGGGTCTAAATTAGCTGTTACCACTCAAGAAAGAGATCTTGGAGTCATTGTGGATACTTCTCTGAAAACATCCACTCAGTGTGCAACGGCAGTCAAAAAAGCAAACAGAATGTTGGGAATCAGTAAGAAAGAGAGAGATAATAAGACTCATAATATCTTATATTGCCTCTATCTAAATCGATGGTATGCCCGCATCTTGAATACTGTGTGCAGATGTGGTCGCCCCATCTCAAAAAAAGATATATTGGAATTGGAAAAGGTACAGAAATGGGCAACAAAAAATATTAGGGGTATGGAACAGTTCCATATGAGGAGAGATTAATAAGACTGGAAAAGAGATGACTAAGGGGGGATATGATTGATGTCTATAAAATCATGACTGGTATGGAGAAAGTAAATAAGGAAGTGTTGTTTACGCCTTCTCATAATACAAGAACTAGGGGTCACCAAATTAAATTAATAGGCAGCAGGTTTAAAACAAACAAAAGGAAGTATTTCTTCACATAACGCACAGTCAACCTGTGGAACTCTTTGCCAGAGGATGTTGTGAAGGCCAACACTATAACAGGGTTCCAAAAAGAACTAGATAAATTTATGGAGGCTAGGTCCATCAATGGCTATTAACCAGGATGGGCAGGGATGTTGTCCCTAGCCCCTGTCTGCCAGAAGCTGGGAATGAGCAACAGGGAATGGATCACTTGATTACCCATTCTGTTCATTCCCTCTTGGACACCTTGTATTAGCCACTGTTGGAAGACAGGATACTGGGCTAGATGGACATTTGGTCTGACCCAGTATGGCTAGTCTTATGAAAATATCCTCCCTTTCTATCCTTCGTGCTATGTTATGTTTCAGTCATTTTAGGTAACAATTCTGCAAACAAGTCCATATGGTTGGACCCTAACTTTCATAGCACTCAGCACACAGACCTATTTGCATAGATCTAATTGTAGGATTGCAGCCTTAGTGTTTATTCAAACTCTACAGTTTGTTTTCTTTCTAAAAACAAGGTGACTTATGAAGGATTCTTGAAGAGATATATAACCATGCAATGCAAAAAAGCTACTTGCCCTTTTTTTCAAGAATCCAACCTGGGTTTCAAGAAAATCTCAGTCAAGAGAAATCAGTAGCTCCTCAGTTATAAAGTCATCTCAAGAATCCATCCTAGAATTTGTCAGATCAGCTGGGAAGTCAATGTTCAGCATTGGACTGTTTTGTATACTTGGTATTTCTACTATTTTTATGCTGACATTCCCATTTCATAATCTGATTTTGCCCCAGTCCTTTCATGAAGAAAGAAAGAATGCAAATTGCCAAGAATATTCAAGAGGAAATTTTATTTTATTTTAATCAAGATTGATTATTATTTGTACTGCAGTGTCATGATTCAGGGTTAGTTGCACCTTTGACTCCTTATTTGGTCAGTCATAGCGGGTGAATACAGCTGACAATCTAGCAATCTCATATCCTGGAGTCATGAAAGCTGCAGGCTGTACAAGCCTACCTGGAACCCTGGGTTATTATTACTCATGGAGCTAGTCCATATGCTGCCATGAATTCACTGCCTTAGTACCCGAGCAAGCTAGATTAAAACTAGCTCAGTTATGTGTACCTGAGCTGCAATCAAACCCTGTGACTGCAGTACAGACACCTTCTGAGTCCACACTCCTCAGGTCTCAGGCATCACGTCATTACCTCTCCCAGAGTGGAACCTTGTGATTCTTCCACATCAAACCAGGTTCAGGATTACAGTATCCTGTGCACTGACTGTGCTTACCCAGCAAATCCAACTAGGCTTGTTACCTACGTTCTTCCCTTTGGGCGCTGTAACCAGCAGTGAACACAGTGACCCAAAACAATCTTCTTAACACAGAATTGGTCATAGATTTACAGCATCCAAGGCTCAAAAGGGAACACTGTGATCATCTGGTCTGACCCTCTCTAACACAGGCCACAGAACTTCTCAAAATATTTCCTAAAGTATTGTTTAATCTTAAAGCATAACAAAAGAAAAAAGGATTTTTAAAACAACAAAAGGGCTACATAGATGTCTGTTTTACCTAAAGGCTTGCCATCCCTTGGCAGAGACTCTGGGCAGGTCTATCTTCCCAGACACCCCAACCTCTGGGATCTGGATTCATTTTAGTTCTCTCTCATTCCCATCTTCATCCCTATCCTTGAGGGACTTCCTTTTTAATACAGTAGAACCTCAGATTTACAAACATCTTGGGAATGGAGGTTGTTCATAACTGAAATATTCGTAACTGAACAAAACGTTATGGTTGTTCTTTCAAAAGTTTACAACTGAACCTTGACTTAATATAGTTTTGAAACTTTACTATGCAGAAGAAAAATGCTGCTTTTAACCATCTTCATTTAAATGAAACAAGTACAGAAACAGTTTCCTTACCTTGTCAAAAAAAATTAACTCCCCCCCCCTTTTTTTTTTAGTAGTTTACATTTAACACAGTACTGTACTGTATTTGCTTTTTTTATTTTTCTTTTGCTCTCAGATGCAGTCTGATTGCATACATCTGGTTCCAAATGAGGTGTGTGGTTGACTGATCAGTTCATAACTCCGGAGGTTACTTGTAACCTGTAACTCTGAGGTTCTATTATATACAGACTGTGTTCTCTGAGACTGGTTAAACTGGTTTGGGCAGCAAAGGGGAAAGTCAGGGGAAGCAAGGTTAACAACACTAGTCCTGGGTGTTGCTGAGAGGCTGTTAATGGAGCTATTGTCTTCATTCCTGCCTGGAGACAGCCCCTTACTGAATTAACTCAGCATATGCACACAGTAAACATTACTACAACTAGACCAAGATGGTGTACTCATAAGTCACCACAGACAGCTGCAAAAGCACCCCGTGCCTAGAAGCCCCAGTCCTGGACTACTAGGACCCCATTGTGCTAGACACTGGCTTCATTCTATCTATTTAACCAACCAACCAACACTTTAGTATGGGATGGATACTATAGAATCTTACGTGCTTCCTCGGAAGAGAACAGTTGAGAATGACTTGCTTCAACTTATTGTTTCATATTAAATGCCAATCATATTTTTGTTTTATTACTATCAGCCAAAAGATAACTTGGACTCTACCCGAGCCTTACTCAGGCAAATCTCTCACTAAAGTAAAATTTTGAAGGGATTAGGATATTGACTGAATAATCACAAAGGGCCCAACTCTATCACCCTTACTCGCACTGAGTAGTACCTTACTCCACAAGCAGTACCACTAATGCTCACAAATTAAGGTATTTCTCAATATGAATAAAGGCAGAAGAAAGAATGAACATGGGTGATAGTTACCTATGTTCAAAATTACCCACTTTAGTAACAGTTTCATAATGATTTTTGGCACATTATTCCTTTTGTTAAAAACATGGTATTTTGCCATCAAAAAATTAAATTAAAGAGAAAAATGCACTTTAAAATGTTATTATCCCTAGTAATACAAGATGAACAGCAGGCTAAAGTTCAAAGAAAGTTATGAATGATGTTTGGTGGAAACGCTATACAGCAATCAATGGAAATGATTTTCACTTCTTTATCTTATCATTAGTCTTTGTCATGCTGCAGTACTGTAATTATTTGAATGATAGCTTTTCTTTTCTTTAATAAATTCTGCATTAAGTATTTTCAGTTTTATGCTGACACAAAGGAATTAGATGAATTCTTAGGTTTTTCTTTGAGAGAAATTGTAAAAACAGGTGTTGACATTTGCGAGCTATAATACTGAATATAAACCAGATGATTAATTTCAGAGCTAACTGTCTCCTCACCTGCTATACAATATAGTCCCAAACATAACACTTCATTAGGACAGAACGAAGGCTAGGAAAATATAGGTATGAAACAAATAAAAAGAACTTCATTAATGTTCTCCAAAACTAAACATGTGCAGTTAACACAAATTAAACTTCACTCTCACCATGTATTCCAATCCAGATTCCAGAAACCTCCTCATCCCAGCCTACCCTACAAGGATAATTGTCATTATATGTCCAATATAAGCTGCAGACATCCGCTCAGTCGGGCCCTTGAAGAAACACAGTACTACAGATTTCAAAATTTTACAACAGGTAATTAATTGTACAACTGTTTTGTTTGTTGCAATTCTAGTGTCCGACATCAGACACCTTACAACAATTAGGCCTCTAACTGCCTCATCAAGCTACACTATAGGAATCATTCAGATACATGCACAGATCTCAGAAATGTCATTTCAGTGTGGTTGCAATTTTTAAAAGTTCTCTCTTGCAGCCACTCTGCAGTGGGCGTCAGTTGGGTTTTATTAATCAAAGCTGTGTTCACGTCCAACAACGTTCACACAATTCAGAAAAAATATACCTTATGTTTAAAAAAAAAAAAACTCAGTGGAAAAAATTTAGACTTTAAAATTACTGAGTTATTTTTACAGTCAAGATATGGGGGTGGGAAGGAACCTGTGTATAATTAGTAAGACCGATCTGTTGGGATTTCTTTATAAAATATTACTCAATCACCACCACCTTCTCTAGGTCACTAGCAAAGCAAGCCATGTTAACAAAGACAATGAAAGATCAGTCACTGCATTCCTGTCACCCTATGCTGCATCATGATATTTGTGTCATGAAGTTGCATCAGTATGCAATCCTGTTGAGTTGCAGTGACTCAGTGTCCTAGCTTATGGTTGGAATAACTTGATCAGAACATAATAATCTAATATTAAGGCATGGCACTGCCATTATTTTGTGACTCTGCTATTCCATCCAGTGACAGTGGCACTCTTCAAGGATGAGCACCTCTCTAGCTTATTACACCTGGTAAAGCAGTACACTTTGTCCGTACATTCAGAGCCTTATCCAATACACATTTAAATCAATGTGACTATTTCCATTCACTTCAGTGGGCATTGGACCAGACACACAGCATGTACCAGAAGCTTTTTTTTTTATTTCAATTTGCAAATATACTCTCCAGGTCTGACTTGATTCTATATGCTTTTCAAAAATGTATTAAAACTCTTGCACAGTGAACTTTTTAATTCATATCTGAAGGCAATTCACTTTGAAGCCCAGGGATTAATGGTCTCCAGTTGAAGAGTCATAATTGATGTTATGAAATTCCATAAGAATGTGGGAGCACTTGCATTCTTTCAGTATTACCCCAACCTCTGTGTCTGGAGGAAATAAATGTTTTAGTTATTTACCACAATCAGATAATTCACAATGGGACAGAACTTTTGATTTTTAATAATAAAAAATAATAATTTATAAAATGAAACCCAATAAGGCATTAGGAGTGTTGTACAATATAGAGATTGTAAAAACTTTACAAAACAATAAGAGAGAAATATGGGTAGAAAGCTCTTACTTAGGGGAAAGGCGAGCACATTTTCCAAAGACTTTTCAGGATTAATAATATGCCTGTTATGTCACACCAAATATGAAGGTGGTCTTTTTTTTTTTTGCATTCTTTAGTGTAAATTAAACCTATGCAGATGCAACTATGTAATTAAAGCTATATTAAGACTGAGGCTGCCTGCAGAGTCTGTCACAGTATGTGCATCATCTCCAAAGCCATTCAGTAAAGCCAGCCAGCCAAGTTCTTTCAGTCACACCAGGGCAAATCCCACTGTCCCAATGGCTTTACTAGGAATATAAATTGTCTTAAGGAAATACAGCAAAATGAACTTCACACCAAATTGTAACAAGGTCAGGTTAATCCTTTGTGTGGATCTTGTGAATCTCTCAAGAAAAAGCCCAGTTTAGAGAGAGAAAGTGAGTGCATTGTGTTAGGAGCAGGTGGAAAGAACAAAACTAAAGAGAAGTTGATATTTGTTCAAGGACACATCTCATTTTTTAAGAGACATCTCTGCAATGTCCTATAGGGGACAGCATATACAATAAAAAAGGGCTAATCTTGCAGTGGACTGTGTGGTGCACTAGAAGAATCAAAGGAGTGGACCCATCATAGCAGATGTGAAGGGAGACATCCTGTCAAAATTCTGCATGCTCCTTATTTACCCTCCTTCATTTCCCGAGGTCTGAGCCTTGTGCCCTTAGGAGGAGGGTGCTAGTTGTGGGAAGAAAGCAGAAGTGGCTCTGGGCAGGCCTCATTGCACCTAAACATAGTCCTCAAACTCTATCACACAACAGCCATCTTGGGAAAAGCAGTACCACCCGGCCAGCTGTTAGAAAAACATAAGATAGGCACCAGACCCAACTAGTAACAAGCAGGATGGGGGACTAGGACTGTCAGCTGCTTCACATGCATATTTCCTCCTGTTTTTTAAATAAAGAAGTCTCTCTAAATGAAGATGTGAGCATGTGAATAAGACACTCCTAGCTTTGACTCACTGAAAAACATGACAAAATAATACAGTAGATATCAGCTCAAGCTTGGGCAAACCTAAGACTTCCGCTCTGTCCATTTATTACAGATCTCCAACAGTTGCCATGACTACACTGCATTAAATGACATTTGAGCACATTCTGAACTGCTTTTAGTTTAAATATGTATAAATCTTTTATATTCTTCATGCAGCTATTGTTTGGGTGTTAGGGCCAGGGTTCCTGTCACAAATGTTCTATCAGACAAATACTATAAGATTCAGCCGTGCTCTATTAATAGAAAAAATTAAAGATTTCAACAGCTATGCTCAATTTAATGTCAATGTTTTTAGGAATAGTAGAAATGGCCAGAATTGAGAGAGTGTGTGATTTTGAGTCAGAGAAGGGAAATCATGGCAGGTTCAAGTTCAAGCTTGAGTCACAGAGGGCACATTGTTGAGTTGGGAAAGTGAGGGGAAAGCTTGAGAACAACATTGCTGGAGATAAGTTGCTCCTGGAATAAAGGAAAATGTGTCATCAGCTAGTGTAGAGCACTTTGCACTGCTGAGAAGGCCAAAGGAGGCATCACCAATGAGAATTGCAGTGGTGGTGACTAAGAATAAGAACAATAAACAGGATGACTGGTCCTGTGCCCTTCATTTCACAAAACTTATTGGGCTACATTTTTAACTCCATTGTGCTCATGTTAGCCTTGGTTTGCACTAGTGGTGGTGAGACCAGAAGCTGCTCCTCTAGCTAATAGTTTGCTCTTGCACTTACTACTGGCTGAGCTTTTAGTAAAATTAAAACTTCACAGAAGTAGGAAAAAAATCTGACTCTTCAGCAGTTGCAAAAAGAGCAACTTACAATTCAAGACTATTGAAATTCTACTTGCTGTATCACAGGCTCATTTGGAACAGTACTGTAAAAAGCTCAGAAGCGAGGCAGAATTTGTACTCATTTCCACTCCTTGGAAAGAAGTTTGGCTGCTTAGATATCCCTTTTTCTGTTGGAGCTGGTGAATACAGTAATGGGTTAGTTGCAAAACTTCTTTAACCAGATACTGTAAAAATAAATTTAAAAAATCAGATCTCTTTATAGTGAGATCTCAAATGCCATTTGTAATGAAGAAGTGAAGTCAAAGAAGTTACTCCAGATTTACACTGGTGTAAATAAGATCGGAATCTGTATCATAGTTCTCAAGGTTTCTACAGATTCTCAAAACATGAAATGTCAAGAGAACAGCATGTCTTCCCAGGTTGCTTTTTAAACTGCAACCTGCTGTATAATCAGATTTCCATTGAAATAAAGATATTGAGTACTGGGAAGATGCTTGGCAAATTCTGACCTCAGCTACGCCCATGCAACCCCAATGACTTCAATGAAGTTACACAGGATAACGGAGGACAGAATTGAGCTCATTTTTGGTAAAGAACCATCAGAGATCATCTCATCCTCAACATTCTTCTATGCTAATAGGGCACTGGATTTAACAAGTGCTCCTAAGGAGTCCATTTGATTTCCTTTTGTGTTTTCATAATCTGAGTCCAAAGTTAATCACAAAATTTCTCATGAGCATGAAGGAGAGTACAGTGATCTACATGACAGAGAACCACCACAACAGTCTTTGGGGAGGGTACTGGGTGCTTGCTCCCTACAGTATAGGCCACAGGCCCTGCTTCCAAACTTGGCAGATCCCTGGGGATCCATGGATGGAGTCATCCACGAAGAAACTGCATCTCCATACAGTCTCCTAGTGGCTCCCCGAGCTCCCTGGCACCTCCCTAGCCCACCTACTCTCCAAACCTTCCACCAATACAGACCCCAGACCTGCAGGACACTTTTTGTAGGCTTCAGTTGGGCTTCACTTTCTGTGGTGGAGGAGGGAGACCCACATATGGAGGGTCCTGACTGTACTCACACTTCGGGGGGGACAATCTGGGTCAATAATATTTGACACTAACATAACACATGACATCTGACTACTCAATGTCCTTTAAAACATTATGGGCCAAATCCTGCAATGTGCCCCCCACTCCCATTGAAAGGAATGGGAGTTTAGGGTAGAGCTGGGAGAATGACAGATTTATTGATTAGTTAGCAACTCCAAAAATAAAACAAAAAATTAAAAATAAATTTCAGGTCAAACTGAAACTGATTTTTTTCTAAATTTTAGTGAATCAAAAAGTTTAAAAAATAATTGTTTTGGGCTGAACACGTTTTCTTTGACCCACAATTAAAAATCGAAACAATTATTCATGTTCATCTCTTAAAATAAAATTAAAGGAAATGTCAAAACAAAAAGCTAATCTGAATAGAAAAATAGAAGCATTTAGTTTTAAAACTGTCAAAGCAAAGTATTTCAATTTTTTCAGACTTTTTGTAAACCAAAACAATTTGGCAAAATCATACAAATTTGCAAAATGTCTCAGTTGCTGAATTTGCATTTTTTTCCAAAAAAAATTCTGTTGAAAATTTTAATCCAGCCCTAGTGTGGGGTTCTTAGCATCTTGCAGGAAATTCTTCACGCCTTGCAGAGAACTCTGGACCTATTTAATTAATTAAGCCCCTTTACACCCAGAAGATTAAAGTATTTATTGCTTTTCTTTCAGGAAATTATTCACGCCACAAACCAAACAATGAGCTGAAAGTTGTGATGGGAGAGAAATGTTTCCTGACCATATTCTGTTTGATCCTTGCCTGCAGAGCAGTAAGATATATTGATGTCCTTTGCAGTTTTCAGCATATTTGCACTTTCTAGCAATCAACTAAAGAAAGCTGGGGATTCATTTAGATGCTAGGTATGATGCTGAACTATGCAGTTTGTAATTCGGTGAATGCTCTGGGGAATATTCTCATCACACCAAATAGGATTTATTCTTGTAGGTATTCTGTGCACCAAAGAATATGCAGGGAGACTGGAGAGAAGTGCAAATCAACTGGGATGTGGGAAGAATACCCATGCAAAAGGACTAGCCAGAAAGCACACCAGAGGTTCACCTCCTCTCTTTGTTATAGAACAGTTCACATTGATGAGCTCAAAGGGGGCTGCCTAATCCCACTGTTAGCAGATCCAGGCTTTGGATAAAGTCAGTCCCTAGCCCTTTTGCCTGCAGATATAACCTTGGACACATAATGCAATACAAACCAACTGTAAGATGAAAGGAATATGAAACTAGGCTACACTTCCTCAGGAGAAGCTTGGAGAGACTCAAAGATTCCCCCTCCCTCCCCATACACACACACGTACTATAACGTAAAACCAGCCTCTTGTTAGTGTTGTCAGTACAACATGTCACTGACTGTGTGCACCAGCTCTGATCAGCTGTAGCAATTCCAAATTTAGTATCAAAAAGAAAGGTAAATGCAGAATGTATATTAGGAGCTGCTGATTCTGAAGTCCCCAGAAAAGAAAATTTTTACTTCTAATCAACCTTTTCTTGGCATTTCCAAAACAAATAAGGATTCAGATGGCTGATGGGTCTGCTCACAGTAGGGTTAGGCCTGAAAAGGCAAGTTTGGTGTATGGAACTCTATGTGAACTCAGATATTGATAGTGGTGACAAAGTTATCATCGGAAACAGTTCTCTAAGCTGTACGGCAACTCAACATGAATGAGTTTTGAGTTAGTACGGTCTTTTCTTCACCCCAGTAGAAAATGATAAAGTATAATATTAGACCCCTATGTATATTTAGGTACATACTAATGTCCATTGGGCTAAGATATTGATTCTCTGATTTTGTGCTTCAAATTTTCCTTAAATGATTTCATGGTTCTTAAACTTTAGAAATAACTGTAACTGATAGAAAAAGTGATTAAACACTGATGTGGGGTTTCCACTGACTTTGCTTATACTTCTCCAGATATAATTCAAGACATCATTCAATAAATGCATTGTTTGAGTAAACATTTCCTCTCAGGCATGTGGAATTTCCATTTAAATTAATCAAGGTAACCTGTATACGAACAACGCTATATTACCATGTTCAAAAATTCGTTAGAATAAGGCCCAAATCACAGTCACTGCACCAAGCTCAAGGAAAGCTAAGAATAAGAGGTCCTGCAGCTGTAAGTAAGAGGCTTGGAAGGGCCAGCCTGAAGAATGCAGTAACCTCTATCAGAGTTTCTCCCATAAGGTGGGGTTAGCTGGTGGATCTATGAAGCCATAGATACACTTGCCACAGCCACAAATTTCCACTGTGTGCCAGTGAGGAAAGAGGATGGTTTCATAGTGCACAGAGCATGTGGACCTCCAGTGTGGACTCCCAGTGCCATGGCCTTTTCCTCTCCCATAGAGCAGAACTGCATCATCTGTCTCTCAGGTGGTGACTGCAGACAGCGGGAGCAGGCTATGCCCCCAAATGCATTTTACTTAATTATGTCTCATACTGAATATGTGCATTTTCTGCTATATGATCCAGAGTAAAAGGCAGTGTAGGATGATGAGTTTTTTGTTAGCAAATATAAAGTAATGCTTGCTGTAAAACTTCAAAGAAAATACACCAGTTATGCTCATGTTTCATTCTTCCCTGTATTTTTTTTCATTCTGTTTTCCTTCCAAACTTGCTTTCGATGGCTGCTGTAGCATTTTAAGTAGACACAATCAATTCCCTCCAGAGCAAAGGCAAGTACTATAAACAGCACTGCATGGCTCAAGGGATGTTCAGCAAATGTGTTCAATCAACACTTGCTCCTCCTGGAATATAGAGGATGTGTCTTTGCATCACATTCAGCCATTGTCCAGTGTTTGAGCAGCACGGCACGCTCTTGCTGTGCCACAAGATCATCCCTAGACTACCTGGTTTGGGGGGTAGAGGTGAGGGGCAGATACATTTTAAACCATATTGTGATATCCAGTTTTCCTACTACTTAGTTTACATCAGAAAACTTACAGCTACTTTAAATGTGCAAGTTACAGAGAGTGATTGTGTGAAACTGGACATGATTATGGGGAGGCAACTTTAATTTCCTGTGCCAGAGCTCTTAATTCTATAAAATTATGTTAATTGTTCTCAATGGCATAAAGTTTTTACTGATTAAATGAATAAATTTTTCTATTTCATAACATGAGCTCTTCTTCCTGTGGATGAATAAAATATCAAACTTGATTTAATTATAATTGAAAATACCAAGCTGCTTATATGCATAAAATTAATTAGTACATGGACTCACACACTGCTTAAAAAGGTAATGTATCAGCATAGTGCTGGACAACTATTCTAGTTCCAAATATGCATTAAAAATTAGGATCCTTGAGAATGTGGCCAAAAATATATTTCAGAGCTATGGTCCCGGTCCTGCAAACCTTCACCTGTATTAGTAATTTTATTAATGTGAGTAGTCCCATAGACTTCAGTGAGACTACTGGAGTGTGTAAGTGTTTGTAGGACTGATCTCTTAAATTGTAAAAGTAAATACCCACTTCAGTAATGAGGCAAAAAAAAAAAAGATGAGAAAGGCAGTGGTTTATTGTCCGTATTGTGTTAATAATTGAATTATTTGGGTAAATATGGATCACTTATAATAAACTGATAAAATGAGCCAAAACTAAACCCCAGATCCAAATACCCTTTACATTTGCAGAAGTTTGAAATCTAAATCAGAATTCACAAATGTTAGGGGAAATATAATAGTACCCAAATCAGCTTGTCTAGATAATCTGCATCCTACAGAATTAAGGGAATTATCTAGTGAATTTACTGTACCACTGACAGAGATTTTTGAAATAGATAACATTTAGATACTATGACAAATGCCTTAGATTAGAAAAACAGATACAAAAAATTGGAGATATCAAAAGACTGAAGAAAACCGAATGTAATACTTATTATTAATTTAAAAAGAAAAGGAATGAATACCTTGTTCTTATATAGGATTTGCAGACATAGATCTCAAAGCACTTTAGGAGGTCAGTATCATTATCCTCACTGATTTTAGAGATGGGGAAACTGAGGCACAGAGAGTTGAAATGACTAGCCGAAAGTCACCTTGAGGCCAGCAATACCCATCTAATGCTAACATTGCAATGTTCAAAATAATGAAACAAATATTAAGAGGAGAAAAAAAAAAACACTAAATCTCCGAGGGTAACTCAACCAGGAGCAGAGATATAAGGAGCACAGAAATTTTGTTTCACAAGGAATTTTGAGTTTCAAAATTTGGCTTCAGGGCCGGCTCTAGCGTTTTTGCCGCCCCAAGCACACACAAAAAAACCCCCACAAAAACGCCGCGATCACGATCAGCGGCAATTCGGTGGCAGGTCCTTCGCTCTGAGAGGGAGTGACAGCCCTGCCGTCGAATTGCTGCCGAACGGCCGGACATGCTGCTCCCCTCTTCATTGGCCGCCCCAGGCACCTGCTTACTAGGCTGGTGCTTGGAGCTGGCCCTGTTTGGCTTTATTCCAAATCTGAACAAAAACTTAAAATTTCAAACTTCTCTGAAAGAAAATTTTTAAAAAATTCATTTCAGATCTACCAAAACATTTTGTTTAAAATTTCATCATTTAAAAACAAACATTGAAAGCTTGCATTCCCAAAATGTCAAAACAGGACATTTTGATATAGTTGTAACTTTTCACTTCCCCACCCCAACTTTTTTCCTCAAACAAAATTCTAACAAAATCAACTCAATTTCACAAAGCATTCTGATTTCTGGAATATGGCTTCCATTGAATTTTCTTTGACCAACTCTAACCATAAGCAATAAATTGTACAAGTTATAAAGAATATATCTGGCTAATCAAACCTGTCTGCTGCTTTTTTTTTTTTTACATAATTAGTGGGTGACAGGAATACAGACATATGTTTGCATTTTAATATAGTATTTGACAGTTTGTGTTCCAAAATCATACTTGAAAAATGTATCTATGTTAGTTTGGATAGGAATGCTACTACATGGATTGAAAACTAGCTAAAAGAGGGGAATCTTGAGTAAGGGTAGGGAGCTTATTTTACCTTTATTTGGCACTCGTGTGACTGCTTGCAATACTGTGTCCAGTTCTGGTGTCCACAATTCAAGAGAGATGTTGAAGAGGTCTCAGAGAAGAGTTGTGAGAATGATAAAAGGATTAGAAAATATGCCATATAGTGAGACACTCAAGGAGCTCAATCTATTTAGCTTAACAAAGAGAAAGTTAAAGGATGTCTTGATCACAGTTTATAAGTACATTCCTGGGGAACAAAAGTGTGATAATCATCTCTTCAATCTAGCAGACAAAGATATAACAAATCCCAGGGACTGGAAGTTGAAACTAGGCTGCCATAGGGTATATAGAACCCATTCTACCATAGCCACTAAAGGGTTAACAGGTAGACTATCTCCTCAGCTGTGGTTAATTGCTGGACCAACAACAGCTGGTGGATAAGACCCTGCAAATCAGAAAAGAGAGATGGCTGCTAGAGAGACTCCTGAGAGAAAATTCCTTCAGCAGCAGACTGGAAAGAAGCTGACTAGGAAATCAGACTTCCAGAGAGGAAGAATCCGAGAATGTAAGTCTGGAGAAGGCCTTCAAGAGAGGCAAAGTGGGAAGCAGCAAGGGATTGTGAGAGAACAGTCCCATCTGCTTAATGCAGGGTCCCTGGGCTGGAACCCAGATGAGTAGCAGGTCTGGGTTCCCCAACCATCTCTAGCAAAGTGGATAGTAAAATGCCTTAGAACAAAGGGGTCAAGACTACACAGGAGCCTGGCATTAATTAGCCTTTGCTAGAGTCACTGGACTCCTAGCCTACTAGACTCTTTATCGTCCCAGAAGGGAAAAGACTATAAATGACATAGCTGAAGGGCTGGGATCATAGAGAAAACCACGCAGCACAGGGCCAAAATGACTGTTGATGGAAACTGAGGCAGAGTCACCATGACAACACATAGTTAAAAGAGGGCATTGGCTGGCAAAGACTGGATATAAGGCATGCATTTTTAAAAGTGAAGGTAATTAACATGTTCTTGGTGAGGTACTAAAATTACGTCCAGTCTTATCTGACATCTTATTAATAACTTTGAAGGTCAACTGGCAGATGATAAACTAGGAGGAGTTGCAGCCTCCACTGAGAACAAAGAACCAATACAGAGAGGCTGGAGAGACTAGAAACATGGGCAGAAAATAACAATCTGAGATTTGATTTGGAAAAATTAAAACTAACACATGAGGAAAAAGTCATCTGCAATTCAGATATTCAATAGGAGAAAGGAATTTGGGGAGCAGTAACACCGAAAGGGACCTAGGGAGATACTAGAGAGTAACTTAGATACAAGTTTGCAGTGTGACGTAGCTGACAAAAAGCCAATGTAATTTTAGGTTGCATAGGCAAAGGCATGTCAGGAAGCAGAGATAATAGTCCCTCTACAGCTCTTGTGCAAGTGCAACTGGAATATTGTGCGCCATTCTGGGCATCACATTTCCAGCAAGATCAAATCATTGGAGAGAGTTCAGAGAACAGCAAAAAAATGAACTGGAGGGAGTGACCTATAAGGAACTAAATATGTACTGCTTCACTAAACTGCAACTACGGAGGATTCATTATAAAAGTCTACAAATAACTGAAGGGTGTTACTATCCAGGACAGAGGGGAATGTAATGTGGTACAGGTAACTATAAGAGCAATGGGATGAAAATTAAAAAGGGAGAAATCTGTGTGACATTGCAGTTCATATGCTTTATGAATATGATATAACTGGAATATGCTTTATGCTAAATACCCCTTTTATGGTGTCATTAGAAAGCTGACAGTCCCAAGGGGATCTCTGTGACCGAACCCATCACAATCTGGGCTTATAATCAAGAAAATCTTCCTGACAATTAGATACATTAGGTTGTAGGATAGTCTCCTTATGGAAGTAGTGAAAGACTGATCACAGAAGATTCCAAAGAAATTAATAGGTTTCCCCCCCATCTTCAACTTCTGTTTCTATAGCTGACATGGGACTCCATTCTACATATACCATGATTCACTGGCCAACAACATTTTTTGTAATCTAAAAAAAGTCTCCACTATAAGGAGATATGACAAAATAGTTTATTTTATTAACCAGCATTACTTCCCTTTAAACTGGCAACAGCTTCTTGCCAAAATGCTACCTCTATTCCCTAATACTATCCCAACACAAAAACAAAACTGATAGGTCATTTTTCTTCATTTATCTTGTATTTGTCCAACTACCTTTCTCGGTCTCATTATTTTAGTGGATTAGGGATTAATTATCACAGGATCTGAGCCCTGTTGAACTATCACTTTACATCCCTGAAATCCATTAAGGAAAGTTGGCGCAGGGCCATTCTTAGACCCAGGTACTTATGCTGCTTTTATTTCTCAGAGCTGAGTCTCATTTATATCTCAAATTTCTCATTTCTCTGGTAATCTTCCATGTTTGCAGAAGATATTTGCTGCTAATCCCCAGTAGTATTTCAGTAAAAAAGAGAAGTACATAACAAAAAACAGTAGACTACATAGTGCTACTCTTTTGGTCATCTCTCCACACACACCAGGTGACTGGCAATACCAGTGCATAGAGATTTCACATTTGCTCAGTAGCAATAATTCAGCTACTTAACCAGATATATAGAGAGAGACATGAACACAACATACGTTTATCCACATGATGCAGAGTAACTCTTCCGCTAAAATTTAAGGTATGCTTACTTTGATTCCTTTGCTAGAAATGAAGTAGTAACTCTTCTATTGATAAATGTAACAATAATTTAATTATGAACTTATTAAGTCTGATATTTAAAGATACAAAAGCTTGTCTTTGCTGGAGCTACAGCAAACTTCTCTAACATGTTTATAACATGGTGTGGTACATAGGACATTCACCTGAGAGATGCTGAGCAACTAAAACTGAAGTCATAGATATTGAAGTCAATGAGAGTTGCAGGTGCTCTTCCCCTTTCACAATCAGCCCAGCAGGGCCTAATTGAAAACTTGTTGAGGTCAATGGAAAGACTTCCATTGACTTCAACGGGCTTTGAATCAGGCCTGGAGAAACATACTGCAGTCCTGAAAAGGGTGTAACTTACTTCATTCTGTGCCTTCAACCAGCTCCACTGGCCAGTACACTGGAAGCAGGAGTCATGGCTTTGCCTGCTCCCAATACTTGAATGCTCCATATTGTCCATTTCCTCACATGCATAGTACCACTGGAGTCAACGAACCACTCATAGTTTATAATGTTAAGCTTGTGCTTAAGTCTGTGGACAGTTGGGGCCAAAGATTTCACTGACTTCAATAGGGAACTGTGTTTTAAGAATGTGTCAGGAATTTGAAAAACCAAAAATTCTGTATATTCATCTGGAAGGAGAAATGTTTGGCTGGGAGGGAGGGAGGCTAACTCTAAAGGCGGGGAAATATCCCTACAAATAATAGAGTCATAAGTTTCTGATAAAAAAGTGTTGATCTATGGAGCTATTATACACTTGTTTTTAAAAGTATCATGATTCATGAATCTGAGGCTACTTGCTAACTGAAGAAAGTAAACATTTGTGTTTTATACAGGCACTTCATAGTAGTCTCCTGCTGAGATTACAAAGAATATTATTCATTTTAACAGAAAGGAAAGAAAAAATATAAAAGAATCTACATTAGCTGGTGGTTTACAAGTAAAACAGGCTTGCTCAATGCCCTTCACAAACATTTGGACTGAATGGATAGCTCACAATGCTGGTTTAAACCCTCCAGGGGACTTGCTGCTAGAAAAAGGTAAGGCACCTCATTTTGAAGCTTTAAAAAACGAAATAATTAATATTTCACATTTATGTTCCTTATATTGTCAGACTAGTCATGGCGGTTTTAATTATTATTCTTCATGTTTTTTAACTGTCTGTCTACAAATGCAATATTTAAGAGCCACGTAAATTATTCAACAAATTGGCCCTCATGATACAATTTTGTAGTTGAAGTTGTGAATATTGGCTCTATACTGTCTGTATTTCAAACTTATGCTATGCTTTTGGGTGACGTCCTGGACAAGTTGGTGTTAGCTCTGCCTAGCCTGCTTGATGGCCCATTAAGAACCATCAGCTATACAACTGACCCATGGAGAGAAGGCAAATACGCCTTGTAACTCAGCAAAATATGCAGGAACTTGCCCATGTGACTCCAGACTCCATTTTGCTGTAATTTTCCACAAAGAGGTGTTCTTACACCTGGAAAAGACTATATAAGGCTGATGCCCAATCTCCATCTTGTCTTCAGTCCTGCTTCTTACCTCTGGAGGGACTTTGCTATGAATGGAAGCTCTACACAAAGGACTGATGACCCATCCCAGCTGGGGATGTATTCCAGAGACTCTATTTGAACCTGCAGTTTATTCTATCTCTGCTGCAAGCCTGAACTAAGAACTTTGCCATTACTGTATGTAATTGATTCCATTTAACCAATTCTAACTCTCATCTATATCTTTTTCCTTTTATGAATAAACCTTTAGATTTTAGATTCTAAAGGATTGGCAACAGCGTGATTTGAGGGTAAGATCTGATTTGTATATTGACCTGGATCTGGGGCTTGGTCCTATGGGATCAGGAGAACCTTTTTTCTTTTATTGTGGTATTGGTTTCCATAACCATTTGTCCCCATAACGAGTGGCACTGGTGGTGATACTGGGAAACTGGAGTGTCTAAGGGAATTGCTGGTGTGACTTGTGATTAGCGAGTGGGGTGAGACCAAAGTCCTCTTAGTCTGGCTGGTTTGGTTTGCCTTAGAGGCGGAAAAACCCCAGCCTAGGGCTGTAACTGCCCTGTTTTTAGCAATTTGTCCTGAATTGGCACTCTCAGTTGGGTCCCGCCAGAACTGCATTGTCACAGTGCATTTTTAAGTGCCCACTTAAAAATCAGTTACTGGGGTCTTATCTACACTTAAATATGACAGATATATTCTTAACTCTCCATGGGCCAAATGCAGGACACAATTGTAGAATGCTGACCCAAAGTGGCAAATCCTACCTGCTTTACACAAGCAAGTAACCCCACTGGCTTCAGCAGGTTACTGCAAGCACAATTTGTCCAAAAATTGAGAAAATGAAAAAATTATTAGTGCAAGAAGCTTAAAATGATGTTGGTTTCATTTCTTGAGAATTATTTTTTCTATTGCCACAGTTTCATTACTCAATATTTCAGATGTAAAGAATGACAAACAGGAGAGAACTCTACATTTGCAGGGACAGAGACAGAAGTAAATAGCAGGGAGTCCCTTTAATAAGTGACATTTGAGAAGTATGTACCTGGACAATTTGATATATGTAGCTATGTAGGCCCCAGTTCTACAAAGACTTACACAAATGCTTAAATTTTTGCACTGGGAGTAGTATTGCAACAGAAATGTATACATTTGACAATGCATAAACTACAGTATGTGTGTAAGTCTTTGTAGTATTGGAGCCCTTTCTAATTATTATCTTTTATGTTATTCAGCCAGATTCCACAACCCACATTATAATGACTAGCACCTTACTCTGCAAGTACTTCCACTGAATGCAACCACTTTCAGAGTGAAGTATTTTTCATTGTGAGCAAGGGTGGCAGATTGGCTCCTCCCTTACATTTCTAAGATTTGGTCTACACTTAAAAATTAGATCAACCTAGGTACACTGCTCAGAGCTATGAAAAATTTGGCACTATGTGCCACATAGTTAGGTCAATCTAACCCTGATGTAAATGCAGCTAGGTCAACAGAAACAAATTCTTTGGTTGTCCTACGTACCGTCTCCTGAAGAAGTGACTTAACTACATCAACTGAAAAGCCCCTTCCGTGATGTACGAAGCATCTACACTACCACACTGTAGTGGCACAGCTGCAATATCATAGCTCTCCTGATTTCATGTAGACATATGCTAGGAGTCTGCTCTTTGCAGAAGCAGATGCCATTTTGTGAAGCAGAGCTGATTCAACATGTTACAGGAAAATGCACTTTGTTCTCTCTAAGAAACTTTTCTTCGTCCTTTCTCAACTCGTTGTTTTTCCTTAATCTAATATAAAATCCATTCAGACAGAATGTATGTTTGTTTTTACATATAACAGGAATAATGAGTAAATTAAATATAGACTGTCAATCTAAACTTTCCATATCTTTTTTGTTTTGGCTTGAGGCAGAGTCTTAGAATTTATGGTAGCTGTAATTTCTCACTTCTCACTCAATAACAAAAAAGTACAATAGTTCTAAAAATGTTAAAGTGAATTATTTATATTATAAATGGATCTTTTAGAAAAGTTGTAGCTTATTATGCAAATATATATTTACATAATGTTCAAAAGCATGTATTATTTACATGGTAGACTATAATGGCTTATTTGGAGCCATTAAAGTGCACTCTCTAGGCCAGATCCTGCCTCAAATACCACAGCCCCACAATTCCCTCCATTAGCATTTATATTTGTGTACATATAGCCAAGAGTGGAATTTGGCCACTTGAGTTTTTACCCAACAAAGGACAGCGGCTCCTTCAGAGCCATTCATTGCACACACCTGAAACACTGTAACCATTTTTTCATTCCAACGTCTTAACAGATCAAACACATTTCTGTAATGTTTATATTATATATATTTTTCAGGCCACACTGTCCCCTGGAGCAAATGATAAACCATGGAAAAGAGGAGTTTAAAAATGGAAATGCTGACAGACACTCAAGGACTTGCAGCACTAGGGCTTATATAGTGCGCATAAGGAAACACAAAGGTGAATGGGTTAAATTAAAAATTAGGCTTGGGGCTTGTCTATGCAGGGACACTTAAGCAGGGGGGGCTCCAGGCACCAGCGCAGCAAGCGCATGCCTGGGGCGGCAAGCCGCAGGGGGCAGCATGCTGGTCGCCATCAGGGCAGCATTCAGGCAGCCTTCGGCGGCATGCCTGCGGGAGGTCTGCCGGTCCCACAGCTTCAGCAACAATTTGGCGGTGGGTATCCCAAAGGCACGGGACTGGTAGATCACCCGCAGAAATACCGCCGAATCCGCGTGACCAGCGGACTGCCCGCAGGCGTGCCGCCGAAGGCCGCCTGACTGCCAGGCTTGGGGCGGCAAAAAACATAGACCCGCCCCTGCACTTAAGGTACATCTACTCAGGGATAAAATACCCACCGCACAGCTGCTGCTGGCTTGAGTCAGCTGACTTGGGCTCACAGGGCTTGGGCTGCAGAGTTAAAAATCACTGCGTAGACATTTGGGCTCTGGCTATCTACACAGTTTTGTTTTTGTTTTTTAAGCCTCTGAGTAGAGTTCCGTGAGCCTGAGTCAGCTGACCCAGGCTAGCCATGGGTTTTTGAATCGTGTGTAGACATAGCCTCAGGAAACTTAATCCAAATTAATTAAAGGTGTGCATTTAAAGTGGATTAGTTAAACTGCTTTAAACCTGTGTGGACACTCTCATTCAAAATTAAAGTGGGCTTAATTAAATTTAGCTATATGTGAATTAAGCAAAACTTTAGGCTACTTTAATTATGAATGAGTGTCCACACCAGCGTTCAATATAGTTTAGTTAATTTGGATTAATTTTCCTAAATCTCCATGTAGACAAGCCCGTTGTCCTTTGCAGTGAACAGAAGTAAATCTCGAGTGTGTCATTCTTGTACTCAAGTTTTAAAACGTTGGGATGGGGAGAGAGAATGGGTATATCAAAAAAAAGTCAGGACTAAGCATGATACATATCATGGTAATAAGTGCTTAGCTAGGTATTTTCTTCTTACATCTTAATCCTGTTGCTGAGTAAGAATAACGGGGTAGCTGCTCCACAGCATGCTTATTAATGCAGGACACCATAAAGCTTAAGTGTATTGACCAAAGGGATACCTGCTTTTAAAAAAAACTTTTCCCTAATTGCTTGGGTTTGCTTTGGGAATTCTGTAAATACACCAATGTACTGCCCATATTTATTACAGCCACACAATACGCTCACATTTATTCACAGTCTATAATATCCACAAGGTCATGGAAGGCAATTTTAATTTATAAAAGATCTAGTGCCAACAGGGTGAAGAGCCTGATGCACTCTTATGAGTCAAAGAAGCAGGACCCTATCTTGTGCAAACATGCAGCAAAATGCAAACTCACTACCATACATCCAGCTGATGTGAAGGAATTGTTGGCCTTTATGCAAGTCAGAGATTTACAGCTTTACCATGACAGCAAAAAACCTCCCCAAAATGACTCCTTATTGAAACTAAAAACAAAAGTAATTGACATGTCTTTGAACTATACACTCCTTCATAGTGCAAGCAAAAAAGATATTTCAGTGATAGGTATGCATTATATGCTCTAATTAATACACTGAAACTGGCAAAAATGCTCATGGTGGCAGATTGGATACTCCAGACAAGAAAGATAATATTCCAGATTTCAAATCCTGCACTGAAGAATACCATTATTATTTGGACAGCATAAATTGTCCTCTATATACAATTAAAATCTTGCCACAACCTATTTGCTAGGTGCTTAGCTAGTTCTGCAATTTTATATGTCTCTAGTAAGCCTTGCACATTGGCCCTGCAGTGGGCAAAGCGAATCTGAAGAAAATGAATTGCTTTGAAAGAGATTTCCTCCCTCCCCCAGATGTCCAAGATGATCCCAAAAAAGCCAAGGGGCGGGAGGGTGGAAGACATCATGTGGATTTGCTTATCAATATTCTACTCTTCCTTTGACTTTTATAAATGTTTCTTTTGTGGGTCTCCCAAAGTGATATTGCCAAGGACTGATGGCAATCATCCTGAATGTCATCTCTACGCTCAAAGTGAACATCACTAGACTGACTCCTGAACATATTTAGTTGAGCCCTAGATGTCACAGAAAATAAATTCATTGTCATACATGGTTACAAATGGTTTTGTAAGTTCAATATCTATGGTTCCAGGAAGCAACCTGTCACTATTCTACATTTCACAGAACCGGTGCAGGGGTTTCTGAACACGGTCTCAGGACTAGTAGTGAGAGCACTGAGTCACACATTCCAGCCATAAAAGCTCTAGAGCCTATTGCTGAGTCATGGGACAAAACTGTCCCCTCAAGTCCATATAAATATAAATTAAGGGAGATATCCTATCTCCTAGAACTGGAAGGGACCTTGAAAGATCATTGAGTCCAGCTGCCTGCCTTTACTAGCAGGCCCAAGTACTGATTTTGCCCCAGATCCCTAAGTGGCCCCCTCAAGGATTGAACTCACAACGCTGGGTTTAGCAGGCAATGCTCAAACCACTGAGCTATCACTCTCCCCCCTCCCCATAGTATGTCATTAGTGCTCCTCTGTTTTAGTCTACTAATTTCCTGGACCGTCCCTTAGGATTCAATACTTTTGATGACCACAGCCGCTAGTACTAACGGAGAGATGCCATTAAACATGGAACAGTACAGGAGGTGGATTCTCCAAAGATAATATGAGGCTAGACTGCAGCCAAACAACCACATGGGAACCTTAAAGGACTTTCAACATCAAAAACTTGAAAGGAGGAAGGAAAAAACAAGGGGTCATAAATCTTAAACATGGGACTTAGCTGGCCAAAACAAAAGATAACTGCAGTAGTTGAGCATGGACTTAAAAACGGAGTGTGACACTTACCCCACTTAACTCAATGGAAAACTCCCATTGACTTCAATGGGACCAGAGTACTTGCCTGCATTTGAGCAGTTCTTGGTCCTCCTGGCAAAGCCTTTGAAATGTTGGTTGAGTGAGAGGAATGAATTAAAAAGACATTTTCATGAGTTTCCATGTCTGGCCATCTCTCCATAACATATGTCAACAGAGCTGAGATAAAAGCCCTTCTGCAGACCATCCCAGTTTTTCTGGATGAATAATTCAGTCTTTTTGCTAAGCCAAGGTCTATAGCACTCAATGTTCTCAGCAGTGCTTAAGGCAGAAACTCTTATGGAGGTGAACATAACCCTCAATGTGGAAAAATAAAGCTCAGAGGGAAAACTTGCCTTTCTATAATCATATTTGCATCTTTTGTATAGGCTGCCAAACCTCAAACTAGTGCAAACAACAGAGAGAGAGGTTTGGGTTGTTTTACACAAACAATGCATCAGGTCTGTGCAATGAATATAACACAAATTATTTTCTAAATATAAATGGGTGTCACAATCCTTCATAGCTATGGCTTCAGTATAAATTAAAACAGACTGATGGGAGGGGAAATATTCTGTAGCAAGATAGTAAAGGATTCTGTGTTTATTGGTTGGACTGGTGGCTAGAGGTCAGGACTCTTAGGCCTTGGCTACACTTACCAGCTAGTTCGACGGCTGGAAATCGAAGTTCTGGGTTCGACTTATCGCGTCTAGTCTGGACGCGATAAGTCGAACCCGGAAGTGCTTGCCGTCGACTGCGGTACTCCAGCTCGGCGAGAGGAGTACCGCGGAGTCGACGGGGGAGCCTGCCTGCCGCGTGTGGACCAAGGTAAGTTCGAACTAAGGTACTTCGACTTCAGCTACGTTATTCACGTAGCTGAAGTTGCGTACCTTAGTTCGAATTAGGGGGGGTAGTGTAGACCAAGCCTTAGGTTCTATTGCCAGACCTTCCACTGACTCACTGTGTGACTTTGGGTATTATCAAAATAAAATGTAAACCTTAAAGCAGGGATAAGCAATCTATGGCACAGCACTTCTGAAAGGTTGCTGACCCCTGCCTTAAAGGGTCCCTACAAAGCTCAATTAAGTAAGGCTAAGGGATGGTCCCCTTCTCACATGACATCACAAGGGAGGGATGAGGAATAAGGAATATCCTCCTCCCCCCTAGAATGCTTGCGTAAAAGGGGGACCAAAATTGCAGCCACTACATTTAGGGGGGTGCAGGAGCTATTATCAAGTTGATCCCCACAAAAGCAACTTGGTGAAAAGAGGGTAGATGGAGTGGAAAATATGTAAAGCTGGCCTGCAGTGGGGCGGGGAGTATGTATTATAAGCCTTACAGAACTGTTGCATATTGCACTCACCACAGTGCAGGAGACGTTGTGTGGCCTACCATTACCCTGGAACAGTGCAGCTCTCTCTCTCTCATATATATATATATATATATATACACACACACACACACACATACACACTTTAGTCCAATGATTATAACGTACTTGGAGGTCTTTACAATTGCTGGTGCGTTGATTTTTTTCATTGTTGTACAGTAACTGAGTTATTTTGGGAGATTTAGAGATTGTGTGTATGTATACAAGTGGGTGCGCACATGCATACACACACAGAGGCTTGGCAAGATTTATTTTTTAATATCTATAATTGACAATACTGATGTTTATTTTTAAACATTTTTTAAATTTTAATCAATTTAAATTTTCACACTTGTGCAAAATTATGCGGGGAGGGTCCGACAATTATTTAATGAGTGCAGACTTTCAGATGCAAAAAATTAAAGCTTCATTACAGTTAATAAGTTGTCAGCATCCAATGTCAAAAAAAAGTAAATATACTTAAATCAAACTAAAGTTCTCAAACAGCATTTTTCTTACTTGCTTATCTATACATTTTGAGTATTATTGCTGGAAATATTTTTGTCAATTTGTGTGTGTGTGGTGAAATTGACATTTACCCAATATTTACTGATAAAAAATTAATCCTTCCAAACCTCTAAGTACAGCAGTGGCCATTCTGTCTGATGTCTACTGAAATACATTTAAGTGGATTTGTGAGCCTATTTCTGGGATTTTTTGAAAGTTAACAATAATAAAATGAACAGTGAAATGAAATAATGCAGTGTAGACATGAGGAGAATAAAATCAAAATACATTTCAGATATAATCCTAACAAGTCAGATCACTTTAGCTGTTCCATGCCCTCCATTAGCAGAGCAGTTTCCAATTTCGCTGGTTTACTAATTGCTAATCTCACTGCAAGATGCTGACAAACTAAACCCTAGAAAGAACAGTAAGATAGCACTAGTGTCTCAGGGGACCAATCTGTGTGTTGATGCAGGATTCCAATATGAATAATTCAGAAGCTTCCTGTCTGAAAACACTTTTTTAAGATAACTAAGAACTAAGGAAGATTGTATTAACTAAACAGGATTAATAAGGACAACTGTAAATTCTGGGGTTTGTTATCCTGGTTAGAACATGAATTCTTTCTAGCTAAGGCAAGATGGTCATATGCTTAAAGGAAATGGTTGGAAGATCTGGGTTTGGTTTCCAGCTCTGCAAGAGACTTTTGGGTAAATCACTCAGGGTATGTCTACACTATGAAATTAGGTTGATCTTATAGAAGTCGATTTTTAGAAATTGATTTTATACAGTCGATTGTGTATGTCCCCAATAAGCTCATTGAGTCAGCAGAGTGCATCCTCACTACCGTGGATAGCATCGACTCATGGAGCGGTGCACTGTGGGAAGCTATCTCACAGTTCCCGCAGTCTCCGCTGCCCATTGGAATTCTGGGTTAAGCTCCCAATGCCTGATGGGGCAAAAATGTTGGCACGGGTGGTTTTGGGTACATGTCGTCAGTCTCCCCTCTGTCCGTGAAAATAATTGCAGACAATCATTTTGCGCCTTTTTTCCTGGGTTATCCGTGCAGACGCCATAGCACGGCAAGCATGGAGCCTGCTCAGCTCACCGCTGCTGTTGTGAGCATTGTAAACACCTCGCGCATTATACTGCATTATGTGCAGAACCTGGCTAAGAGATGGCAGCACGAGGACGATTGCGAGGAGGACATGGACACAGATGTTCATGAAAGCATGGGATGTGGCAATTGAGACATCATGGCAGCAGTGGAGCTGGTTGATGCAGTGGAACGCCAATTCTGGGCCCAACAAAGCACAGACTGGTGGGACCGCATAGTGTTGCAGGTTTGGGATGATTCCCAGTGGCTGCGAAACTTTCCTGGAACTCTGTGAGTTGCTTTCCTCCATCCTGAAGTGCAGGAATACCAAGATGAGAGGTGCCCTGACAGTTGAGAAGTGAGTGGTGATAGCCATGTGGAAGCTTGCAATGCCTGACTGCTTTCGGTGAGTCGGGAATCAATTTGGAGTGGGCAAATCTACTGAGGGGACTGCTGTGATTCAAGTAGCTAATGCAATCACTGATGTTCTGCTATCAAAGGAGTGACTCCGGGAAATGTGCAAGTCATGGTGGATGGTTTTGCTGCAATGGGTTTCCCTAACTGTGGTGGGGCGATAGACGGAACGCATATCCCTATCTTGGCACTGGACCATCTTGCCAACCAGTACATAAACCACAAGGGGTATTTCTCAATGGTGCTGCAAGCACTGGTGGATCACAAGGGACATTTCACCGAAATCAACATGGGATGGCCGGGAAAGGTGCATGACGCTCACATCTTTAGGAACTCCAGGCTGTTTGAGCAGCTGCAAGAAGGGACTTACTTCCCAGACCAGAAAATTACTGTTGGGGATGTTGAAATGCCAATAGTTATCCTTGGAGACCCAGCCTACCCCTTGTTCCCATGGCTCATGAAGCCATACACAGGCAGCCTGGACAGTAGTAAGGAACTGTTCAATTATAGGCTGAGCAAGTGCAGAATGGTGGTAGAATGTGCCTTTGGATGTTTAAAAGCTTGCTGGCGCTGTTTGCTGACTCGGTTAGATCTCAGCGCAACCAATATTCAGGGACGGAGATGATAGGGGGAGCTCAGAAACATTTGCACCCATGGGGGGATAAAAAGGAAGAGTAAAATTTAAGATGATACATTTCTGAGAACAAAAGGGAGACTCTTTCACTGCGAATCAAACAATTCACAGCAGACAGCACATGTGCTTTCGGTACAAAGTCACATTTTGTCTTTTACATTGAGCGCTTGCCAGTGACACATCACACATAGCTGGGCAACAGAATTCGGTTTCCAGACAGCCATGGGTATGTCAAAGGGTATGTGGGGTTGGCTTCTTCCGCCTTCATAACATGTGGAAATGGTTTCAAACTGAAGCACCCTCCTTTCCCATAGCAAGCAATGCCGGTTGGGTTTGCCATTTAAAAGAAGGGGCTGCGGTTTTTAGGTGGATGTGCAGCACACACCTTCCCCCATCCCTCCGCGTGGCTATTTGGGATGATCCCTTCACCCCTCCCCCTGCCGTGTGGCTATTCTCAGGGATGATCCCTTTTAGCCAAGCGCAAACAGCCCAGCATGAACGGGATCCTTTTACTGTTCCCTTACAAAAATTCCCCTATTTCAACCAGGTGACCATGAATGATATCACTCTCCTGAGGCTAACACAGAAAGATATAGACTAAATGTTGCTTGAATGCGACCAAAACCCAGGACCATTTGCTGCCATGCTTTGTGCTGCAATGATTCCAGACTACTTGCTACTGGCTTGGGGTGGTAAAGTGTCCTACCGTGGAGGATGAATTAAGGCAGCCCTCCCCAGAAACCTTCTGCAAAGGCTTTCAGAGTACCTCCAGGAGAGCTTCACGGAGATGTCCCTGGAGGATTCCCGCTCCATCCCCAGACACATTAACAGACTTTTCCAGTAGCTGTACTGGCCGCGAATGCATCCCAAGTCTTCAGGGCAAATCAAACATTAAACACTATTGCTTTTAAATCTTGTACTGTAGTTACAAATGTACACTCACCAGAGGTGTCTTCTCCACCTTCAGGGTCGGGGATCCCGCCTTGGGAGGGTATTGGCTCCAGGGTGATGAAAAGGTCCTGGCTGCCGGGGAGAACGGATTCACCACTTGCCTGCTGTGCATTCTCCTCCTCCTCATCCACAAAATCCTCCTCCATGTTGCCTGAGACTCCCCCCTTTCACATGTCCATGGACGGTGGTGGGGTAGTGGTAGGGTCGCCCCCTAGAATGCCATGCAGCTGATCATAGAAGCTGTATGTATGGGGCTCTGACCCAGAGCAACCGTTTGCCTCCTTTGTCTTTTGGTAGGCTTGCCTGAGCTCCTTGACTTTCACACGGCGCAGCTGTGTGTCCCTGTTGTAGCCTCTGTCCATCATGCCCTGTGCGATTTTGGCATATATATTAGCATTTCTTCTTTTTGATCGGAGTTCTGCCTGCACAGATTTTTCTTCCCATACAGCAATCAGATCCAGTGTCTCCCGTTCGCTCCATGCTGGAGCTCATTTGCGATTCTGGGACTGCATGGTCACCTGTGCTGCTGAGCTTGCCACACTCAACAAACAGGAAATTAAATTCAAAAGTTCCTGGGGCTTTTCCTGTGTACCTACCTAGTGCACCAGAGTTGAAAGTGCTGTCCAGAGCGGTCACATTGGAGCACTCTGAGATAGCTCCCGGAGGCCAATAACGTCGATTTGCGTCCACACTACCCCAAATTCAACCCAGCTAGGTCGATTTTAGCGCTACTCCCCTCGCCAGGGAGGAGTACAGAAGTCGATTTTAAGAGCTCTTTAGGTTGACAGAATGGGGTTGTTTGTGTAGACGCATTCATTATAAAATTGACCTAACGCGGCTAAATTTGACCTAACCCTGTAGTGTAGACTAGGGCTCAGTGTCTCGGTGCCTCCGTTTCTTAGTGTAGAAGGGGGACAATGGTACTTACCTCACAGGGCTGTTCTGAGGATTAAATAAAGCAGTTAGGAAAACAGCATCTCAATGGATTAAAAAGGCAATTTGTTGTAAGTGGGATTCTAAACTATCAGCTAGACCTTCCAGTGTGGTGCTCCATTTTGTGCCACTCCACCGGTGAATGTGGCCATATAACTGGCATATCTGGCTCTGAGAGAATGGCCCCAGTCCAGGAGAAAATATCTGGGAATGAGGAGCCAGGGCAGGAACTCTTACAGTAGCTGGTACACATTAGTGCAGCCCTGAGGCCTCTGACTTATTCCAGAGGAGTGGCCCTGCTCATAGTGGCCCCAGGGTCATGGGATTGCAAAAGAGAGCTTTACACCACCTTTACTACACACTTTTCTCTGTGTGCAGTTCTACTAGACCCCACATCCTGGCCCAGTATTATGAAATTATCTACTATTTGCTGTAAGTTGAGTGTTTTTGCTGGGTGTTGGAAGATTGCTGTTTTTCCTCCTTTAAATAGTTTCGTTTAGAACTGAAGGCACTCAGAGCTTCCAGAGAATGACCTCATCTATGGAAACTACATTAATGACAGTCAAAGCACTTTAAACTGGAAAAGAAATATCCTATATCCTTTTAGAAGTGATTTCTTTAATGTTATCATGAGACTAAATTAGCCTTACTAAAATGATTGCTGTGCCTTGGCTTGCTCTTTTTCCTATGAGTTAATATGACCATTAATCACTATTTAATGGTCATATAAACCAGTGTAAGACACCTCAAAAGAACTACTGTGATATTCTTGTTGTTTCAACTACAACGCACCTCCCCCAATTGACATGTGAGGTATGAAGTCTGCCTATGTAGCATTCTGCAGTGGTAGCAATATTATGCAAAGCACCTTTAGGTGCTGACAGACGCAAAACATTATCCAAGATAATTTATTTGTTTATGCAGCTCACAGCTATATTAAAATAACCTGGTGTTTTGAGATGGCAAATTAAGTTTTGAAACTTAATTCAGGATGAAGTGTGAAAGAATGTCTGATTTCCTAGTTAGATTGTTTCAAAGCAGGTCTATAAACATTTGTAATATTACTCCTGAATTAGTGAAAGAAATACTTCTTTTAAATTATTTTGCTACTGTATTTTTCTTATTTCTTTTTCACAAGTGATTCATGTAGAGGACTAATATGCAGTGAACTCAATTACATTTCTTATTGGAGGGGCCCATGAGGGCTATTATCAACCTCTGTCTTTTTTTTTAATATATAAATTACTGTTTCATTACACTCTTTAAGCAAACAAATATGTGCATAAGTCAGAGTGCAAAGGAGACACTGTGCATAAATATAATATCTCTGTAACTGATTCACACTCTTTTTTCCAGCTGCACAACCAGCTTCTTATCTTATACTATGATAGGAGGTGCTAAATATAATACTTTGCTCTTCTCTAGCACACTTCATCCAAGGACAAAAAGCATTTTACAAATATTTGTTAAATAAGCTCCTGATCTTGCACATAGCATTTGCTAGAATTCATACAAAAGTTCTACATGTAGATCTCTTACAGGCTGAGCTGTAAGTCTCACAACACTCCTGCGGAAAAGATAGGCACCCTGAAACACTTTTACTCAGTATCCCAATACCAAATATTCAAAGATCGTAAGACTGGATTAAAAATCATGAGATTTTTAAAACAAAAAAATTTGGGGTTCTTTTTACATGTCTTCTGGCTTTAGTGTTTAGGATTCATGTTTTTCTCCACAACTATTAGGAAAGAAGGAAAGACTCCATACACTTTTTACTTCCAGTTTAAAGACAATCTCATTATTTGGGGGGATCTGACTCCTGGGTTGACAGCACTGAACAGGGGCTGGTCTGATTTCTGCGCAGGATTCGGTGTCCAACCAGAATCACTGCGAGCCGTAAGGAGTGGAACTGGGGTTTGGTTCGGGTTCAGTGGCAGTCAGTGTGTTCAGTTCCTAGTTCAATACACCACAAAATGGTTTGGTTGCCAAGCAGTGCCTAAGAAGGGGGGGCCTCACAGCTTGCTTCAGTGGGGAGATGAATTTGGGGCATGGGGCCTGTGTCAGGTGGGGCAATTGGAGGAAGGAGCTGCACTAGGGGATGAGAGAAGTCCTGTCTAAGACGGAGAAGAGTTGAACAGCCTTTCTCCTTGGGCTTGAAGAGTTATTGTTAACTTCTGGGACTGGGGAGCCCCTGCACTTCTTCTCTCATCTCCCTCCCTGCTCCTGTTGGCTCCCTCCTTCTTTTCTTATACTGGCTGGGATGATTTAGTTGGGAATTGGTCCTGCTTTGAGCAGGGGGTTGGACTAGGTGATCTCCTGAGGTCCCTTCCAACCCTGATATTCTATGATTCTATGGCTTGCTTCTTATGTAATCATGTGACTCCAGGAGATGCAGCTTTAAGGAAAACACCAAATATTGTAAGAATCATGATAAAACTCATGAGTTGGCTTGAGCACAGAGAGAGGTAGAGAGTTATTAACCCCAAATTGGTGGCAGAACCATGACTAGGTCTCAGGAATCATTATTCCCAATACACTTTCTCTAATACCCTTCCTAGTGGAACTGAATAGTGCATATAATCTGAGTCCCAAAGGAACTCACTCACTCACTACACAACCAATGAAAATGTAAGGACAAACAGAGAAGACATAATACAGACTTGAGACCTGATTCTGTAATCTCTGCATACAAGTTCCTGTACCTGGGAGCTCCCCAAATGAAGCAGCTGCAGAGTCAGCTGCCAAAGGAACAACAAAAACAAAAACAAGGTGATTAATTTGGCACTGAAACCGATTAATGGAGATGATCAGTGCTCAGCCTCTGGCCTCAGGTACACACATGTGCTACTCCACTGACGTCAATGGGAGTTGTGGATGTATACTAGAGGGCAGGATTTGACCCTAAGGATGGTGGAAATAGAATAAAATGTACTATAGAGATTACAGTTAAAAATCCTTATAGGAGTTCTGCCTAAGCATTTGAATAAGGCACAGACTTGAAAAGGGGAAATTGCAAGTCTGAGACTTCGTAAATACTTTGTGTAGGACAATCAGAGATGGTAGGAAATAACATACCAGGCAAATATGGAAGGAGAGACAAAAATAGAGGCAATACAGGTTTTTGTGGTTTGGGCTTGTTTTTGCTTTGCTTCTAAAATAGTATCCTGAATGATTAAGAACATAACTTGACTCTAATGGAATTCTTACTCTAAAAGGATATTCCTTCCCAAGGGAAAGATCTTTTCATAAACAGAGAAAAAGATGTAGGCCCTGAGCAAAGAGGCACTGGGTATGTCTATACAGCAACTGAGGGTGATTTTCAGCATGGGTACACATACTAGTGCGGTAAAAATAGCAATGTGGCCATGACAGAACAGGCTGCCTGAGAACATACCAGAGGGGGTTGATGGGCTTGAACTCAGGAAGCTAGCCCAAGCTGCCACCCATCCTGCCACAGCTACAGTGCTAAAATAGCTCAAGAAATGCTCTCCCAGCTGCAGTGCAGATATACCCTTAGTGTCTTTGTGCCTCAGTTCCCCATCTGTAAAAGGAGGATAACAACACTTTCCTACCTCACGGGGTGGAGGGGGCATACATGCCGAGTTTTTAATGTGCTGGGGGGTGCTCCCCCCCAGGCTCTGCCCCCACTCCACCCCTTCCCCAAGGCACTACCCCTGCCCTGCCTCTTCCTACCCCCTCCCCCAACCGTGCCCAGCCCTCACTCCTCCCCCCCAGCGACTCCTGCATGCCACGGAACAGCTGATCTGAGGCATGCGGGAGGCACTGGGGGGAGGGGAGAGAAGGGAGAGGCTCTGATAGGACGGGTGCCGTTAGGTGCTAAGCACCCACCATTTTTTAGCCCTGGAGCACCCACGGAGTCGGCACCTATGCAACAGTGTTGTGTTAGGATAAATATATTAAAGACTGCGAGATGCTCAGATACTACAATCAACAAGCATTCTTCTCATTAAATTGACTATTAGAGACAAGACTTTGATATCTGGATGAAAAGAGTTAACCAGATTGGGGAAGTCTTTTGTTAGTAGGCTGGGATACAAAGACCCCAATATTAGTATTGTAGTATTTTTGTCATCCTGTGTGTTTGCTGGTTTCATTTTGTTTTGTAATGTCTATGTAACAGTAAACTGGAAGACAGCCTGATCAGATATGTTTTATGTGTTTTTATAATTGGTTATATAGTGTGTGGATTTTTTTCAAGCCTAACACTATAAGCAAAATAAAATCTTCTTTGTCATTGACCTGATCCTGCCTGCAAGGAAGTCCTATTGATTTCAGTGAGGATTTTGCATGCTGGGCAGCTACCACGTTGACTCCTTGATCAACATCTCCTGCAGAACCAGTACACTGACCTTGCCTATCTTGATTTTTTTGCATTGTCCTAAGACTTGTACTGTGACATAAATGTTAATAACTATCAAAGCCAAGCACTGAGAATAAAGCCCAATTCTGACTTAAGGAACACCACTGTAAATCAGGAGTAACACCACTCAAGTCAAGGCATTTCCACCACCATGAGATCAGAATCAGACTTATAGACCAGCTTGAATGGAATACATTTTATTAATCTACTCTAGAATTTAGCTGCATCTTGCCAAAAAAGGTAACTACGTTCAATCTGAACAAGCCAAAAACTAAAATAATTCTGTATTAAAATTTACACATGCAGGAAGTAAGTTAGAGAATATGTACTAATTGAGTTCTTTCATAAACAGATCTCGTAGAAGCAGATATTCAGGCTAAAGACCAAGATTCTGCTGCCTCTTTAAAATAAAGATGCAGTGTGACTGTGACAACCTGTTTGTACGCACAGGTGCCAATATTGCTTTTTAAATTACATTTAACTGTGAAATGTATCAGTTGGGTAACAGTTAAATAGATTCATTAAAAGCAAAGGTCAGATCTTTATGTATCCTATACTGCATGATGAATAACCTATTTATACTTGCATGAGAAATTCTAGAATAGGACAAAGCTGAACAAAACCAAAAGCAACTGGAAAATGTAATACTTTGCCCTTCTACAGGGCCTTTCCTCTGAAGATCTCGAAGCACAGTTCAAATGTTAACAATGCTTGGAACATATATTGCACATTACAGAATAGATTCTGTCCTGCATTAGGGCAGCTTTGTGCCTCTCCACTGGCCGTCAAGCTCCCTTACCCAGTCATGGAGTTGAGGAATCCTTAGGTGCCGTAGAGCCACTGCAGCTGCTCTTACCCACCCCTGCCCCAGCAGCCACGTACCAGGGGGAAAGAGGTCAGGGCATTCCCCCAGAGTCTCTTGCATTGTACAGGAGTGCAAAGCTCCTTTTGTACCCCTCTTCCCGGAGCTGCCCCAGCACTCCTAGCTGCAATTCAGGATCTAGTCCTGTACCTTCAAATATTAACTTCTGTAAATTAGTCCTCACATCATCCATAAGGGGCAGCAAAATATTATGTCCTGATTTTACAAATGGAGAACAGACTTACAATGGTAAAGTGATTTACCCAAGGCTACAGAGAAATACAGTGCCACAAACAGGATTAGAACTCTCAAGTTCCTGGAATAAATTCACAGGTAAATCCATAGGCGGCAGGTGGTGAGGGCTAGAGGGGGGTCATCAGACCCAGCTAATCTCAGCCATCCTGCCACCCATGCGCAGATCCCAACTCCGCAGGTGGCTCCCTGCCTCTGGCAGTGCCAGGGCCATCTTGGCACCAAGCTGCCTGGCTGCCCAGCAGCAGGACAAGCAGGGAGAGTCCCCGGCAGCAGGCAATGGTGGCACAGGTCCACAGGTCCCCAGCATGGTGCTGTGGGCAGAGTCTGTCCCAAGTGTGGCCCCACACCCAGCCCCATTCCTAGTGCAGTGACAGCAAGTCCATCCTTCCCTGTTGCCTGCGAGCAGGGCTGGGGCATGGGGACTGTGGAGAAGAGAGAGCAAGACACAGGGAGGGGAGAAGAGGGCTGTGGAGGAAGGAGCTATACCCAGCCATATCCAACTGTAGTCACCAGCACCGCCACACAGCTCCCTGTGCTCCTCTCCCTCCCACCCCACAAATAACCCCCAATCCTCTGCTACCCCCACAGCCCACCACCCATCTCACCTCCCCACCACACCAACTCCCTTCTCCCCAAACAAACCCACCCTGTCACAAAAACCCCAGGAAACATCACCCTACCTCCACTTGCCAAACCCCCACCATTGCCACCCCAAATCCTCCCCTACCACTGCTCACCATTCCCCCAAGCTCTCTTCCCCCCCACCTCTTAAAACCTCTTCTACTCTCCCATCCCCTCATTCCCACCATCCTCAAACCAATTCCCTTCCCCTAGCCTCCCTCTCCTCCCCTGCCTACCCCGCTGCTCGACCATTCCTCTTCCCTGCTGGGCCTTTCTGCTGCCCCCTACACCCAAGTCCATCTACCCTACAGATCAGTTCAAAAGCCCCCAACTCCTGGCTGCACCAACTCCCTTTTCCCTTCTTCCATTGCTCCAGTCCCCTAGGGCTCACCTAGGAACCCCTCGCCTCTTTAGCCCTAACATCAGCATCCCATCTTCATTCTGAAGTATTATGTGGGGCTGATGACCTTTTTCCCCCTCCTTCTCCTCCTCCATCATCTTGGGGTGGTTAGCTGGCTAAAACCCGCAACCCCATGTGGAGGAACCCCCAACAGCATCTGCAAACAATGAAAGCCAATTAGCCGGAGCAGGGAGCCAGGCTCAGCCCTACTGTGGGGTGAGTGTAGGGCAGACGTGCTCTCCATCCTCCTCTCCCATCTTGCACCAGGCCACCCCTCCACACTGGGCCAGGATAGAGACAGCAACCCACATACACACACCAGAGAGTGGGGCCTGTCCGTATTACTCAGCCCCCTCTTCCCGAATATTTTCACCACTTTCCTATGGGTCTCAGTGAGTCTAGGTGGAATGAGTTGATGCAACTTACATTTTCTTTCCATCCCTTTAAGATGCATGACTTAGATGCAGACCTCTGAACAAAGAAAAGAGGAGGGCAGCAAGAAACACAGCTTAAAAAAAAAAAAAAGCATGTAAAGAAGGGTAAGCTAAAGTAGCCTACATCTTTCAAAACTTACCTTTTTTCATCATCACCTGGCTCCCCTGCATGTAAAATGGCACTGATTAATTCTCACAGAGGTAGCTTCACAGTAGTCAGTGGACCTATGCAAATTTGAGAACCTGGCCCACACTTGTGGTGTAAGAAGATCTAAGGGAGACTTAGCCTAAAAGGATCTATACCATATGAGTCAACAGTGTGATGCTGTTGCAAACAAAGCAAACATGATTCTGGGATGCATTAACAGGTGTGTTGTGAGCAAGACACGAGAAGTCATTCTTCCGCTCTACTCTGCTCTGGTTAGGCCTCAGCTGGAGTATTGTGTCCAGTTCTGGGCGCCGCATTTTAAAAAAGATGTGGAGAAACTGGAAAGGGTCCAAAGAAGAGCAACAAGAATGATTAAAGGTCTTGAGAACATGACCTATGAAGGAAGGCTGAAAGAATTGGGTTTGTTTAGTTTGGAAAAGAGAAGACTGAGAGGGGACATGATAGCAGTTTTCAGGTATATAAAAGGGTGTCATAAGGAGGAGGGAGAGAACTTGTTCACCTTAGCCTCTAAGGATAGAACCAGAAACAATGGGTTTAAACTGCAGCAAGGGAGGTCTAGATTGGACATTAGGAAAAAGTTCCTAACTGTCAGGGTGGTTAAACACTGGAACAAATTGCCTAGGGAGGTTGTGGAATCTCCATCTCTGGAGATATTTAAGGGTAGGTTAGATAAATGTCTACTAGGGATGGTCTAGGCAGTATTTGGTCCTGCCATGCGGGCAGGGGACTGGACTCGATGACCTCTCGAGGTCCCTTCCAGTCCTAGAATCTATGAATCTATGAATCTATGAATCTATGTTACACATCACTTCTGAATTTGACCCTTAACTCTAAGACTTTCACTAGACCACACCACCTCTCTTTAGGCAAATATGGACTAGATAATCCAATGCACAGCTCTTTATCAGAGACCAGCAACAAAGTTATAGTTGTGTGCAGTCTTCCTCAGTGTTCCTTGGGATTCCCAAATCACACAAATCAGATTGTTCTGCTGTTAGCATCTGCAACTACTGAGATCTTCATTCAGATAAAGAATCCTTTCATGTACTCAGAGAGAGAATGACAGCATTCATACATTCAGGAGCCCGTATTGTAGGGAGCATATAGCAATAAATTTAATTACAACTAGGACTGTCAACTAATCCCAGTTAACTCATGCAATTAACTCAAAAAAATTAATCACGATTAATCACACTTATAACAATAGACTATCAATTGAAATGTATTAAATATTTCTGGATGTTTTTCTACATTTTCAATATTGATTTCAATTACAACACAGAACACAAAGTGCATAGTGCTCACTTTATATTATTTTTTATTACAAATATATGCAATGTAAAAATGATAAACAAAAGAAATAGTATTTTTCAATTCACCTCATACCAGTACTGTAGTGCAATCTCTTTATCATGAAAGTGTAACTTACAAATGCAGATTTTCTTTGGTTACAGAACTGCCCTCAAAAACAAAACAGTGTAAAACTTTAGAGCCTACAAGTCCACTCAGTCCTACCACTTATTCTGCCAATTGCTAAGACAAACAAGTTTGTTTACATTGACGGGAGATACTGCTGCCTGCTTCTTATTTACAATGTCACCTGAAAGTAAGAACAGGCATTTGCATGGCACTTTTGTAGAAAATATGCTAAACGTTCGTATGCCTCTTCATGCTTCAGCCACCATTCTAGAGGACATGCTTCCATGCTGATGATGCTCATTAAAAAAATAATGCATCAATTAAATTTGTGACTGTACTCCTTGGGGGGAGAATTGTATGTCTCCTGCTCTGTTTTACCCCCTCTATTTGACACTGGTGAGGCCACACCTGGAGTATCGTGTCCAGTTTTGGTCCCACGCTACAGAAGGGATGTGGACAAATTGGAGATTGTCCAGCGGAGGGTAATGAAAATGATTAGGGGGCTGGGGCATATGACTTATGAGGGGAGGCTGAGGGAACTGGGGTTATTTAGTCTGCAGAAGAGAAGAGTGAGGGGGAATTTGATAGCAGCCTTCAACAACCTGAAGGGGGGTTCCAGAGAGGATGGAGCTAGGCTGCTCTCAGTGATAGCAGATGACAGAACAAGAAGTAATGGTCTCAAGTTGCAGTGGGGGAAGTTTAGGTTGGATATTAAGAAACACTATTTCACTAGGAGGGTGGTGAAGCACTGGAATGGGTTACCTACGGAGGTGGTGGAATCTCCATCCTTAGAGGTTTTTAAGGCCTGGCTTGACAAAGCCTTGGCTAGGATGATTTAGTTGGTGTTGGTCCTGCTTTGAGCGGGGGATTGGACTAGATGACTTCCTGAGGTCTCTTCCCACCTAATATTCTGTGATTCTATGATTCTGCATATATTTCATGTTATAGCAGTCTCGGATAATGACCCAGCACATGTTCGTTTTAAGAACACTTTCACAGCAGATTTGACAAAACTCAAAGAAGGTACCAACGTGAAATTTCTAAAAATAGCTACAGCACTCAACCCAAGGTTTAAGAATCTGAAGTGCCGTCCAAAAGAGAGAGACAAGGTGTGGAGCATGCTTTTAGAAATCTTAAAAGAGCAACACTCTGATGCAGAAACTATAGAACCCAAACTACCAAAAAAGAAAATCAACCTTCTGCTGACTCAGATAATGAAAATGAACATGCGTCAGTCTCCATTGCTTTGGATCATTATCAAGCAAAACCCATCATCAGCATGGGCACATGTCCTCTGGAATGGTGGTTGAAGCATAAAGGGACATATAAATCTTTAGCGCATCTGGCACGTAAATATCTTGCAATGCCAGCTACAGCAGTGCCATGCAAACACTTGTTCTCACTTTCAGGTGATATTGTAAACAAGAAACAGGCAGCATTATCTCCTGCAAATAGTAACGAACCTTGTTTGTCTGAGTGACTGGCTGACGAAGAAGTAGGACTGAATGGACTTGTAGGCTATAAAGTTTTATATTGTTTATTTTTGAATGCTGTCTTTTTTTGTACATAATTCTACATTTGTAAGTTCAACTTTTATGTTAAAGAGATTGCACTCCAGTACTTGTATTAGATGAATTGAAATATGCTGTTTTTTTGCTTTTTGCAGTGCAAATATTTGTAATAAAAAATAAATATAAAGTGAGCACTGTACACTTTGTATTCTGTGTTGTAATTGAAATTAATATATTTGAAAGTGTAGTAAACAGCCAAAATATTTTAAATAAATGGTATTCTATTGTTTAATCGCACGATTAATCATGATTACATTTTTTTAATCGCTTGACAGCCCAATTACAACCATTATCTATGGTGCCAAAGTTTATCTTGTGGGCCTGTTTCTTGATTTTGGGGACTTTTTGATAATATTTCTCTTTCTTGTTATACTTTCTTGGAAATATCAAGTCGTGTTAAGTAAAAAGATATTGAGTTTATTATTAAAACCTAATGTCCCACACAGAAAAGCAAATAAATATGTTCCTTTGTGTACTATTAGTTCTACAGAGTTGAACATCATAGTCTGATAAATGTTGGCTGCTGCAGCAAGTCATGTACAGTGAGGCCTATCAAGTCAGGAGGTAGACGTTAATCCTCTGAGTATAAACAGCCCTCATTCATTATCTACTTATGAAACAACAACAGTAGGACTGAAACCTTTCATCCACCCCACCCTTCCCCACACAGGCATAGACTAATTGATTACTTATGAAACAGTGCTGGTAAAGGATTTCTTATTCCCTAATGTACTGCTTAGTGGCTTTCTCCTAACAACTTAGGGCCTGATCCTACAACATTCTTTCAATGGGAGTTGTGTCATTGACTTCAGTGGAGCTAGACTGGATCCTCAATGGTGGTTAAAAGGTAGACCTACCTTACTCTGAATCATAGTGTCCACCTCTAAATAGGAGCTAGTTTTTCCAGGCTCTGAAGAATATGTCCCTATGATTAACCCAACTCTCTCTTGAATGTGAAATATAGCACCATTAAAACTGCATAGCTCTGCTACTAAAACCCCAAACCATTGGTTGCTGTGGAAAGGCAATGTTAACCTACTGGATCAGAAATAATTCTTCTGACCAAAGCATAGTACATTCTAAATATACAATTTAAAAAACTATCCAGACAGATGCTTCCCTTTCTAATACCAGACTTTAGCATTTCTAACTGCATTTTAAGCAAGCTTTTTATGGGCCCTGTACAATGGTAAATCATGCAAATATTTATGATTTCCCCAACTGCATTTCCTGGCTGACACTGGAAGCTGCATTTGCATTCTATTAAATCTCCCACAGACTGACAATAAATCTCTTTTCCTTAAAACTTGCAGAAATTAATATTTTTCCAGGCTTGGGGAGGCATTTTCATTCTTCGTCCACAAGCTGTTTAATGGAAAATTGTGAGCCCCCAAAAAAGGAAACTAAATGGAATGAGGAGATTGAAGGTAGGTCCACATTTTCTTCACCTTGCTATATTAAAAAAGAGACATTACAATCCATAATTCACTGATGCACAAACCTTAATATCTGGAGGAGAGATTCTCTGTTTAGAATATGGAAGGGGTTTTTGTTCTGCAATAGCTCTTCTCAGTACTTGTGGCCTCAGTGTTGTTGTCTGCATTGAAGCAGCCAATATAATCTTTCCAAAAAGGTGATATTGTGCATGCTGCAATCTGCAAAAGCAACTTACATGAACACTGAGACTTCTGCAGCTGTAACTGACAAAAGCATTGCTCCTTGAGGGGCCATTTGTTAGACTAAACCCCTCCAATAGCCTCAGTCTATCCAATCGAAAGGATAGCTGGCTTACTCCAGTCACCAGTTACATAGCTCACCCGTTTCAGGCTGAGGGCTGGTTGATCTGCTTCTCAACATTGTGGGAGTAACTATTTATTCCCTTTCTTCTCTGCTTCCAGAGAAGAGAGAAAAGGAAGGGGGCTCTCCTGGGAAGGTAGAGGAGGAGAAAGGTGGCCCTTGTTCTTTGCACTGGAAAGGTTGCCTTGCAAGTGAAAGTGAAAATTAGTGATTAATAAAGTTCTCATCTTTTCAAATCAAGAGATTGCTTCAAATTTTGGCCAATGGTTTATGATTGTTCTTATCTGATACAAATCCATTTGCCCAGTCTTATTGGCCCAGTGTTGAGATAGCCTGAGATCATCCTACCTTTTATAGTGAAGGGCTGCCTCTGTAGTTATTTCATGAGTAAGTGGGAATTTTGAGTATATAATGAAGATCACGCCCTTAGAAGCTTATACTGGGTATCATCTCCCCAGAAGGAAAAGTTAGTACTTTTGTCTATTTTATTATAATGATCTTACACTTATGTAATATATTTCATTCTGATGAGTTCCATATGTTTTATCAACATTTAGTAACTGATTCATAATCTATATATAATGACTACTGCACAACCCCAAAGAAACGTGCCTACTACTAGGGTGGAATGCTCACTGGTGTGTAAATTGAACTCTCCCACAATACCATTATTAACATGCCCACTCTTCCAAAGAGTGTCATATCATCTAATGCAGGGGTCAGCAACCTATGGCACGTATGCCAAAGGCAGCATGCAAGCTGATTTTCAGTGGCATTCTGCTGCCGACCTCGGGTTCCATCCACCAGCCCCCTGCCAGCCAGGGTCCTGGCCGTCAGCCCCACTCAGCTCACTGCCGGCCTTGATGGACAGAAATCCGGGCTGGCAGCGGGCTGACCGGGGCCAGCAGCCAGGACACAGGCCGGCAGGGGCCGGTGGATGGAACCCCAGACCAGAAGCGGGCTGAGCGGCTCAGCCCACTGCCAGCCTAGGGTCCCAGCCTCTGGCCTCACTCAGCCCACTGCCAGTCTGGGGTTGAGTCCGCCGGCCCCTGTAAATGTATTACTGGCACGCAAAACCTTAAATTACAGTGAATAAATGAAAACTTGGCACACCACTTCTGAAAGGCAGCCAACCCCCGATCTAATGAATACAAGTGGCCAGGACATTAGTTTTGTGTTTCTCTGGAGAGAGAGCCCCTCCAGTAGCACAGTGACCTTGAATAGAATGTCAGGACATTAGACTCAGAAGGAAGAGTGCCACCTACTGAAGCAGCACCACCCCTTGCTATAGCATCTAGTTTTTCCTCTACAATTACTGGTATAGCACTGGTGCAGCTTCATTGGTGTTGGCAACCGGGGGAGCACAGGTGTAGATCAACCACGTATTTTTATCACTGTCATCTAAATCTGCTGTGAACCACATGACATTTTAAAGAGGCATATAATATTTTCCTCATTCCTTGCTTGGTAGCAAAATTTCTCTACTATTCATCTGTACCTCACATACAAAAAAACAGTTTAACTGGCAAGTGAAATACTGTGCAGGGTGAGTATTAAAGTCTATTTGGCCAGAACTTCAACTGAAAGAGAAGTTAATTCAGTACTGGAATTGAAGAAATTACACACTAAAAAAAATTCACCAGCGTCAAATTATATAATAAATGTTCTCAACAGTCTCTGTTATGCAAAACAGCTACAATGTTATTATTAAATTCAAATGAGGTAATAGTCTTTGCATCTGAGGGTCTAATAAGTTCAGCTAAATCAATTAATATTTTAAAGTTCCTGGCATATTTTAAGGAAAGTAAAACTAAAAGACAGCCATGATTTTCATTTCCATCTTTTAACACTGCACTTTTGAAAAGTTTCAGTTTTAATTACGTAGCAACTTACAGCCTCACACACAACCAATACACTCTGAATAAAACATTATTTTGCAATGAATATTAAACTTTCAATTTCTTTCCTTATTCCTGACATGTCTTTTGTTCCAGACACAGAGAATTACAAGTTCATCTCTGATAGTAAACAAACTTTGTGGCATATAGCAGGAAAATGTATAAGGAAATCAAGTCTGATTGGCATATCATGAATTCATAAGGAAATCTACTTCACATGGTAGCTTGGCCTGATGTAGTAGAGTTATTCATTTGTATTGTCAATATCATGTTGATCATTTGATTTTTCTACCATATTTAGTACAGAATTGGATTCAATTACTCTTCTAATACAGGTCTGGTTTGCTGGTCTTGCTTTTTAATGAATATTGTGGGTGAGTAGTTCTACATTTGCCCTTCGAAGAAAAGTAATTTCAAATACCTAGTTATTTTAAATTAGGAAAGTCATTACTGCAGTAAGCATAATGTTTATGAATTTTCCTAAAGATTTGTATGTAGTATTTTAGTCAAAATGCACCTTCTGCCCACCAATAGTGTAGTTTAACTGTGTAACAGATATGAAAAAGATGCATTATTGCACAGATGCAGGAATTTACACCAACCCAATTACTGAATTATCTGACATTTGATAGTTAAGTATCTTACTGCATAAGACTCCAGCCCTGTAACTGGACAAGCATGGTTGGATGCTTTAGCCAACACAAGCAACAGAGAGTCCTGTGGCACCTTTAAGACTAACAGATGTATTGGAGCATAAGCTTTCATGGGTGAATACCCACTTCATCAGCCCACACAGGACCTCATTGTCTTCACTGGGGCTCCACTATTAGAGGCCTAAATTTGTGGAGCCCATAAAGCTGCACATAAATATATACTGTTATTAATTAATTGCATTACAGTAGTCTGCTAGCATAGGTGCTGGAACTAGGAGTGCTAGGGGTGCTGTCGCACCTTCTGGCATGAAGTGTTTTCCATCATATACAGGGTTTACAATTTGGTTCAATGGCTCTCAGCTCCCCCCACTATACAAAGTGTTTCAGCACCCCTGTTTGCTAGGCACCTTGCAGACATAGTAAGGGACAGTCCTCCAAACAGCTTACAATCTAAATAGATAAGATAGACAAAGGGTGGAAGAAGGTATTATTATTCATCTTCTAGACAGCACATGACAGCCGTGCTCCAGGATGAGCACTGGTTTTAAGCATTGGTTTTGACCTAAACAATCATAAATGGACTAGGACCAATTACCTGAGCTTCGTTCCTTATGTATCATATTGCAGTTGTGACCAGCAAAAGTGCTGATGTTAGATTTCCCTCAATATTGGATGTCCATCTTAGCTGCAAAATTCCTTGGGACAAATTCTTGTCATTGGTGGGATTTTAAGGACTGTAATATTATTGCAGAATTTGTCCCAGAGAATGACTGATCTTCCATTTTCTATGTAAACACACACGGGGGACTTATGTTTTAAAGACTGGCATCTGAATGTGAAATCTGTTTGTTTTAATAAGCTCCTGCCACAATCATAAACTTTCAACTTCATTTCTGTTTTCATTTTAAGAACATAAAATCACATGCATCATGATGTGGCCTTCTTTATATTTCAGACTAGATTACTGGATTACCCGATACCAACTCACTATATTCTATTGGACAACTCCAGGAAGATTGCCTGATGTGTTACACAAGCTCCTACCATTGTAAGCCTGCAATATTTACACATTTTTCTTCGTCAACTAAAGTCACATAGAGTTTTGTATGCATAAGGGCAGCGGGCCCTTACTGGCCTGTCATTTTATTTTCATATGAGTGAAAACCATATTTTGCTGTTACTAAAAAAAGCCTCACTATATTGTAAGGCCATCTTCTGCTGGAGCTATACATGTAATTGGTTTGTCCTTTAAACCCTTCATATAATATGATGGGGCCAAATTACACTCACAGTTACACCAGTGCAACCAAATTGAGGCCAGCGGGGTTGCATAGGTATCACCATCAGTAGAATTTAGACCTTGGAGTTTAATTTTGCTATTTCATTGACACTTCTGAGAGACTGGGCCCTCTGTCTTTTTATTGTAGGTGTAATTAAATGTCCTGTGCAATATGTAAAATCGGATGTTTAAACACTCAGATGGGATTTCTGTTCACTTTTTAACTTTTACATGGATGGGAGGGATCCTGCATATTAAATATCAGTATGTGTCTAATGGCTTTTTGCCAATATAAATCCTGGCCCTTAACAATCGGAAAGGCCAAGTGATTTGATATAGCATCTGGAAAAGAAAATATGAAGGCCAAGATTTTCAACAATGACTAATGAATGTGGTTGGCCTCCATTTTTGGGTATTCATGTTGAGACATTTTAAAAGGAATTGATTTTCAGAAAGTGCTGAGCACCCACCTCTGAAAATAAGTCTCCTTTAAAAGACTCTTGAGTTGGGCACCCAAAAACTCAGGCACTGACAATCACTGGTCACGTCTGAAAAATCTTGGCCTACTTTTTTATCATCATCATAGAATATCAGGGTTGGAAGGGACCTCAGGAGGTCATTTAGTCCAACCCCCTGCTCAAAGCAGGACCAACACCAACTAAATCATCCCAGCCAGGGCTTTGTCAAGCCTGACCTTAAAAACCTCTAAGGAAGGAGATTCCACCACCACTCTAGGTAATCCATTCCAGTGCTTCACCACCCTCCTAGTGAAAAAGTTTTTCCTAATATCCAACCTAAACCTCCCCCACTGCAACTTGACACCATTACTCCTTGTTCTGTCATCTGCTACCACTGAAAACGGTCTAGATCCATCCTCTTTGGAACCCCCTTTCAGGTAGCTGAAAGCAGCTATCAAATCCCCCTTCATTCTTCTCTTCTGCAGACTAAACAATTCCAGTTTCCTCAGCCTCTCCTCATAAATCATGTGCTCCAGCCCCCTCATCATTTTTGTTGCCCTCCATTGGACTCTTTCCAATTTTACCACATTCTTCTTGTAGTGTGGGGCCCAAAACTGGACACAGTACTCCAGATGAGGCCTCACCAATGTCTAATAGAGGGGAATGATCATGTTCCTCGATCTGGTGGCAATGCTCACTTATACAGCCCAAAATGCCATTAGCCTTCTTGGCAACAAGGGCACACCGTCGACTCATATCCAGCTTCTTGTCCACTGTAACCCCTAGGTCCTTTTCAGCAGAACTGCTGCCTAGCCATTCAATCCCTAGTCTGTAGCAGTGCATGGGATTCTTCCGCCCTAAGTGCAGGACTCTGCACTTGTCCTTCTTGAACCTCATGAGATTTCTTTTGGCCCAATCCTCTAATTTGTCCAATCCTCTAATTATAATTAATTTCCACTGTTGCTGCCATGTGCACAGTACCATGCAAACATAAGGAAAAGCACTGACTGTCACTATGTGCAATTTTTAAAAAATTCTCTTTTTGAAGCAACAGCTAAAAATGTATCACTGCGAAAGAGAGGTAATTCATTAATAGAAATCCACTAACTCAGCTGTTTGTATAGTTTGCCTTTAAATGGTAACTAGTGAAAAATTATACCGACACGTCCATGTAAATACTTATAGAGCCTGATTCTCCTTTCATTTACACCACTGTAAATCAGGAGTAACTCCATTCAAGTCAATGCAGCTACAATGGAGTAAAAATAACCTAAGAGGAGAATCAGGCCCACATTTCCTGTCATTAGTCAGAAATGAAATTCTGTCACTTGCTTTCTAATCATTCTGACCAACAGATTGGATCTGAATCCAGACCTCCCATAGTTGGCGGGTGTTTGGATGTGGGGCTTTGGACCACACCATTATAGAGACAGGGGCTGGACTAATATGAAGTTCTGACTCAGCACTGAACTATCCTGAAATTTGAGGGTATTTAGAATGAGGGGTTTAGTTTGGGCCCGTCTCTAATCCAAATGTATGAAAGCTCACATTGTCTAGGTCATTTTCACTATTTAATGTGGAAACTCAGAATGATCTGATATGGTAACATATGCATGTCAGTTTCTTTCATATTTACATACAGTACTGGAGCTAATCTATGAAATCCTATATCAACAGCCTAGTCTGATAAAAATCCTACCAGCTGCAGAATTACCTCTATTAAGGTCATATGCAAAGAACTTCTCAAATAGAAATTGACTTCTCAGAATAGCAGCACATTTCACAAACTGGATTGGATGATTACCAGTGAAGGACCTCAGAGGATCTGTTATCAGTTATACTTTATTTTATAGCTGTTTCTACAATGCCAAATCCCTAAATCCTTATTCAGTCCTTGTCTGCAAAGGGAGCTTCAACTTCAGAATTTTGACTATACATTACATTTATGTATTAATATCTCTGCTCTGTTTATTATAACAGTCTTGGCTAATCTAATCAGGAAGACAAATTAACAGACTTGACATTCTTTGAATCATAAGACAAAATTAGACAAATGCACGCCTGCTAAAATGAGAGTTGTGTTTCTGGCTTTGATGATATTCTAAAAGATCTTGGTCTGCTTGGCAGGAATTAAGCTATTACCACAAAAATCTGTATTTGTGCACTTTTAGGAATGAGATTTTAATAGCACAAAAGGAAAGGAAAAAAGCTATTGTTTTCCACAGCCACAGTCCCATTACAAATGTAATATTTCCTGTTCCTACATAACTAAAGTCCATGGCTTAATGTGCACCTACACTGGGGCAACTACCTTAGTGAATAATATCAGCTGAGTTACATCAGGCATGAAATTCACCCAAGATGGCCAAGTTGCAGTTGCTGCTATGAAATAACAACTTTGACGTCCTTGTTGTTTGCGCAATCAAAATCTCAGTAAGTAAAAACACTGTGTTAATGCAATGTAATGCATTATTATTTAAAAGGCAAGAAACAATTATGAGTAAAATAATTTTTAAAATACAGATTCTATAAGTATTTTGGAAAAAAAACTGAACCTAATTGTACTTATTTATTTCTACTGTGCCCAGGATCAATTTCTGGGAATATATGACAAAAATTAAAACCAGCTTTTGACAAACTGAACCCACTCCCATCCAAATTAAGAAATGAAGAGAAAGGCAGAGTGAATATATTTATCTGGCACTGCTTGTCTACAATGGAAGCAAGAGCATTCCAGAAAAACAAATGGCACAATGGGCATGAGTAGTCTTGAGAGAGTCTGGTCTCCAGACACTAAGGGCCTTGTAGATTTGCACCTTAAGGCTTCATTGATATCAAAGGTTTTATAAATTAAATGTGGGGTGACCGGATTTCCCAAAGAGAAAACAGGACATCTCCAGCCACTTGCCCAAGCCCCCGCCCCTCTCAGCAAGGCTGTTGCCCATTGCTGGAACTCTGCCATCCCCCCACCCTCCAGTGAGGCTATTGCCCGTTGCTGGAACCCTGTCAACTTCCCCACCTCCCTCGCGAGACTGTTGCCCATTGCTGGAACCCTGCGGGAGCCCCTTTAGGAAGCTATTGCCAGTCGCTGGAGCCCTGCCTTGCCCCTGGTCCCACATGCTGAAATGGGGGCGGGAGGGCTGGCTAGCATCTCCACTCACACTCACTCTGCATGTTCCTCCACACCACACCACACTTTTTTGACAAAAGTGGGCACTTGTCCTGTTTGCTCTTGCCAACTGATCAAGTCGGCATCTGCAAAAATGGGACAAATGCCTCCTTTCAGAAAAAAAAGAAGTCGGGATGGCCAGGAGAGGGTTTAAAAAAGGGACTGTCCCGGCCAAAACGGGACATATGGTCACCCTAATTAAAGTCTATAAAGGATTTATGGGCACTCAAGGCTTTTATAGCTCTACTCTTAGGGTACGTCTACGCTACCCGCCGGATCGGTGGGTAGCGATCGATCTATCGGGGATCAATTTATTGCATGTAGTGTAGACGCGATAAATTGATCCCCGATCACTCTCCCATCGACTGCTGAACTCCAGCTCGGCGAGAAGTGGAAGCAAAGCCGACAGGGGAGCAGCAGCCGTCGATCCCGTGCCACGAGGCCGCGAAGTAAGCGATTCTAAGTCAATCTAAGATGTGTCGACTTCAGCTACACTATTCTCGTAGCTGAAGTTACGTATCTTAGATCGATCCCCCCTACCCCCCTCCCAGTGTAAACCGGTCCTTAGAACCAACACCTTCAACTGCACCCAGAAGCCAGTTGGACTGCAGTGGCCTGTGCAGAGCTCAGAGGCAGGAAGCTGCATTTTGCAGTAGCTGAAGCTTCTGAACAATCGTCAAGAGTAGGATATCTTTGCATCTGACAACAGTGGAACTACTCTTTGAGTTAAAGGAAAAAGCTGCTTCTACTGTCACTCTTATTTTTCAGCTGTCTGGTACACAAAAGATAAGCATATTCAAACAAAATTTTTCCCTAGGAAGACTTCCACCGAAGGACCAGGCCAAACCCTGTTTAGCTTTTCTAACCAGATGAAACCAAACATACTCAGACGGATGCAGCTTCCCTCTTTCAGCCATCCAGCTGGATTTTCAGTAGCAACTTACTGTGACTTCCACAATTCATTCATCACAAGGTACCTATGCTACACCATTACACATCTGTTATGCCATTACTAGAGTTTATTATACCTCTAGTTTTAAAATATTATAAATCACTGTGCATTAACTCACCATTCACAGCCTAAAAACCGTGTCAGAGGGGTCAAATTAATGCAGACAACATCAGGACCCCCAATAGCAACATAGCAAATGAGCAAGACATGATGCTGAAGAGTGGAAGCAGGGTATTGTGGAGATATACAAAGATTTTTCCTTCACACCAATGGTCCATAGGATTTCCAATGTCTTTTCTCACAGCACTACAATCTATATATGAATTTTGGCCATGCCCACTGCCCCTTTCAACAATAAGCCTGGCACAAAGATAGCTTAGCATGATGCAGCCCAGCTTCTAAGCCCCTGCTGACAATCATCCTTCCCTAAAAGTACCTTCTTTGCACATGCTTATCACCATTAGTGTCAGATTTATCAACCTCCTTTAAGAATACTATCACATCAAAGATTATGCAAATTCTGCAGGGACAACAAGCTCAGCCCATTGGAAAGGAATGTCTCACATCACACAGTGACCATTCCAGCTGATTAAGGAGCTGCAAAATTAGTTCTGAATGCAGCTCTAGCTAATCCTGGATGGAAGGATGGGGACTGCATTGCAGCACCAGAAGATGGGGATTGTAAAACAAAATTAGAGATTATTTTAGTTGCAACCACTGTAAGCATGAAGGGAACAAATCTCAACGTCCACCGCCCTCCCTCCAAACACACACACACACCCCTCCCAAAATTTTTATTATCCTTCTAATATTTCTATTTTTACAGATGCAGGTCTCATGCAGTCTCACTGCTGGTCCCCCTCTCTAACAGGTTTTTTATGTGCTACTGCAGTAGTGGTGCAATAAGAACGTACAGGACTCCCTGGGGGCGGGTGGGGGGGATATTATGAAGACTGAAAGAGAAGTGTACAGGGAGAACTTAATGACAAATCAAAAGGAAGTAGTCAGAAGGCAGGCAATGCAATCTGACAGCTATCAAACATCTAGTAGAGCAGGCTCACGAAATGGTAGGTACAGTGGAAAGATTGTTCCTCACTGAAACTGAAAATCGGGTCTGTATAGCCAACACTTTGCCTTTATAAACAAGTAGTAAAAAAATAGTTTGAATGGGTTGTGAGGAAATAGCGAGGAGGAAATAGCAGGTGTTTGCGAAGGATTGTCGGAGTCAGATGACTAAACTGACAACCGGTCATTTATATCAAACAGGCAGCAACCTTTTGATCACCTGGCATGCCTCCTAACTCAGGGATTGGCTAGAGCATTGGTTCTCAAACTGTGGGTTGGGACCCCAAAGTGGGTTGCAGCCCTGTTTTAATGGGGTTGCAAGGGCTGGCTAAGACTTGCTGAGGCCCGGAGCCAAAGCTGGAGCCCCACCACCCAGGGCCAAAGCCTGAAGGCTCCAGCTCTGTGTGGCAGGGCTCAGGTTACAGGCCCCTTGCCTGGAGCTGAAGGCCTTGGGCTTCAGCTTTGCCCCCCTCAGGCTTTGCCCCGCCCCCCCACCCCAGGGCAGCAGGGCTTGGGGGGGTGGGTTTCAAGCTTCTGGTGTCATGTAGTAATTTTTGTTGTCAGAAGAGGGTCACGGTGCAATTAAATTTGAAAACCCCTGGGCTAGAGGAACAAGGTGACAACAAGGAAAACATAAAAGAAAAGGAGCAGATAATGAATGATATAACATGGGAGACTTTAATGAGATGGTCGACTGTTGAAACTGCAATCAGAATTAAGAAATTGTAAAGGACCATATGGAACAGTCAATCACTCAGAGTTCAAAAGACACTTAATAGTAAGAATATAAAAGGCTCTAATAATGCATTTGTTACATGTTAATTATATGACAATTGATCATTTAAACATTCACAGAGATTTAATGTCAAGATCTGTATTGCATCTGCTTTTAATTCTTAACAAATTTGGCATCTAGATACCACGAAGAAAGATGTATTCCAAACACCTAAAATAAGTTGGACATAATCAATATGTTTGTAAATATTAACTGTTATTGAGCATAAATACAATTATCACCCTCTTAAGATCAAATAGCCTATGCACAATTGATTGTATTTATAATATATGGGGGTAAATTCTGCACTCCCTATTGTTGTCAATAGTCCCAATGAATTCAAGTGAAGGGGCAAGGAGGTCGTCCTTAATTAACATGTTAACAATGTATTACACAAAAAGTGACCCATTGTTCATTCATTGTAGGGTAGCCAGCTTCACTATGAAGATGAATGGTGTAATCATTTGGTATAGTCTATAAAAATTCTGTCATTACAGTTTTAAGTCTTTTCCTGATATTACATGTGTGCTGAATATTTACCATAGTTGCTTTTATACAGTAACTCCTCACTTAACGTTGTAATTATGGTCCTGAAAAATGCAACTTTAAGTTAAATGATGTTAAGTGAATCCAATTTTCCCATAAGATTTAATGTAAATGCGGGGGGTTAGGTTCCAAGGAAATTTTTGGGGGGCAGACAAAAGGCATTATATACTGTACAATACTGTACTGTGGTTGGGAGGTGCCCCTGGCTTACCCCACACAGGCACACCCCGCTGCAGGCAAGGACACTAGGAAGCACCTTGCGCAGGAGCAGTGGCAGCTTCCCCCCAGAAGAACAGGCACCAGCTTTGCCGGGAGATGCTCCAGGCCCGCCTCTTCCCATCCCCGCTCCACTCCAGGCCCACCTCCACTCCACCTCCTCTCCGGAGCATGCCGCATCCCCACTCCTCCCCCTCCCTCCCTGCGCTTAGGACTTTCTGGGATGGAGGGGGAGGAGCAGAGGCACGATGTTTCCTCGCTCTCCCCCTCCCTCCCAGAAAGTCCTAAGTGCCACCAAACAGCTGTTTGCTGGCGGGGGAAGTGCTGGGAGGGAGGGAGGGAGAGGAGGCGGAGAAGAGGAACTTGTGCAATGCTCGTTCATAAAGTTGCTGCTCTTCTACAGAATCTTACGAGCAGTGGACAGAGCAGGCAGCCAAACGATGTTCTAAGGAAACATTGCACAACTTTAAACAAGCATGTTCCCTAACAGAGCAGCGATGTAACTTTGAAACAACGTTAAGCGGGAAGACGTTAAGTGAGGAGTTACCGTATATTTTTTTTTTTAAATCACTCTTACATGCACGTTCCTAAAGACAACTGCTCAGTGACTATGTGAAATGAATGCCCTGAAAAGCTTACACTCTAAGACCCCAATCCTGTAAACATTTACTCACCTGCTTTGCACACAAGACATTAAGCAGGTGTTTATTTGCAGGAGCAGGGTCTCGTTTATGCATCATTAAATACTTTCCAAAGTAAACAAAGGAGATGACTGGTTAGACAGGTGATTAGACGAGACTTAGTCCTTTATGGTAAACTAGTGTTATGTCATCACCTCAATCCCCCACATTGAACCCTATTTGTTTTTGTCCAACTGATGTGTCTTATCTGACAATTAGGGCCAATTCCTCAGCTGGTATAAATAGGCATAGCTCCAGTGACGATCTATGTGTATTTACACAAGCTGAAGAACTGGCTCCTCAGTTGTAAGCTATGTCTTTTTTGTTACTTGCCCATACAGTACCTAGCATAATGAGGCCCTGATGCCCAATTGGGGTTCCTAGGTGCTATCATCATCTTCTCATCCCAAAGCATGGCTCTCGGTCTGACTGACCTTAGTTGTGTTTAAACTATTTTCTCTGTCATCCTATCATCTGCTTGTCTTCGACAGTGTCCCCATCATCATAATCATACCTGGCTTTCACATCCTACTCCACCATACTACAAAGAATAAATGATAATAATAATAATAACCAGGTAAAATTTTCAAATCTAATTATCCAGACTAACTTTAAAAATCATAATATTTCACAGAAAAATGGATATTTATAGTAATCTGTTTTTGTACTTATTAATGTCTTGCAACTTTGATAAATGAAAGCTGTTTTCAGTGAAACAAAACAACTTCTTGGTATTTCCGAACATTAAATTAAATCTCTGAAAACAAATGACTAAAAATAATTGTATTAGCTTTATTAGCTATAATATAAGTAAGTCTGAATAACCATAATTCATATATATCACCTGATCTATTATCTTTATATTTTCATAACAAAACTCTTTGGAAGGGACAATAATCAATCATGTTCTTACATTGCCAGTATGAAAAAGAAATTACTGAATTTTCATGAAGCAGAACAAAATGTAAACTCAGCTGTCCTACTTTCTCATAAAATGTTTATATTCTATAATGCATTAGATGCTGCTTTTAAAATGTTCCTTCTCTTTTTTTTTTTTTTTTTTTAAGTCAAACTATTGTACTTGTTTTTCATATAAATAGCTTCGAGTAATATATGCTGAATTTTGCAGAGACCATTCGGTCAGATTCTAATAATCCCTCTTGGGAGCTGACACCAACTTCCAGCAGCAGGTCCAACATTGCAGATTGGAATAATAAAACACATGCTGCTGCAGCTCCCAGAAAATACAAGTCTGTCTTTTCCAAAATGAAGGATGACATTCTGAGGATCTCAGAAGCCTCTTGTCTCCTAGCTAGAAGCATGGAGCTTTTCCTTTTAAATGAGCAGTAAACATTCTGGGCTCTAAATAAATAAACACACAAAGGGAACTTTTTTTTTTTATTCATTGTAAAATTCAGGTTTTATCCATCAAATTAAAAAAAGATCACTGCAGTATTAGGATAATAAGCTGGTAGTAAATGTGTTATTTTAAAACAGAAAAAGTGCTGTTTAGTGCAGTTAAATAAAGACACTTTTACTCAGCACAAAATTAAAAAAATAACCTATAACCCAGTTTTTCACACAATGAAAATGTTGAATTATTTTTTAATTCTCCATATCAAAATGACTACCAGATAGATGGCATTAAATTTGCCTCCAGGAAGATAGTCTTATTAAAAAGATTGTGACTTCACTCCCAAAAATTAGCTTTGTGTTAGGGTATTTGCCAGCCTAAGAGAAATTATACATCTCCCCACTACATTTCATCTTCTATCTTCACAGCATTCCAAATATAAGCCTCAGGTAGGTCTCGACTTCTCATGTTTGACCTCCTTGGTTGAAAGGAATCCACTGTATAATGATTTTTTTAATACTAGTCTGAAAAATGAACAGTTTTAGCACAAATGCTAACAGGAATCAAAATATCCTATATCTTCCTCTGACCCTCAGCAACCCTCTCTGCTGAAGAAAAAAAAAGAAAAAAAAAGGAAAAAGCTGTTTTACTAATTTATAAGCACCATGCAGACCCAAGCGGTCTACAAAGAAATCACTCCAACAGTAATACAGATATAAAAGCATAAAGCATCCTGTAGCATTTTGAGAAATTCTGATAGCCAAGAAAAAGGCTTAAAGAGTTTAAAATATTCCCAATACTCACTGAAGGCAGCCACTGCAAGAGCCAGTGTGATAACGATGGAGACCCATGAAACCCACAACGCCTTCTTTCTGTAGCTCTGAGCTTCATGAGGTTTTAGCCTTGTACTGCTTTCTAGTAAACCTGATAAAGGCAATACACAAAGCAGTGTGAACATTACATTACTCCTTTTAAAAAAGAATACATCTGTGTCAATTCAGGACCAAACAGATAATTGTATATATCGTATATGGTACATTATGAGCCTAATTCTACTCACCTCATTGAATTCAGGTGAATGAAGCTAATAGGAGTGCTTGAGTGAGCAAGGAGAACATGTTTTGGCTCTAATGTTTGCATTTCACCTGATATTAATTGCTCTCTTCAATGCAGAAGAGCACTGCAATCTTCAGGCAACTAAAGGAAGGTTCACAGTAATTTCACTGGGTACGTCTGCATGGGGATAAAAGCCCCACGAGCATGGCCACAGCTAGCCCGGGTCAACTGAATCGAGCTTGTGGAGCTCAAGCTGCAGGGCTAAAAATTGCTGTGTAGACAGTCAGGTTAGGGCTGGAGTCCAAGCTCTGGGACCCGCCACCCTCACAGAGTCTTAGAACTCAGGCTCCAGCCCAAGCCCTAGTGTCTACACAGCAATTTTTCGGCCGCAGTGCCCGTGCCAGCCGTGGGTTTATCCCCATGTAGACACTGTAGGGTGACCAGACTGCAAGTGTGAAAAATCGGGACAAGGGATGGGGGGTAATAGGAGCCTATATAAGAAAAAGACCCAAAAATCGGGACTGTCCCTATAAAATCGGAACATCTAGTCACCCTAAGACACTGCTCACTGATACAGGTACACATGAGGGACTTGATCCTGCACCTATTTAGGTCAATGATAAAACTTTAATTGACTTCAATGGTTCAGGATTTGGCCTTAGTTCCAGATAGGGTGACCAGACAGCAAGTGTGAAAAATCGGGACAGGGGGTGGGGGTAATAGGAGCCCATATAAAAAAAAGCCCCAAATATCAGGACTGTCCCTATAAAATCGGGACATCTGGTCACCCTAGTTCCAGAAGAGAACTATCAGAACACAGGAAAAAACGTGTGTTGGAGTGTTAAGTTCACCAGGCTCACACACCTGAGAAGTTAACTTGCTGATCCATTAAAATACAGTGCTCGAATGGAGTATCAAAGCAGGAGCATATGTATTTTAGGATGATGATGAAAAAGACTTAGAGATGAAAAAGACCTATTAGACCTGAGGAAGAGCCACATGTAGCTCAAAAACTTGTCTCTCTCATCAACAGAAGTTGGTCCAATAAAAGATATTACCTCACCCACCACCTTGTCTCTCTGTTAGAGCATAAAGTCTATCCTCCTGCAAAGGCATACAATCCCCACGCAGAGGGACATGAGAGAGGAATTTAGGGCCTGATCCTGCTCTTACTGAAATCAGTGCAGTGGGTGCAGAATTGGGTCCTAGGTCCTAACCAATTTTTAAAAACTGTTTTTGTCTTTCACCATGTTTTCCAACTGTGGAACCCTCCCCTGTCTCCCCCATCCTAATGCCCAGCTAACAATTCAATTTAAATATCAGAAAAATAGTGATAGTCTTCTGCTCCCTCTCTCCCCTGCTTTAAAAAGTTATTTTAATTTAAAATAAAAACACCTTCTCTCCTCCCACCCATCTTCTTTTAGCCCTAATTATGATATTCATTTAAGTAAATTTTTTTTAAATATATTCCTTTCACCAGAAACTGTAAAATCTGATCGAAATCTGTTTCACCCATGATCTCTGGAATATTTTGTTTAACAAATGTAAAATCCAGTCAGTCTTCTTCAGTGCTTTTTCCAGGATGTCTGTCACTTTTTCAGAAAACACACGTGTTTGAAAAGGGAAACTACTGTAGGGCTCTGAATTTGTAAAGCTAGCGTATTGTAAACATGAGAAGCAGCATAGATGGCTTGAAAACAGGGTTGGATGTTAGAACTAGGATTAGAACTAGGAATTCCTATTACTAACTCACTTTGTGCTCTTGGGAAAATCACTTAACCCCACTGCCTCAATTTCCCCATTGGTAAACAGGGATAATATTTGCCTAGGATACCTCACAAGGGTGTTATAAGGATTAATTACTTAATGTTTGTACAGAGTTTTCACACATAATTATTAAATTCTGTATGTGCCAAATTTTGCCTCAGTTACATACATGCAACTAATTAACTTCAAGAGGAGCCGCACTCTTATATGTCAGAGAAGAATTTGGTCCTATAATAAGAGATCCTATTTCTTAATTTTTATGTTTAAATTGCATTTATTTTCAACACACATTTAATGCTTTTCAAATTACTAGATTGATAGTCCTCAAGGCTTTGATTCCTCTGTATGCTCACAGAACAGGTTTGGAATGGGTAGCAACAATACAAACTTCTCATTTAGTCTGCCTAGAAGGACAGCAGTTCAGAGGGTAATTCCTCCTCCATATCCATTCAGTACTAGACCTGTCTGCTGCCACTGCCAACAAAGGTGTGCAATTTCAATGGTGGCTTTTGTAGGGCTAACACCTAAAAACAGGTCTAGAAATAAAGAGAAGATTTCATTATTCTAATGAATAACATCCCTCCTTGTTTTTTTGGCATTCTTTTTTCTAGAAGCATTTAAGGGTTCTACTTTAAGGTCCAAATTCTGTCCAGATGTAAAGCTTTTGGCTGATTTTGGCTCCGAGGGGAAACAAACATGAGGTAGAATGACACATTCATTCCTGCTTGTTTCTTTCTTTAAATACATCATCCAATTCCCAGGTAACAGACAGCTGCTGCCATGAAGCAGCTAGCCCCTTTTCATCACTAATTGTAATTCAAGTGCCAAGAGTGCTTCCCACTGCATAAGATTTAGCTCCTTAGTTTCATAAAATCAAAGCACCCCTGCTATGAGAGCTATACTGTAATGTGTATGTTAAAAATGATTGGAATATTCTTGGTTAGCAGGATGTAACTTTTTTCCCTCCTCCCTAAAATAAGTCACCTACTTTTATTTATTTACAATTTTTCCCCCACAAGAAGCACCATCTCATTTTAATGAGTCCTAGGGGACTGCATGCAAACATACACACATATTCATGCAGCTACCAAACACATAGCATGAAAATCCTTTTACAAAAAACATTAGCTCATTAATTTACATACAGCAAACAGATTCATGAGGGAGAGCTTTTGATCTTTTCACTGCATGTTACAAAACAATGTTTAATTTTAACTGACCACAGCACATTTTAGACCACCTTTAAATATGACCTGCATTGCTACAAAATGACGAGCTTGCATCTATTGACAAGATTTCTCCACCCTGAAACTGAGGTGCTGAATAATTTTGCTGCAAACAATAACTTGATTTAGCACCTAAATATCCCTAATGTAAAGATGATGCATTTGCTAAATGCATTGAATTTGGTACATTTTATATTATGTTTCACCACCTAAATATAGATTTCACAAAAAATAAAATTATTACATTAAATAATAATTCCAGAACACAAGATGTTTATGAAGTGATACCACATGCTGATTTAACAGAAGTTTGGGGTTTTTTTAATTTGACTGAAATAGCATTTTAAAATGTCATGTTTGAATTTCTATGTTGTTGGGTTTTTTAATTGAAAAAAATAAAACCCTATTGTCTGATTACAATGTTAAATCAAGGACCTGATCCAAAGTCAATTAGAGTCCATGGAAAGACTCTCATTAACAAAGGAATGCCCTTAAAGAACCATTTTCCCTCCAAATACTTCAGTGATCTTTTTTGATCTAACAAAATGCAAAAGGATCCTTAGAAGTACAGTACTTGAAAAATTATTGAAGACAGCTGCATTAGAGATTCATACCTATATGACTATCTCTATGTTTATGATTCATTAGAAAGAGCCACTGTAAAAAATACATTTCAGCAATATTATAAACAAACTGCAAAAATTATACTGAAACTCTTCCTGGAAATACTGGGGACAGTGAGACAGCTTACTGGACTCTTTCCCCTTTAACCCTACTACAGGCCAATTTCGCTGGGAAATCTCTTCTCAAAATCTCCCTTGAGGGTGGGGATTGCAGATTTTAAGTTTCTCTAGAGCTCCAAATTCCTGCCAAACTTTTGAATTTTGACCTTAGTCAAAATGGCTGATGTTTCCCATTACTTCCAATGGAACTAAAGCTACAAGCTGCCCTCTGTCAAGATGGCTACCATTTTCCTATAGTATTAGTAGTATTTTATTATGTATTTGTATTATCGTAGCACCTAGGAGCTCCAGTCATGGATCAGCCTTTGACCATGAAAGCAAGATAGTCCCTAGTAAAGATGGGCACCAATTTCCATATTTTCCCAATATGACTGAAGCCCAGATGGACCTCAAGGAAGATAGTCATGCTCTTATACTCTATGGCTAGGGAACTGGAAAGGAACTGTGAAGAGAAAGAGGAATATGGAATCCTAAGGAGATGGAGGGAAATGTGAGGCACAGGATGGGGACTGAGGAGGTGCAGTGGAATGTGGGGTGCAGACAGTAAAATGAGGACAGTAAAAGAGGGAGAAGATAAGGAGAATGAAAGGAAAATATAGGGGGAAGGTGAGGGGCAATAGACTGTGTGGGAGCATAGGGAGTGAATGGAAGTGAAGCATGAGTTGGGGCATGGAGGGAGACAGGATAGTGATGAAGGAGGAGAATAGAGAGGGATAAAATGGCAGTTTCCTACAACCAGGGGATAGGCGAGGGTAAGTGGAGTGCAGTGAAGCCTGCATTTGTGTGTGTGCGTTTAAGGTTGAATTTTGAACCTGTAAAGATGATGATCACACACTGTTTAGAGGTTGGCAGCTTTTCCCAGATATTCAAATAAGAGGGCAGGTAAAAAAAAAAAACACTATTATTTTTTAAATTTCATGATTTAAGGGGAGATCTGACCCACGATTTTTGAATGTCTTATGTTGGCAGTGGTGAGATTTGCACTTTGGGGGGCACTATAGATTTAAGCCCCTTGGAGAGCCTCCCCTTATGGGGTCTTGGCAGCTGTTGCACCAAGTGAGCTCAATCCCATCCGCTAACAGCAGCCTTTCTGTAGGAGATATGTTAGCAGAGACCCCAGCACTGATTGTCCCTCCTTGGAGTCCCCTCATTGAACCCCTCCCTTTTTAGCACTGATTTACTTCTTTGCGGAGCTTCCCCTCCTCTCCCATTCATCTAGTCTGCAGCCTCTGGGACACCTCATCGCTGATTCCCTAGCCCTGACTGCATCCTTGGGGATTCTCCCACCCCACTCTCTGAGGAAAAGCAGTTAGACTGGCTACATATCTGACAATCTCCGTGAACTACTTAGGCTGTCAGCCTCTCATCTGGAAAAGAAGTGCTGTTTTGAGGCTGTGGTGGCATGGGGGAAGGCATAGGGACAGAGTGTATAGGGTGGGTCTTAGGAAGCTTCTGGGCGCAGGCTGTTGGGGTAGTTATTGGAGGGGCTGAGGAGGAGGATTAAAGGGAGGGTTGCAGATACCAATGTTAAGCGAGTTGTAAATAATAAGTAAGGGACAGGTGCAGGGGGTATAGGGTGTTTACTAAAAGGGCTGCAGGGGTGATGAAGGCAAAGGAGTTGCAGGTGTGTTGAGGGGTGGGCCAGGATTATTAAAGAACGGTAAATGGCTTGATATCTGTAATGGGCGAGTCAGGATAGGTGTCGGGGAGCAATGATGATAATAGGGTGTCGGAGGGAACGCTATGAGGCTGCAGAGGGGAATAGGGTGGAGGAACAAATGTTAGAGGGGCTTCAGGGAGCAACTGGGGGAGAAATGTAGGGGAGTGATGGGCACTGAAAGGGGAGTAATGGGGGACAGCAGAGGTGCCCGCGGGGGTGATTTAGAAGAAAGTTGCATTTGGGGAAGGTTGCAGTGGGGTGATTTAGGACGGGAGAGATTATTATGGGGGCTGTGAGGAGTGATTTAGGGGAGGAATGCAGAGTGTGTGCTTTTTTGGAGGGGGGCGTTGGGGCTGCAGGGGTGTGTGCTGTAGGTGGGGGGCTGCCGGGGTGATTTAGGGGAGGATGTGGGGTGAGGGAGGCCAGGGTGTAAGGACGGGGCTCACCTCTGTCCTCCAGCCCTTCGCTGAACTGTCCGCTCTCCCCGATCCGCAGCTGTTCCTCTTGTTGGTCCCGGGAGAGGTAGGGCGGGGTGGTCCCGGGGGGTTGCACGATGGTGGGGTCCGGGGGGCTGGCCGGGTCGCCCCAGGCTGCGGCCGGCTCCATGTCTCGCGGAGTGGGAGAAGGCGGCAGGAGAGCGTGGCAGGGCAGTGAGGAGTGAGCGGAGCATCCAGCACGGGGGGAGGAGGAGACTGGGCTCAGAGCATCAGGGGGATGGGGACAGACGGCAAACAAACTCCCCCGGCGGCTCCCTCCGGCGGCTCATCGCCAGCCCCCAGGCAGGTGGGGAACCAGAACAGCTTCCCGGCTCCTCAGATGGGGGGTGGCTGCAATCAGCCGCCCCCCCCCCCCCCCCCGGCTGGGGGCAGGGCTGCAATTAGAGGCCCCGCCCAGCCCCAGAGGGGAGTTCAAGGGAGCTGCAGTGGGTGACCCCTCCTAGCTAGCGGGGGGGCTGTAATCACAGGTCCCAGGGGACGGGGTGCATAGAGAGCGGACACCCAGTGGGACGGGGTTAACGCAGCCCGTGCACCGCAACACGCGGCTGGGGCGTCCCACGCGCGGCTGGGACGCGGCACCTCTCTGTGCCGGTGGGACCCGGCCAGGCAGCGTTTTCTGGGGAGAGGGGGAGGTAGGTGGTGGTTTGAAATCTCTTCCCAGCCCCTCTCGGCGCTGTTCTAAGGCTGTAAGCCAGGCCTGCAGGAGCGGGGTAAGAGAGCTGGGCTTCCCTGCGTTATTCCCTGACTCAAGAGCCTGGAGGCGAAGCCGCTACAGGAATTTGCTTCGCTGCTCTTCCTTCTACTTCGTTGTGGAGATTTGGGTTGTGGGGGGAGTTTAGGAGCTGCCATTCTTGGGGGGAGGGGGGTCAAACTCAAGAGGATTTAGGTGATTTTTACCAGCGAAATAAGGACCCACTGTTGAGGATTTCACAGCAACTACTGCTGGCCAAGGAGGAATAATCTGTACAACCGGCCTTCCAAATTTACCTACACCCTGCCCTTCCTCACCCCACATCATCCCTTACAGCTCCCCATGTCCTCCCACATAACCTCCACAAACTTACCTACACCCTGCCCTTCCTCACCCCACATCATCCCTTACAGCCCCCCTCCCACATAACCTCCACAAACTTACCTACACCCTGCCCTTCCTCACCCCACATCATCCCTTAAAGCCCCCCATGTCCTCCCACATAACCTCCACAAACTTACCTACACCCTGCCCTTCCTCACCCCGCATCATCCCTTACAGCGCCCCCCCCCAGGCCCTCCCACATAACCTCCACAAACTTACCTACACCCTGCCCTTCCTCACCCCACATCATCCCTTACAGCTCCCCATGTCCTCCCACATAACCTCCACAAACTTACCTACACCCTGCCCTTCCTCACCCCACATCATCCCTTACAGCCCCCCTCCCACATAACCTCCACAAACTTACCTACACCCTGCCCTTCCTCACCCCACATCATCCCTTAAAGCCCCCCATGTCCTCCCACATAACCTCCACAAACTTACCTACACCCTGCCCTTCCTCACCCCGCATCATCCCTTACAGCGCCCCCCCCCAGGCCCTCCCACATAACCTCCACAAACTTACCTACACCCTGCCCTTCCTCACCCCACATCATCCCTTACAGCTCCCCATGTCCTCCCACATAACCTCCACAAACTTACCTACACCCTGCCCTTCCTCACCCCACATCATCCCTTACAGCCCCCCTCCCACATAACCTCCACAAACTTACCTACACCCTGCCCTTCCTCACCCCACATCATCCCTTACAGCGCCCCCCCCAGGCCCTCCCACATAACCTCCACAAACTTACCTACACCCTGCCCTTCCTCACCCCACATCATCCCTTACAGCCCCCCTCCCACATAACCTCCACAAACTTACCTACACCCTGCCCTTCCTCACCCCACATCATCCCTTACAGCCCCCCATGTCCTCCCACATAACCTCCACAAACTTACCTACACCCTGCCCTTCCTCACCCCACATCATCCCTTACAGCACCCCTCCCACATAACCTCCACAAACTTACCTACACCCTGCCCTTCCTCACCCCACATCATCCCTTACAGCCCCCCATGTCCTCCCACATAACCTCCACAAACTTACCTACACCCTGCCCTTCCTCACCCCGCATCATCCCTTACAGCGCCCCCCCAGGCCCTCCCACATAACCTCCACAAACTTACCTACACCCTGCCCTTCCTCACCCCGCATCATCCCTTACAGCGCCCCCCCCAGGGCCTCCCACATAACCTCCACAAACTTACCTACACCCTGCCCTTCCTCACCCCACATCATCCCTTACAGCCCCCCTCCCACATAACCTCCACAAACTTACCTACACCCTTCCCTTCCTCACCCCACATCATCCCTTACAGCCCCCCATGTCCTCCCACATAACCTCCACAAACTTACCTACACCCTTCCCTTCCTCACCCCACATCATCCCTTACAGCCCCCCATGTCCTCCCACATAACCTCCACAAACTTACCTACACCCTGCCCTTCCTCACCCCACATCATCCCTTACAGCCCCCCTCCCACATAACCTCCACAAACTTACCTACACCCTGCCCTTCCTCACCCCACATCATCCCTTACAGCCCCCCATGTCCTCCCACATAACCTCCACAAACTTACCTACACCCTGCCCTTCCTCACCCCGCATCATCCCTTACAGCGCCCCCCCAGGCCCTCCCACATAACCTCCACAAACTTACCTACACCCTGCCCTTCCTCACCCCGCATCATCCCTTACAGCGCCCCTCCCCAGGCCCTCCCACATAACCTCCACAAATTTACCTACACCCTGCCCTTCCTCACCTCACCTAAATCATCCCCTAGGCCCTTCCCTATAACCATCACAAACTTCATCTTTCTTTTAGCCCTGTGAAGTTTCCTTAACATGTACTTCAGGAGAAGAGTTATTCAATAACTGTCAGAAACTGCAGTCTTTTCTTATCGAGGGCAGAAGCTAACACGTCTTACATTTTCAAAGCACACTAATGAAGAAGGGAAGGGTTACTATCCCCATTGTACAGAAAGGGAAACTGAGGCACAGAGCGTTTAGTGTCCACATTTTCAAAAATCTCCACTGCTTTTAGGTACCTCACTTTGTAGGTGTCTAATGGGAGGTAGCTGGGGCAGGAGCCCAAAAATCAAATCAACCATTCATGAATGGGAAGGGATGGTGTGCATGTATATAAATTTTGCCCTTAAAGACTTCCCTGCCCCCAAATACACATGGCAAGTCAGAGGAGAATTAATTAGAATTTAACACTTTCTGGTCCCTAGGTTGTGCTCTGTCCACTAGTCTGACACATCCAAGGTTGCAGAGGAATGCAAGAAATACTGACTGTGTTTTAAAAATCTCCAAGGCACGTGGGAGGAAATAAACACTGCCAAAAACCAATAACTTGTTCATAGCTATTCTGTTTTACTTTCCTGCTTGTTAGCAATGACTAAATAGAGATTTGTACCCAAATAGCATTTTCCTTCATCAGTGCTGGTAATAATCAAATGTGGTGTATATGGAAAGGCAAGTGAGAGTTTGCACAAACACACAGGTTATATTTTAAGCTGCCAGAATCTAGGGGGGGTGCTTCATGCTTGCTGTAGTCAGCACTTTCATTAGAAAGAGACGTTCTTTCTAATGGTTTAATAGGACCTGTTTGGGAATGTTTACTGAAATATGAATATCCAAATGGCCTAAATCTATATTATAGCTCTTAATCCTGGGTGCTAATCCTCAAGATGTATTCAACTGTACTTTAAAGCATAAATTAATTAAATAGGAAAACTACATTTCAATAAACATTAAGGGTTGTGATGCAAGCTGATATTTTTGAACTTTCATAGAAGCCTATGAAATGCCATTATTTAGCAGAGTTACTTAATTGATGCTTTTGCAGTATTGTGGGGTAGGGGTTTATATTAGGGGGCTGTGGAGAGAGGGCTTGGTGCTCTTGGTTGTCTGAGCAGGTTGTTCCCTTGCTCCTGCATCTATTCTAAGCAAGGTCCTGCATCCCTTCACCTTAATCTCCTTTTCATCCTTACTCCCTTGCAGTGTTTGTGAACCCAGTGCTCTTGCTCCAGTTGTGAGCTCTGCATCAATATGCAACACCACAAGGCCCTATGTATGTTATTTTTCTCATCAAATGGGTATTTAAGATAAAATAGTAAGATTTTAATTATTTGGGTTAAAATATATTCTTATACATATAAAATAGTCTGAGAGATTTTTCTAAACAAATTCAAACTCCATACAATGAAAGTAAGTGATTTTTAGAGACTATGAATGCATACTTCTCAACACTGGAACCTGCTAACGTGAGACACAAACCATTGACACGTACAATGAATGACCAAAATGTAGAACACCTACATTTTGTAACATCACACCATAAGTAATAGATCATAATGCTTGTTTTTCAAGAAAATCGGTTGTTAAGGTTTCTCAGTTCTGCAATTTGCTGAAGGTGAGCAGCAGAGGGTTGGGGGAGACACCTTGCCCAGGCTGCTTAAGCCTTTGCCAGGGTGGAGAGAGGATCCCAATACGGGCTTCTTGTGGGTCAGCAGGAGAGGGGGATTTGAGGAAGGAGTGGTGGTCCTGGCTCAGCTGCCCCCAATTCAATTCATGCCCCCCCCAATTCAATAATGCTCAGCAGTACAACTTCTGCAGCTCCCCCTTCCTCCCCCGTCCCCCCCGGACAATTATTTCAGGATCTCCTCCCGACTTCCCTAATACAATTAATATAGGCTTTCCCTATCTGCTTGGCTCCACCTCCACTGCTTCTTCTCCATCAGCAGCTCTGGGTCCTCTGCTCCTCTCTTCCTATCCTGCGAAGGGAAGGGTGCAGGTGACTGAGAGAGGTGCATGATGGTGTTTGGTTGGGGGATGACAGGCCAGCAGCCTGAGCAGACACCATTTTTGCAAGGAAGGGAGCAGAGTTAGCTAGAGCTGCTGGGCACTTTCTGTTCTTTCCCCTACTACAATCTATAGGATGGGTTAGGTTAAAAAATAAGTAGAAGTTAGGTTTGGGGCCTAAGTTAGCCTAATTGGGGAGGAGTATGGGAAATGGAAGTTGCTATTGTGAGAAAAGTCAAAGAAACGTTGGAGACAAAGTGTTATGGGAAAGTAAGAGTTAGCAAGGACACGTCCCAGGGTTATGTTACTTTTATGTTTTGGTGTTTACTGGTTTAAGCAAGGTTTGTAATAAATGTTTTTTGAGAATTATGAATGTTTTAGTAAAATGTGTATGTTGAAGGACATTGGTGCAGAAGTTAATTTAAATAATTTGTAATGTAAAGAGCCAATAAGAAGGTGGTAGAAATATAATTATGGTAAAGGGCAGTTTGATATTAATTTGTATTATAATGGAATATAACAGGAATAGTTTTGCTAAATTGTGAGAGAGTTCTAATTTACATCTAAAGGGTACCATTAGGTTCCAGGATTACAAGGCTGTACAGGCAGTCCTTGGACTTATGACACAATTGGTTCTGAAAATTGCGTCGTAAGTCAAAACGTCATAACTCGGAACCGCAATCCACTCCGTTGTGGGACCGAACGTCGTAAAGGTGAAACCAATTGTTGTAGGTCGAATCAGGGTGTCAATTCATAAGTGCCGTTCGTGGAAAGTCGAACATCATAAAGTCGAGGACTGCCTGTACTTCACTCTGTTGTCACTGGACTGATCACCCATCGATCCAGGGCTGGACTTACCATGAGGCGAACTGAGGTGGCTGCCTCAGGTGCCAGGTGGGGGTACCACTAGGACCCAGAGTGTAGAAAATTGTGTCTGCTGCGGGTGCATATGTATTCTCTCTGCTCTAGATGCACAGAGATGGTGAAGTGCTGTGCTGGAGGAAGGAGGGCCCAAGAAACATAACAGGCAGGCAGGAGAAAAGGTGAGAGGGAATAACAGAAAGCAGCAGGAGCTGCAGGGCGAGAGAGGAGGAGGAGCCTCTTATGTACCTCTCTAGCACCCCCAGGAGCTTGCACTGATTAACACCAGCTTCTCAGGGAGCTTCCTGTTTCCTGCTGCTTCCCTGAACCCATTTGAGGAGAACAGGCAGTCAACTGAAGGAGTAGGAACCAGTTAGGCCATTAAGACGCTGGTATCTTCCCTCACTCAGGCCCTGCTACCAGCCTGCTTATTTGTCCTCTTCAACTGAGTGTTGAGAGCCACTATAGCTGGCACAGAATAGCAGTCATGAGTGAAAGAAGAAAACGCCCATGTGGGGCAGCATTCAGACAAAGAAAGAAAGCAAAGGAAGCTTTTCTATCTAAGCAGGAAGGAGCTCTCTCCTGAGATACATAGACACAAATGTTCATGGTGAGCCTTCCAGCCCCAGTGAGGATGTGAGTGGTGAGGAGATGCCTGATCTTCCAGTTAGTCAGAGTGCAGGTGACCTGGCAGCTACTGCAGCATCCATATCTCCATCTCAAATGGATGTAACCATGCACATTCCTGAAGAAAAGTGTAGACCAGAGAAGAGTGTGGTGGAGGCACAAGAAACAATTGCTGCTGAATTTAAGTCTTAGATGATCCAGGACTGTGGACCCACTTGAGCAGTAGCATGAGGGACTTCCTTGTACTGCATGGGCCACAGCAAGTGAAAAACTTCATGTTCCCCAAAGACAAGGAAAATAGAAGTTTCCATCCAACACATTACTGGAGTGAAATCCCCGATGGTGACAAAGTGGAGAGGCCATCGCTTATGTACTCAAAAACCCAGAAAGCTGCATACTGTTTTTGTTGCAAACTCTTCCAGTCTAATGTTCCAGCCACATTGAGTTCTACAGGAACAAAGGACTGGAAAAATCTGGCTAGAAATCTGGCATGCCACGAGAAGGCAGCAAATCACCAGAAAGCATCCCATAGGTGGAAAGAGCTTGGGATGAGACTAAGGTTAAAGGCTATCATAGATGATCAGCATCAAGAAAAGATTGCATCAGAGTCTCTTTACTGGCAAAATGTTCTGAAAAGGCTCATTGCCATTGTGAGAATGCTTGCTACCCAAAACCTAGCACTGCGTGGCACTTCAGATCAACTGTATGTGCCAAACAATGGAAACTTCCTTAAAATTGTGGAGCTGATGGCTGAGTTTGATGCTGTAGTCCAGGAGCATCTAAGAAGAGTCACCACCCAAGAAATGTACACATACCACTACCTTGGAAAAACAATTCAAAATGAAATTATACAGTTACTGGCAACAAAAGTCAAACAGAAGATTGTGGCAGATCTGAAGTCAGCAAGGTATTTCTCTGTTATTCTGGACTGCACACCTGACACCAGCCATACGGAACAAATGACTTTAATGGTGCGTTTTGTAACAACAATAGAACCTAGTGAAAATGTCCTTGCAATGGTGATTGTCAGAGAGCGTTTTCTAGAATTTATTGACTTTGATGATACTACAGGAGCTGGTATGACAGATGTGCTTCTTAAAAATCTGGAAGATACGGGAATTGTGATAGCTGACATGAGAGGTCACGGCTATGATAATGGTGCCAACATGAGAGGAAAGAACAGGAGTGCAGACATGGATCCGAGAGTTAAACCCTTGAGCTTTTTTTGTCCCATGCAGTTCTCATTCATTGAACTTGGTGGTCAGCGATGCAGCATCAGCTTCTAGTGAGGCTGCTGAATTTTTTAATGTAATTCAAAGCATCTATGTATTTTTCTCTGCATCAACTCATCGATGGCAAATTTTGAAGTATCAGAGGAGTAGCCATGTTAGTCTGGATCTGTAAAAGCAGCAAAGAGTCCTGTGGCACCTTATAGACTAACAGACGTATTGGAGCATGAGCTTTTGTGGGTGAATACCCACTTCGTCGGATGACATGCATCCGACAAAGTGGGTATTCACCCACGAAAGCTCATGCTCCAATATGTCTGTTAGTCTATAAGGTGCCACAGGAAATTTTGAAGCAACATCTGGGAACATTCTCTCTGACGAAACCACTGAGTGCCACACGATGGGAAAGTCGAGTGAAGGCGATAAAGCCTATCAAACACCAAATTGGAAAGATGCAATAGTTGCCATTATGGAGGATAATGCTATGACAGGAACTGTTCGTGGGAGAACAGTGGCAGAGGGAAATGGAATCACCAGAAACATACTTAACTTCAAATTTCTGTGTGACTTAGCGTGGTGGCATGACATATTGTTTGAAATAACTGTTGTAAGCAAGAGACTCCAAGGTGTTGACTTTGATATATCTGGAGCAATGGAAAAACTGGACAAAGCAAAGTCATACCTATAGTCTTACCAGTCAAATGAGGGATTTCAAAATGTTCTGAAGAGTGCACAGAAGTTGGCAGAGGAACTTCACATTGAAGCTATTTTCCCACCCATTCAAGAATACAAGAGTCACCAAAGAAGAAGACACTTTGATTACGAGGCATGGGATAATCCCATAAGAGATTCCAAACAACAATTCAAAGTTGAATTCTTTAATCAGGTGCTAGATTGTGTAATACAGTCAGTTGGAGAACAGTTCATGCAGCTCAAGGAACACAGCAGTATATTTGGGATGTTGTATGATATTCCAAAACCCCTCACTGTACCTAAGAAGACCTACACCAGCAATGCAGGGCACTAGAGACAGTGTTGATACATGATGACATGCACGATATTGATGCGAGTGATTTAGGTGATGAACAGAAAGCCCTTTCAAAATACATTTCAGCACGATCAACTCTAAAGCCTGTTCTGGAATATATGTGCACAAATAAGATGACCACCCTCTTTCCACATGCTTTTGTTGCTCTGCACATACTTCTAACACTTCCTGTAACAGTTGCCAGTGGAGAATGCAGCTTCTCCAAGCTGAAGTTAATAAAAACACATCTACGCTTCACAATGACACAGGAGAGGCTGGTCGGCCTTGCAACCATCTCAATAGAACATGAGCTGGCCCAGACTGTGGACCTTCAGGTAGAACAGGAAGAAGGCAGAATTGAGACCTTTCAAAGTTTTGGCCCAAGCGGGGAGCATGGGGGCATCATTTGAGCTCCCCGCCTCAGGTGCCAAAATGTTGTGGGCCAGCCCTGCATTGATCCACCAATTCATCTTGAGTATGAGTGTAACAGTAGCATTTGTATAAGTAGTAATTGCCTGCCTGTTTGCTTAGCTACTCATTTTTCTTTTAATAAAGTTTGGTTGTTTCATTCAAAGTGTCATCTTGTGGTCCTCTGCTAAATACATTTTCTAGAGGCTCGAACCTAAAAACTAAGTTGGGGTGTTTTGTTTTTTGTTTTATTTTATTTTTTTTGCACTTTTACTTTTAACAACATAATATTAATTGGGAACATTCTAACAAAAAGGCTACACTGCCCATTGTGAAAAATGGTGTTGGCTCAGACTTTCTTCCTCTTTCTAGCCTCCCCTATCCACAATCTACCAGTAGCTCCTCTTTTCTTCACTGGCCTCTATGCTCCTTGGAGGATGGGGCAGCGTGCCCTGAGCTGGCCAAGGAGGGTGTCCTCCTCCTCTGACCCCGGCCAGTGCTGCCCGAGAGCACACAAATGAGCTCCAGAGCTGTTCTGTTCAATGCAGTATGTCTGAAAGCTCTGTGTATATAATATTTCTTCCATTCTTAGCCTTGCAGGTGGCTATTTAACTTCCATCTTTTTGCCAGGGCTGTAGATGTCATTAAGGTTCTTCCATCTCTCCTTATCCCCTCCATAAACCAATTAGTTAGCTACCTACGTAAGCGATATCTTCAGTATCTTCATCCTCCTTCCCCACTTCCCTTTTTTTGCTAGTAGCCCTCAATTGTCATCGCTTGTTTCACATTAATCTGTAAGTTCTTCAGGGCAGGGGCATTGACTTCCTGTGTTTGTACAGCACAATGGGTCTCTGATCTTAGGGGTGGGCTGTAGGAGCATGAAGCTAACAATGGGATGAAAATTTTATTTTAAATGGCTCTCTTGCCTTGATATTTTGCCACTGCACTTCCTACCCTGGGTTCAAGGGGTGGGGGGGAGGGGTTGTGATCTATTTTGTATTTACCAAAGCAAAATCCAAAACATAAAGAAGCACCACAATTAAGTTCCTCTCCCCAAACAAGGCGTCTCATTTAAATCCTTGTGTAACCAAGCTAGCCATTAGTAAACAAAGCCTGTCTCATCAATGTGATTGGGAGCTATTTCCCAAACCATCAGCACCCCTTATTTCTGTTGGCACTTCAAGGGCATCATCTCCTACAGCTCATGGAGGCAGGGTATTTCAGCGGACAGGGCTTAGATCAGGGGGCTTATGATACCTGGGTTCTGTTCTCAGGTTGGCTGTCAACCAGCTATTTGACTTCTGTGAGACCGCATGTGCAGGGACTGCAAGTTCTTCAGCATGTGGAAAAGGCTTAACAATCAAGGGAAGACTTTTCCCCTACTAGCTGTATTATTTACAGGGCTTGTGTCTTGGACCTCAACTATTCTTGATATTTCCCTCCATTTTTGCTAGCCATGAAGCAGGAGAATCCAAAAATAATCACAATAAATACTTGCCAGATAGCCTTTGGGATGGCTTCTCTCTGTGATTGCTGGGAGATTCAAACACACTGTGACTAGAATGCAGAATGTTTCTTAATAGAACCTTTGTTCACAGCTGGTCTTGCCTATGATCTTAATGATATTTTGGTGTCCACAGTAAGGTGATCTCAAACAGTGAAAGGTCACTTAGGTCCTAACACAATAGCAACAGTAGCTGAACATAAATTCTCTTTTTTTATTTAGTTGAATTGTTTTGTTGTCTGCATGGGTCCAGGTTTTCTGAGATTTTTTTTTTGTAGTGCTTCTTTCTTTCTTTTTATCCACGCACCCCTTGAGTTCATTGAAAGGACAAAAAAGTCTGTCGGTTTCTAACTCTTTTTCACTTGGGGCCCAATCCAACTCCCACTGAAGTCAATGGGAAGATTCTAGTTGATTTTGATGGAAGTTGGATCAGGCCCATCATTCCTATTCTTCCTTGAAGTAGACATTTTCCCTAAGAGTGTGAGTAATCTCTTGGCTGTAGAGTGGCCTATATCTCTGAGTTACAGGCTCTCTGTTTCAGTTAGTGTGTGTTCCCATAACACCAAGAGGATCTATAATGGGATGATAAATAGTACCTGGTACAGAAGGAGAAGAAAGAGTGGAAGCACTTGAGCACTCCTGGTTTTTAATGTAAATGGTTACAGGTAGAACCAAGGGTGTGAATAGTAAAACATGTGCTGTCCTTCTGTCTGACAATGATCACTACAGAAGTATAGAATGTTTATGATTCTACTTCACTCTAAACACAGTTGAACTATATCCATCTTAACTTGTAAACAAGTCCCAGAGTAGCATCATATATTATGCTTGTTCAGGGTTAAAGAATTGCATCTGTTCTAGATTTACAATAATTCCCTTTTCTTTTGAACACAAGTGATTGAACACCTCTGTAGGAATTAGCAGAGTACAATGCTGCATTCAGAGACTCCTGAGAGTGACCTTTGTTTGGCTTTTACTGGTGTTACCTAATAAATACTCCACATTGCTCTATATCCTGAGTGCAGCATGAGACCACACTTAGGAAAAGTTAAGAGTACTCCACTAAGAAAGTGGATGAACTGGTTCAGCAGTAACAATTTAATTGTGTTTTAAGAAGTAGCAGCAAAGGCAATACTGTTATCATTCAGCCATGTCTGTGTGCAAGGCCATGTTTCATGCATCTCCTAAATTAAGAAAAACTGCTTCTTTCTGGTAACCATGCGTCCTATTTCTCTAAGGCATTGTTTTGCAGTATCAGGAATGCTAGTACAAGCACTGTTGCTTTATTCCTTTGCTTCTGTCAAATGGCTGCAGCCTGACATTCAAAGGAGAGTGTTCACTTGTTATTTACATCAATATGACTCTGTCCTCAGTCTACAACAGCAAGTAATGGTGGCCCATTCAACCTTGGAAGATATGTCTGAAGCAAAAACTAAGTGTCAGTCCCAATAGACAGGAAGACAACCATCCTGTAAAAATCACTACCACCACAACCCAATTGCTACTCCTGTTGGCATGCTCAGCAAACAAGCCAAGGATTGAATGGGCCATGATGACTGATTTACCCTGTTACTCCTAGAAGTAGTCCCTTTGGACCAAGATTGGGAACAGCGTGAGGAAGTCTGCACTGTTGATGCTTATGCTATTCCTGTTCTGTGGATAAGTAGAAGAGACTGAAGTTGAGATTTTCAAATCTGTCTTGAGCAGTTAGCTATAGCTTTTCTATTAAAATTAATTGAAGAAATGTATCTAAATTCCTTTGCTTGAATCAGTCTCCTAGGCCTCAAGTATCAGAAGGGTAGCCATGTTAGTCTGGATCAGTAAAAAGCAACAGAGAGTCCTGTGGCACCTTTAAGACTAACAGATGTATTGGAGCATAAGCTTTCATGCACGAAAGCTTATGCTCCAATACATCTGTTAGTCTTAAAGGTGCCACCGGATTCTCTGTTGCCTTCTCCTAGGCCTGTCAGTCTGGCAGTTTTCACCAATTTAAATTAAATTTCACCAAATTTAAAAATAAAATAAAATTAAAAGAATATTACAACACAGCTATTAATCTCAGAAGCTGCAAAACAGATTCTTTAAAATACCCATTAAGGTTTCTGTGTCTAGATTAAGTTACTTGTTTCCTCCTGTATTGGTGTTAGCTTCAATATACTTAAGGCCTAAAAATTCTCTTTTCTTTGGCATTTTTTTAATCTTTCAAAATAAATACAAAACAAGGACATGTAGTAAAGAAGTAATTGTGGAGTAAAATGGAACAAGTGTCTTATTCTTCAGGATATGAAATGTCACCTATAACATGCACATCTTGAACTAATGACCCTAATGGCATATAGCACACAGTGACCTCTGTAAAATTGAGGACAACTAATATCAGCTACCTGCTCGTTCTCCCTCTGTATGATATTGATGCTGCTTCATGAAACAAAAAACCCTAGCAAATGCGAGCCCCAAATATTGATAAATGCCACTGTACCAATGAAGGAAAAATGAAAATGCTAAGTGCCATCATAAAAAGAGCAGAGGTCTAATGAATATGGGGAAGTGGTTGTTATGTTTGTTTTGTTTTGTTTTTTTGAGTTTGGGTGTTTAGAAAGTTTATTTTGGAAGCTTTAAGGGTTTACAAATCATTGCCATGTAATGTTCAAAAATAAAATATTAATCATTGCAATACTAAGCTTATTAAACATTTTGTTTAAAGAAACATTATGTGGTAATATGGTAATCAAACCTCTCTTTAGCAGGAAGTTACCATATTACAGAGTGAACCTCTTTCCATCACCAGGATTTGTTGCTTCTTATGATTTTATTAAGTTGAGTGAAACTACTGGCTCCACTCATATTTATCAAACCAGGTGTGTCTATAAAATGTTCATATTAAAAAAAAATGACAGGTGTGCTCTTTTTTTGTTTGTTTGTTTGCAGGCAAATGTACTTTAAGTACTGGATAAATAGTAACCAAATATCTAAGAATCTATTTGTCCTCTGTTTTGCTGGGTACGTAACTGATGCATTGATTTTTCCATTACAACAACATCCCATATTTTTTTGAACCATTTCTCTAGTTTTGGATTTTTTTTTCCCTTCAGTGTGAAGCTATCTTGCAGTTCTAGCAGATGAGAAATTAGATTAATTCTTCATTGCTTTGTGTGTGACCATTTCCACTAGGAAGTCAAGCCCCAGGAGGATTATCAACCGGATCATTTGGTAATAAATATCCAACGGTTTGTAGTATCTGGTTACAAATCACACGCCATTACTCACAAATGATAAGATATATCCACCATATATGTATAAAATCTCCTCTTTCACCACAATTTCTCCAAAATTTATCCCCATTCACCTCCCTGTGTTTTTTAACCTGATTGGTATGAGGTACCATTGAAACAATGTCTCACAGAAATTTCCTTTTATTGTGCTATCAACTGATGTTGCAGGTCCTCTTTTTCAGATCAAAGCCCTCTCTTCTAGAATAATTTGTCTATCCACATTTTTTCCCATTGTATCTCACATGACATTTCTTTGATAGGAAAATTGTCTGCCAACATTTATTGATACAAAATAGTTGTAATTTTTTTGTTTCCTAATCAACCAGGAGCTGTACCATTGGGAGAGCGGGCAAGTTAGTTAGTTTTGAATTCTAAATAAGTTAGAAAAGGTTTTTTTGGAGAACAGCTGGCCAACTGTATGTATTTCATGCCTCTCCTAATCTTTAAAATACCTTTTTGTGATTTGGGTTAAAAAATCTGGATTATTTGAAATGAGTGTCACTGGCAAATGAAAAGGATTTATTTCCATTCTATCCCAAACCCATAGAGTACAGAAGAACTAAGGATCACCAAATGAAATTAACAGGCAGCATGTTTAAAACAAACAAAAGGAAGTATTTATTTACACGACGCACAGTCAATCTGTGGAACTCTTTGCCAGAGGATGCCATGAAGACCAAGACTGTAATAGAAATCAGAAAAGAACTAGATAAGTTCATGGGGGATAGGTCCATCAATAGCTAGTAGCCAGGATGGGCAGGGATGGTGTCTCTAGCCTCTGTTTGCCAGAAGCTGGGAATGGATGACAGGGGATCGACCACTTGATGATTACCTGTTCTGTTCATTCCCTCTGGGGCACCTGGCACTGGCCACTGTCGGAAGACAGGGTACTGGCCTATATGAACCTTTGATCTGACCCAGTATGACCATTTCTGGAAAGTGTGATTTTTTGTTAATCTGTAGTACCCGAATAAAATTTGCACTGCCACAATTTTCTTGTTCAATAAAGACCCAGTGTTTATCTGGATTAGAACACCTCCAATCAGCTGTTGCTTTGAACTAGCTATCTTGATAGTACTATAATATTTGAAATAGCTAGAACCCCCGGTTTAATGGGTCAGTGTAAAGTATCTGCACTCATTCTCAATGTTTTCTTATTCCATATAAATTCTTTGTATTCCTGCTAGAGTTGTATCTGGGGTGATTATAGAAAGATTTTGAAACAAAAAAGTTGTCCTTGGCAAAATATTCATTTTGAGTGTGACTGTTCTTCCTAATCAAGAAATTGCATACATCCCCCTGTGTTCCAAATCTTTTTTTTTATTTGCTGAAGTTGTGGTTTGCTATTTGAATCATACAGCTCTTCTAGGTTGTTTGAGATTTGAATTCCCAGGTATCTTACAGAACCTGTTGCCCATTTGTACCCAAATGTTTTCTAGCGGGGTAACGTCGCAGAGTCTGGCATAATTAGAGGTAGCAGTTCAGATTTGGAATAATTTACTTTAAAGCTAGTTGCTTTCCCAAAGTAATGGATTCTGTAGATACTAATTCTAGGGAATTGTTAGGGTTAGATAAAAATAATATTACTAGAGTAATGACAAAAATCAATTTCTGTCTCTCACAGGTGGCTAAATTACAGACCGATTTTCATCAGAGCGGATGCTAGTGCCCTTCAAATTAATCAGCTGGCAGGAGATAATTTGACAGATGAAGCAGGCAACTTCTTTTCTTCCATCTAGACTACATATTCATCATCACAAGACACTGATATTTCATAAGCCTGCAAATTGTGAGTTCTGTACCTTCTCTCAATCCACAAGAATCCCATTGGATTCACTTTGTTGTCACATTATTATTTTAAAGAATAAGCATTTTGAGAAATTGTTGGCGTATTTACAAAAAAGCAACACCTTTTGATTGATTGTAATTAATTTGTACAGCCTGACACTCAGACCAGGGAGTCTTATTTTCAGATGTCTGGCTCTTTCCACATTAAGTATATCCGCATGTAAATGGGTATTTTGGGGTGTATGGTTACGACCCTCTTTGTAACATGACTTGTCAGGTTGCATCAACATCGAACCATGGTGGGATCAGAGTGATACTATTTTTGTGGCAGTAAAAAAATAGTTTCTTTTCAAAAGCTTCTACATTCAGAAAAGGTCAAATTCAGGAGGAAAGAAAAATCATTTCTAAGCAGGGAGACCTAGATTTCTTTATCATTTCATTTTTCCAGGACATCTCAGTTTTACTCTAGCAAATTTTTTACCTGTAAATGTACCTTTTTTCTTGAGATACAGCACGTTATATAAAAGCAAATGTTTAGTTCCTCTCTTGTTGTTTGTATTAAGTCCATCAGCTTGGTATTGTTGTCTTGTTAATTATGATTTTCTCTTCATTTATCTGGATTAACTCTCCATGCCTTCTCATGATTCAAGGGCCTGATCCTGCTTTCATAAAAGTCAGTGAGGGGCACATTTTCAAATGATCTTATATGCACACTTATGTAGTCAGTAAGTTCTTCAGGGCAGGAACCATCTCTTTGTTACATGTCTGTGCAGTGCCTAGCCCAGTGGAGCTGAGGCCTCTAATGCTGTAGTGCAATACAACAATTAATAATGTACAAATGTTGGAGCTAGCCAGGTGCATGATCTTTTGTGTACACAGGATGGTGGCAATTCACAAAGATGAATTTGAACTAAGCATGCTGAAAATTTTGCTAGAACTGTGTGCAGCTGCAGTCAGGGCAGCCACACAGATTTTGACTGCATGTACAATGCTGGGATTTTGAAATAGAGCTTCTGTGAGCCACTCATTCCTCCACCACTTTCTGAGACAGCTGCAGTTCAGGTGGTGCCGCTTCTGCTTCTTCTTCTTTTTCTTAATGGCTCCAGTAAAGTATAGCTGTAATTGGGTCCAGATCGCTTGTCACCTGAGCATAAGTGGAAGAAACTAAGGGGAGGGGGTATTGGAAAGGGCTTTGCAGCATCTGGATGCTCAAGAACTAGGAAAACATAAATACTGGAACATGCAGGAGATAAATGGTTTGGCTGAGCCAGTCTCATTACAGTGCACTTTCTTCCTGAATTATAACATTTCCCTATGCAGGCCCTCCTATTTGGGCTAAATAAAAGGGGGATTAGGACGAGCCTTGCTTTGCCATAGACTATCCTTTATTCCAGGCAAACTCAGAACAGTAACACAACTGTGCTGTGTCTTCCATCCTCTGCACACATGCTGCTCTGTAACATGGACAGAGGCACCTAAATGAGCTTGGACTGGAACTTTTCAAACATGTGCTGACAGCTGACACCCTGGAGCTGTTAGTGAGGTTGCCCTAGGGACAGAAGTGACCATGGCAAACTTGGTCTTCCCAGGAACCTCATGGCTAAACTAAGGGAGTGGACTGTAGATTTTTACTATCCTTACAATATCGGATGAAGGAGAGAAGATCCTAACTTCTGCTCCTGTGGCAGCTAGAGCCCTTCCAAGAAGCAACATGCAGCAGTGGCCATTGGTGCCTGAAGTATAACTGTCACTTAGCAATAGACACATTCAGGATTTTTTTTTTTGCATTGGCCCAAAAGTCTGCTTGGCTCTTATTTTAAAAATTTCTAGCTTCACTGTGGATGTGTGCCATTTTGGCCCATTCGCTTGGGGTTTGCACAGGGATTGCAGATTTGGACCCTTGCACAGATTACCATCATTTAATGTGTTGTGCGTTAAAATATGCTGTTACCAGACTTATTGCACTATATTCTGTGTATCTTGCTCTGTTGATATTGTTCTGAAGATATTTCTTTAAGAACTTTAAACTGGCATCCTTTTTAAAATCTGAAAAGAATAGCAAGCAACACCATAAGTGCTGATAACACTTGAGAGTGTGACTTACGCAGCCAACACTTACCCACTGAATCTAATTTGTTATGGCTTAGTTTGCACTTAATTTTTATTTAATTAAATGTGAAAACATCATGAGGTGTGTACCTCTGAGGATTTCTTTTAATTAATGAACTTCTAAATATCAAAGCAAGCTTACATCAGACATGCAGAGGTTTATACCCAAAGCTAAATCAGGGTTTAGAAAAGGTTAATAAAAATGTAATCTGTGCCTCACACTGGTGATTCTGATAGCTTACTTATGATGGATAGCACCTTTCTCTATGGATTTGAACAAGCCTATTAATGGAGTAAGTAACTATTCAGCATGAATATAAGAATCTGGCCCCATCTATGTATCATCAATACATCTATTTCATTTGACTCTATGTATTTGACTTTAAAGCTACTATTTGAAGTCTCCCATCCCACCCACTCTAAAGATGAAGGTCATTCACTCTCAGATGTCTCAGGAGAGTTACAGCTTGTTCTAGTTGGCAAGTCATATCAGGAAATTTCTCTTGTATTCTTTCTAATGTGTGCTTGAAGGTGCTTCCACTTTCAAAAAATAAATAAAAATAATTACTAAATACTGTAAATTAAATCTGATAAAAAAACAGCAATGCATGTGAGATTCTCTAGGGTCCATTTCCATTTTGCATTTGTAATTAATACAAGTTCAGTGAGATGAAAGTTTACATCTGTTTTTGAGAACAAAATGTCCCTGAAATAGACACACATTTTGAAGATTTTTTGGAGAAATTAGAGAAAGAGCACTGATGTTTACTTTTCAATTATAATTCCATATTAAAACAGTCAGCTGTCTAGAGCACTAATTAGGTCATCAAACCCAGCCTGGACAGCTAGATGGACTCCTTATATTGATGCTTGTTGGTTTGCCACTAGATGGCATTATCCATTAACTGCAAGATGAAATATATGTTTTGCCATGGCCTTAACATCTACAGATTAGTAAAGTAAGACAAGGTCCCTGTGTTTGTTTCCTGACAAATGCAGAAGTGAAAGCATTGTAGCTCAGAAGTAATTTGACCTAGTTCTGCATCACTGTAACTCAGTCAAGCCTTAACACACCCGATATGGATTTACTCAAAGCAATGAGAGGAAGTCAACTGTGGCAATCCCAGATGACCCCCTATGTAATGCACATTTCCTAATAAATCCCTTCTATCCTCATTATTACATTTAAGTTTTAGAAAAGAGCATGTTTGATTTCCAGTGCCAAAAGTATTTGCAGACAATAGCTCTCTTGTTATATGACTGCACTGTAAGCATTAGGAGGCGTTGTGTTGCTTCACATTGAAGTCTAGGTAAAGATTCAATGCTGAAGATTATCTTGAAATAAAGAGCACCAGATATGAGCAGGTATTTCATATTCTCTATGGCTTTGATTTAGGAGGCAATGAATGAGTTATCACGGGTATTGTAAATGTAGATGAGAGCTTTGTTAGTGGGCAGTTATGCCCCTTGACTTCGGTGGGGTTGAAACAATGTTAGGGCAAGATTCCCATCCAGCCACAAACCCAACTGCACACTCAGCAGTGCCTATTGTACAGTGCTTCCTTCCCCAGAAAAGGAGGCTGCAAGCTTTACCAGCTGCTGTTTCATCCAGACAGGAGAACAAGGCTACAGAGATCCCCTACTGCATGCCGTTGTTCTTCCCTGCCCAGAGTGGGTGCTCTTGGGCATCCCTCACCCCCTGCTTACCACTGGTGCTACTCGCAGCCAGGGCAGGGGGAACTGGAGTTCCTTCCCTTTCTTGTTTTCTGAGTGTGGACCAAATAGCTGCCAATACTCAGATTTAAAATTTATGGGTGAAATTCTGGTCCTACTGAAGTCAACTTTTTTGATCCAGACAAACTATAAAATGTATTACCTAATTCAGGCCCCACTGCTGCTGCTTCTGGCCGCCCTGCCGCACCCCCTGGGCGGCTTGGGCCGCTTCACCCAGCCCTGGCTGCGCCGCTGGGGGGCAGCCACCCTGCAGCACTTGCAGGTGGCTCCGTGTGCCCCACGGGGCAGCCCCCAGCCCGAGTGTCCCCCGTTTGGAGCCTGCCTGGCCCAGCCACAAGGTGCAGCGCTATTCCCCCACGGCACAAACTGCAGTGGCCCCAGGGCACACACACACCCCCCCCCCCGCACACGACGCACTACTGCTGCCAGGGCCAGCTCTACGCTTTTGCAGCCGGAAGCAAAAAAAAAAAATGGTCAGAATGCCGCCCTTGAAAATGTGCCACCCCAAGCATGTGCTTGGTTTGCTGATGCCTAGAGCCGGCTCTGGGTTTAAGCAAGTCTTGAAACTCTGGCCCTAAGTGAGAGATGAGCTGCAATTGTAGGTGCTGAAGACTTGAAAATCTGGCCGCGGGGCCTGAGCATTATGGTTTTTGATTCACAAAGAGAAAAATGTAATTGCAGAGTAAATGGCTTTTATTTTAGATTAAGGAAAACAGCAAAGAAGTAACAAATATAAAATATTCACAGGAAAGATAATAGAGTGCCTCTCACTTTCTTAGGCCATCCATCTTGATTCCCCTCCCAGGCCTGCCCTCTAGTAAACAGACATGAGGGGAGGGGCAGAATGAGGGCAGTGACTTCAGCAGATGTTACTGAGCCTGCTCAGTCTGTGTGAGTATGCTCAGTACAAGCCAAGCAGCAACTTGGGGGGGGGGGGGGCACATGACCCCCGCATGCTTCCCCCCCCCCCCCCCCCGGGTCACCGCTGCAGACAGGTTTCTTACATTTAAAGATGAAGTAGACATATGTGGCTTTCTTTGGATTGCAGAAGATCAAATTAAATAATGGTTGAATTAAGTAGAATTAAGGTTACTGTTGACATATTTTAACGTTGATTTTTATCTCCTGATAATGGAGAGATGGAAATGACATGACAGTATCAAAGTAGCATGAGAATTCAGTGATTACTATTATTATTATTTATCATTGAATTATAGTATCCTCACATACACAGGTGATGAGTTCGAGGACTGGGAACTTGGAGGCAAATACATAAAAGCAAGTAGACTTTGTGGCAGAGCTACGCTTATCTTAGCCCTCTCATGCTTTGATAGTGTATTCTCTGCCAGAGTTTCACAGAACTGGCTTGCGTCATGTACCACAGGCAAAATCCATTTAATCATTCAATACAGAATAACAGCTATGTGCATAGACAGCAACCACTATTTTGTGTCCACTTACAGTACTATAGATTGCAGTCTACATTGTTTGTAGTAAACTGCAAAGAATAATTGTAATAAACTTAGCATTTGTATTTCATTTTGCATCTTCAACACACCACACAGATATTAACATTAGAGATAGGCCTGAAACAAACCCCTGAATCCCAACCTGCACACCTCACCACTGAACTTGCAGCCAGTTAGACCCACATCCTGATCCAGGCTTTTAAATTGACCTCTTTCACTACAATGGATCAAACCAAAACCTCAGAAACCATCTTCCCACAGACATATTTGGGGAAAACTGGATTTTCCGGGGACTTTTGTGGGCGTTGGACTAGGCTCAAAATAACAAATATAATTCTGTTTAAAAGAGCTGCAAGACTTTTAGGCCACCGAGAGAGTAGCATGTAACAGGAGGCGTCACAGTTACAGGGCAAGCTGAGCTTTAGACCCTCCTTAGTCCCTTTCATGACAGGTTTCACTACCTTCACCCCTCTCTGGAAAGAACCACACAGGCCAGATCTCTGGGCTGCACCACACTTACCTTGTTAACCCAATAAGTCCAACTGTGTTTGACACCTGTAAGTCCTCTTCTTTAAGGAACCCATGACAGCAGCTGATAAAAGTGACTCAAAAACAGCTTCTTCTAACTAAAGTGTTATTGATTCACCCAAAGGTACATTGCACACAGAGCAAAGAATCAAAACAATAAAGACCTATGTGCATATTTCCCCTTACCCAAAACTAAATCCTTCCTGCATGCTTTGCAAAGTTCCATTCAGCCCAGTTACCTCCATCTCTGCTTTGGGAGAGACAGCAAGCTTGCTGCAGTTTCTGTCTCTCTTTCTGCCAGAGCCTTCTCTCCAACCATTTCTGGCAACCCACTGAACTCCCATTCTTCTCTGGGCTGGCATCCTTAAGCTTTTAGTATTCTCTTTGATCGTAGGCTCAGGTCTGAGAAAAGTAAATCTTGCCTGTCTGGCTGGAGTCAAGCAGGCCATTCCCCAGTTAATAGCTTTGCCATTGTTACAGTTCCCTTAATAGCTTCCTTTGATCTAAGTCCATGCAGTCAGGTAGGGTAATATCACACTGGTAACCTGAGGTGCATATGATATTTATAAAAATATGTCAACAATTCCTTCGTTCTTCATGGGAAGTCAAGATGGCTGACCATGTCTCATAGAGCAAACAACATTGTACATAAGAGGCTGCCTTTTCCATGACCTTCACAGATACAAATGTAGAAAGACAAGTTGTCTAATGTGCCTCAGACACAATTCATTGCATATGTCCAAGGGCTTAAAACCCTACAGGATATTTGAGAGCTTATCAAAACTACAAAAAGAACAGGAGTACTTGTAGCACCTTAGAGACTAACAAATTTATTAGAGCATAAGCTTTCATGGACTACAGCCCACTTCTTCGGATGCATAACTACATTAGTCTAATCATTTTTTTCAGCCTCTTGCATCTTTTGAAGTGTTGCTTGCTACAGCAGTTTATTCAAAAAGTGGGAAATTCTTTACTTGGAAAGCAAGTAATATAGAATGTCAAGTGAATTTGTGGAACTCATACTTTTAAATACAATTAGGACATTGTTTATCAAATGCAGAAAAGCTAAGACTCTCTTTCTGCCAACTGATCCCTAGAGCTGGTCTAGATTTTTGGAATTTCAAAGCAAGACAAGACACAGAAAGTGAGTGCAACAAACAATAAAAATTAAAAATCATCACATTACCTCACAATAAAATACATTTTAAATCCAGTGAACCCTATGGTATAGGTCTGATGCAGCAAAGACTACAATTTATACAAGTACAGTTTACGGGCCCAATGTGGTATTGCTTAGCTTGAGGAAGTCCTTCTTAAAAAATGGTCTTGAGTAGCCGGTTTGTACTGCTGTGAATATTGCATAACTTAATTAAAGCATTATTTTGCAAAATATTTTGCCCTTTGAAACTATGACCCAACAGCTCTTCTCTAGTAATCTCCTCTCCACACTTTCTGTGATCCCTTTTTATTTGTACCTGCCTCCCACTTCAGCTCATTGCACCGCAGCCATTAACCCTCTCCATTAGAAGTAATGGCCTCAAAATTTTGTTAACAATGCAAAATGACGGTAGCTTGCTGGGGGAAGGGAGGGATTTTCCTTTAAAAGCCATTTAAACGATGATGCTGAATTTGGCAAGAACAGTAATAAATAGCCTTTTGAAGAGAGAACTTATATCAGTGGGCCATATTCTGCCAACCTGTACGACTCACTGAAGTAAATAGGCTTGAAGGGATGTAACTGAGAATGTTTGACTCACTAAGCTAAATTCTCACATGGTGGAAGTCAATGAATTTGAAGTCAGGGATGAATCTAGCTCTTTAAATATTTACAGTGAAATCAGCTTTCATTGTAAGAGCAACCAGGCATTGCAAGAAAGCTGGCAATGGTAATTATAGTACCATTTCTAGCGATGCTAATTATAAAGATAGATACCTTTTAAGGTGTGATTAATATACTGCCCAATGCAGCTGGTTGGATTAAATGGTCCAAGAGATCTTTCGCTGCACATTAGCTATGACTATCATTCTGTGAAGTAATTGACAATATTAACTGTGTATGTTTTCATAAATAAACTTAATTATCCATTATGTAAACATTTAACTGCATATTTTAAAATTAATCAGTCAAGAGCAGAATGAATAGAAATGCTTAATCAACTTTTACACACACACACACACACACACACACACACACACACACACACACACACACACACACACACACACACCACCTTAACCTAAGTGTAAAGAAATGAATAGGAAGGAAAATTACTACCAGACTAGCTTTCAGGTTAACACTTATTAATCAAATTGCTAGGAACCTAGTTCTACTTTGTAATAGAGTTTATGCTTCCTTTGTTGTATTGAACAGCACCTTATTAAGTTATCTTAATACAATGAAGTGCTAATAGGATATGCTGAAATCCTTCACTGAATCTCAATTCCAAGTTTTTGCAGCAGCAGTGTTCAATATGTGTTCTCATCTACACTATAGAAATTTGGCATGATCCAACTCGAACATCTCTAACACACCTTACGTCCACTCACCAATGCTCCCCATAGCGCACAGATCAACATTTGGATTAGACTTGCTTTGAGCAAGGCTTATTACCATGTGGTCCTCTATGGTGCCATTCTACAGCAGGATGGGGTACCTCCTTCAGACAGGGTCTAGAAGAGCTCCCTTTTCCTCCTTATGGCATGCAGGGGACCAAGGAGATGGTGCCATAGACAGTCCAGCAGAGTTAGCAGCGAGGTCCAGAGACATGGAGGCTGGAGTGGAAAAGATGCAGGAGAGATGGGGGGAGCTAGAGACTGACCTGAGCAACAGGAGTTTGCTGACCAGGACAAACGCTACTGGCCCAATCAGGAGAAGAGGGTCAAGTCACACCCATGGAACCCAGGAGGAAGGACATAAGGATGTACATATCCAGAAGCCGGCAGATGAACCCCAGTGCTCTGCTTAAGGCCACAGTTAATGTGGGACACCAAAGAAGGTCCTGGAACTCTGACTATGGGAAGATGAGAGGAATGTTGGAAATGATACAAGGGCTTTAAAACCAAATTCAGGCTTTTATCCAGGAAAGGCAGAGAGGGTGAATCAAACTCCCTCAGCTGACTCCCAACATGTAGAGGGAGGCGTGAGCCAGAATGCAAATGAGGTCGCTGACAGAAAGAAGTGGGGCTAGGATCCTCCCTGCAGGTAACAAAGTAACCAATTGTTTAGACAGCCAAGAAGGAAAGGAAATTTCTTCCCCCAGTTTGACTGCTTGATGATCTGTGAAAATGTAATAGAGTCTGAGACTGGTGGGGAAGGAAATGCTGCTTGCCATGACTTTGATGCAGTGTGTGAGGAACAAAAGGCCAACCCTCTGAGAGAATGGATGGGTGGGTGTAGGGAGGGTTCAGTAATCTTCCTCCTCCCCCATCCCAAGCTGAGGTCATGCCACAGGGATTCCCAGTCCCTGACCTCCAGACAGGTGGGATGGAGAAAGGATTTGGGCTATGGGGAAGAAAGTTTATTATATGAATTGTAATTTGAAAGTATAAAAGGTATTGACTGTCATGCCAGCCAGGGAATGAACCTGTAGGTTCTCCTAGGATGATGATCAAGCACCCTAGTGACATTCACTTCTGTATGGAGGGAGATGTGACCAATATCGTAATTACATGCATTACCTTTGGTGACCATATTCTATTAAATCTATGAATGGTTTATGTATGATTGTGTTCTACTCCATGGGGGATGCTTACCATAGCTCCTAGAGGAACTAAAAACAGTGGGAGGCGATGAAGGTGAATCACTGAGACTAAACAAAGAGGTACCACCTCCTGGAGTGATTTCCATATCCTGGTTCACGCTGAGTTTTCCAGAGACAAGGAGACAGGAGGTGGAGTCTAGGGATGAAGGGGCGGCGCGGGTGTGGGGGCTCAAGGAAAAGGGGCAGCATGGGAGCAGAGGTTCGGGGGGAAGGGGCACCGTGAGGTGGAGCCTCGGGGGGAAGAGGCAGCTCAAAGGGTGCGGAGCGGTTCGGGCTCCTGTGGCCCCCCCATTTTTAGGGCGCTTCTACCGCTCCTGGTAACAACAGAATCTTCCCCCCAAAAAAGTGCACGAATAAGTGCAAACAGTGAAACCATGTACAAGACAGAAACCCCCTATTGTTGCATGTGTCATGGCCCTGATTCTCCTTTCCCTTCTTTCCCTGTTTCCCGATCTCTTAGTACTGAAGAAGGGAGGTGGAGGCATCCACAAGGGAAAGAGTCAAAGACGGAGGACTACATGGGGCTAAGTTGCCCTGCCCAGCCACTCATGGAGCCTGACTGCATGGTCCACCCAGCCAAGCTGTTTCTGGACTGCATCTGATGGTACCGTGCCGGGCACTCAGGCTGGGATGTGGGTGCGGCAAGAGCTATTACTCTCGCAACCATTAGTGATATCAGCCACTCAAACAGTTCTCTCTGCTGAGCTCTGTCCTCCTCCTTTAGCCACCGTTCCTGTTTCAGGAACTGCAAAGGAAGTGCCTGCTCCCATGCTGAAGCCCTGTCCTGAAGCTATGCATCCAGCCTCAGCCTGTCCTCTTGTCTCTCACCATGCCTTTTCTCTAGCTGTAAGTCCTTCTGGTTTTGGTACTGGACCTGTTTGTTGGTCCTGTCAAGAACTTCAACCATAAGTTCATCACAGAAATGCTTCCTCTTGGAACGGTCAGTGAAGCTACATTGTCCAGACTTGTACTGCAGTGTGGGTGAGCTGTGGAGGTACTGCAGCCAGTAGAGATCACGGGGCCTGGAACTGGACAAGACACAAAGAGTTATTGTCTCAAACAGCTCATTGCAGAAACACAGAAAAAATCCTTATGGAATTTTAAGGATATAAAATGTTACTTTTCCAAACTGAATTTCAATATATTGTGAGAGGGATGTTTTAGTCCACAGAAACTCCCTGGACACAGCCTGGTTAATCACAATGAAAGAAGCGCAGAGACAATGGTATGTTAAATATTCAAAGCTGTTTCTTGATTTCTAAAAATTGCAGATCTTCTTGGGTTGGGAGGGACAACTGGCAGTGGCCTTGCTGCAAAAGCTTTTTCTATCATTCCAGGGCTTCCACATCTTGGAAGACATAACAGTTCTTTGTGGTGCCCGATTGGCAAAAGGAGATGTTATTCCAAACTGCTGGTGGGAAACCTGCAGAATATGCAGCCAAAGTATTCAAATGTATAGTGACTGAATGCCCATCTATGAGTGCACTGCCTGGTCAGCTACCAAGGTGGCCTTGGAAAATACACCCTTCCCCAAAATGTGTTTCTGCTTCAGGAAAAGTTTGCATCTATCAGTACCCGGGCTTGAGTCAGAAATCATGAGAGAATCAACAGGATGCAGCATTAGCTTCCACACGGCTTAGCCAGTTGTGACTGCATGCAGATACACACAACTCCACAGCCATCTCCTTACACAACTACCCGCCCCAGCACATTTCTGGATACATTTTCAAACTCCAGTCGAATTTAGGACAAATACTTCTGTCACCTATGGACTACATAGATTACATGTACCTGAAAGGGGCTAGATTTGTGCATGGAACACATTTCCATCTCCCACCCCACAGTGCAGTTCACAGTTTCCAGGAGGCTCGTTACACCGCTGAGTGGTTACAGAGCAGCGTACTTACAGGCAATGTAAGATTATTTTTTAAGAAACAGGAATGCCCTAACAAAAATCTGTGCCCTTCCAGTAAAAATTCACTTTCAGGGCATTTTTACTGCCTGCATTTCCTGGTCTCCATTTTGAACGCCACATGGTGGGGGGCAGGGAGCCATGCCGGTGGCATACAATCTGCCAGTAGTGGACGCACACTGCTAGCTGGGGCTTATAACTACTTTTGTGTTGGTTCGTAGAATGGAAATCCCTTCCATTATTGTATTGATAAACATTATAATGGAGCCAGAAACTTACTAGTCTCCAGGTGGCTTCTGTCCTGTCTGTGTTTGCTGCAGACTCCACAGCGGGGTGTTCCTCAGGGGAGCATCAAACAGCTCCTCCAAGTACAGCCCCAGGATGTGCTCTGCTGCTCCTGCTCCAAAGCCTCCTTTGAGACCAGTTTCGGTAACAGTCATTTTTCTGGCCTCACTTGGTGCCTGCTGCTGGCTCCCATCACACCCTGTGCTGGATCCTGGGGCCAGCAGGGCACCATTCCAGAGGATCAGGTTATCATGCAGCACCATTGGTTCCATGCTTAGCGCAGCGCCCAGCACTCGGTCAAACTCCTCATAAAACAGGCAGGATGTTGGCAAGTTGCCGGAGGTGGTGTTCTGGTCATTCTTGACTCTTAAGCTGCTCCCTGCACTGGTCACTGGTCCGGTAAATTTGCAGCAGTGCCAATTATTATTTGTTGGTATGAGTGATCATTCCTGGTATGCTTACTAAAGTCCACTGTTTTGCTGGCCTCACACCTGAGATTTACCAAAATCTGGCTGTGCTCCAGTGACCATGAAGCAGCACGCTTTGAAAAGGGCTTGTTCTGATCAGTCTCCATTGCAAAGACAGAGGGCTCTCTGACGGTGTGTTTGCAGCTCAGTGGTCAGAAGACAACGAAAGAGTTAACGCTGATTCACTGAGCTGCTGCAGTACACCAAAGGAGGTTGCTTCCTTTTTCACTCTAGTTGATTGGAGATTCTGGAAGCCGGCCCTTGGGATTGTGGGATATTTTTGGCAGACTCCCAGGACGTGAGTTGAAGGGGCTCCATGCCAACTGACAGGGGGCAGAGAATGTCAATTTTGACAGGAATGTCAAGAGGTCCCTGCTTTGGCTCCTTCTGCTCCTATCAACTGGAGTCTCTGGCTGGCAGGTCTCTGCAGTTTTCCCCCAAGGCCATATATGGGCGGGGGTGGGGAGAATGAGGAAGAGAGCTACTGCCTAGGTCCTAATGCCCCCAGAGCGTATGGGTGTGTGGCATATGTATATGTGTGGCATGTCTGCGGTGCACAGTCTGGATCCAAGGGTATGCTGAGGTTATACCCACAGGGAAGAGGTTGGTACCCACTGAGTCCAATAGCTGCTGCTATGCACTGAGAGCCATTTCCACACTCCCTTTGAGATAGTGTCTCTGGAACGTGGCTCCAGGCCATCTAGTGGTCCTTGGTAACAGTGTGGCCTAATAAATTAGAGCATTGGCCTAGGACTCAGGAGACCTGGGTTCTAGTTCTAGTCCTAGGTCTACCACTCACCTGGTGTGTGTGTGTATGTGTGTGTGAGAGAGAAAGACCTTGGGCAAATCACTTCACCAGAGTGCCTTGGTTTCCCCATTTCTAAAATGGGGATTAAAATACCGACCTTTGTAAAGTACTTTGAGCACTATTTCACAGCTAATTATTAATGGGCTCTACACTTCCAAGCTTCTCATTGCTGGGGGTACCCTAGAATTCTACCAGATTCTGAGTCTTCTGCAGACATGGAAGAAGATTTGGCCCTATTAGCAGAAAGCTAACTTCATGGGGAAGGTTTGCCTATTTGATATTGTGCAAAAAATAAAATTCTAGACTCTTGCATTATTTTTAAAGGTGACATTTACAAGATGGACTCATCTCACAGCCTCGGGGACTATGTGGTCTTTGATGACAGTCTCAAAGGACCGATGCAGTCACCAGGAAAGCCAAGAAACAATGTGTTGCTAAGCAACTGCTACCAGCATGCTATTCTATACTTATTCATTTAATTTCTGAAAGGACAAATGTTCTAAGTAGCCTCAGCTTAGCCACCAACAGTGCTACACACTCTTAACCAGTTGCAATGCTCTCCATGTGTGTAAAATAGCTGATTTGTACACACAAACCAGGTAGCTAGACATCTAGCTACTAAATTTGCAGGTGCCAGTAAAGAGCATGCAAAATTGAGGGTTCATTTTTAGAAGCTGGTTTGCAAATTTGGCACAGTCGTCTTTGACAAAGGCTATCCTGTATTTGTGTCTTTTGTTTCAATTTTACTTTTCTTGAAAGTGACCAATCTTGATACTTCAGATGAGTGGCAACACTTTCTCAGCAGTTTGACTATGCATGTTGATGTTTCTGATGCATGAAGATCTTTTGTGTCATCATTCCCCACACATTTGGCCAACAAACTTTCTTAGGTAATGAAACAAAGGCAAAATGGGGATTTTCAAATACCATATGGAAGATATTGAATCTCAGATCCCAGCATCCTTCAAAACCCTGACTAAACTGCTTTTTGAAAAGAGAGTAAGCGCAGTAAATCTAATTCTGCTGTCAGTTACAATGATTGTCACTGAAATCAGTGGGATTACTCCAGATTTTTCACTAGTGTACCTGAAATCAGCCTTGGCCCCTAATAATTGTTATCTGGCAAAGTTACCCTGAAGAAGACTTTTTACCTCAAAGAAGTCATGAAAGAAGATTGTGCAAAAAGAATATACGGAAGCTTCCGCATTAATCAGGGGGTGCAGTTTGTTTTTAAAGACTTTATGATGCCTCATAGAAACTTTGAGAAATATTTAGAAACAATTCTGCTTGGACAGTCTGCATTTTGAGTGTTTCTCTTTTCCAGTTTCTTCTTGTTTGCACAAAAATGCAGTCTTTTATTCTGTAAGGGTGAAATGCACTCCAGTTCACAGCCCTTACCCACCACAGAGTGTTATGCAATAACACTTGTTGAGAGTCACTGACCTTGATGAATTGGAACTTCATGCTCACGTTGACCCTTAATATAACCCTTATGGGATGCATCGGCCCTCTGCACTGGGATGAATTTCATCCGAGAAACTTGGCATGGTGCTGGGGAATCAAGCCCACTGTTTTTCAAAGTTTCCCTTGAGGACTTACCTGCTTTTTAATGCACATTGCAAACCAGAAGTTGTTCAACAGCAGATCACCTGTACACAAATTTGACTCCTATAAAGTTACCAAGGTCTCTGAGAGCTTTGGCACAGTGCTATGCTGACTGGAGCAAATAAAAGGATTCACCATTAAGATACATATAGTATTCCCAAATATATTTCGTACTATAATGCAGAACAGACCCTTAAATATTTAGTAGCTCTGAATTACAGGGTCATTTTCCTTTTGGAGAGTTCTGGTGATGTCAAACCACATAGAGGTTCTGAATTCCAGTCCCAAGCTCCCTGGGTTAGCAGAACCTCTCTGCCCCTAAGGCCTTATCTTATTCTCTGACCAGCACTTGGAGGTTGTCAAGATTAGCCCTCTATGATGACCCATGACATGGTGCCTGAGGTAAGCAAGAAAGAAGTTCCTTGACGCTCCTCTAAAAATGAATGAATATATTCCATGCTTTTTATTAACACCAATGTAAGAAGCTGCACCTCAGCATGGAATTCTAATTTTTTAACACAGCAACTTGCATGACATAATACGGAAAGACACTTGTGATCTAGTAGTTGTGCATAGCTGTTGAAAAAGAACCATAATGTATGGTCTTCCCTAGAACTCCAGATGGAGCCAATAGTGTTCAACAGACAGTACGCAGAGATTGGGGGAGCACAGATTGAGCTAGTAGTACTAAAATTATAGAGAATAAAGGATAGTCCCAGCAGTGTCAGAGAGCCTGGGGAAGAATGAGTGATATTGTGTAGACATACTGAATGAGGGGGGCAGGATAAAATGAGCCAGTATTGTGACCAAGCCAAAGAAGTAGGAACATAGCTACAGCCACAATTCTGCATTTCCATGAATTTTTATAAAGTAATATTGAAGGGACTCTGCGAAAAGGAGAGGGAAGATGAGAAGCATGAATTTATCCACTAGCCGCTGCATTTTATGCCCTCTTTATAAAAATCTTTCAGAAGAGAAAAGGAGAGAGTTAATAGCAACATGTTTAAAGTCTTTGTTTTTCTATAATAATTAACTTTTAAGTTTATAAACCAACTTTTATTTCAGACTCTAGATCAAAAACTCCATTTATACTGCATGTATAAATACACAGTTTAACCTCACTCTCCACTGTACAGTAATTTATGCAATAGCACTTCCTGAGAGTCACTGACTTTACATTACTTTGCAGCTCCCCTGGAATGTTAGCTCCCTGATTGGTTACTGTATGTAGACAACCTGATAGGACAGCAGGTGGACTTAAATAACACCCTAAGTTAACAGCAATCTGCTATGCCAGGGAGTACAGCGAACTCAAGGTTAATTAGAAAATGTCTTTCTTAAAACAGCAATTCTCGTGTGATCCTTTAGAGATGAAAATTGATATTCATAGTCACATTCTACCTAAGGAATGGCCTGATCTAAAAGAGGTAATAAGAGGTTAGACATTTGCTGCAGTATTAGAGCAGCATTTATTGTTACCATTGTAGTTTCTGATTTATCAATGTTTTTATTACTATATAAACATTTGTTTTCAATGGGTTTTTCTCTGATTTGGGGAGATTTAAGGTCCTCATTCTGCACTATTTATTAAAGAAAAAACCCTTGGGCCCTATTTCAAGCCCCCTGTATTACTTTAAAGCAGTTTGAGTTTGTGTGTGCTTTCTAAATCCACATTAATTATGAATTTTGAAGCTCTATAAAACAAAGGCTTACTATGCTGGTTGCTAAATTAAGTAGATGGGGTGGTTACAGATTTCTGTATTTGTATATATTGCCTGAACAATCTCATTTTTTTTTAAGATTTACAGTTGTAAAAATGCTGCGCTATTAATTCTGTGTTCTTAGTAAAACAGTTAACCTATTAGGGGAAGATTTTCAAAGACACACAGGACAGTTAGGTGCCCAAATCCCATTGACTTTAAATCTCCCCCTTAATTTGGTTTGTATTCACATTTTCTTAAAACATGTGTAAAAGAAGCATTAAGCAAATGACTAATAATGAATAAGACTGAAATCACTTTGCGATTCAGCCTGCATCCACTGAAGTGAATGGGCGTATCACCATTGATGGCAATGGATACAAGATCACCCTTTCTGTGTTTAGCTAAAATTCTTTTTTTTTTTTTTTCTTTTTTTAACTATTCCTTCTTTTGGTGGAACTTTTTAAGCCATTGGACAGATTCAGTATATTGCACTCTAAATGAAAAACTCAGTTAATAAATTCAAATACTGCTCAGAATAGAGGGCAAGTTAAATTGTTTGTTTTTAATATTTGCATTAGAGGTAGTCTAAATCTTATCACTTATTGATATTGTAAATTCAGAGTCTCTTAGTAAATCCAAAATGCACTGTCAGAAATAACTCCCTAGGCTCCATGTTCCATAATTGCAAGCTGCCTTGGTCGTGCAGTAGGACCCAGGTGCAGAAGGGAGAAGTATTGGTAGCATGTTTTTCACACAGAGGCGTGATCTATTTCTTAACCCCCCCCTCTGTCTCACTTTCCCCATCTGTAATATGGAGGCATGGGTGCTCTGGGGATTCCTTAGTTAATATTTGCACAGTGCTTTGAAAATAGAATGTGCTATAGGTATTATTGTCTAAAAAAATCTAATTCTTTTGATGTTACATATAATCAGATTGTTTAATTTAAAAAATATAGACGTATCTAGTTCTAACTCAGTTTGTAGGATAGCCTTAACTGTGTTGAACACTGTGGAATATATTTTTATCCTTTTTTATTAATTCTGCAGCAATGTAGAGAATTAGTAACGTCACTTTTAAAAAAAATCATATAATGAAATAGAATATAATTTCTGAAATTATTTTCTGATAAAACTGACTTTGTATGATCAGCTCCATTAAACAAGTTGAGTATAGGTGGTTTTTAAAGCTCATATAATATTTCCATTTGAGGCAAGCTAGCAAATTAGTTAAGAAAGAGGATGAGAACTGAATTAGCTGTTTGTTTTGTTTTTTTGTTTGTTTGTTTTTGGGTTTTTTTGTAATGGCTGTTTTGAGACCCTATTCCATTCTATCTTCATGGTAGTTAGAATGAAAGCCTTACTAGGCTTTTGTCTGTCAATATGACACCATTTTATGGCATTGTGCCTATCTTTTGACTGCAAAAGAATACTGTGATTTCAGCCTTGCTGTTAGGCACCAGACACAAGCTGAAGCTCTCTTTACACTGTGTGTCTCTCTTCCTTTGATATACTGAGGTTTCAATTCGTTCCTGATGACAGAAATGTCAAAAGTCGTTTTTGAAGGTTTGTTAGCTCTGTGTTTCTGTGAATGTTAAGTGCACAGGCTAGCAGAAGTTGAAGGTTAGAGAAGGACAGAAAACTGCAATTTATTTATTCAAAAATGAGTAGCAATGGGACCTGGAATTAAGAACACATATGTGATTATTCATTTAAAACTGTCAGCAGTATCAGTAATACAGATAGAACTGATTGGACGATAACGTGTTTTCTGATCCATTAGCTCTGCCACAGGCACATGCAGTGCTATCTTATAATTTTTACATTACATTGTTGGTATCAGAATTACTGAATCTTGAACCTAAGATAATAGAAAACTTTGTGTTGGGTTTGTTCACCTGTGAACTTGGAAACCCATAACACATATAAAAATCATAGAAGCATTAAAATTTAGGGCTGTAGAATAGGTCATCTAGTCTAGTCCCCAGTGCTGAGGCAGGACCAAATCGACCTAGATCATCCCTGAAGACCTTAGCATCCTTTTGCAAACAATGAAAATTGGGACTAGTCTTTGTAAAATGCTCCTTAAGCAAATTGACTATAAACAAAATAAAAGTTGCCAAGCTCTTGATTATAATCTTGAAAAGGCAGAAGCTTTGTGGTGAGAATCTGGGATTTCACCTCTGCCCTCCAACAATAAGTGGCTAACAGTGTCTCACCGTTATGCAGAAGCTTTTCATAAATCATTGGAGATTCTGATTATTCCACAGATAAGAGTCTCTTGACCATGGGAAAAAGCAGTCTTGAATCAATAATGCCAAAGTTAACAAAATGTCTTTATTTCTCTTGCTAGGCGTAGGCATTTGAAAATCTATATCCAAATAAGCTAGAACTTTAAAAAGGCAATGAAGTTTAAGTATGAAGCCTCACAGAAGGCTTATAAATTAGAAAGTTGAAAAGAAAGAGAAAAGTCTAATATCAGCACCAGAATACAGAAGATAAAGTAGACCCCGAAGCTATGCAGTATAATTAGTGATGCCTTGCACTTGAAGAGGTCATATTGCAAGGAAAACTTTCTCTTAAACTAGTTAGAACTGCTTTTTCACTCCTCTTGCTGAATTCTTTATAGCTCCAAATGTATGAGCCCACATTTTCAAAAGTAACTAGTAATTTTGAGTAAGTGAAGTGAAAAAGTGATCAGTGAAGTGCTTGAATGAGGAGTATGAAATGCTTCCAGTTAATCCCTGAGGGCATAAGGGGGAAAATTGGTGGGGAAAAAAATAGATCATTGACTACTTGATCTATTGTCTATGTGGTGGAGCTGTGTAGTGCTTCTGTTATCTGTACAGTTGCATAATCATAGTTATTAGGGAGCTGATCCAAAGCCCATTGAGGTCAATGGAAGTCTTTTCATTTATTTCAGTGGACTTTGGCTCACACCCTGTGTGTCCTTGGCAAAATACAGTTTTAATGGTATGTAAATTTAAATTGGTGTAAATAAATATATCAACATACCACAGTCAACAGCATCTCTGGCTGAAGTCAGGGGCCTTATTTATACTTGAAGTCAATGATTGGTTTGCCTGCCTGCATTGGATATGCAGGATCATAATTTTGCTTATGCTGATGTGTTAATGATTCCTGCTTTTGTCCAGTTTCCTGCAAAATGTTACTTTATGGAAAAAATAGAGAATTCTGACCCTCTCTCTATCATCATACTTCATTATTTCATATACTTTTAAATCTTATGATTTAAAAAATTAAATGAAAATAAACCTCTGGTGGGGTTTTTTATTTTTAATTCAAAGAACTTAAACCTCTTCAGGAGACTCAATGGACATCTAACTTGTATCTTTTAAGCCTGTCTCTCCTGATTAAATATTAATAGGGAAAAGAAGGTGACCTTCAGCCTTGCTGCTGAATCATGGAAGCTGAAATGCAGAATCAATACATCTTCATGCTAATGATTAACTAATTGCAGTTTGCTAGGATCTGTGCCGGATCATTTCTCATCTCTTATTTTCCTTCACATACTTCATTTGGTTGTTGTTTCTGTTTTAAAATACTAGTCTGTACAGTAAAGTACAGCCCCAATATAGTAAGGTACTTAAGCATGTGAGTCAGGCATCTTAAAATTAATTCTTAGACACATGCTTAGGTATCTTACTGAACCAGAGGCTAAAGGCTCAATCCTGCAAGTGTACTAACCCAACCCAGCAAAACAGTCAAGCACATATTTAAAGTTAAGCATCTGAATAGTCCTATTGAAGTCAAAGGAACAATTTACGTACTTACGCTAAGTATATAGTTGGGTGTTTTGCTGGACCACAGAGTGATCAGCACCTTGAAGGACTGAGCCCTAAAGAGGATTATGTTATGGCCTGATCTTGTGAAGCTCTGAGCTCCCTCTACGAGGCGCTGTGCACCCTCAAGTCAGCACCTTGCAGGATCCAGATGCCAGAGATTTAAAAGAATTTTTGCCATTAAATCAAGGAATATGTGCTAAAGTCATACACAAAGGAAAGCTTTTGCTACTATAATAATTGTGAAAGTTCACTAGCTGATCTTACTGGCGCTATTCAGTAACTGGCTACACTCCAAAAATAATGCAAATGTTCAACTTTCTAGATGTGCCCTTGGGTTCAGAGTATTCATTTATGGTTTATGAATGCCTGCCTTTTTTAAGGAGAAAAGCATCATAAACAATAAAAAATGACAAATACTTGGAAGTTTGTCTTGTATGTAATGGTAAAATAAAATTTTTTTATCAATCTTAATAACTGTCTAAAATGGCAAGATGTTTGGAAACCACTGTCAGATTTCCAAACACATTTCATCAAATGTTCCTCTAATATTTTCTATCTATTCTGTACAGTTAATTTGTCATATAACATTTACTCTTTAACCATTTTATTAACTTATTCTGGGGGGGAAACTGACAATTCTCAATTGTTATTATCTGCTCTGGATATGTATTCAGAGCTTCAAGAAGCTTTCTCCAGATCCAGGGTAATTTAACTGAGGTTTTCTGGTGAAAATCTCTTAACCTTACCTAACTGAATCTTCCATACGTGCATCTTTGGAACAGAAAACACTGTGCAGATGAAGATAACATCATTGTGAAGAGTGCTGTGCAAATAGCTAGTTGGATGCTAAATGAGTATACACCACTACCTCAATATAACGCGACCCGATATAACACGAATTCGGATATAACACGGGAAAAGCAGTGCTACGGGAGGGGGGGGCTGCGCACTCCGGTGCATCAAAGCAAGTTCAATATAACGCGGTTTCACCTATAATGCAGTAAGATTTTTTGGCTCCCGAGGACAGCGTTATATCAAGGTAGAGGTGTATGTATAAGGTTATATGGATGAAGTACAGCTACATAGGTGCATGTAATACACACCGCATATGATGTGGTTTCTCACAAACATGGATGCATATATCCTGTGTTAGATCTTCAGCTGGTGTAAATCAATGTAGTTCAACTCAATTCAGTGAGGCGATGCTAATTAACACCAGTTGAGATCCTGACCATATGTGCATCATAAGTATGTAAGTGCACCACCCTTTCTAGCTGCATTTCATCAGATGAAACAGTCCCACTTTTGACAGCCTAAAGAAAATGTGGTTTTGCATCCACTTTTAGCTAATAAAGCTCTAAAAGGATATTAACCATGAAAATGAATCATAGAAATTCAAGAAGTCAGTGGAAAACACTCTTAAAAGGGGATGAGTCTGTCTTTACTTCTTAGATGGCTACCTAAGCATCTGGCATGCCCACAAAAGGCTATTGTCTCTCCCACACTGGTGTAGTGGATATTTTTTGTTTTATTTATTTTATTTTAATTCTTCTCCTCCTCTTCTTTCCTTTGTGACTCTGAGTTTGTTTCTTGCCGCTTACTTCCCCCTCCTCTTTGCCCTATTCCGGGTCCACCTGAGGGAGATGCTGCTATTTGGGAGGGAAGGCTTTATCCATGAGGGTCATCTTGCACTTGGATCTGCCTAGCTGCATGAACTGAGCCTTTGATTTTCATTCCATACCATTGTCTAATCACTGGCCTTTTCTTCCTTCCTTCACAGAGATATGGTTATGGTGGATGGGTTCAACTGGACCACCATTGCAAGGTACGCAGTTCTCATTCAGTAAGGCATTATTGTGGTGTCAGCCACCTGTACTCTTTAAAAAGCAGAGTGCCAATAAAGTTGATGGCCAATGTTTAACTTGCAGTGTCATTCAGATACACATTTTTAGGAAGCAAGATTACTCCAAACACTGAAATATCACCATAGATCTTTCTGTTAAAGGACTGAGATAGGGTATAACTGCCTTCTAATCTCAATTTGAAACATTATCCAGCAGTCGTCATAATTACCGCAGCCTAATATAGAAGAACCTCAGAGTCATGAACACCAGAGTTATGAACTGACCACACACCTCATTTGGAACCAGGCAGCAGCAGAGACCCAAAAAAAAGTACATATGGTACAGTACTGTGTTAAACGTAAACTACTAAAAAAATAAAGGGAAAGCAGCAATTTTTCTGCATAGAAAAGTTTCAAAGCTGTATTAAGTCAATGTTCAGTCATAAACTTTTGAAAGACCAACCATAATATTTTGTTCAGAGTTATGAACATTTCAGAATTACGGACAGCCTCCATTCCTGAGGTGTTCGTAACTCTGAGATTCTACTGTATTCAGAATGGGTAGCTCTAAAAAACAGATTTTAATAATAAAAAAGCATAACTTAGATCAAATTAAAAACTTTTTTTTCCATAGAATCACCAATTTTAGAACTTAACCAAGAAATTGACCCAGATCTTCTGACATTATATGGCTGTCTAGAAGGAAAAGAAAACACAAATGGAACTATCTAATCACATTTTTATAGAAGTTAAAGAACTAGAACAAAGAATTTTCAAAAAGAAGAAAGACTAATTCATTCCTCAGTTTTATAGCAAGGACAGCAAAGACAGAACAGTGGTTTCAGTCGGAACAGTATGCAGCCTTTTGGGGCCATACTGTACACCGATCTGTGTGCATAATTGATTTTTCAGTTCCATGGCTAAAGCTGTGCAAAGAAAGATAATTCCATTTTCCGAAGGATTTTGTTATTTCAAAATCTGCTTTTGTTTAAATTTTCAACAAAACCCCCAAATTCTCCCCAAATGGGAAGGGAGCTCTGAGGCAGTCCGCCTTGTGGGCTGCTGCTGACCGTGGGAGCATGGGGATCCCCAATGTGCAGGCAGGCAAGGAGTCAGGTGGGCTCCAGGACACCTACGTGGCAGGGAGTGTTTAGTCAGAACATTGTCAAAATTAAACTATCGCTATAGGACATTTTGGTTTTGATAAATTGGCAAATTCCATTGAAAAACTCATTTTTCTGATTTTTTTCCCCCAACTTGCTATAGTTGTGGTATATATAACCAGAACCTGCAGCAGGGGGCAGTGCAGAAGTGACCTGCCTCAGCTGGCGATACAGAATGCATTGTATCTCAAGATGCCACTAGCAGCACAGAGAGAACACATGCACTCCCTTCTAGGATGAGCCAGCTCCCTTCCCAGGCCCCCAGCCTTCTGGAGAGGTTAGCATTATTAATGGAACTAGCCTGGAGCAGTCCTTGCCCTCAGTGGAGCGCAGGGACTACCAATCCATCCAGCCACCTCAGGTTCACAAGGAAGGGAAGGTTCCTTATACCCTCTCCTTATCCCTCACAGACTTGTGAAAAGCTAGCAACAATTGAGCCCTTAACATAAAATTTAAGAATAATCTGTTGGTAATAATAATAAATAAAATATTTTATAGTGCCATAAGTTTACATACAAGACACAAAGCCTGCCCTGAGGAGGTAAATAATACAGGACAAATGAACACAAGCGAAGAGGCAAGCTAACACTTCAGGAGCCTGACCCAATTGCCCAGTGAAGTCAATGGGAGCTTTCCACTGACTTCAGTAGGTGCTGGATTAGGTCCCAGGATTGTATTATGTTGAGAAAGGAAAAGTGGGTGCTTGAAGAGGTGAGATAAGGAGGATGATCTAGTACACAGGTCACTGGACTAGACTTCAAGAAACTTGTATGTAGTTCACAACACAGCCACATACTTCCTGTGCTTCCTTAGGCTCTGCTTCAGTTCCCCATATCCTTGCCACATGGAGTTGTTGTGAGAATACAATCTATTAATGACTGTGAGGTGCTCATACTGTGGTGATGCATAGGTAGTTAGCTAAGGAGGGATCTGAAGAAAAGGAGGAGGTATCTGGTGGGTAAGAATAGGAAGAATGATTTATACAGTGAGCAGCAAGACACAAGGTGCACAGTTGAGAGTGCAAAAAGGAGAGACGTCCTTAGTCCAGCTAAAAACTTGAGCACATGCTTAACTTTAAGCACGTGCACCCTCCCATTTAAGTCAACTAACTAAAACCAGTTACATTATTAAATGGTTGGCAGTTTAGATGGTGATTTTAACAAGACAGTTAGAGTTAATCTGCTCCCATCTTCTGAGGTTCAGACATGACTTCCAAATGGGACCTCTGCACTGAGAGATAGAGGGATGAGTGATATTTGATTGACTAGATCTGCACAACACCACAAAAAGAATAAATATCTCGTGCTTGGCATTTTCAGGGTGTTGCCTCAGCATCCCCTTCAGCTTTAGTCTCACGAAGACAGTAACTGAGCTGCTCTGCTTTTTAACAACAACAACACAACAACAAAGCCTCCCTCCCATGATTCCTCACTAGAGTTATAACTATTACATGTGTTATGTAAAACATAGACTGAGACTTTCCAAGCTACTGATGAATTTAGATGCTATTTTCCTATTAATCATAATAGATTTGAATAATACTGATCTTGGGACAAGAACCTGTCAACCCTCAAAGTGATAATTGGGAATTCTTAAGTAATCAATAATAATTAATATATAATCTATAGCTTGGGCTACAGAATGGGAACTGGACATCCAAATCCTTTGGCAACTTGGAAAATCAGTCTCTGTGTGTCTGTGTGTGTGCATCTGTGTGAGCACACATGAGTAATAAAAATAAAGTTGAGAAGTTTGATAAAATGCAACATCTGTTTATTACAAGAACATTCCAGTGTCACCAACATCACTGGAATTATAAACCATGGAAGTTTTTAAAGATTCAGTTGGAACCCTGAGGCAAGCTAGTAGTAGCAGCACTATGGGCTATCCAGTGCTGCCTCTGTCAGAGTAGGTTGGATGTTACTGTCATTGGGAGGGAATAGAGTAAAGTCCTTTGCATATAACAGGAGCAAGGGAAAATGTGTCTTATGATGAGAGGAGGAAAAAGCTTCTCATAAGATTCTGTAAAAAAGAATCAAACCATAAAAAATTAATGATGTATTTTTTCAAAGGAGTGAAATTCTGAATGAAACTGATGAGCCTGATGATGAGAAACTTTGCCATGTTGCTCAACTGATTTCAGACAGCTGATTTTTAAATCTGTGTCTAAATTTCCACATACATTTGTTAAAGCATAAAACACCAAGTGCTGTTAGGAGGAGATGTCATACAAATCTTAAGTTATGTCCTAGGTAAATTGATTAAGGCTTGAGACTAGAGGTCTCATAGGACCTTGTCTGATGGCTCCACTCTAGCCATTGGTTTGGAAACATGAACAATTTCCTCAGGATCCATGTGTTTATCATTACTGCAAAACCTGTTTCCAATTAACTTTACAAAATTACTACATAATTTTGTATTTTAAAAGTGTCTGGATCATGTGCATTTTAGTGGTAGCGTCCAGAGACTGTAGCAACATGACTGGATTTCCAGCTCTCATTTTTTTGTTGGGCCAAATCTTGCTTGCCTTACTCATATGGGTAATCTCATTGATCTGAGTGAATTTAGTCAGGTGAATAAGCAGAACGGCAGTTTGTTCTGTAAAACAGGCTTTTCCTGAATTTACACACAAATATGAAGGTTCAGGATTGATCAGTGGCACATCCATGATCACACAAAATTCAATTAACATAGATGAAAGCAGCAATCACAATTCTTTATAGCCTGGCACTTAGCTTATTAGAATCTCTTTCATATTGCATAGCCTGATATTGTATGGAAAGGGTTTCTTTTTATCTTTCAGTATTTGTGTATTAACAGCAGACAGGACCCTTGGTGAAATTAAAATCTGTCTAACATTGGTTTCAGTATTAATAGAAGAAAATACAGATGAGTCCTTTAGAGGCTAGCAGAGTCTGAAGAAAGAATTAAAAGTCTACTGTGCTCACTGAAATACTCCCAGTGGTAACTCAATAAAGGGCACATAGTCTATTTTTATATGACAAAAATCTTTAATTCCGCTAGGCCTTTCCCTGACCCCCAAATATCCTGCTGCCTGCATATTACACAATAATCAACAGTGGCTTGATACTGGATTTTTAAAATGTACTGGAATGTATGGCTAAGCTATCCCCTTCCATTTGGAACATCAATTCTAACAGACTTTAAAGGATTTTGCCAGAGGAACAGGACTGTGGAGTTGTAATTTTTGGCTATAATATTGTGAGTCATTTTCTCAAACTGTGATATTGCTGCCAGCTCATTCTGGCAACCTGTCAAGGTGGCACAGAAAGGGAGAGAAAAAGAAGTTTTAAAATATTTATCAGGGAAATATATTTGTGAATGATGTATGAAGCTAATAACATATTCAAGGTTAAAAACAGCCTGACTCCTCATAAAGAGGAGACTTGCAACTGAGTATGCCTGCTGCAATGAGTGTAATTTTATTAATTTAAGAAATTGTATGTCTATGTTCAGAACAAGGAATAGTCTGAATTAACTATTATTTTACATTGCAGAATAGATGTACACTGAGTGAAATTCACGTCTCCTCCAGGAGCATCAGTCAACTGATTGTGTGTGTTGGGGGAGGAAACTAGGTGTGGGTTGGAGAGAATGTGCCCCCTCAGATTGGAGCAGGCTTTAGGGCTTCACTGCATCTAGCTGCCATCCACTGTGCTATTCCTCCACACCCTTTACAGAGGGGTTTCCAGCCACTAAATCAGTGTAATCGCAGATCCCGTCACTCCTCACCTCTAACATGTCTGCTCTACGCCCATGCTTCCCTACCACACACAGGTGGAATCTGCAGGGTCCAGACATAACTTAATCCAGCTGTCTGTCATAGCTCAACTTTCATGCATTCCCATTACCCAACAGAAGCAGCTAAGAGTGTCTCTTGCAGGTATTGATGGGTTACATCTCATCAATTTGTTGAAGAATAAAACAATAGGAAAATTGGCTGTTGCAGTTGCTTTTGGTGTTGAATCACTAGCTGTAATAACATATTCATAAGAGCAAGTGGCTATGAACAGTTGCAACATTCATTTTCCTTGGCTTGATTTGACAAGACAGTGACTACACAGTGTCTGGCCAGTTGTCAACCCAATCAAAAATTAAAATCAGAAGTGTTGCCCTCTTCTCACAATTAAAGGGACACAGTCAAAGTTAGTGACCTTGGTAATATTTTGACCTACATAACCCTGAGAGGGCTTTGCATTAAAACTGTATTCCTATAGTTCAGGTAATTGTTTTATATTGGATCTTTTCCCCTGATACGAATGCTTCAGTATTCTTTTTTTCTTATTATTATTATTATTACTACGAAGAAAATTCAACCTGCAGCTTCCATTGGGGCTAACTCTATCTCTCAGACATGCGTCTGACAAAGTGGGTATTCACCCACGAAAGCTTATGCTGCAATACATCTGTTAGTCTTAAAGGTGCCACAGGACTCTCTGTTGCTTTTTACAGAACCAGACTAACATGGCTACCCCTCTGATACTCTATCTCAATTGTACTGAATGAATCTGCAGAACTCTACTGAATTTATGGAGTTACTCTGAATTCTCTCTGGAGTTACTAAGATCATTTTTGAGTCCACTGACTTCCAAAGGAATAGGGCAAACCTGAGGGCAGAACTTGGCTCATAGTCAACAAACAGCACTCATAAGCATCACTGTGATGTCAAACTCAGGTGCCTGAATGATGGAGTTTAGTTAAGGAAATTGTTTCAGGATAACAAAGGGTATCAGCAATAGAGAGGGGATTATTTTTAAATTATAAAAAGATACCTTGATATTGTTCTTTTGCATTACAAATGACATTTCTAAATATTTTTGGGGGGATTTTTTTTTCCTATTGAACAAAAATGTAGGGCCTGAATTCTAGCACTGGATGGGCACTGGCAGCCCCACATACTTCTAACACAGTAGAATTTAGGCCATATTATCTTGACACAACTTTATTACTGTAATGAAAATTTCATTTCACAGGGGGAGGCAAAAATGATGAAGGAGGGAAAGGTTTTCAGAGTTATCCAAGAGAACTGCTGGAATCCAGAGGTTCGGATTAAAGAGATGAACAAATCAGGTAACTCCAAAAATGAAATTTACTAATCATAAATCAAATAGAACAACTTAAGCTTTCACACCAAAGTGTTCTATAACAACATTAAAATGAAAAGGTTTTGCAGCATTACAATTAGTTTAAATCAATTGCAAGTCAATGAAAACTAATACAGTTTACATTTAGACTCAAAAGAGACAGATTCTACCTTTCAGTACCTTGCTCCACAAATAGCCAAAATTAATTTCTGTGCAGGAAGGTACAAGTTAATATGAGTACGGGTGTCAGAACATGGCCTCAAAAGGAGAATATGCATTCCTGATTTTAAAAGTGGTCTATAAAGGAGAAAAATGTGTTTGAGCTCTTTCTTTGTTTTTGATGATGTATTTAAAAAAAAAGAAAAGAAAAGAACTTTCTGCCAAGTTTTTTTCCCCTATTTGTTTTTGCATTACATTGTCTACCACGTTTTCGCTGGAGGACTGTGAGTAACTGGAGAATTATTGGAATTATGTTACCGGGTGAGACAAGAGGCCCCGATCCAGTAAGCACATCCTAACTTAAAGTTCGGCTTCAAAAGGACCGCTCGTGTGTATCATTAGGCAAATGCAATTATCTTCAAGAACTCAGAGAATGGGTGAGGTCACAGAGAACTGGAGAAGGGCAAACATGGTATCTATCTTTAAAAGAGAACAAAGAGGACCTGAGGAATTATAGACCATCCGTCTAATTTAGATATATGGGAAGATACTGGAACAAATTATTAAACAATCAATTTGTAGGCACTTGGAGGATAATAGGATGATAACAAATCCATATTGGTTATTACTTAAGAACAAATTATGCCAAAGCAACCTAATTTCTTTCTTTGACAGGGTTACTGGCCCAATGGATGGGAGGGCAGGAAGGAGTAAATAAGACTTATTTTTATTTTAATAAAGCTTTTGACAGTCTCACAGGACATTCTCTTAAGCAAACAAGGAAAATGGTCTAGATGAAAATACTATAAGGTGGGTGCATAATTGGTTGAGAACCTGTACTCAAAGAGTATTTATAATGTCAAACTGGAAGAACATATCTAGTGCAGTTCTGCATGAGTCATTTCTGAGTCACATACTAGTCAATATTTTCATTAATGACTTGGATAATAGAGCGGAGAGCAGAGGTGAAAGTAAGCCAGTACGCCCCAGTACAGCATACCAGCAAGAGCCGCTGCGCCATACCGGAGCGGCCCAGCTTCCCCAGGCGGCAATCTAAAGGGCCTGGGGTTCCCAGCAGTGGCTGGAGCCCCAGGCCCTTTAAATTGCCACCCAGAGCCCCGCTGCTGGAACCCTGGGGTACCTGGAACCTCTACGGCCCCGGCCCTTTAAATAGCCCTGGAGCCCTGCTGCCGGAGCCCTGGGGTAGCAGCGGCAGCCAAGCCCTGAGCCCTTTAAATTGTTGCCGGAGCCCCCGGCTGCCGGTGCTACCCCGGCGGGGGAGGGCATTTACCAGTACAGGGTGGGCCGGGGCTGGTTCTGACCCTCCCCACACCCCTTCCACCCAAGGCCCCGCCCCTTCCGGGGGGCCAGAGCTGGCCCCAACCCAGTCCCATACCGGTAAGTCCCTGTTTTTACTTTCACCCCTGGTGGAGAGTATGCTTCTAAAATTTACAGAGGATGCAAAGCTAGTTGCAAGAACTTTGAAGGACAAGATTAGAATTAAAAAAAACTAAATAAATTGGAGAATTGTTCTGAAATCAACAAGATTAAATCCAATAAAGACAAATGCAAAGTACTACACTTAGGAAGGAAAAAATCAAATGCACAACTACAAAATGGGAAATAACAGGATAGGCAGTAGTACTGCTGAATAAGATCTAGGGGTTCTAGTGGACCACAAATTAAATATGAGACAAAACGTGATGCAGTGGTAAAAAAATAAAAAATCATTCTGGGTGTATTAACAGGAGTGTCAGTGACTGGGATATGGCTGGTAGTGTCTAGTGGTTGGAGCAGGAGTCATGCCTAGTGGTTGGAGCAGGAGTCATTAGGCAGGAATCGGATCTGAGGGTCAGGACCAGGTTACATGGAATGAGGCAGGGCAGGGGCAGAGCTGGAGCAGGACTGGGAACAAGGCAGGAGCTGGAGCTATTGCAGCCACAGGTAAATGCTTTGAGCAGCCACTGAACAGCAGCTGCTGCTGGGCTTAAGAATCACTCTGCTGATTCTTTTAACTAATCAGGCAATGTACCCAATGAAGCTACTACAGGCCAGCTGTGCTCATTAGGCTGCCTGGAGACTGGCTCTGCTGCAGGCCCTGATTCCTGACAGTACCTGCCCCCTCGAAGACCTTGGTGCGCAGGTTCTCAGAGTACGTCTGGTGGAACTTTTGCATGGATGTTTTCTATTGGTTCTCAAGACCACTCATCCAGACTGTAGCTTTCCCAGTCCACCAGATGCTGGAATCTAACTAACCAAGGGTGAGGATTCTGTAGACCACACACTCCTCCTGTCCATGAACTGTTATGGGGGTCAGTGGCAGGTTGGATTGGCTTGGGTTTGGATTATTAGTGCAGGGTTTTTAAAAAGTGACATATAAAAGAGGGGATGGATCTTCATGCACTTGGGCAGCTGTAATCTGAAGGCCACTGGGTGTACCCATTCTGTAATCTGGAAGGGGTCCATGTATTGGGAGCCTAATTTGGCAGATACATGGTTCGATGTAAGATTCTGGGCAGAAAGCCACACCTTGTCATCTATGGCCAGACTGGAAACAGCCTAATGGTCCTGGTCCACATGGTGTTTATAGGCTTCTTTGGCAGACTGCAAGTGTTCCTTGAGCTCATGGTGCATCTGTGATAGGCAGGAGGCTAAATCCGCTGCGGCCAGTACTGGGGAACTCATGGGCAAGTCTGGGTGGAAGTGGGGGTGAAAGCCCTAGTTTGCAAAAGAATGGTTTATGTGGGATCAAGACATGGATTGCATTGTTATATGTGAATTTGGCATGGCACAGCAAGGGAAGCCAGTGGTAACTCAAAGAGCAGTGAAGATACTCCTCCAAGATTTGACTGACTTTCTCTGTTTGTCCATTACTCTGTGGGTGATAGGCAAGACAAGGTGAGGGATTCAATACCAAGAGTCTGAGAAATTCCCATAAGAATTGGGGGATGAACTGGGGACCCAGGTTCAATACAATGCCCGTCAGTAACCCAAGGTAGTGAAAAACATTTTCTAGGAAGAGCCAAGCAGTAGGAACAGTATGTTGTAGGATGAAGTGTGGCCTCTTTGTTAGAGGCCCACAAAAGCCAGGATTACCCTGGGATCATGGCAGTTCTGCAATGAATTCCATTCATATAGTAAACCAAGGCTGTGGAGGTGTGGACAGATTTGGAGGAGACCTATGGGTTTTGATCATGAGTTCTTGGTATGGGCACAGAGGTTGCAAGACTTTATATAATCCTTGATGTAAGCTCATGACTTGGCCACCAAAAGCTCCTTGAGACCAAATTCCTGGTCTTGAATTGGCCAAATTGGCCCACAAGTGGCAAATTGTGGCATAGTTTCAATAACTGATGCCTAGGTTGTCCCACTGGAACATAAATTCAATTCTTATGCTAGAGGAGGCCATTCTGTGGTCAGAACTCAGATTCGGGTCAGGTACCCAGATCATTCAGGGTCTCACGGATCTGGGCTGTGAACAGGTTGTCGAGGAGTGGATGGAGGATGTCAGGCTGCTGTAGTTCATCCCATTGACAAAGTAGGGACCTTGAGTATAGTGGCAGAGGGCTCTTCACCAGCTTTGAGATATTTGTCTTTCCAGGATAGGGCATCCACCTTTCTGTTTCTCACCCTTGGGTGATAGGTTGTCACAAAGTCACATTGAGCAAAAAGAATCTGCAGATCTAGTATTGGTTAAGGCATCTAGCTGCCCGTAAATACTTCAGATTTCTGTGATCCATTAGGAGTTGAATGGGGAAATGGGATTCCTTCTAGGAGGTGGTGCCACTCCTTGAAAGCTACTTTAATAGCCAGAAGCCAAGACTTGAAGGGACAGGACAGGGAGAAGTAGGTTGTGAGGGCCCATGTGTCAAGATAATACTGCACCTGTTTGAGGCATCAGCCTGGATCATAAATGGTTTAGGATCTGAGTGAATAAGGATGGCTGCTCAGGTGAATGCCCTCTTCAGTCAAATCAAAGGCCAACTGAACCTCCATGGACCATGTAAACCAAGCCCCTTTTTGGAAAAGTGCCATTTTGGGTGTAATCAGGCTAGAGAAACCTTTAATAAATTGCTTGCAGAAATTGGCAAACTCCAGGAATCGCTGAGTCAGTCACTGGGTAACCTAACAAGCACAGCTGGCCTGTTATAAGCTGCCTTATTGATTGGTCGGAAGAGCCAGCAGACCAGCTCTTAAGCCCAGCAGCAGCAAAAGTTCAGCAACTGCTCAAAGAATTTGCCTATGGCTGCAATAGCCTCTGTGCCTGCTTGTTCCCAGCCTTGCTTCTGCCTTATTCCAGCCCTGCTCCTGCACCTTTTTTATACATCAAAGAAGCAAACTAAAAGAGTCCAACTTTTTTTTTCTGCTTTGCAGGTCATCTTTAATAAGCAGTGAGTTCCTCAAAGGATAATAACTACAGGCCATATCTTATTCTTGTTTCATTCATGGAGCTGCAGCTATTGATTTCAAAGACAATTTTGAGTAAGAAAGATTGAGGGTATAGAATATCAGGGTTGGAAGGGACCTCAGGAGGTCATCTAGTCCAACCCCCTGCTCAAAGCAGGACCAATCCACAACTAAATCATCCCAATGAGGGCTTTGTCAAGCCTGACCTTAAAAACCTCTAAGGAAAGAGATTCCACCACCTCCCTAGGTAACCCATTCCAGTGCTTCCTCACCCTCCTAGTGAAAAGGTTTTTCCTAATATCCAACCTAAACCTCCCCCACTGCAACTTGAGACCATTACTCCATTAGATCATGGCCCTAAAAATTAACCACCAAAAATGGCACAGTTTGGGAGGGAAGATGCAAAGAGTTTCTCTCAGTTAAAGAAAGCTGGTAACCAGCAGGGTAAGATGTCATTAACTCAGGTAACTTAGGCCCTGTTATTAGGTCCTATTTGTGAAAAGCTTTATGCAGCAACATAAAAACTTTCATTGCTAAGAAATGCAACTGGTATCTAGTGTACCAGAACAGCGATTAAATCACATGATCATACCTCCTGGCTCCAGTCGGAATACAAGATGGTGTATTAAAATACTTACTTACTGCAAAGCCAATGTGAAAACTGAGTTAAGATCACAGTATTATGTCAAATGCCACACTAGCCAAGCTATGTGTGGCACTGAATTCAAATATTAATTTTAACTAAACTTTAATTCCTTTCCCCTCTGTGAAATCTTCTTGGTCCTTCCTGCCTCAGTGAAGACATAGCAGAATGTATCGCTCTATGTCATAACAAATACCATGGATTGCAGTAAGATGCTGGTCGTTGCAGATGTGCATTCTGAAATATGAGTGAACCAGGATGTACCAAGAGGATTTCAGAAAAGTGTGGGGGAGAGGGAAAATACTCTTTCAAAAAGTAAGTTAAAACTCATTTATGTGGTGAGTCGTCTCCCTCATTCCCTCACAGTGTGGTGACCGGGAATATTCAGCACAGAAATCTCTAAGTCCATTTTTATATTTGCTTTGCCGTTTGCCTTTTCGCAAGCTGGAATGCCAGAAATTAAAGCATTAATGCAATCTCTCTGTCAGAAAAGGAAAGAAAAGACTGAATTCTGGAAATGATCTTAAGGTGGTAGAAATCTGAATTTACCATGTCAGAGAAATAGATGATTCTGTTCCCCTTTAAAAATCAGAACACCAAGGCTCTTAACTATTTATAGTTGATGAATGAATATCAGAGCCACCAAAGGAAGAGGAGAATGAAGTAACAGATTTAAGATGGTGTCAGAAACCAACAATTCATAGCTCAATTTTTGCAGCAATTAATATTTAAAAATCCTTGGACATCTGTGCCCCTATATTTAAGACAAGCTGATCAAATAGTGGAAGCAGAGGAAATGATCTTCATGTGAATCACATAAAAAAGGAAAGTTGGATAATTAAATGCAAAAAAGCAGGCAAAGGCTGAAGATTAATGGTCCCTGGGGAAACTGGGGAAAGAATGGCAAGAGAGGCAAACTATACACAATTAGATGACCGTGATCACTTCCATACCAAGTGCTATTCCCGCTAAGCCTATATCACAACATTCCAAATGACCAGTGGTATCAAATGCTATGGAACTATGCAGCAATACAGGAGCCAATAAGACCATCACCAGTGCATAGGAAGAACCCATTCACCGTGTTAACCACTGCTGTTCCAGCAGTTGAAAACCTAGCTTGCAAGCCTCTAATAAACTGTTCTGAGGAAGCTGATTAAACAGTTGTTTGATTGCACCCTCTTCAAACACTTTAGCAGGAAAGTGTAAATAGGAAAAAGACAGAAATTGCTGGACAGTAAAATATGGCTCTGTTAAGAAGAGGGCTGTAATGGGATTTAACCATTTCAATGTGATTGGAACAAGACACAATAATAATCTGTTTAAGGCATGGGAAGTGTTCCCAAATGTGCTAATCAAGTGTTCACTGGCACATTGCTGGAGAATCTAAATGAGTCAGGGATCAAGACCTTTGTGTTCTCTCACTATGCAGTACAGAGTGGAGCAAAATGCCCAAAAATCCATAATGTGTCTGTGTAGAGGGGAAAATTGACTACATGGGATATTCCTACCCACCCTTTCCCCTTCCACTCTCCCTCCCCTCCCCACAATATTTCTGACCTCTGGAAAAAGCCCTTGGGTCTCATCCTCATTTATGTGAGAAAAGAGGCATGGCCAGGGCAAAAAGAGGATCATTCTTCCTCCGAAGCACTGCAGCAGGAATACAGTAAAACGTGCAGGTTGAAGCAGAAGACTGAAAATTAGCATGAACATTTAGGGCCCAACTGAGAAGACAGTGGGAGCTAAGGGCACTCAGCACCATGCAGGAGTTGCTCAGCATGGACTCACATCCCTACAAGTGCTCTCTACTGAAAAAACAACCTTGTTGGGGACTCAGTTACAACACAAGAGCTCATGTTTGAGGAAACAAGAAGCAAAAATGCTGCTCGTTGAAGAGTGATTCACTAGCAAAGCCGCTTCCTAGAGGAATCCAGATTCAACCTCTGGTCCCACTGGTTAATTATTACATAACAAAGGGACACTGACAACTTAAAATTCACATTTCAGTACGAAAATGATTTACCTGCTGTAAAGTAACTGCAAGTAATATCTAAGATTACTATATGGGAAAGAAATGAGAGAGGAAAATATGTTTTCTCTGTTTTTATCCTATCTGTTAGTATGTATTAAACAGCACTGGTTGCCTATAGTCAGTTTCACTGTTTCCCTCATGTAGTGAGTTAGGCCTCAATCCTGCAAGCACTTGCATATGCTTAATTTTATACCAGACATTGCAAGATCCCTGTTGTTTTCATGGATCATTAACACAGCAATAAGAAAGAGAAAGTCACTAGAAAAAAATTAGGAAAGAGTGTTTGTAAAATCACAAAACTTCGCAGGGTGATAGTGAGGCAGTTGTAGTTAATGAAAATAATTCTTACTCATTTTTTTTAAAATAACTGATTTCAAGGTGCTGTTCATGAATGCAAAGCTTCTGCATTTGTTATAATAAGCTTTGTTTACCACAAAGGCGAGCAAAACCAATATATATTGTTCTCACTGTCTTAAGTGGGACCAAAGATTTTTTTATATGACAAAATACATTTATGGAACTCAAGATACATTTATGGAAAATTAAGTAAAGTGAAAGAAAGTCAAGAGTGATAAGCATGCACAAGTATTTAAATTAATACCAATAGATTAAAGCAGGGGTTCTCAAACTTCATTGCACTGTGACCCCTTCTGACAATTAAAATTACAACACAACCCCAGGGGGGGGACGAAGTCTGAGCCACCCCAGCCCCACCGCTCCAGGTGGGGGGCAAAAGCCCCAGCCTCGCTGTCCTGGGCGGGGGGGCCTGTAACCTGAGCCCCGCCATCCATGACCGGCTCTAGGTTTTTTGCCGCCCCAAGCAAAAAAAAATTTTGGCTGCCCCCCACCCCAGCCCTGGGCCCTCACCCCTCCCTCCCCCCCCGCTGCCCCAGTGCTGGGCTCTCTCTTCTCCCCCCCCCACCCGCACCCCCTGTCGCCCCAGCCCTGGGCTCTCTCTTCCTCCCCCACCGGCACCCCCTGCCACCCCAGCCCTGGGCTCCCCACCACCAGTGCTGACTCCACCCGCTCCCCCCTCGCCTCCAGCCAGTCCGGCGCTGGCAGGGTCAGAGTAAGCAGCGGGGCTCCCGGGAAGCGCCTCAGCCCAGGGTCCCTCCAGCCAGGGCTCCCGCCTTCAGGACCGGCCGGGACCCGGGAGAGCAGAGCCAGGGAACCGCCCCGGCAGGGGGCTGAGGAGCCCGGGCAGGGTAGCCCCAGAGGGAGCGGAGCCCCAGAGAGCGGGACATGGGCCCCGCACGGCAGCACTCCGCCCTCTATGGCCCCGCTCCTGCTGCTGCTTCTGGCTGCCCTGCCGCAGCCCCTGGGCAGCTTGGGCCACTTCGCCCAGCCCCGGCTGCGCCGCTGGGGGGCAGCCGCCCTGCAGCACCTGCAGCAGGGCCGGCTCTAGCTTTTTTGCTGCCCCAAGCAGCAAAAAAAAGCACCGCCCCCCCAGACCGCCCGCCGAGCGCCGGGCCGCGCCGCCCCCCCCAGCCGAGCGCCCCCCCGCCAAGCGCCACGCGCTGGAGCCCACCCCCCCCGCGCCGAGCGCCGCCGGAACACCCCCCCCCCAGGGCGCCGAGCCCCGCGACGCCCCCAGACGCCGGAGCCCGCCCCCGCCCCCTGCCAAGCGCCGCCAGAACCCCCCTCCAGTGCCGCGCCCACGCCGCACCTCCCCCCCGAGCGCTGAGCCCCGCGCTGCCCCCCAGTGCCGAGCCCCGCGCTGCCGGAGCCCTCCCCCGCCCCCCGCCGCTGGAACCCCCTTCCAGCGCCGCGCCCGCGCCGCCCCCTCACCGAGCCCCGCGCAACCGGAGCCCGCCCCCCCAGCGCCGCAACGCGCCGCCAGAGCGCCACCCCCCCCCCCCCGCGGAACGCCGCGCCGCGCTCCCCCCGCCACCCCTTACCAGGTGCCGCCCCAAGCATGTGCTTGGGTGCCTGGTGCCTAGAGCCGGCCCTGACCTGCAGGTGGCTCCATGTGCCCCATGGGGCAGCCCCCAGCCCGAGTGTCCCCCGTTTGGACCCTGCCCAGTCCAGCCACAAGGTGCAGCGCTATTCCCCCGCGGCACGAACTGCAGTGGCCCCAGGGCGCCCCCCGCACACGACGCGCTGCTGCTGCCAGGGCCAGCTCTACGCTTTTGCCGCCGGAAGCAAAAAAAAAAAAAAAAAAAATGGCCAGAATGCCGCCCTTGAAAATGTGCCACCCCAAGCATGTGCTTGGTTTGCTGGTGCCTAGAGCCAGCCCTGGGCCTCGGCCTTTGGCTTCAGCCACAGGTGGTGGGGCTTGGGCTTCAACTTCAGCCCTGGGGCCCAGCAAATCTAAACCAGCCTTGGTGACCCCATTAAAACAGGGTCTTGACCCACTTTGGGGCCCTGTCCCACAGTTTGAGAACCGCTGGATTAGTGTAACAATAGATCACACACCTAACTGCTGCTCTAGGCTTTTGTCCATGAACTGAAGTGATTCTAAAGAAAATTGTTATAATTGTTCAACAAATAAACAAAAATATTTTTAAAAGCCAAACACCAATTTTTATAGTTCCACATTAAGGCACATGTATGTATGTATGTAACCAGGGGGTTATATGCTTCTTCTGGGCAGAGAAAGCTCATTCCAAGCATCTGTGGCCCACAGCAATTCAAATCCCATACAAATGCCTACTTATGTGACAGCTGCCATCTTGGCCAACATCAGAGATTGAATTGGGGACTGGCAAAGCTATAAGTGTAAATCTATATGGATTGAGCTAAGTAGCTAGATCCTGTTATGAATAATTACTATTCACTCATAAAAGTACTTTCATTTGCACATGTGCCCAGTTTTGCTTGGTGAGCTAGACTGACTCATCATATTAATTATTATTTTCCCCATTTTGGGTCATATTCTTCCCATGAATACCTCATGTACAATTTCCATTGTCTTCTGTAGCTGTGGGTCTCAACCTTTTTTCATTTCTCGCCCCTAAACATTTTTGAATGGAGGTGCGGACCCCTCTGGAAATCTGCAGACCCCCCCAGAGGTCCGTGGACCACACATTGAGAGCCACTGTTCTATAAGAACCAAGTGCTTGTATCCAGTCTGTCCCCTATGAATGTATCTGCTTCCTACAGATTGACTGACAAATCTCTATAATTAATCTGTAATGCATGAGATCAAACCATGATCAGACCTAGGACAAAATCATAATCTGCATTTTCATATTTAAAGACTTTTGCTCTTCTATGTAGGAGTCACTGTACAAGCCCTTTCTACAGTTCCTGTAATGTTCAACTATTGGGTAAGTCCTTGCAAACAAATTTTGTAAGTCACAGATACTATAAAATTCAAAATAATGAAATCCTGTGCCTGTGAGTTAGGCAGCTCAGCCAGTCACCAAAATAATATGACAAAGCTGCTCTGGCAGTGGAAGAGAGGCCAGCAGAGTAACATGGCAAAGCTGCTCCAGCAGGAGCTGGACTCTGCAGAGCTCCGCTCTGGAGAACATTTAATACAAACGGGTGAGACAGCAACAGGAACTTAGGAAGAGCAACAGGGAGCAGGGAGAGAGCCTTTACAGTGCATGAATCTAGGACTGAAGTGTATGATATAAAGGAAAAAGAGGCAAGTTCTGATTCATTGGGTTGTAAGTCTATCAAATAGATGTTTTCCCATCAAAATAAAATTTCAAAAATTGCCACAGGGAAATCCACCTTCTTTGTACTGGGGTAAGGAAGAATGCACTTCCTTCACGCACAGCACTGCAGAATTAGCCAGGTGCTTTATGAGGGATTTCTACCCTCCTCTGAAGCATTTAGTAGGAAAGTAGAACTAATGAGCCATTTGTCCAGTTTACTTCGTCAAATCATGTTTGGATGTAAATCATGAAGAATCTGATTTGCTCACCGGAGGGTATCTGGGCAATTTCCATCTTATAGACATTGGAATGCATAGATGAAGTATTACAAATATGCTTTAATAGAACAGATACATTTACAAAAAAATGTCCCTTTCTTTTAAATATCACACTCCCAATATGGGAAAGCTATTGGTGCAGGAAGCTCTGAGTCTGAAATTACACCTCCCACTAAGCAGCACAACTAGAATTGCAGAATGGATTCACACTTATTTCAAATGCATCAAACAAACAAAAAAATGGTTTCTAGAAGGTTGATCCTAGCAAACAATAGGCTAGATTCATCCCAGGTGTAGCACCCATTGACTTCAACTATTTAACATCAATGCAGTTACATTAGGAATTCACTTGGCCCATTTCCTATTTGTATCTAGTACTTCACAGTAATCATGTTGAATGATAATACATAAAAATTCAGTTACAGATGTCCTACATAAAAAATTATTACAGCATAGCCCATAAATTAACCGTACACCTCTAGTACTTTGTGTAGGATGACATTTCCCATATTCTGTACTGAAATAAATATTTGTTTGGTTTTTGTTTTTTCCTTGAACACACCCTAGGAAAAAATAGGGAACCAATTAATTTGTATAATATAGTTCTCCCTGGATGTCATGGCTGCCATATTAGAAGTAGCACTAAGAACTTTAAATTTTACAAATCTTTTGTTCATGTTTACTCTGTAAAATTCATCATGCTCCAATGTCACACATTTCCACCTCCCTCTACGCCATTCTTCCATCTTCCCAACTCCAGCAATAAAATGGTATGTTAAAAAAAAAAGATGTATCCCAAAGACCTTAAAATTTTGGGGTAGTCAAATCTAAGGGGTTGGTTTGGTCCATTTTAGAGAAAAAGGCCAGATGCAAAATCCACATTTGGGTTTGGATCCAAGTTCCACCCCACAGAAAATTTGGAGGGCTCTGGAATTTTACTTAACACTCATTTCTAAATAAAAACCTAGGGGAATGCCTACGGAAAATACAGATCAAGTACACACTTCCCTTTTTACTTGGACTGTTTGGCATTTACCCCTTGGTAAACAATGTAAAGCAAAGGGTACATACTGAGATTGGTAATTTTAAGTGTGAACAACATGTCCATTATACCACCAGAAGAGCCTTTACAATTCCTCACCATGGGAAATCTTCCACACCAATTATTTCATTCTTGTACTGCATCAATAACATTATTTGGACACTAGACCAACTCTATGGTCAAACCTGTGCAGAGGTAAATAAATAGAATTGAAATGAGGGGTGAGAGAACTTGCTTTGCCAAGGATTCACTTGAAACTCCTGGCTTCTATATTTACAAGAGAATTCTCAATGTTTGAGCAGAGCTGTGCTTGAACCAAATCCCCAGATACAAACTCCCCCCGTTGAGATCTGGACTCAAAGTTTGTGGTCCAGGTCTGGCCTATGGAGTGCATTTTATCTTACATTCTCCAATTTGCTGCTTTTCTTCTGGTGCCCCATTCTGCCCTCTCAAAATGTAAGTTACAATCATTTTACATTCCGACTGAATGCCAAACTGAGGCAAATTTAGACTTATGCTTTGTGTATAAAATGGTAAGAAAATGGATGTAACTCACTTCACCACTCAGTTCTGCCCAGAGATTCAGTTGGAAGATACAACTGCTTACACCAGGTATCTATTTGCCTTCTGACAGGCACGTGAGTGCTATAAGAGATTCTCTAAAAAATCCTGAGAGCCTCAGCAAATGAGGCCAGATTCTCCTTTGCCTTTTATGCCCCTGAGGGGTAGGCGGAAAAGCAACTAATGCATGAGTATGCAAGATAAAGTAAACTCAACTCATCAATCCTTCCCCTAGGATTTCAAACAGGGCAGAATTTGGCCTAAAGGCCTTACACCTATTCAGAATGCCTAGTGGTGAAGCAAAAGCCTTGGTTTAAGTCTTCTCCTTGTATTGTTTGCTGTGACATTTTTTCTTGGTGATAATTTGCATGCAATCCTTTGGGTTTCTTCCAACATCTGTCAAGGTGATAACATTTGGGAACTACATTTTAATTTACTCTTCTTCTTAATATCATACCAGGCTAAACCTGAGGATACTTTAGATCTGTGCCAATTATTAAATAATGACTTAGCTGCTACAGTAAAAAAGTACCCCAAGAGGTTTATCGGCCTTGGCACATTACCTATGCAAGCACCAGACCTGGCTGTGAAGGAAATGTATCGCTGTGTGAACGAGCTTGGCTTTCCTGGGGTACAGATAGGATCTCATATCAACGAATGGGACCTGAATGCACCAGAACTGTTTGCTGTCTATGCTGTGAGTAGACATTTCCTAGTTTATCCCAAAGAATGTTGTGATATGAAATTCTAACTAAACAAAAGGCATTGGGAAAAATTCAGCTGTCAGTTACACTAGTATAAATCCAAATATTTCAATGGAAATAATCTAAATTTACAGTAGTATATCTGAGAGCAAGATTTAGTCCAGAAAATCTGTTTAAGCTAATTTTCTTTATGTAATGAATGATCATTTACAAGAGACACTCATACATTTGCTCTAATGACTGGGGGAGACAGCTAATATTGAATGTTATTAATTTGCCAATAAACTAACATAAATGTTAAAAAGGAAAGGACAGTACATTTCACAGGTACTTTGTTCATATGGTGTCTCATCCAGCCCCACTAAAGTCAATGGGAGTTTTTACCATTTGTTTCAATGGGCACAGGGTCAAGCCTATAGATCCAATTGAGCATTCATGGCTGGATCCCATACTCTTTACTCACCCAAGAATATTAGTGAAGTCAATGGGAGTTGTGAGTGTGCAAGGACTGCAGAATTGGGCCTTTATTCAAGCAGATTCCCAATGGTGCTCTTTGAAGTTATGCGTGAGAAAGGCATGCTGATAAGTAGCTATTTGATAGGTTTAGCTTTAATTATGTATGGTAATTCACCATGAGATACCAGCAAATGTTCTGGAGCATATTTTGTAAAATACATAATGAAATCTTAGTCATATGAGACCTCACTGTAGGTCTCGCTCCACTATTGCTGGAAAATTAGGAGAGTTGCCACTTTTTTGGTTTGTGAATGAGGGCGTATGTGACAATTAGTAAAGTGTGAGTTAGTCCTATGATTATTTTTGTGTCCAAGTAGAATTAAATGGGGAACAATTTAAGGCTGAGAGTTTCAAAGTGACCAAAGGGAGTTAGGCATCAAATTTCAATGAGATTTGGGCACTTAGCAACCAACAGCTATTTGGAAAATCTGCGCCTCAGTCATTTAATTTTTTTAATGTATCTAAGATATTTCTTAGGTAGCAAGGGCCAACTGAAGTATTTGAAAAGACTGTTATAGACTTCTATGGGTTTTGGATCAGGCCATGAAACCTTGGAATCTAAGTGCCACACAGAATTGAGTAAACATCACCAAAAATTCAAAATTGAGTTTATAGAGTATAAACTGAGTTTATAGATTATACATTTTTTAAAACAGCCTGAAGTCCAGATGGGCTCCATCATTTATCTAAATTCCTAGATTTAATCATTCTGTATCTGATCCACAGGTTATTATAACTGTCAGCTTGAAACTGATTCATGGCGGTTACTTTTCAGAACTCTCAATTTGCTTGAGAACTGCAGCATCTTGATGACTTGTTTGGTTTTGCGGTCACACACAGTCTGTTATCAATCTCCACTTTATGGGATGCTTACATCCATCAATATGTTGAAACATATACAGGAAGTTACCTCCCACAATAATTAGCATCACATGCTAATTATTTTACCTTGGAAAGTAAAGATGATGAAGAAAAGTTACATTTGACCTTGAGCTGTATCAGTTCATCAAGCCACTTACTGAGCTACACATTTTTGTTTACGAATATAATCCTGATCCTTATGGCAACAGTTAACTATTCACAAATCATGAGCTTGCATTTATCCACAAATTTTAGCTTTATTTACTTTGTAAGACTAGTTAAGCACTAATTGTTCAACTCTGTGATTATATCTCCCTTACAAGAAACATAGGTCCAGACATACATATGACAAAACAGAATTATTAAAATCCCTATTAAGCACGTGAGTAGACCTGACTACTCGTGTTTAAAATTAAGCATGTACCTAATTCACTCAAATCAGGACCCATAACCTGTACAATTCCTCTGTTTTCTTTTCTGAAATTACCAACAGTTGAAATCCCAGTGTTCGAGATTTGTGTACTGTTTGGATTTGTTTGTTTGCTTACAAAGAAATTCTCTTTAACTCTATATTGTATAGAGGAGCTATTCAAATACTAAAAAGAAAGGGGAGGGAAGTTAAGACCAACTTATAACAAAATAAAGACTAATTTATGGGCACTACTCACCACAACTATGTCTAACCTACTGTATCATTTACATGTGTGTTAAATTATGTAATTAATACATTAATATTATTTTATCACATTCCTAATAAATGAACAGCACAGCGTGCACATATATTCATTGGCAAGAGTTTGTGTTGATGGCAAGCTATTCAGGTCGTCCTTGCCAATAAAAGCTTTAAACCACACCAGGCTATCATGTAACTTACTGTGCTCCATATTTAACAGAAAACAAATATTTCAGAAATATACAGCCTTTAAAAAATGTTTGGTACTATTTGTGTATCAATCCACATGTAACGTCAGACTCTCTTAACACGATGGGTCCAACTGTAAATTTTTTAAATCTCTAAAAATTATCCAAATTAGTTTTTCTGACACAGTAATGCTGCAATGTAAAGGCCTCTCATCTTGTAAGCTACTTAGGCTAAAGATAAGAATTGTATCCTACTGGAAAAGAGGGAATTCCCAGCTTTCTAATGGGATAAATCCATTATTCCTGCACAAAGTCTTGGACTGTTAAATGTAGTCCCAGTGGAGACGGATTAGTGGGAAGAATGGAGCTTGATTTGTAGCCCTCCAGATTGGATAGAAACAATTCTAAACATGAATCCATGCAGTGGGACAGGTAACAAATGTTCCCAAACACAGCAGACTTCTGTTCTATAGGCACCTCTATCCAATGCTCTGAGAAGTCACCCCATGTGTTAAATACAATCAGGCAGAATGTTAGTTTGCACTTAGTTTAACTTTGCAGTAAGACACAGATACAAATAATGTGATAAGCACTTTTGTACCAAACAATTAAATCTGAAGAACGCTTTTACTTAAATGACAAAATGTTGTTATAAGGGCCCAATCCTGCAGCCCTCAAGGAAAATTTTGAATCGGAGTAAGGACTGGAGTAAGGATCTGAAGGGGTAAATACCACAATCCTCATGGGTGCAGGATGTCTTTCCAGGGGCTTGTCTTAACTAGAAAAATGACACCGAGTCAGAACATGACCTAGAGCTCAACTAACATGATGTTGAGCACAACTTTGCAGGCAGTGTAGATGCAGGCAGTCATGTTCACCACCACGTCAGCTGGTCAGTGTTCATTAACTTGAGATTGTGCTCTAATTCAGTTTAGTTCTCTAGCAAAGACAAGCCTCATGCTGTTGCTATGGTGGGCTTTGAGGGGATGCTGACTATATGTAGCCACTGGCTCATGCATTCACACACACACAGGGACTGGGAATGGGGAAAAGGAGCATAGCAACCAGGGAGCCCTTGGTGCCCTTTAGTTGTAGTAGGGCCACGCCACAGCTTTGAGGGTGGATTCTGTATGTGCCAAGCCCATTTACTCAGACTTGGTATAGGGGCTACAACTTGGGCCTAAGTGAGCACCTCCATTTTTTGCTAAATCTTGTAATCCTTTCTATGAATTATTTACAGCCAAAGCAAAAAAAGGCCTTTTTAACAGTATTGCCTGGAGCATACATACATTTTGGAGTTCATTTTGCTGCCGTTACATCCAGATAATATTTTTTTCCTTTTCACCAAAGGCAGCTGAATTATTAAACTGTTGTCTGTTTGTGCATCCCTGGGACATGCAGACAAATGGAAGGATGTCCAAGTACTGGCTTCCCTGGCTTGTGGGTGAGTATATAGTTACAATGCTTAATCTTCATTCATTACCTGGCATTAGCTGCAACACTTTATGCCAAGGAGACAATTGCAAATGTATAATTGCATGAGAAAGACTACATTATTTTTCTGTCAATCATTTTTAAAATCAGACACTGCCATTAGGTCAACACTGTAAACTTCACTGGCTAAACTTTATATATCTATAATATCTGTATCACTAGAATTTAAGGGGCTTGCAGCAGCCTCTAATGTTCTCTTGCCTCCTAGAGAACACATCTTCTGCCTCTGTAACAAGAAGGCTCCCAAAGGGAACATGATTAGAAGAAAGACAAGTGGAATTAGCAAATGACTCTCTGAAACAGAGACCAGGAAGGGAATATTTTGAATTTAAGTTCATTTCAACCATAGCTGAACCATGTGCTTGAGGCTCTTTAGAGGTATAGGCAACAGGGAATTGTTTCATTTCTGTGTTTTCCACATCTGTCAGTTAAATTAGAGTTGCAGTCCAGCACAGAGTAACAGTGGGTAAAATTGTGACAGTCCCTGGAAAATTTTAGGCCTGATTCTATTCTTACTTTCTCTGGTTTAGCACTGTGTAACTCAATAGACTTCACTGGAGTTACACACCACTGTGACTGAGAACAGAATCAGGCACTTTAGCCCTATCTCCACTAGAACATTTTGGTGTTGCAGCCACCACTGCACTTGTGAAACACCTCCATACATGAAATTTCTAGCAAAGATGCACAATGTTCACATCACCACTGGGTTGCACTACATGTGCCATGTCTATACTAGAGCCTTTTGTTAACCCTGGTTCAGATCCAATGTGAGCTCTTGTATAGATAGGCTACCAGCTGCTCACACTATTTTTAACACCATATCATATAACCTTACTCAGCGCAGGTCTATTTGACATGGTGTTAAAAAGAACTGAACATTGTTATATTTACTTACTTAATGAGATGCAGTAACCTAAAAACACATTCTCATGATATTTATGTAGAGCTTTACATCTTCAGAGCACTGCACAAATATTAATTAATCCTGGCAACTCCCTTCTGAGTGTTATTTTCCCCCATCACAGGAATACTAAGGCAGAGAGGTTAATACCCAAATTCTCAAAGTCTAAAGTTAGGCTGAGCACCCCCAACATCCATTGACTGGTTTAGGCTCCTAAATTTGGCTTTAGGTGCTTATCTCTAGGCACCCAAGTTTGAAAATTCTGTCCCAAAGGTAGAGAGAGTCAGTGTCAGAGCTGAGATTACAGCTCAGGAATTCTTAATTCCTAGTCCTGTTTTCTGACCACAGTTTAAGAATCTTAACTGACTAATAGCATTGAGTGCTTCTCTAATAAGAAATAAAGCTATGCAGTTTGTCATTTGCACTGTAACTGTTAACTTTGGCATTAAGTATAGAGGATATTGGGGAAAACATCAAGCTGCAGTGTGATGTCTTTATGTTATGAAACTTTTTCTTGTTGTTAGGCATGCCAGGGGAAACAACCATTGCCATTTGCTCCATGATTATGGGAGGAATTTTTGAAACTTTTCCTAAACTGAAAGTTTGCTTTGCCCATGGAGGTAGGTACAGTAGTTTGCCTCAGAAGCCACTGTTCTTGCTGGGGATTATTGAATGGTTCTGCTGTTTGATTTTGTCTGTTATCAGAGCAAATTCAAGCATTTAATTTTATATTATTTGAAAAACAACACTCAGTAAAAATATAAAGTTAAAATAAAGGCCTATCTCAAAGGGGATGATTTAAAAAGGAACAAGCCATTTTAAAGGTGAGTGTTAAACAGGCCTTGTCATTCCTAATGAATCAGTTTAGTTCAAATGTTCCAAAATAACTGGGTTTTGTCATCTCCAGTTTCCAGTGGACTTGAGTCCACATTACAAAACACCACTACAGCTGTCAGTAATTGGCAACTTTGTTGATAGTCTGAGCAAAGGAGCCAAGGATTGAAAAGCCCTAGAAACCAAAGTATCCACTTTTCTCTAGCGATAACCCATGTTGATCAGTATTGATATCTGGGTTTGAATTCACCAGTATGACCTACTGACCCTTTTGGAAGTCAGTGGGAGTTTTGTATGAGGAAAGGTTTGGAGTGAGGCCATGGTCTGTGCGTTGCTTTTGAAATATGCAGATTGGATAACACAAAATTTATCACAAGCAATGAAAAATGGATCATGCAGCCTTTGCGTAATGCTTCTCGGTAGCTTCTGCTTTCTGAAAATAAGCTTCTAATTGACACCCTTAAGAGACTAGTCTTTTGACAAGAAATGTTCACTCAAAACCCAAGCCAGATAAGTCAAGGACAGTTTTGAATACAAAAGGTTGCAGAATCCAGTCCTTGATGTTTTGATATGTCACTGGGACTCAGTTTGACCACACAGCAGATTTAACCAAAAGGGGAAATTAAAAGTCACCACAAATTACTTACTCTAGGCAAGACTTTTTAATAGCCCATCTTAATTATGCATTTATGATGAGCTAATAAGGGCAAAATGCTTATGGATGGTGCGGGGAAAAAGAAAGGGTGTAGCCTCTTCAGCATTGTCTGGCAACTTGTTTGGCAACGAGAACATCAGAAGAGCTAAAGGTGAGTTGTTTATTCAGAATTTCTTCTTTTTTTCTTCCTTTTCAAATCTGAGCTGAGAGTAAATTGGAAACAAAATCAGAAGCCTGCACCAACTCAGAGATACTCAGGAAGAAGCTGCTCTTGTAAGAGAGACGAAAGAAAAGGCACACAATAGGAGCAGAGGGAAACACAGAAAAGCTTATACAGTACCAATAAAGGAAGCAAACTAAAATGCAGGTGACAGATTGCTGTTTGTAGCGATTACAAAAACTTTGCCCACAGTGCTATTCTAAGCTCTCAAATATCATTGTGCTCCAGTGACAAAGGCAGAAATGTCAATGTTGCAGTTACTTCCACTTGTTTGTTTTAAGTGTCATTTTTATATCAAGTTTTTTTTTAAATAAGGTTAAAAATGGAAAAAAGATAGAAAGCTCTTCTAATTAGAGCTATGATTTTTGCTCTCAGGGTTGTGTCTGAAAAAAAAGACATGCAGCCGTATCTGATATAAATAATGGAGCCCTCATGGCTAACTTTATACTCTTTACATTGAATTGCCTGCTGTGTGGTATAAAATCTATGACCAGGATAACTTCGCAGTATGGCTCATATTGTCATATGGAATCGGGTGAGCTCTAAAGATGCACATCTGTTTTCTGGTGTATTGTTGACCTGGCCATTTTTCTGTTTTGACATCCAATGGGAAGCAATTTTCTTTTGAAATTATGTTCCTGAAGAGACAGAACGGACAGCTGGGGAGGAAATGTGAGGAGAAGGGAACAGACACACTTTCGTCTCATGGCAAGAGCTGGCATGTGTCACTTGAATAATGGTTGTCAATGAGTATATTATTTTGGGGTGTGGGTATTCTCACAAATTCCACCCACACACCAGACTCAGTCCTCTTGAGATGCAAAAGAGAGACATCAAAACAAGGTGCCATGCAAGTAGGATTTACAGATCTTCAGAATCTGATATTCCTTTTTTTCCCTTGAATGTTTTGCTCTGTAGTGAAATTGATAACAATATTGATATTTAAATTATTATTGTTCAAGCTTCAGTGTTAACACTCATTGATACGGATAGGGGAACTTTCCAAGGACCAATAGTTTCAGATGGTCTACCAGCTGAGACAGACAACACTGCTTCAGTTTACATTGGGTTCATATTTCAAAGGTTTTCCTTAAAATCATAAGGACTAGAGATCTAGCCTAGCAGGGTCTAGGAAACTGTAAAGTTAAAGCAAATATCAAGCAAACTGAAATGGAGAGAAGATGTACAACTGTTCGGCATGTATTTTATCTATGTAATAATCAGATATGTCTATTTCTTCCCTCAGTGCCTGAAGAATTTACTTGCATTGACCAACACGGTTCTTACCAATGAAATCCCAGTAATTCTGCCCATCAAATCTTGTAGTGCTTTCACTTATCACTGTGCCATCATTTAAAATTGCCTCCATCCTCCCACACCACCTATCTCACAACATGTAGCTGACAGGGCTGCCAGTGTCTTCCAAAGGCGTGTCTATATCAGCCAGAAAAACAATGGATAAATTCCTGGCCCCATTAAAGTCAATGGGGCCAGGATTTCACCACACATCTAGCAAAAACTTTTGTGCGCTGCTTCCACTGCCGCTGTAAACATGGTCTTAAGACTGTACAGCTACTTTGAGCCGGCTGTGAAGGGGAGATCATGAGCAGTGCAGTGAACACTCTCGCTACCCAAAATAAGCTGACAAAATCATCTACAACCCCCAGCCACTGTTGGTCCAATGAGTGTGCTTCCCTGCCCCCCAGTCTCAATCCCTGGTCAAAAACATTATATGCCAATCTTTAGCCATTGATGTGGCTCAGTTCTTATAACATTGGAGCCAAATCTTCTGCTGGAGCAAATTGGAGTTTCTCTATTGACGTTAATGGAATAATGCTTATTTGCACCATTTTATTACATTTTGTGCCTGGGGTTGTTTGTGATTAAGATCTCTTGCTCACTCTTGAGTATTATATGATACTAATTTCTATATAGCTGCACAATAACCTCTCTCTGTGTTGACAAATTAGCTTTTTTCCTTCCTGTTTTTTCAGGTTTTGTAAAGCAAAGAAATAATTTCCACTTTCAATACAATTACCTCTTTGTAGGTGGCGCTTTCCCATATACACTAGGGCGTATTTCCCATGGATTCAATGTGCGCCCTGATTTGTGTGCAGTGGATAATAAAGTTGATCCAAAGAAATACCTTGGTTCATTTTACACGGATTCACTTGTCCATGATCCTCGGGCCCTAAAGCTGCTAATCGATGTAATAGGAGAGGTGAGTTGGAACATTTCCTAGGATATACAGCTGATATTGCCCAGGTGAGTCATACTGCGTTCAGTTCTTTCTTGAGGAACTCGAGTGGGAATCTTATCATGCTTCAAATATGGACACAAACAGAAAATTATTTCAGCCCCCTTTTGGCAGCTAGATACTTCCAATACAAGTGGCTGGTTAGGATCAGTGGTGCAAGTAGATTTTAACTCTTACCAGTATGGTACTGACCCCTGACTCCACCCGCCCTCACAAAAAATGTTCTGTAACTAGAGCCCTGCACGGATACAAATTTATACCCATGGATGTGGATATCAGCGGATAGAAATCGGTATCCGCTGAACCTCAGGGCTCTCCTGGGAACCACAGCAGTGAAAGGAGCAGAATGTGGGGCCACTGCTCCCAGGAGCCAGTGGCCCATGCTAGCAGCTCCTCTGGCGCGGCTGTAGCCTCCCCCAGCCCTTCCACACGGCCGAGTCTCCTGTCTGGGGTCTGTACAGCCCCGCCAGAGGATAGGGCTGAGGGCGGGTTTGCGGGTGGTACAGCCACGCCGGCGGAGCTGCCAGCATGGGGAGATGGCTCCTGGGAGTGGCAGCCCCATGTTCTGCTCCTTTTGCCATTGCGGTTCCCAGGAGAACCCTGCGGTTCAGCGGATACCAATTTTTATCCAGCGGCAGCAGGGCTCTGGAGGCAATTTAAAGGGCCCGGGGCTACCCGCAGTGCCCGAGCCCGGCTGCCGGAGCCCCAGGAGCTGGGCTCCGGCGGGGATTTAAAGGGCCCAGGGCTCCCCACAGTGGCCGGAGCCCCGGGCCCTTTAAATCACCGCCGGAGTCTTGCCACTGCTACCCCAGCCCTAGCCCCAAGCCCTGCCACCCCGGGATAGCGGCAGCAAGGCTCCTGCGGTGATTTAAAGGGCCCGGAGCCCCGGGGCCTTTAATTCACCCCTGAGCCCCGGGGCTCCCAGGCGCCTCTGCAACTGATTTCTCCTAGGTGATTTAAAGGCCCTGGGGCTCCCAGCCCCAGGGCCTCTAAATCTTGAAAGGCCCCGCCTCTTCCATTGAGGCCCCGCCCCGCTCAGGACTCTGGCGTACCTGTAAGTCCTTTAAACTACTTTCATCCCTGGATCCAGTAGTTATTTTTCAACTGAGATTGGCCTTCCTCAAGACATACTTAAGGAAGGCCATTCACAGCTGAAACTCGACCGTTTCTTAACAAGTCCTCATTATATAAAATTAATCCTAATATTTGGCATATATAAAGTATTATTAATTTGCACTTCCAAAATGCCTTCCATCTGAAGATCTCAAAGTAGTTTACAAAAGTTAAGCCTCTGAACATCCCTGAGAAGTACCCCATGTTTATATCTGAAACCTTTTTAAAAAGGGTTCCCAAGCATGGTTCTTTTTGTAATGTAGTTGGATCCAAAGGGATCAGAAGTGCAGGTGGATGGATAGAACTGGTGTACAAAATATATTAACAAGGTACAAAATACCAACACCTGACTAAACAGTGGGTGAAATCTTGGTCCCATTGAAGTTAAGTTAATGGGAGTTTTGTCATTTTACTTCAATAGGACCAGGATTTCATCCAGTGAATATAAGCTCAGAACCTCAGCTGGTCTAAATCGGCGTATCTCCATGAAGCCAATGGAGCTATACTGGTCTACATCAGTTGAGGTTTCTGCCTCATGGAGTTCTAGAAATAATGGGCCCAATACTGCAAATTTTTGTCATCCTTGTTCCCATGGACTGTGAACAATTCACTTCAGTGAGAATACTCACCTGAGTTAGGCTGCTTGCTTTGTTCATAAACCATCACAAGAACCCCAAACCCAAAGAAATAAACAAAATCCCCAAATGTTTTCATAAAAACACTTTTAGTTGAGAAAAGCAAATAGTATTTCTGCTTGGGAAGCAATAGGCTGGAAAATCACTAAAGGGAATTCAGGTGGAAATCCTGAATGGCATATTAAACAGAACAGAATGCTAAATATTTTAACTGTTATGGCAGAAAGGAAAGGAAATATTATAGTAGCTGCCTATTTAAATAAGAGTATGGGACAAAAAACCCAACCCTGAACTGGAATGTCCCAAATACTAGTGGGACTGAACAGTCCCTTCCACAAGCAATCCTGCAGAAGACGGCCAAATGAGTTTTCTCCCCAGTTACTCTATGGGGTGCAGTGTTTGCCTTTCCCTGGAAGCAGGCAACAGGATAGCATCCAAACTCCATGAAACCTGGGATCCATATGGATCCCAGGGGATCAGCAGGAGCTTAGAGCCATCTATACAGAAAGCCTGTGTCAGTGGGCTGTGGATCTCTGGAACCCACACAGGGCTTCTGCATCTGTCAGGGGAATCCCCACCCTGGAGGGGAACTGTAAATACAGCCTACGCCTTCTCCTTCCTTGTCCCAGCCACTGCCTGCTCCCTCCCAACACGTTTCGCTGGACCCTCACAGTGCCCTCCCCAGGGAAGAGGGGGTTGCTTCCACAAGGGCCCCTTCCACATACAGATCTCAGAGGCACACTGTGGCCAATGTTTTCTCTCCATCAAATACTAAAAAGCTAGTTAATTACCCACTTTCACCACTAGATGTCTGTGCAGACCGCTCTAATTAATAGATTGTATGGCTGGCACAGGGATCTTTTTACTAGGCAGAGAAAAAGAGCAACAACATGTAAGAACCAATTGATTACAGTTAACTATGCTTTCTGGGCACAGTCCACAACCCATTGAAGTGAATGGGCTTTTGGATCAGGGCCTCTGTTGGGATACCCACCACTTGTGAGTCCTTACTCCTGTATGCAGTTCCCCCACAGTGTCTGTGCAGCGTAGACAGACTTAACCATTCGAAGATGCCCTCAAGACTCAGCAACATGATAGCACAATTAACCACCCAAAATAACATAAGGAGAGTTCTATATACAAAGCTGCACATAATAAGGCTATCGTTCCACTGAGCGAAGACAGAGTAAAGACCAAAGTCACCAGAATCTAGAGAGAGATTTACAGTGGGAGCTGTATGAAAAGTCCACAGTGACAACTGAAACCATGCAACTTAGGTTTATTATAAACAAACAAACAAACCCTCACCAGGCTGTTTGTCAAAAGCATTGCTAAAAGCACAGTGCAATAGAGGATCAGCCACCTCCAATGGCTTCCTTGTGTATAACTTTGAGGAGAATTTCCCGAACTCTATGCTTGTTTATAGGCATGTTATGCATGACCAGCTCTAGGTTTTTTGCCATCCCAAGCAAAAAAATTTTTGGCTGCCCCCCACCCCAGCCCTGGGCCCTCATTCCCCCCCCCCCGACTCCCTGCCGCCCCAGCCCTGGGTTCTCTCTTCTCCCCCCACCCGCACCCTCTGCCGCCCCAGCGCTGGGCTCTCTCTTCCCCTCCTCCACCCGCACCCCCTGCCACCCCAGCCCTGGGCTCCCCACCACCAGTGCTGACTCCACCCGCTCCCCCCTCGCCTCCAGCCGGTCCGGTGCTGGCAGGGTCGGGGTAAGCAGCAGGGCTCCTGGGCCGCACCTCAGCCCAGGGTCCCTCCAGCCAGGGCTCTTGCCTTCAGGACCGGTCGGGACCCGGGAGGGCAGAGTCAGGGAACCGCCCCGGCAGGGGGCTGAGGAGCCCGGGCAGGGTAGCCCCAGAGGGAGTGGAGCCCCGGAGAGTGGGATGTGGGACCCGACCCGCATGGTAGCGCTCCGCCCTCTATGGCCCCGCTGCTGCTGCTGCTTCTGGCCGCCCTGCCACAGCCCCTGGGCAGCTTGGGCCACTTCGCCCAGCCCCGGCTGCGCCGCTGGGGGGCAGCCGCCCTGCAGCACCTGCAGGTGGCTCCGTGTGCCCCGCGGGGCAACCCCCAGCCCGAGTGTCCCCCGTTTGGAGCCTGCCCGACCCAGCCACAAGGTGCAGCGCTATTCCCCCGTGGCACGAACCGCAGTGGCCCCAGGGCGCCCCCCCCCCACACGACGCACTGCTGCTGCCAGGGCCAGCTCTACGCTTTTGCCGCCGGAAGCAAAAAAAAAAAAAAAAATGGCCAGAATGCCGCCCTTGAAAATGTGCCACCCCAAGCATGTGCTTGGTTTGCTGGTGCCTAGAGCCAGCCCTGATGTTATGGCATTCTCAGCAGAACTGCGAGTCCTATGGCATGTTTGGCACACAGATATTCCCCATCAGGCTCAGTGCATGTAGGTTGTGAGCTCTCTGGAGCTGGGACTGTCTTTTTTGTTATTTATCTGTAAAGTGCCTAGCACTGGGGCTCTGATCCTAGATTGGGGCTCACAGATGCTACCATACAAATCATAATAATATAACGTACATTCTATCCAGGCTTTTCTACTGCATTTTGTGATACTTTTTGGATCCAATGCATCTATTTTTGCAATAGATTTCAAGATTTTAGTACATATGATCCAACGTTCAGGTTCATGGCCCATTTACAAGGTTTTGCCTCAAAGATTTATGGACTAGCAGCCCCTGCATTTTCACTTACTACTCCACTGAGTTCTTTTCTGCAAAAATCTCTCCAAACCTTCAATTTACCCTAATTTTATAATAAAAAACTAATTTAGCTGGGCCATATTAATCCCTGGTATATTTCCATAGCTCTTCAATGTTATTACAGCACAACAGATTGAGCCTAGCCCTTTAATTTTAAGCTGTTCCTTTAATATTACCAGATTTCTTCCCCTGATTATGCAAGTGTAAAACCATTTGGTGTCTTCTTCCTCTCCCTTTTACAATACTGTGAGAAATGCTATGCCTTCATTCAGTAGATTTGAGAGAATTGCAACTGGGTGATTTAGCATTCTGGAGGTTGCTGAGATTCCAGGTCCTTTTTCTAGGTTGGTTAATTTATTTTTAAAGACTGTGCTGGCAGAGTCAAGCGGAAGAGAAACAGAAGTTGCAAACTCATATGTGACTGAAAGGCTTAAAACATAAAGTTAATTAACCTGCCTACAAAGCAGATTTCAGTGAAATTCTGAAGAATGAAGAATCTATCCCTTGGAATGCTTTCCACATTTGTCAGTGGTACCCAGAGAAATCATTCATCAGCATATATATGATGAAGTATGATTCTATCCCACTACATAAGTACAGTTGTCTGTGGGGATACCTATGGGAGCCCTCCTTGTAGGATTAGCTGCAACTGTGTCCTAACCTATAATCCTGGAGGGAGACTGGGAATACTTCAGAGAGGTCCTAAAATAATATGGTGACCATCCATCCAAAGGGACCACACTGGCTCTGTGGACTAAAAGGACTTTGGGGTGCAGTAGGAATGGTTGTGATAGGCAAAGCAGAGGACCCAAGAGAAGAGAATTTCAACCAGCCAGAAGATCCTTCTCTTGCCCTCACCTTGAAAGACACCAAGACAACACTCCCACAGGAGGTGGATCATCTAACAGGAAATACTGATTTCATATGAGTACAATGATCAGACACTGAGCCAGGCCTACCACCAGATGGCAGTGGTCAACAGTGAAGTCACATTGTTTTATCTCAGTTGGTAAAACAATGGCCTGACTTTGAGCTCAGAAAGAAAGGCCACAAACGTGATCCAGTATACCTTGCAATTGCATGAGAGGCTTAAATCTCTAGTTACCTTTGCAAAAGAGAGCCCGTGAAAGACCCAGCAAACCCAAGGTGTACAAGCAAGCCACCCATCTGCATGTGTTTAGGCCTTGTGACCGAGTGCTGTTACTACTACAGAGTCTGGAGTCTACATTCCTGGTCAGAGGGTAAGGACCATTTAAGGCAGTAAAACAAGTGGGTCCAGTGGACTATGAGACCTGACAGCCAGGAAAGAGAAGAGACACAACTGTACCATATTAACCTGACCCTGAACTAGATCCCCAGGCACCCATGATCCAGAGTTTTGAGGTCACACAGGTAGAGGAAGATCTCCAACTGGAACAAAAAACCCAGACACAGCACCTTGTCAAGTCTTTCCCCTCGGTATTTTTGGCTCTACTGGGACAAACTCACCTGATCTACCACCAAATAGCTACAGGAGCAGAGCAACTTAATAATTAATGGCGATATCCCATCTCCTAGAACTGGAAGGGAACCTTGAAAGGTCATAGAGTCCAGCCCCATGTCTTCACTAGCAGGACCAAGTACTGATTTTGCCCCAGATCCCCAAGTGGCCCCCTCAAGGATTGAACTCACAACCCTGGGTTTAGCAGGCCAGTGCTCAAACCACTGAGCTATCCCTCCCCCCACGAGTCCAGGACACCCCTCGGCTGGATAATATGGGAAATTGTCTGGAAGGAGTTACAAGCAATGCTTGATCTCTGGGAGGAGAAGAATCTCACTGTGAGTGGAGGCATCCTATTGTGCTGGTACCAAAAACAGAGGACACAACACGGTTATCATTCTATCCAAATTTAATGCATATCCAAGGCCAAAGGTAGATGAACTGTTGGAATGCCTAGAAGCAGCCAGATATATCACTACTATGGATTTTACAAAATGGTACTGGCAGATCCCTTTGATGCCTGAGTCGTGGGAAAAGCTTTACCAGTTTTGCACCATGCCCTTTGGCTTCCACAGGGCAGCAGCTATGTTCCAACAATTGATGGACTGAGTGCTTTGGCCACACAGGGAGTAAGCAATGGCCTATCTTTATGACAGTTCTTGATAGCCAGAACTGGAACAACCACACACAATATGTCACTCCTTGCTGGAGATGCAGGACTCACAGCAAACCCAGCAAGATGCAAGGCATAAGAACAGCCATACTGGGTCAGACCAATGGTCCACCTAGCCCAGTATCCTGTCTTCCGACAGTGGCCAATACTAGGTGCTTCAGAGAGAATGAACAGGACAGGTAATCATCAAGTGGGGGGACGGACCATATTAAAGTCAGCTGCTGCTTTTGGTGAATTAAATGGCAACCTCAGTGCTGCTTTATGTTGCATAAGTTTGTAATGGGCCTCGTAAGAGCAATTACACCCACCCCATTTATCCCTGGCATGCCTCCCACACTTGAGAGGGCCGGGAGCAGGTGACAAAGAGTCAGCCACACCAGCTTTACACTACTTGGGAATTCCCCTACACAAGGGACTCCTCAGCCAGAGCAGCACAAATGGCATGAAGGGGAAGCCAGGAGTGCTCAGGGCTTTTTTCAGAAAACTTTTGATAAAATTTCATGAAACATTGTGAAATTCAAGCTTTGCTTGAACTAGTTAAACACAGAACAAATTGGGATAATTTCTATCAGGTATAGGAGGTAGTAAGTGAATATATAATAAACTAGAAAGGCAGGTTTCTGAAGGAGATACTAAAGGCCAAATGCTGCCACTCTTACTCATGTTGAATCGCTTCTTGCTCCATGATTAATTTGACTGATTCCAATGCGATTACTTACAGAGTAAGGGGGATGAAATCTGGACCTAAATAAATGGCAGTTTGGCTTCCTATTGCAGTACTGCCAAACCCAAGCATTGCAAAAATTGTCAGATCCCCAAAATCATGAAATTGTCTTAAAAATCATGAGGTATTTTTTAAATAACAAATTTTGGGTTCTTTTTCAATGTCTTCTGGTCTGTGCACTTTTAAGGTGTACTCAGGTCACGTTTTAAAACTTTTCTCTGCACCCATATCGTGTTGGGAATTTATTTATGTATTTATTTATTTATTTTAAATGAAAGCTGAAATTCTCACATAATCACTTGTCTCCAGAAGCTAGGACATTTAAAAATAAAAAACCCACCAAATATTGCAACACTTGCAATGAAATCATGAGTAAGGTTAAGATTTTATGATGGATATTTTTAGTAAAAGTCACAGACAGGTCACAGGCAAAAAAAGAAAAATTAACGGAAGCCTGTGACCTGTCGCTGACTTTTACTAAAAATATCCATGATCAAAAGGGAAGGGACTGCAGCAGCTGCCGGTGGCTGGGAGCTCTCTGGCCCTCACCACCCATGGGGGCTCAGAGCTCCAGTGTCCCTCTGCCCCCATCAATGGTGGAGGGGAGCTGCGGGGGTCCTCCTGGTGCCCCTGTGGTGGAGGGGAGTTGCACGAGTCCCCTTGGCCTCCCGTGGTGGAGGGAATCTGCAGGGGTCCCCCTGCTGCCATCGCTGTGAGGAGCTGTGGGGGGGTCCCCCTGCCCTGCCATGGTGGCCAGGAAGCTGCGGGGCTCCCCAAGCCCCACCATAGCAGTGGGGAGCTGCGGGCATCACCCTGCCCTGTTGCCACGGCGGGGAGCTGCCGGGGTCCCCCTGCCATCACCACAGTGAGGAGCTGCCAGGGTCCCCCTGCCCTCCCCTGTGGTGGCCAGGGAGCTGCGGAGATCCCCCTGTCCCCCGCAGTGGCTGGGAGCGTTGCCAGATATGCTAAACATTCATATGATCCTTCATGCTTCAGCCACCATTCCAGAGGACATGCTTCCATGCTGATGACACTCGTTAAAAAAATAATGCATTAATTAAATTTGTGACTGAACTCCTTGGAGAAGAATTGTATGTCTCCTGCTCTGTGGTTTTACCCGCATTCTGTCATATATTTCATGTTATGGCAGTCTCAGATGATGACCTAGTTGTTCAATTTAAGAACACTTTCGCTGCAGATCTGACAAAATGCAAAGAAGGAATCAATGTGAGATTTCTAAAAATAGCTGCAACACTCGACCCAACGTTTAAGAATCTGAAGTGCCTTCCAAAATCTGAGAGGGACAAGGTGTGGAACATGCTATCAGAACTCTTAAAAGAGCAACACTCTGATGCAGAAATTACAGAACCCAAACCAGCAAAAAAGAAAATCAACCTTCTTTTGGTGACATCTGACTCAGATGATGAAAATGAACGTGCATCAGTCTGCACTCTTTTAGATCGTTATCAAGCAGAACCCGTAATCAGCATGGAAGCATGTCCTCTGGAATAATGGCCAAAGCATGAAGGGGCATACAAATGTTTAGCATATCTGGCACATAAATGCCGTGCAACGTCTGCTACAACAATGCAATGCGAATGCCTGTTCTCACTTTTAGGTGACATTGTAAATAAGAAGCAAGCAACATTATCTCCCATAAATGTAACAAACTTGTTTGTCTTAGCGATTGGCTGAACAAGAAGTAGGACTGAATTGACTTGTAGGTGCTAACGTTTTATATTGTTTTGTTTTTGAGTGCCATTATGTAACAAAAAAATTTCCACATTTGTAAGTTGCACTTTCACGATAGAGATCACACTACAGTAGTATATGAGGTGAGTCGAAAAATACTATTTCTTTTGTTTTATCTTTTTTACAGTGAAAATATTTGTAATCAAACATAATAAGATAAGCACTGTACACTCTGTAGTCTGTGTTGTAATTTAAATCAATATATTTGAAAATGTAGAAAACATCAAAAAATATTTAGATAAATGGTATTCTATTATTAACAGTGCAATTAAAACTGCGATTAATCGTGATTTTTTTTTAATCTCACAATTAATTGCGATTAATTTTTTTGTTTGACAGCCCTGCCTGCAATGTATGTCTTATTTAAAGCAGAGCTGCAATATTAAGTGGATCTATTCATATGTCAAACTACAAATCCTCAATGGGAAAAAGGATTTAGGCCATACTCTTAGATAATTAATAAATAACATGTTAAGACTTAGAGTCCCGTACATCTGCAAGTGCTTTACAAACATTAACTAATGAATCCTCACTATACTTCTGGGAGGGAGGTGGCTGTGAATAGGCATTACAGTCACCATTTTATAGACGGCGATAAAACCGAAACACAGAGAAGCTGAGTTGTCCAAAGCCATTCAGCAAATCAGTGGCACAGCCACAATATTCCCAAAGGTCCTTATTTATCTGCAGTTCATCAGATCAGTTCATTGGCAGTAGCGTGATCAGCTGTAAACTACTTTAAATCAGAGGAAACTAACAACAAAAACTAAATTGGGATAATTTACACCAGAGATTCTAGTGAGAGAGGAACAAAAACCAGCATGTCAGACTTTCTTCTGCTCTGGCCCACATAAGGAACCTTAAATAAAAATGTAAGAATCTCCCTAGATTGGTTGAGCTTATCTGACATACTAAATTGAATTTCATTCTCCTTTCCAAATAAATCCATCTAATAATATTGTACAGTATCTGATGCTGCACACAGAAGAAATGACGTTTCTCTCCCAAGTGTGTATTCTGGAGCAGAAAATGTCCCAATATCAGTAAAGATACTGTAAATCAAGTAGCATCTTGAGGTGTTTAAATACACAGACCCTAATATATTTCTCATGTAAACCGTTCTCAGAAATTGTATTAGCAGACAAAAAAGGTATACATTCTCCTATTCTAATCTGACCCCAAGGTTTTTTTAGTGAAGCAGATGCACACATACAAAATACAACCAATTTGCAGATTCTACACTTTCATATATCTTCTTGTATAAATTCTTTCAGAGACCTCAGGGTGACACCTACTGGAGACAGAAAAAATAAGCAGCATTTGGCAAATAAACAAAATAAATCCTATCCTAAAGCACCTGAGAACATGCTTCATCACTTTGTTTTAGTACTGGCAACCCCAAGCATTCAAAAGTTGTGGTTGTTGGATTTAGTATGCAGATGCTGGGTGGTGCTGATGTCCTGTGATATACAGGAGGTCAGACTAGATGATCTAGTGGTCCTTTCTGGCTCTAAACTCTGACTCTAAAAATGTATGCAGTGTTGTTGTAACCGTGTTGACCCCAGGACATTAGAGAGACAAGGTCGGTGTGGTAATATCTTTTACTGGGCCAACTTCTGTTGGTGAGAGAGACAAGCTTTTGAGCTTACACAGAGTTCTTTTTCAGGTCTGGGAAACTAATTCAGAGTGTCATTGCTAAGCCAATCTTATTACAACAATCTGTAACCCACTAACAACACACCCACACACACCCAGCTGCTTCCCTCCCACCTCCTTTCTTCTCTATGACTGGAGGGGTGTTAATGGGTCACTTCACATTGAATGGTCCCCTGATATCTGTTAACTGCTTATGCTAAAAAAATCTGTTCCACCTTGTACTGAACAGTGACACTCTAAGGCTATGTCTACACTAGCACTTTTGTCGGTAAAATTTTTGTTGGTCAGGGTATGAAAAAAACCACTCCCCTGACCGACAAAAGCACAGGTATGGTATGGACAGTGCTATGTCAGCGGGAGACACTCTCCTGCCAACATAGCTACCGCTGCTTGTTAGGGCTGGTTTAATTATGCCAGCGGGAGAGCTTTCTCCTGATGGCATAGAGTGGCTACACAGGAGCCCTTACAATGGCACAGCTGCAGTGATACAGCTGTGCTCCTGTAAGGTCCATAGTGTAAATATAGCCTAAGTTTCCCAGACCTCCGTGTGTGTGTGTGTATATCCATCCTGGAATATCAAATCTGGTAGTCTCTGGAGGACTTCTGGCTTCTTAGAGATGCATGTATATAAGCTCTCTTACCGTACTTGAAGAGACAGAAAGGTTGGCTCTTTTTACATTTTGCTCTGAACTGTTCTTTAGACATCAGAGTTAAATAGATGTGCAACAAGTTGTCAGTTTTTGCCTGACACTGTACTGTTAACAGGAGCTGATCCTGCTGGAAAATGTGTGTGTTTTTCTGACTCATTTTTGCAGATGGCTCAACCACGAATAAGGAAGGTGGGAATGGTGCTCTCTTTTTTAGAATACCCAAGATGTAAACTGGCCAGATTCCTAAAAGGCATCCTGGGAGCAGCCAAACCCAGGGTGAAGGTTTGGGCTGCACTTCATACTGTTCATTTTAGTTCCTTTATATGAATAGTACCAAGCCAAGGAAGGCAGTAAGTTTTCACTTGGTAGAATTTGTGTGGACTATATATAGAGCAAACTGGAGAAACCATCTGATCAAAAAGGTGTTTTAAACAGCTTAAAATTCTCTCCCCCTCTCAATTGCACAGCTTTTAGTCTCTGGTCTCTTACAATGTTCTAATTCCATTAGTTTTCCAATTACCGCAGAATCTTTCAAGGTATACAAGATATGGATTTATAATGGGAAAATCAAGCAGAAATAAAACTAAGCCTTCAGATGTTCTTTACATACCACAAAGAAATAAACCCATCTTTTCCCCTTTACAGGCAACTTAACTATGGGACCACATGACCAAGAACTGGTCATGACCCCATTATGAATCACTGTATTGCAGTCAACCCAGGTCAGAACCCAAAGAAGATGAGTGTTGGATACTTTGTTTTATACATTTCAAGGCAATATCAGATTACTTTAGTTAACCAAACTAGGAAGGGTTTCATTGTTCAACACATTCCTGCAAAGGAATATATGTTCTTTCCATATGCCAAGGATTTACATTTTGAACTTTCCATGTATCAAGATGAAAATACACCCAAGCATAGCTAGCCTTTAAAATCATCATTCTTGGGTTCAGTCAATCTCCCCCTTCTATACAAAAATCCTTTCATTCAAATTTGTACAAAATACAGGAAACCTTGGGAAGTGTTCTTTTTGGGGTTTGGGGTTTTTTAGAAAACAAAACTTAGAATCTTAAAGATGATTGAAACATAGATACCATAGAAAATCTGTGCGGCATATACTCATCATTTTACTGTTTTTAAGAACCCCTCTTCACTGCTTTTAAGAACCCCACAGAGGATGTGCAGCTTTTTTATGAAATGCCCAATTTGTTTCTCTGTTTGCAGGACAAAGTTCTTTTGGGAACAGATTACCCTTTTCCACTAGGGGAACTAGAACCTGGAAAACTGATTGATTCTATGGAAGAGTTTGATAATGGACTAAAGGTAAAATTCTTTACATTTTTTTATTTCAGTTTTTAAGCTTCCATTTTTAGGGCCTGATCCAAGGCCCTAAGAAGTCAATGAGAGTTTTCCATTAACTTCAGAGGGTATGGGATCAGCCCCTTAGTCTTTAAGAACCGGTTCCCCACAGCACTGAAAGCACATGCATGTGCTTGACTTAGATATGACTTTAAGCATGTGCTTAAGTGCTTTGTTGAATAGGGATAGACTGTTGAGTTGGAGCCTAAACGGCTTAGGAAAGCTGTGAGCTATGCAGCAAGCTTCTACAATATACTCCATAGTGAATCAGGAAATGAAGAGTGAACAATATGGCAGTGTGGAATTGTGCAGCCAAGGAGACAAGGGTGGGGACCCCAAAGCCAATATGGAGACACAGAGCCTTGTGGATCTCTTGGAATCTGTTCAGCTCTGTAGGAATTTACCCGGTCCCGAGAGTGTAAGCAGGTCTCATTTTGTGGGACAGTTAGGGAAAACTCTCTGCACCCACCCCCATAGATTGATATAGGGGAATCCTCGTAAGATCATTTCAAGACTCCCGCATCCCAGGCCTCCTCCAGCAGGTAATTCCATGGAAAGAGATTTCCTGAAACGTTATTAATAGAATCCTGTTTCCATATCTTGGGTGTTAACATACACAACATTTGTAAGGTTCGCTATAAAAATATACATTCTTTTACAGGATAAACTCAAAGCTGGCAATGCTCTGGCATTTTTGGGTCTTGACAGAAAACAATTTGAATAACTTTAACAGAGACCAAATTTGTATCCTTTTGTATATTTGTGTACATGCCTACATATGTGTATTTCTACCATTTCAATGTCAAATAAAATCTACATATAAATGATAGTATTTCCTGGTATCCTCAAAGTAAAAGCAAGGGCACTGGAAATCCACATGTGGGAATTTCTGTGTCTTAAGGATTTAGGTTGTACCTGCAGATTTTTGGGATCCCTGCTTTTCTACAGAGATTTAATTTCTTCCAATTGTGATGATGATAACCTTCTGAATACAAATCAATGCAGTGTTATCAATACCAGGTTTCTTGAAAAAAAAAAATAGCTCAATGAGAGTTGTGAATTTCCCCTCTTTATTTCAGTTGTTAACTATGAAACCTAATGATCATAATGTAAATATTAATACATAAATAATACACAGTGTGATTCAATGTTCCATTCACTTAAAAGGATATTCTTCATGAATAAAGTTGCATGTTTTAAATGTGAAAATATGTTAATGGTTGTTTCTAATTTTTTATTTTATTTTTTTATTCTCAGTGTAGAACTCTTTCCCCAACTGACAAGATTATTTTCTTTACCTAGGATGTCCCAGTTTTCTTGAATGGTGAAGGGTAGGTTGAAACCTGGGCTTTCAGGATTGTTGGGTGACAACCTCTTCCTAAAAGCATTTTTAAGTCATTGGAATGATAATGCGCTGTCCTTATTCTTTCCCCTCTCATTTGCTCAGGTTTCAGTACACTGCTACTTGTGATGTCATAATCTCACTAGTTCTCTAGTCTTCCATAGAATCTTCCAGGAAAAGAAAGACAGAAAAGACCTGAATTCCTAATGTAGCTGAGCACCTCCACCCTACTTTACAGACTGAACCTGAAAGATGCTGAACACCAGCAATTCTCATGGATATCATCAGCCTCTGTTGAACTGCAAAGGAAAAAAATTGAGTTTGCACCTGTTTTTGCTTCTTTATAGTATATGAAAAAGCCTGAAAGGTTTGGGAGTCTTTTTAAGGGTAAGGGTTTTTTGTTTTGGTTTTTTTCTTATTTTACACATTCGGAATTCAGGTCTTATCTATCTTATTTCTCCAAGAAGACTCTATAGAAGAGTACAGAAATTCAATGGGAGCTAAAGGTGCTCAGCACCTCTTAGTAGACACTCAGCACTTCACGGGACCAGGCCCTTAGTTAGCTACATTCCAGGGTCTAAATGAATATACTACAAAGAAATTTAGGGGCCTAAAATCCCAGTTTTAGGTGACACTGTGATCCAAAAAATCTCCACTCAGTTATCGCCTAACCCTATAGGTGCCTAAACTCACTAGGTGCCTAAGTTTTTGCAGTAATCGTTCCCTGGACATCAGTAACAAATCTCCATGACATAGCCTGCCTCTTTTTCCCTCCCTCTCTACAGCTAAAATCTCTACCTTCCCGACTCTCCTATTATGGCAGGCACCATAAGGTGCATCAGTCAGTTTGAGCAGAGCACACATTGAGACCTGTTCTCCTTCCCAGTCCTGCTGCCTCTTTGCATAAATTTCTTCCTCTTCAGGTCTTGCTGTTCATGCTCTAAGGAACAGAAAAGAGGTACCATTAGTAGATAGATCACTGGGACAAAAAAAAAAAGAGAAAAAACATCATCAACAGGGTTGGAACTTCTAGATTCACTGCATAGACCTCTGCATCTTGAACTACTGGAAGAACTGGTGGTACTGTGATGAGTACAGCTGTCTGTCAAGCGGTTGACCTTGGTTTGATTCCCAGCCAATTCAGTAATGAGTTTTAGGTGAGGGGGATGGTCTAGTGGTTAGGGAACTAGCCTGGGATTCAGACAATGTGGGTATCATGCCCTGCACTGGGACTGCACTGCATAGACTTCTTGTCTGACCTGGAGCACTTTGTACCTCCGTTCCCATTTAGGTAATAGCATTAAGAGAGGAACTGATAGAAATAGTAGGTTGTCATCTTCAGTGTAGACCAACAGAGGCAGAGGAGACACTTTCCAGTTGATTTCACAGCAGTGGTATAACCTCGATAGTATTCATCACCATGTATTTTGCCAGGTTTCTACACCCCATTTAAGATTTATGTCCCACCCTCCATCTCCGTCTCTGTTCATGTATAGGTCTCATGCCGTTGGCTATTTTGAAAGGGTTTTTTAAATGTTTTCTTATGTTTGGCCTGGGGGATGTTGCGTGCTTGTGCTTTGATATGCTTATAATATGGTTATTATAGACGATCTAATGGAGTCTGCTTCTGAAAACGGTGAAATTGAGAAAGCCTTTACCAAATACGTTCACCACAGGAACCTAAGTATTATGTATATTGTGCAAAACGGTTTTCTCAGGGGAAAAAAACCCAAACGATTAATGTAAATACTAAGTATATGGTTCTTTAAAAAAAAAAAAACAAAAAAAAAACTGCAAATAACCACTTTGGCCAAGCAAACGTACCCCTGTAAAACACAATTCTTTCTGGAGGCTTTTGAGGACGCTACCAAAAATCCCTATGGGTACCTGCTGGTGGATTTAAATGCTTCAATGCCTGAAGCCTTCAGGTTAAGAACAGGCCTTCTCCCCCCAGACTGACCCTGTGTATACACCTTAAAAAAAACAAAACAAAAAAAATAGTTATTTTTATCAAACCCCCCTTTTAAAAAAAGTGTCCCACCTGACAATCATGTCTAGGTGCGTGCAGAGAAACCTGGCTCTTAAGATTCCTCATCAAAGCCAAACCCCAGCAAAGGAAGGCTATTCTATGCTTGGCTTCTTACAACCTGGTAGCGACCATCTCAGAAATAGCGCTCAGTACATGAAAAGGAAACGTTCCTCTGAAACCCCGACAAATAAGTGTACTAAAAAGAAAACGGGGGATTATTAAAAAGCTGAGCGATAAAAGGGTATCCCTCAAAAGGAAAAAGCTAATTGTAAAACAGGCCGGGGGCTTTATCGGTCCTTTGTTGAGCTTTGCACTCCCTCTACTGTCAGCCCTTTTAATTAACTGATAATGGACCATGCCAAAAAATTTTACCTTGTTTTCTAGCCATCAGTTAGAACAAATAAAATGCGCTTCTAGCGGTGAAGAAAATATCAGAACTACAACCACTCCCCAATTGGATTCAGAGATGAAAGACATTAATCAAAGATACAATTTGTCCGACTATGAAAAGATTAAACTTTATGAGAGGGTCCTGCAAAGATACCTGGTATTGGTTAAGCAGGGTGAAGTGGAAAATACTAAAATAAGTCTCTTTCTCCCCAAGCAAGAGCAAGAGGAAATTCGACCTCCTGAAGTCGAGAGGAATTCATCAGACTTTGTTATTTGGGAGGTATTGGAGGGGGTAAATCCTCGCTATAAGAAAAAAGCTGAAATAGTGTTAAATAAACTCAAGATAGCATAAAGATGTTTCTTCTTGGCCGATAATGGAAGTTTTGTTTACCGGGGGAAGTGGTTGCGGGGTCTCACATGCTCGATTTAGTCGAGGGGTAACCAGCTTTTATTCTTTCACTAACAAGAGGACTCCTAAAGGGTGTCTGGGGAAAATCCATAGGAATCAAAGAACTCGCCCGGCCCCTGCTTTGGTAAATAGAGGGCCAGCCAGTGTTCCCCAGGTAAGTCATGGGGGTGCGTGTTAACAATAAGCCCCAAAGGTCTTCCGGACACAGACCCCTTTGGGAGTAAGTCACTAGGAAAAACATCTAAAAAAGAAGCATCCTTTGATAAAAGATGCCTTAGCTGCACGGTGTTCATAATCATATATAGTCAAACAGGATTTTTCTTCTATGATTCACTTCAAGCATATTATCAAAAACCCCATACACTATCATGTTAACCGTAGAGAGCAGCACCGTTGCAAACCGAATCTCCGCTCTCAGGTTTCCAGTTTTAATCAGAGAATAATGATTAGTGCACTCCTAGTCCGGGGTCAGATTGAAGGCGTACAGCGTGTTAGCCTGGGCAAATTCACGATGGTCATTCAAGAGTGATCCGTCTTTTACATATTTCCCAATCGCCTGCACGAGCTGTATGTACTCCCTCATGCAGTTTCCATTCTCAAAATCGGGTCGTAGGGGTTTCGCTGGCCCCTGTTCACCATCCACATACAAGGCCACAAAATTTATGTTATAATGTTTAAAGTTAAAAGGGTTTTTAGCATAGTTGCCGTTGAAGGCATCGTTATCGATAAACCTGATTATGAACTGTGTGGGTAACTGTCCCAAAAAAAGGTTTTCCTGGTTACTGACAACTGCCGGCCAGAATTCTAAACATCTTTATGTCCATCCTGTCTACCGGGTACTTAGCACTGGCGGTCATTAGAGCTTCCACATGCTCCAAGCGAACCCCCGGTGTCACTTTCACCTGTTTTACAAACAGGGACACTGAAGTAATATGCACTTTATAATTCTGGTTGGCATTCCCTCTCACAAGGCAAAAACCATCTTTGCTATGCGTCAGTTTAATTTTCAAGTCCACGCCATTCAGCAGTAGTTTTCCTTGAAAAAGCAAATCACTGTGTAGGCCCCAAAAAATCCAGCTTCTTGCTGCCGGCCATTAGTCTGGGCTTGCGCATAGACCCCTCGTTACCTGTGCCATCCAAAATGGTGCTTTCGTGGGCCCCCACCATCTCTTTATAAAACCCTCCTGTTGGCCAGACTATTATGAGGAAAAGCCCCTGCAGAGGCTTTGCTGGGCAAGTTAACATAACCCACTTCAGTCATTTTTTCCCTTTATTAGAGGTCTTGAACTTGAGACGCTTTAACCCAACTGTTAAATTTTTAAGGCCATCCTCTCCATTTCATCAAAAAATACTCATTCTTTCCTGTCCTTTCTTCACTAGAATCTTTTCTACCCTGTAAACACGGTCCTGGTTAGGGTTTACTTTTTGTAATTCTTCAGGGTAAAAAGACTTCCTGCGACCTCCTCTTCTCCATAATCTTTTAATGCGTACACAGGCCACTGTCCTCATAATAAAACCCCAGATACGGTAAATATTTCATCAGTAAAGGTTTGCTAATATCCCTTTTCAAAAGTACCCTTCGTTTTAGATACCCTTTTGTGATCGCTGTTCTTAAAAATCACTGATGGTGCCTTTATTTTAAAACTATCCCCATAGACGGTTTTCCACATGCTCAGCACGTTAGTGTGTGTCACATTGATCGGGCGTCCTCTGATAGTTCTGTGATAACTTCTGTTGTAACTGTCTATGATGGCCCGCAGCACGTTGATGTATCAAAAGGTGCTACGGGCAGTAAAATACCTCCACATCTTTGATTTTAAAGTTCTGTTAAACCTCTCCACAACCCCAGCATTGACTTCATTATTGGTAACAAAATGGTGTACCCCATGTTGCTTAAACAAAATCTTTAAAGCTTTGTTTAAAAACTCTTTTTCCCTGAAGCAGCAGCATGTCCAGCTCCAAGGTGCAGGGGCGGCCACGGGGGATCTGCGCACTGCCCCTGCCCTGCCTGCCTGCTCCGCAGCTCCCATTGGTCAGGAACCGCAGCCAATGGGAGCTGCAGGGGCAGCGTCTGCGGATGGGGAGAGAGCGCAGAGCCCCCTGCCTGTCCCTCCACCGAGGAGCCAGACATGTCAGCTGCTTCCCAGGAACTGCCTGAGGTAAGCACTGCCCGGAGGCTGCAACCTGAACCCAAACTCCTTCCCAGAGTCCACATCCCCTCCCGCATCCCAACCCACTACCCCAGCTATGAGGCCCCTCCCGCACTCCGAACCCCTCATCCCCAGCCCCACCCCAGACTCTGCACCCTCAGCTGGAGCTCACACCTCAACCCCCTGCCCCAGCGCAGTGAAAATAAGAGAGTGAGCAAGGGAGGGGGAGAGCGAGCAACAAAGGGAGGAAGGATGGAGTGTGTGTGGGGGCTTGGGAAAGGGTGTTCGGTTTTCTGCTATTAGAAAGTTGGCAATCCTTGGTCTAGGGTGAGCCTGGTGCCCACAGCCAGGGCCGCATTAATGCAGGGGCTTTAGGGGCTGCAGCCCAGGGCCTCGGGCTAAGGGGAGGGGCCCACGAAAATAAATCCATAATTATATACAATTCAGTGGTCACCAACCTGTCGGTCACGATCAACTAGTCAATCCTAGAGCCTCTGCCAGTCGATCGCAATCTCTGGGCTACTAAAAGTCCAATGGCACAGCAGGGCTCAGGCAGGCTGCCTGTATGCCACGGCCCCACGTTGCTCCCGGTAGTGGCCGGCTGCTGGCACATCTCTGCAGCCCCTGGCGGGGGGGAGGAAAGGCGACTCCACACGCTGCCCCCATCCCCGGCACCATCCCTGTAGCTCCCATTGGCCGGGGGCAGCACTTGCAGGTGCGGGCAGCACATGGAGACATGCTGTCACCCTCCCCCCAGGGTGCATCGAGACATGCCAGCAGCCGGCCGCTTCCAGGAATGGCAAGGGATTATAGCAGGCAGCCGAAGTCCTGCTGCGCCACCAGCCGCCTGTGGTAAGTGACTCCCAGATGGAGCCTGCATCTCACCCCCCCCCCCCCCCCGCACTCCAATCCCCTGCCCCAGGTCAGAATCCCCTCCTGCACCCAAACTCCCTCCCAGAGCCCACACTCCCTCCTGCACCCACAATCCCCTGCCCCAGGTCAAAATCCCCTCCTGCACCCAAACTCCCTCCTAGAGCCCACACTCCCTCCTGCACCCCAACCCTCTTCCCCAGGTCAAAATCCCCTCCTGCACCCAAACTCCCTCCTAGAGCCCACACCCCTCCCCATTCCTGCATCCCAACCCCCTGCCCCAACCTGGCGCCTCCTGCTGCATCCAATTCCCAACCAGAAAGAAACTAATTTAACAGCTGTTCTAAGGTAAGAAGTAGGCTATTTTGAATTAAGGTAACTATATTCAACTTCTTGCATCTGAAGAAGTGAGGTTCTTACCCACGAAAGCTTATGCTCCCAATACTTCTGTTAGTCTCAAAGGTGCCACAGGACCCGCTGTTGCTTTTTATAGTCAACATGTTTTAAGACTGAAATGTAACCACACAAGGGCCTTATGTTAATTAAAAGGCAAGTTTAGTATAGCGTTAATAGTCTCAATGGCATAATTGTGATGATTTTGTTTTAAATTAGGAAAAAGACTTGTATCCAGGGGCCCCACAAAATCTAATCGCCCCAGGCCCAGGGGAGCGTTAATCCGGCCCTGCCCACAGAGGGGGCTCCGGGGAAGGGAGCAGCCCGGGAAAGAGGCGGGCGGACGGCTGGGGTTGAGGCTGAAGGGCAGCGGGGGTGGGGCGGCTGCAGGCCGAGCCCCGGTGTTGAGGTGGGGGAGGCCCGCGACACACCCGCTCCGTCCCCGGGATCACACAAAGCCGCACCCCGCCGCAAGGTGGCGGGATGGTGAGCGGTGACGCACGAGCGGCCGCACAATGGAGGAGAAGCGCCATGGTACCTCATTTCCGCCCGGATCCGATCGAGGCGGAACTTTCCTCAGGCTGCGGCGGAAGGGGCCGGCGTTGGAGACGTGGGAGGTGGGGTTCTCATTACCTCTCCTGTAGCGGCTCCTCTCCCTGCGCCCCACATCCGGGGCGGGCCACTGTACCGCACGGTGCCTCGATAGGATTGTCCGCCGATGGAACCCTCATAGACCACGTGACCCGGTTTCCCTTGCGGCGCGCTAGCTCCGCTCTCGCCAGACTCTATGGTTTTAGGCGGCTAGGTGGAATCCTCGCCGGGCCCGTGGCCCCGAGTTCTCGCGAGAACGAATATGGAGGGAGAAGAGGGGCCAGGCGCCGCGGCGGCTGGGCCGCCGGCGGGCGGGGCCGGAGGAGGGGGAGGAAGTGTCATGGCGGCGGCTGTGAGTGGGTCTGGTGGCGCGGGCTCGGCGGTGCGGGGTGGCGGCGCCTCTTTGTCGCCATCGCGCTGGTTCTTCAGCCGGGAGCAGCTGGAGAACACGCCGACCCGGCGCTGCGGGGTGGAGGCCGACAAGGAGCTCTCGTATCGGCAGCAGGCGGCCAACCTCATCCAGGACATGGGCCAGCGCCTCAACGTGTATCCGAACGGGGAGACCGGGCCGGGGGAGGGCCAGGCCTGGGCGGTAGCGGCGGCAGCCTCATCCGGCAGTTCAGCGCGTAGGGAGGGGAGCGGGGTCCGGCCCAGGGGCCGGCTAGGTACCAGGTCGGGTGCAGCGAGAGGTACCGGCCGAGAGCCGGAGAGTGCCGGGCGCCTGGAGAGGAAGCGAACCGGGGCCTGGCGCCGGGATGGGAGCTGGGGCCTAAAGTGTGGTGGAGGGGAGGCAGTGGGGAGCCGCTGCGGGGCGGGTGTTGGTGTTTCTGTTCCCGGCTCCGTGTCTCTGGGGTTTGGGGTGGTGATTACATTATCTTAAACTCCCGGTTGATCCAGCCCTCTTCGGGGAGCGGGTCTGAGCTGCTGTAACATTCCCCAACTCTGTGTTGCTGCTGCCGCCGGGTATGGGGGGCGGCGGATTGAAGCACGTGTTTCTCTAGATTGGGTCGAGATTCTTTCACCCCATTGATGTGACTAAACTCCAAAACTGTTTTCATCTCCTTTGGCTTTTGCAGCTATTGTAATATTTTCTTAGTCCCTTAAAGCCAAACTTCTTCTCTCCCACCCCTTGAAATAAAAGGGAGAATGACTTTTTTTGTTGTTGTTGAAGTTGAATATAGTGTTAGGAGGAAGAGCTGCATTTTAAGCCCCTGTGTTTGTAGCTAAATCTTAGTTTATATTCTACCATACTCGTCACAAAGAAGGCCTCCCAGTTGTCTCACTTAAAAGTAGACTGCCTCTCTTTTTGGATTAATCCTAAAGCAGTTTTTATAAACTTTTTCCATTGTTTTTCAATTATACCTTTACAATTTCCCTTATTCAAATTGTTATATAGTGTGATTGTAGACTTGGCAGTTTTTTCATTGATTACTAGGTTTTGTTAGAAGTACTTTAAGTATAAACAATAGTTATTATTCACAGGAAATAATCTATTCCATTTCTCTTGGAATTAACATCCAATACTATAACAAGTTTTTGTTCAATTCGATTTTAAAAGCTAGGATTCAGTGGGTTATAATCGTTAGAAAAAAGACTCTTAACCTGCATAAACTTATATAAAGGGTACTCGAGAGAGTTATTTTAAAATGTTTGATACAGTAAAATTGTTCCTACCAAGAGGATGCAATGTTAAAATATGTCTAAAGATAAATCCTGAATTAGGGAGTCTCCTTCCAATGAATGAGACATGGTAAATCTGGTTTTACAAACTCTCTATTGTGTTTGAAAGAAATAGTAAAAGTATCTTCACACCAGTTATGTGTACTCAGTTTATTACTGCTTTATTAATTCACTTACAGCTTTATTGAATAGAATAACATAAAAAGTATTTGTGGTAGATAGAATTTCAACTTTACTGATTATACATTGTTTGTCTAGATGTGTAAAATTTCCTTAATCCCGTCTTTCAGATCTCAGCTTACAATAAATACTGCAATTGTTTACATGCACAGGTTTTATATGCATCATTCCTTCACAAAATTTAATAGAAATGTAAGTACTGACTTTTATACTCTTAAACTATACTTGCACATAATTTTGAAGCAACAGCTGACAGCTTTCACATGTGATGCTGTCAGCATGTAGTTTCACTGTATTTTAAAGTATTCTAGCTTCAGAATACTATTTTAGAAATATTATTTGTAGTACTCTTATTTCAAGTGGAGACTATTTTAACAGGTAGTAATTAAAATTTAATTTCTGCTATGTTCCTAAGCTAGAGAAATAATGTGATAAACAACAAGAATACATGCTGACCAATCTTTTTGATTTTTCTATTGTAGATATGTTGGTTAAACTCTCTGTCAATGTAGTTTAAAAGTCTGGGGATTTGGGTAGAGACCAGTGCAGATACAAAATTTGTATCCACATCTGATCTGCAAACATGGTCTGAGGATATCCTCATCCGCAGATATAAAGCTGATCTCCGCAGATTTGGAGGGGTCTAGATATGGAACAAATACTACCTTTACTAGTTAGGAGTCACCAGTTACTGTGTTGCACGGCATGACGTGCCTAACTGATGCAACTATGGTTTGTGTCTAATTTACGTATACAGTAGAACCTCAAAGTTATGATCACCTCATGGAATGGAGGTAGTTTGTAACGCTGAACAAAAACCATTATGGTGGTTCTTTCAAAAGTTTACAACTGAGATTTGACTTGATACAGCTTTGAAACTTATGCAGAAGAAAAATGCTGCTTTTAACCATCTTAATTTAGATGAAACAAGCACAGAAAGTGTTTCCTTACCTTGACAAATCTTTTTTTAAACTTTCCCTTTATTTTTTAATAGTTCACATTTAACACAGTACTGTACTGTATTTGCTTCTTTTTTTTTTTTTTGGTCTCTGCTGTTCCCTGATTGCATACTTCCAGTTCCAAGTGAGGTGTGTGATTGACTGGTCGATTCATAACTCTGAAGTTCTACTGTACTTAGTTTTGTAAAAGCCGTGGTCAACTAATATAACTCTTCTACCTTCAGTAACTCAATGGGCACTAGTAGATGGAAAATATCTCAGATCTGGTCTGGAAAGTAGCTCTAGCTGCCTTGTATGTAATTTACTGGTGAACCAGATGTTAAATCTTTAATACAAATTATGTTTGTGTTTGGATGTTTCTGTAATCAGTTCTGTTTGGAATATTTTTTTAAAACTGGATAATGTGAAATCTCAAGCCTGTTTTTCCTGTCAGATATATTAGATGTGTTGGTCAAAAAAATATTTGTTCAGTGCTCATGTTTTTGCTGATCTTTTGGATTTGCTTTCTTCCTCCCCCCCTTATAAAGAATAGTCAATGGTGTAAGGAGGTATGTTATTTAATGGCATGGATGGAATCTCTGAGCCCTGGTTACACTGTAAAAATAGTTTAAACACTGGTATGAAACATAGTTGAGATCCAGGTGCGTTAAGTTTTTTGTTTGTTTGTTTTGATGGTAGAACAAGAAATTAGCCATATAAAATTATTGGACCAGAAACAAATTTCTTCATCATGATGAACTATTTTTGCCACCCAGGAGTCTGTCAAATTTGCAGCAAACTGGTTATCAAATAGTTACAGCGTTTTAAGCCACATCTACGAAAAATGTTAAGGCTCTGTCTGTGTGACAGAAATATCAGTGTTGTTTAAACATGATTCTGAGACATGATTATGTCCTGGACCTAGACACTTTATTCTTGTTTTTTGAATGGAGAAAATCGGTGTTGCAACTGTGTTAGGACCACGTATTTATTTTATTGTGATATGTATCTAGCGGGAAATGTACTTCTTTAAAATAGCTTTTTGTTCTCAGGGCAAGAATAGTGTTAGAAGAGGTTTAGGACTCAAGTGTATATCAAAATCATGTTTAAATACGATTAGGTTATTTTGCATGGACAAGCCTTTTAAAGGTGTTTTTGGATTAATCCATCGAGGGCAGTAGAAGATTTGTACTACATCACTTTTTCTCATTTTGATAGATAAATACATGGTCTAGTTCAGCGGTTCTCAAACTTAATTGCATAGCAACCCCCTTCTGACAACAAAAATTACTACATACTCCAGGCATGGGGAGGGGCCTGGAGCCGAGCTTGAGGCCTGCTACCCTGGGGGGTGAAGTCCAAGTACTGATGCCCTTGGGCTTCAACTTCAGCACCAGGTGACGGGGCTCAGGCTTCAGCACCAGGCCCAGCAAGTTTAACGCTGATCCTGGTGACCCTGTTAAAATCAGATCACGATCCTTTTTGGGGTCACAACCCACAGTTTGAGGATCGCTGGTCTAGTTGATAACCCATGGCCAATTGAGTATAACCAATGAGGCATCCGAAGGTTACTTTTGTGACTGTTTGGGGGCAGTTTATGGTCCTCCTCTTTCAGGCAGAGTTGCTTGGAGTGGAGACTTGAGTTTATGTGATATTTCCACAGCCCAGACTGGCGTAGCCTAAAAAAAGAAATCCATTGGGTGGTAAACCAAGACGCAGCTAGCAACCTAGCCAGCTTTTGGTAGTGACAAGAGTATTTAGTTACTATAGTCTACCTTCAACTGGACACTAGTATATATAGTCACTTAGTTCTTAGCCCTGGTCCTCACTGGTGGAGGGTGGTGGGGGTCAAGGTGACTAGCGTAGCTGAAGTCGGCGTATCTTAGGTTGACTTACCTGGCTGTGAGAACGGCGGCGAGTTGACTGCTGCCGCTCCCCTGTCGACTCCCGCGTCTGCCTCTCGCCCGCTGGAGTCGGATCCGGAGTGGACGGGGAGTACGTTCGGGGATCGATTTATCCGCGTCTAGATGAGACGTGATAAATTGATTTCCGATTGATAGATCTCTACCTGCTGATCCGGCGGGTAGTGAAGACCTGCCCTTAGACTTGCTAGCACATCTGTAACTTGTAAGTAGAGCTGCATTAAATATCTTGTGGCTGAGTGCTATGCAACCTTCAGTTTCAGAAAAGCTACATTTATGGAAGGATAACTTATAACATATTATTAATTGAACTAAAAGTTAAAAAGCTAGCACATATCTTTCAGAGCACTTATACTAGTGTCTCCAAATAACTTTCTGTATTTGCTGTGAATATTATGTTAGACAGTGGCTTTTATATTTGAATTGATGCATAGGCATCAAATGCACTGCCTCATTTTTTCTTTTCCTATTCTTTTAGGATGAAGGGAGTGGTCTCAAAGTGAATGTGAGTCACTTTTAAATTCATACTCCCAAGCTATCTGGCAAGTTCTTTGTAGACAGGGCAAAGGCCAAAGACTGTTATGAATATTTAGTAAATGTTATCCAAATCTTCAGAGTGCTTGGCCAGCTGAAAACTTTACTACATTCATCTACTGCAAAAAGAAACTAACTGTTAGAAATTGAAATTGTACAAGGTACTAATGATCTTAAAACTAAAGTCTATCTGGCATTTTTTTATTGAATATGTGAAGTACATATCTAATGGTTCTTCGACTTACATTAAAGGTAATGCTTACTCATGAAAACAAGAAATAGGAAGGCTGGGGATAAAAATTAGTTGCCAAAAGTCACAATAGGTTGAGTTGTGGCTGCAAGGATCAATTCAGATTGTAAGGCTTAAGCCTTCATTTCCTTTTTATTGGTAAGCTGAATTTCTTTTAACTATTCTACACTAAACTTATTATGTATTTATCCCTTAAGTACCATTTGATTATGCCTCTCAGTAGAGCATGCACATACATACATATTTATAGCTAAAACATCTCAACTCTATGATGGCCATTGCTAGATGTTATAAGATCTGCTGAAAGAAACTATTCACTGATACATTTTTATTGGCTCATTTCTGTTTCTGAAGTTTTCAAAATGATAGCAACTTTGTAGTAAATTTTTAAAATCTTGAAGGAAGTCAGAATGGCTATCTTGCAACGGTTTCAGCAGTTGTTTCAGGTTAAGTTTTGTATATCCTGGCATTGAAACAGCATAACAGCAATTTTTAAACTCTCTACATTTTTGTTTGGTAAGTGGAGACCAGCCATAAGTTTAATATTTTTTTGTCTAGATCCATACTCTACCTTTAGAACAGCAATAGCTAGTTTTCGCTGGTCAGGCAAACCATATAGAAACAAAGTTTAACATGAAATGTATCATTATTTCAGCTGATGCTTTCAGTGTTAATGTTGACAGAGACTTAAACAACTTTTGGTTTGCTGGTTAACTATTTTAACACCATAAGGTCTATACTCTTGTTAAAAGAAGATACCGCAGAGACACAAGTTCTGCAAACTAGTCACATAAGTTTAAATAACTGTTTCATCATTACATTCATACAAGGCATCAACTGTAACTTAGCTTCAGTTTTGTATTAATTGTAGATATCATTTTTGCCTGTTTCCAAATGCAGAAATAAGAAAGAGGCCCTTGGCACATGGGAAATGGGAGGTAAAGCACTCAGGATGCACTCTTAAACTCTCAAATTGACCTCCAATTATATATTTTAATCAAATCACTTTGTAGAAGTACTGTGCTGAAATACTGTACCAGATAACCTGGCTAAGAAGCATCCAGTGCACTTAAAATATGATGCCCTGTCATTGTTTAATGTCACACATGTTAGAATCCTGGTAAAGTGCTTAAACGCTACAGGTGAGATTAAGTTATTCTTCCTCCTCATTATTGCACTTCAAAGAGTTAAAATATTTTGATACCCAATTGTGGAAGTTGTCAAAGTATTCATACCTTTAGCTGCATTATTGTGATTGTGCATGGGGAGAGGTGATCAAGGCAATCTCATAACATACCCATGGGATGTAAGGCAATCATAGGAAAGTAATATTGTAAAAGCATTGAATGTTTTTAGCAGTTTTTAATGGAATTTGGCTGCTGGAAATAAGGAAATGCCAGAATCCAACTCTGTGGATCATAGTTTGAAGAATCTAGCATAATCTATAACCACTTAACTTTCAAGATGGTTAAACATCAATACGTCCACACTGTATTGAGCTTGAAAACAATATATTAATATTCTAGGTGTTTTTGTCTTTATCTACTATGCTTTTTTTAAGCTGAGAAAGCTTTTTATCGAGATAGTCTAACAGTCAAGGTCCCTGGAGTAAATTATGGTGCATATTGGAGATGAATTCTAAGATCATTCCATGCACCTGCAACCCACCAAGTAGGTTTGACAAGCCAGTCAACAGACTGCCTATTATTTGATCACGATCAAATGTTCCAGCAGGAATGTAATTTGTATTTTTGTTATTAGACATAAGCATCTATTTAAGGCCAAGCCTATTGGTGACCATCAAGTCTTACTTTTTTTGTTGCTGTTCTAATGAATTTATGCTTAAAAATATTTGACTGTTCTTGATATTATTTGACCAATCAGTTGACCGTTTATTTTTGGACTAGTCAAATGTCCAGCACATCATCAAGAATTGTTTTTTAAAACTTCAGTGTAGTATCTTTTCTTTATTTCTAATGGGATTTGGCTCCTAACTGCCACAGCCACTTTTGAAAATGGATTTACGTTTAGGCATTTTTTGAAAATTTACTCTGATCTGTCCAGAGGAGTATACCCATGGAAAATGCTTACATTTATTTAAATTGTTCATTTTGTGCTATTTTAAAAATGAGGGTTTTTCCATAAAAGAAGGTTGCAACTTTCCTGTCAAGTTCAAGTCTTTGCTATTCAGATTTTCTGGCATAATCACATCAATTCTGCTGTATTTGTGTGTCAAAGATGAATGAAGCTAATATCGAAGAGCTGTTGGAAGACCTGAAACAAACCGGCTTAGATTATTCTTGTGGCTACATTTTGATGACTCTCAGATGTCTCAGAATAAAATTAAATACATCAATGTTCGCTCTTCCACTTCAGTAGGTTAAGCTCCATTCAGTGGCACAGACTTTGAATAATCTGGAAAGCCTGAATTTTCTAGGCTCTTTAGATCATGGATCCTTTTTATCTTGACAACCTTTTACATTTTACTTCTAAAGAACTCTGTTATTTCAGCCGAAGCAATAACTTGTTTCATGCTACTTTAACTTTAGGAATTTTGAGTCAAATTAAACTGTACACTCTACCAACCACTTCTTTGTAGCATTGATTGAGAACATTTATGCTTACCACAGTTCATATGAGAAACTACCCAGTGAACTCAACACTGAAAACTAAAAGGAGCTAGACAACTTTACATAAACCTAAGCTTTCTGAAGCCCTGTCCACCTTCATAAATTTCAAGATTGTAGTAAACCTAGCTCCCTTAACAGTTGAGGATTCCACACAGTCCCATCTCCAACAGCCAATGAGTTGCTTTCCAGTAACTCCACTTATTTCCCCTTCCTCCTTGATGCTTCTAGACCAGTGGTCTGCAAACAGTGGGGGACACGAAGGAACATTTGTGGGGGGGCAAAGCGGGGCCCGGGGGGGGGGCAAGGAGGGAGTGCTATCTGTTCCACTTTGTTCCTGCTCCTGGCCCAGCTGTGGCTCTGGCCCCGGCCCTGACTGCAGGTGTGTTCCCAGCCATGGCCCTGACTATGGCCTCGTTCTTGGTCCCAGCTCAGAGGGGGTGTGGGGGGCAAGGGGGAGCACCAGGTAAAAAGTTTGGGGAACACTGTTCTAGACAGTTCTATAGTATACTGCCTACACATCAGAATAACAAAAAATGTCCCTATCACTTCCATTTTAACTTTTTACGACTAGGTAGCTTTGCTTCAGATTGAAATTAGAGCCTTAAATTCTTAATATAAAAACAAAATATGTTCATATAAATATTTCAGTGGCATAACATCAAAAATATGAGTGGTGTGTGGGGATTTTCACAGCCCCTAGGTACTTAACCCAACAAGTACATTTGTAAGGAAGACAGCAGGTTTTAAATAGCAAGTGAATGACTATATTTGGAGAGCCATATCTACATATTTTAATAACTGGCATTTCTGAAATGTGAACACTGATATTTTAAATCAGTTTAACAATGATGTTCTCATTGAATTACATGCTGCACTAAGAGCACAGGCATCTTCACTCTTTCTGTGAAATTGTCTGTTTTGATTGATGATCAAAAATGGGATTCCTGCCACCTGCCAAAATCCTCTTACACCATTTTAGTAATCTTGTCTCCAGAGTTCTTTTAAATCTGAGGCATATGTTAACACCATGCTCTCTTAAACTTAATGTGATATTTTTCATTTTTTATTTTTTTTAGAAAAGGCATGAAAGTATTTTCCCTTTGCTACTTTCTGTATGTACTGTAGTGGCTGCATAGTAACTGAGAAAACACTTTTATACCTTATTTTATGTGTTGATTAAACTTAACTGAAATGAAATTCAGAATTCTTTATTTTTCTCCTCACAGAACTCGTTCTCAGACTTAGTTATCTTTAAGCCTTTGTTATTTAGATCATCCAAATGGTTTCCTTTTAAAACTTCAATCTTGGCATACTTGTAGTCTTCAGTGAGGAGCATATATACCGCTAGAGGTAATGATTGCTGAGCTACTGCTGAGAGGCTACCTACCCTCACAAGTGAGTAGTTAAAATGAAATATTTAAAAATTAATTCTGAAGGAACTTTATTCTGCACATTTGCCTGATGGTTTTATGATGAGTTTGAGTGACAAATCCCTTGCATTCCCCTTATATTTAGCCTATGGTGAAGCAAAAGTAGCAAATGTTTATGCTATGTCTGTTTTCAGTTGTATTAACTAGAGTTAAGACTGTACCAAAAAGTTTAGTCTAGTCAAGGCACAAGACTTATAAGGAGGCAGTACTAGTGACAGATATCTGATGCTGATCTGTCCACTAGGAAATTGAAATTAACCCATTTTACTTAAGCTAAGAAACAGCTGCAAAAGGTGATTAAATTGTTAAGAAGGAAGGCTTGAGAAGATAGCTCTCTTGAACATTTGTGCTGTTCCAACTCTTGGCAGTTTGACCAGAATACTCCCTGATAATCAGGTTATAGCTGCAAACTGAATGCCTTTCTTATTACTTAAATGGAAATTTTTTAAAAATGTGCCTTCTGATAAAAGGAATGCGAGCTCTTTGTTTTGTCACCTAACCTTAAGTACTTCTATTTTTCTCTAAAGAGAAAGGTATGAAATAAAATACTGTCAGAATAAAATTTTAAGTACTCGTGGTAGGTGGATCTCCATATGAGTAGCTCAGCTGTCCTTGCATCTTGAAGAGTATGTGTTCCTCACTGACATGCTATGTCTGAAGTTTCAAGGAAACCATTTCTTACCTGAATAAGTATCTTCAAAAATGGTTAACTTGAGTAACAATACCAAAAAACTCTAGCTTAGACAAGGCCATGGAAATCAAGGATTGAATGGACATGGAGACCTCTCACCTTTGAAAGTGGTCCTGCTCAGTAAAAGTTGAGGCACATTGAGAAGCTGATGGATGGAAGAAGCATTCTAATGCTATACCTGATATTTGGCTAAGTAGAACTCCAGTACTGTCAGTCAGACATCTCTCATAGATTTTCAGTGGAAATTATTGGAGACGTAACTGCTTAACAATTATTTGATCAAGCGAGACTTAGTCGCATAGAATTCTCTGGCAGAAGCAGGGATAGAATCCGGTTTTCCAGTGCAACATTCAGCTGCCTTGACCATGAGACCCTCCTTTCTCTTTGTGCAATCCCTTGGTTCATTCATTGTGCACCTTTCAACTTCTGCAACAAATGAGGCAGCGGATTTACAGACAACAGCCTCTTTGCTATGCAACCCTGTTTCATATCCGGTGCACTGAATGAGGCAGGTATCCTGGGGCGGGTGGGGATCATGTAATTAAAGGCTTTATTAAATGAATGTGCACAAGGGGGCCAAATTAAGGTTGCCTGTACAGTCTTAATTCTGGCACTTCCTAATTTTTGCAGGCTTGACTTTGCAACCTTAATAATGTTCTGTTAATGTAGTTTTGTGTGGAATTTCCTATTTTTTTTTTTTAAAAAAGCAAACTGAAAAAACAGATTCCATCATATAAGATATTGACACCCACATAGTTCATTAGCAGCATTGGACTCTCTGCTCCACCACACAGACCTGTGCCACTTGAGCTAATGGAGTAACTGGTGGCAGTAGTAGAATGTCATCCTTCTATGTGGACCGGCACTTAAAGGGGGCTGAAAAATGCACATTGCCAGTGGGTTTCCACAGATACTTGCTGATTGCAATGGAATGGTGAGATTCTGTTTTTTTGGGTTTCATTCCAGCCTCTGGAGGGAAGTGTGCAGTAGTGGACTGAGACTTTTAGCTGTTTTCACTTCTCTGCCTCATCCCCACCTCAGTTTCACCCCTTCTGCCCCATCACTTCCAACCTGTTTCTTTCCCAGTTCTCTTTCCTACCCTGGGTTCCTCATCACAGTCCCACTTTCTGTTTCTCCAGCTTCTCATTCCAGTCTTCCTGCCCAACCAACCCTAATATCCTACCCTCTAGGACTCTCTTCCAGAGTCCTAGTCTCCCCCTCCACTCCTGTCCCCCTGACCTCCAGATTCCTTGTCCAGTTTCCCCACACTTCAGCTCCTTGTCAGATCTGACACTTTCCCCATACTCCCTTGCCCAATCCCTCCCCATCTCAGAATCCCAATCTCATCAGGTACTTTGTTTCCCTCCACCCTGGTCTGGCTCTGATCCCCTTTGCATTTGAATTTGGTGTCTAACACATCCACATTGACTGGGTACCAGCAAGAGGGTCACTGAAAGTACAGCAGGCACAGGTTCCCTGCTCTTAGTTCCTGTGCTTAGCCCAGAATAGCAATTGCAAGGAAAGTCTGGCTTTGTAACCCTGGATTGGAGCATGCTCACTTATGCTGTTGGGATGGTTCACATACCCCTTTTTATACATAGTAGCTGTGAGTAGCTGGAGTGTGCTCAGTACACACAGAATCTTCAAGATTTTAGCTGTCTTTGTGATCTGAAACTTTTCAAAAATTATGACTGGGCCAAGTTTGAGCAGGTTTTCACGAGAACAGCACAAGGCACTTCCCTAACAATGTACCTCCTACTAATTTGCAAGTTCCTATTCCAGAGCATGATAGTGCTCCTCAAAGAAAAGGTCACCAGAATTTTTTTAAATGACAAAACGTTATTCTGTTTGGTTCTCAAGCAGCTGAACCAGTCTGGCTGAAACTTTCAAAATAAATTTAGCTTGAGGCAGATACCTGGCATGGAAAACTCAGTTTAATTGGTTCAGGTTTGACGGTTATAAGTAACTGAAAACTGGATTTTACAGAAAGTGTAGGGCAACCTTAATAATACCTTTTATACATTAAAGTATAACATCAACAAATTTTAGTTGATTTTGTTGCAAGAAGGAAACAGAACTTAAATGTGAAATACAGTTTATTTGGGGAAGTAAAATACTAAATGCTGCAGGTAAATATATCCAAAGAACACAGGGAGGCTATTTTCTTTTTCTTAGGAGCTGTGTAGGCAATTGCTGCCTGAGGTCCAGATTTAGCGAGGAAACTTTAGGTCGGGGTAACCAATAGGCAGACCATGGCCAAATCCAGACCGCCAGAGGCTTTTGAACAGACCCCAAAATCTTTGTATTTACTGGTTGTTGTTATTTATTTTCTTATTTATTTATTACTTTCTCTGGAGTCTGGACCTTGACTATACCTTGACCAAGAAATTTGGACCTTGACAAAAAATAGGCTATCCCTGCTTTAGGTTTTTTAATTGCATATTGTTTTAGCTCAAAGGAGGCCCAGATTTGCTGTTTCTGTTCCTTTTAGTTTGCTAAACTTTAAGGTTTATAGAAAAATTTAAGAGAAACATTAAGAGGGTCTTTTTGTTTTCTTAATGTTAAGTGAAACAGTTGAAAATATCTGCTTCTAATCAGAGGTGACTGATTTCAGTTGTCCATAGTTTGTCCACTTTTATAACAAGAAAAACAAGTATTTGATTTTTAGGATATCGCCCATCTTGGCTCAATGGAAAGGGCTATGATACCCATTGACGGTGTAGAGCAAGTAATTTCATTTGGGATTTTTGTTAAACTGTGACTACTATGAAGATCCATTTATAATTAAGGCTGCGAGTTTGTTACGGAAGTCATAGATTCCGTGACCTCCATGACTTCTGCAGCGGCTGGTGCTCCTGCCTCAGGGGAACTCAGGCAGCTACCCTGCGCCAGGGGCACCGGAAGCTGCTGGGGCATTCTCAAGCCACCTCCCCTCCCAGCAGCAGTGTGGGTTGGGGCACGGGACAGGGTGAGGCAGGCTCTGGGCAGCGCTTACCTGGAGGGCTCCCCGGAAGCAGCAACATCCTCCCCCTCACTCAGCTGCTAGGTGGAGGCGTGGCCAGGCAGCTCTGCGGGATGCCTTCACCCAGAGCGCTGGCTTCACAGCTCCCATTGGTCATGAACTGCAGCCAATGGGAGCTGCGGGGGCGGTGCCTGCAGGCAGAGGCAGCATGCACTGCAGAGCATGTTTTAGTTGGGTATATAGTAAAAGTCAGGGACGGGTCATGGGCCAGGAATTTTTGTTTACTGCCTGTGACCTGTCCGTAGCTTTTACGAAAAATACCCGTGACTAAAACGTAGCCTTAATTATAATTCATATCTGCCTGAGCATTGTATCAATATGTAGCTTAAAATATTTGTTGCTATAATAGATAACATATCTAATTGACACTCAATGGGCATATTGTTTCTTACTGTTGGTCTACATACAGAAATTGTACTATAACTTCAGTCTGCTTTAAAATTGTAAACAATTTGTAAACCCTGGATGAATGCTCTTAAATCCATTTACAGTTACACCAGATTAATTTTAATTTATATAACTTCTGCAGCAAGACAAGGCCTTATTTCTTTATCCTGTAAATTTGTCTTGGCTGACCATATTATAATCTTAACTCTACAGTTTTAACACAATTTTATGTATCACTTGATAACTTTTGGAATAAGAAGTGACAGGTCAGGTTTCCTTGATAAAGAAAAATGAGTTGGCAGACATTTTAGAATTAACTCTTCACTCTATTGTTTGCCTGAAAAAATGGGAGTGGCAAATACAAAATGCACTTTCTCAAAAGATCAGCTCCTTTAAATATTAATTTTTTTCAGCTTAGGAGAAATAGGAACCTATTTATGTACTCTGATCCTGAAAACTGACATCTAGGAACTGGGCTATAGAACAGCGCCTCTGTTCTGGCATTGTATACAAATATTAAAGCATATTTTTATTGAATTTTACAAATACTGTGCCAGTTATGGCAGTCTGCATTGAGGTCTTATTGGTCCTTAAAGTGGGTGTATATCATTTATCCTTCCCCAGAGTCATTTGTATTCAAACATGCATTCTAGGTAATGAATCCTGGTGTGCTTAATGCATCCCAGGCACACATTTTGTGTTAAGTATTATGGGACTGTTCCAGAGCAGAGATACTCCTGTGAAATCGTTGGTCATGTTATTGTCTCATACTTCCAATCCATTCGCAGTTTGATTGCTTGCCAGGTGTCTGTGCCAAATGGAGTCTGTGCTTCTGACAGTCAACAGCTAGTGGGTCTTCCTGGGACTCTGCTTCACCTTTTTCATAACAAAAGAGAGTATCAGAGTTCACTCCCTTCTGGGCTTAATCTTTACTTGAATGAACTGTCTGACTTTAGTAAATTTCAAAAGAAATATCCTATTCTAACCTGCGTCTGGAAAACTGTTTTACCTGTGAATAGTCACATAGACTTTATTGCCAGAAGGGGACCATCATGATTATCTAGTCTGACCTCCTGCACATTGCAGGCCACAGAACTTCGCCCATGCACTCCTGTGATAGACCCATAACCTCTGACCGAGTTACTGAAGTCCTTGAATCATGATTTAAAGACTCCAAGTTACAGAGAATCCACCATTTACTGTAGTTCAAACCAGCAAGTGACCCGTGCTGCAGAGGAGGTGGGGAAAAAAAACAACCCGGAGCAGGACTTTGGAGCGGAGCCCGGAGATGGAGCACAGAACAGCTCCAGAGCAGTGGAGCTGCAGGTTTTTGGCTGGAGCGGAGCCGGAGCACAGCTCCAAAGCCCTGAGTAGTCTCTGCCAATCTGACCTAGGGGAAAATTCCTTCCTCTCCCCAAATATGGTGATCAGTTAAACCCTAAGTATGTCAGTGAGACCTACCAGGCAGATACCTGGGAAAGAGTTAATTGTAGTAACTCAGAGCCCTCCCCACCTACTGTCCCATCTCCAGCCCTTGAAGATATTAGCTTCCAGCAGTCGCAGAGGGCTGCCACATGCTGTTGTAGGCCATATAATCATATCATATTTCCTCCATAAATTTATCAAGTTCAGTCCTGAAACCAGTTAAGGTTTTTTTCCCCCCCATTGCTCCCCTTGGGAGGCTGTTTCAGAACTTTACTACTCTGATGGTTAGAAATCTTTATCAAATTTCAAGCCCAAACTTGTTGATGGCCAGTTTAGATCTTTTTTTTCTTGTGCCAACATTTGCCCTTATCTTAGATGACCCCTCTCCCTCCCTGGTGTTTATCCCTCTGTTGTATTTAGAGCAAGCAATCATGTCTCCCCATAGCCTTAGTTTGGTTAGTCTTGCTCCGCAAGTGTCCTCTCGTAAGGTAGGTTCTCCATTCCTCTGATTATCCCAGTATCTCTTCTCTGCACCTGTTCCAGGTTGAACTAATCTTTCTTAAACATGGGAGACCAGAATTGCACACACTATTCCCAATGAGGTCTCACCAGTGCCTTGCATAATAGTAGTAACACTTCTCCATCTCTACTGGAATTACCTCGTCTGATTCATCCTAAGATTGCATTAGCCATTTTCATGGCTGCATCACATTGGTGGCTCAGTTGTCCTGTGATCAACCAATACATCCAGGTCTTTCTCCTCCTCTGTTGCTTTCAACTGATATGTCGCCAGCTGATCGACAGAAATTCTTGTTTGTTCCTGAGTGCATGACTTTAAACTATTACATTTCATCACATTTCCATTATTTCAGTTTTCAAGGTCATCCAAATCTTCTTCTATGATAGTCTGGTCCTCCTCCGTGTTGTCAATACCTCCTAACTTTGTCATCCACAGATTTTATTAGTGCACACGCATTTTTTGTGCCACGGTCATTAATGAAAATAAGTAATATTGATCCCAAGACCGATCCCTGATGAGCTCCACTAGTAACCTCCCTCCAGCCTGACAGTTCACCTTTCATTATGACCTGTGGTAGTCTCCCCTTTATTCAGTTCCTTTCCCTACCTTTTAGTTCTCATTTTAATCCCCATCTTCTCCAATTTAACTAATTTTCCATGTGGAAATGTGTCAGTGCCTTACTGAAATCCAAGTAGATTTGATCTGCTGCATTTCCTTTGTCTAGAAAATAACTTATCTTCTCAAAGAAAGACATCAGGTTGGTCTAGCACAATCTGCCAATTTTTTCCAAAGTACCATTTATCTCTGTATTCTTAACTACTGTTTCAAAATTTGTTGCAAGACCTTTCATACAATTGAGGTCAGCCAACAGATTTGTAGTTTCCTAGATCACTTTTTTCCCCTTAAAAATAGGTAGTATATTAACAGTGCTCCAGTCATAGAGTATGGACCCCAGGTTTATGGATTAATTAAAAATCCTTGCTGTAGGGCTTGCAATTTCATGTGCAGGTTCCTTTAATGGCTGGAGATTATACAGGCCCCCTGATTTGATCCCATTAAGGTGTTTGTTTGACTTCCATCTCGGATGTGGTAATTTTCTACTTCCATATCCTCATACTCATTAGCCACCCTTATCTTGACCTAAGCCTCGTTACCCTTATTAAAAACTGAGGCGAAGTATTCATTTTGGGGTTGGGCCATGCTTGGTAATTGCAAAAAGTAGCCCATCCTCAGTGTTCTAGTCTTCCCACTTTACTTGTTTTCTTTTTATTTATATAGCTAAAAAACCTTTTACTATTGGTTTTAATTCCCTTTGCATAGTTCAACTCTGCTTAGCTTTTGGCAGTTCTCACATTTTCCCTAAACTTTCTGACCTCCAAGAGGTAGCTATCCTTGCTTCTCCATCCCTTCTTCCATTCCTTGTAAGATTTCTGCTTTCCCTTAATAACCTGTTTGAGATCCTTGTTCATCCAGTTTGGTCTGCAACCCTTCGCTACGAATTTTTTCTACTTGCTTGGGATGCAGGCTTCAAATAGTGTCTACAACTTTGACTTAAAGTAAATCCAAGCCTCTTCCACATTGAGATCCTTGCTCTTCCCTAACTACTTGCCCTAATTTATTAAAATTTGCCCTTTTGAAAAATCAAGGACCCTAATTACAGACTATTTTTGTTTATCCTTCCATTTAGTTTAAACTGAATTTGGCACATGAATCGCTTGAACCAAGGTTTTCCTCTGCAACCAGTTCTTCGGTGAGGTCCTTGCTACTTACCAATACTAAATCTAAAATGGAATCCCCTCTTCTTGGTTTGGTGACTATCTGATGAAAAAAATCTGTCTGCTCTCTGTCAGAATTAATTTGGCCTGAAACATTTCTTGATCATAATATAGTTTAATGCTTACAATTTTTTCCCCTCTATAAGCTGAGTAGGAGAATTCTACCATACTGAAATTCAGCTAGGGTAACTGTCTTCATTTTTTACTCTTGCATATTGTCTCATCTCTAGTATGGACTCTCTAATACTTTTTGCAATTACCAGTTCACCCCCTACATGTTACTTTAGGTCCTGCTTGCACTAGAAAAAAAATTTTTTTAACTAAAAAATTATCCTCTCTTACAGATAATCTCTCCTACTGCATTGTTTTTGGCTGCGAAAGTGGAAGAACAGCCACGAAAACTCGAACATGTTATCAAGGTAGCACATGCCTGTCTTCATCCTCAAGAGCTACAGCTGGATACAAAAAGTGATGTATGTGGAAGTGATACTTTAAATCTAATTGTAATTCTTCTTAAGATACAGTTGACACCTCAGATGAGTTGCTGTACTACGTTCTTGACTGGATTAATGCCATCCATCAACTCTAGAAGACGCTTCTCTGCTTAAATCAAATAATTTATCTGTTGTGTAACTTAATAGCATAGCCATTAGTGGACCTATCACAATTACTTAATATTTCATGCAAACTAAGGCCTCTAATCCCCTTTTTAATAGGACACTTGTGCATGTAATAAGAACTTTCTATGATGTAATGCATTAAACTTTTGTGATGGGTGTCCAGTTTAATCTTGATTAACGTATCATAAGGACAACAGTATCTTTTATATCCTTATGTATTTTTTAATGTTTTTCCCAATTTAGCTACAGTAGAACCTCAGAGTTACGAACTCCTTGGGAATGGAGGTTGCTCGTAACTCTGGAATGTTCGTCACTGAAAAAAAAACATTATGGTTGTTCTTTCAAAAGTTTACAACTGAACGTTGTCTTAATACAGCTTTGAAACTTCATTATAAAGAAGAATGTTGCTTTTAACCATTTTAATTTAAACGAAACAAACACAAAAACAGTTTCCTTACCTTGTTAAATCCTTTTGAAACTTCCCCTTTATTTTTTAGTAGTTTACATTTAACACAGTACTGTACTATATTTGCTGCCCTTTTTTTTTTTTTTTTTTTTTTTCTTTCTTTCTTTTTTTTTTGGTCTGTGGTGCTGCATGATTGCATACTCCTAGTTCCAAATGAGGTGTGTGGTTGACTGGTCAGTTCGTAGCTCTGAGGTTCTACTGTATTGGAAAAGGAAATTTCTCCATCAGCAGCAATCATAGCTTTTCTTGTAGTAAACAGTACTTACTTGCATGCTCAGTTACGAAAATAGTTCTCATAGATTTGATTTATGCTACCGCTCATTGAGTGGCTAATTGCCTTTGTGATAGCAGAAAAGTTGCAGTTAACTGTTCTTAAAGTTGAGAAGCCAAATGTGTATCAGGATATAGTAAATCAAAGGTAAGTAAATTTGAGGTCTTAAAGGAGGTCTTAACATGTTGCCCATACCATTTCTATTTGAGACTTTAGTAAGTACAATAAATTTCTCTAGTAGGTCTTGACAGTAACTTATTTTTTTACATTTCAGGCATATCTTCAACAGGCCCAAGAACTGGTTATACTTGAAACAATAATGCTTCAAACTTTAGGTATGTTATTTTAAATGGCATCCAGCCTGCACAAGAATATGCTCTGCATGCAATCAATTGAATGTACATCCATTACAGTGGATCCCCAATACCATTGGCCTTTAGCAGACCCTTTCTGTTGCAATTTACTTGAACTGAGAAAAGAATATTTGCACTGTTAGCATGTAGGCTATATTAAGTTCAACAAATATTACTTAAGTAGCTATTGTTGCCACACTTTGGGAGGTTAAAATGTGCAGTGCCTTTTCAAATAGGTTTGGCACCAAAACCAATAGCTGAACACAGATCAATGCATGATAATATTTTTGTTTAAGTGCATAGTTGTGTAGAACTCAGTTTAATAAGAAGAAAAATGAAGCTGCAAGGTGACTACAGAATTGTACCTGATCTAATGTTCTTAAAATTGAATGCTAGTAATGCTGTGGATAAAGTCTATTTTTAAAAAAATTTCAGAGAGCGAGTGATCTTTTTAATAACTTTTGGCATTTCAGAAATTGGATAGTTATTTTTAAATACAATCCATCTTTGGGTTCAAATTACGTTTATAAACTATTGTAGTGTCATTTTTGATTTATCACCAGAGCCAAGTAGAGAAATATGAACTTAGTCACAAGGTTACATGCCACACTGAAGTCTGCAGGTTTCTTCAAACAAATGATAAAAGCTTTATACCAAACTCTGTGCCCCCTTTTGTTTGTTGTGCTTTGTTTTTATAACAGAGGGAAAGTAATGCAGTTGACATGGTCAGAATTGTTCTTAGTGACATCACCATTTGCAGAATCATTTCATTTTATGGTTTGAAACTTAAACCGTTTTCTTGGCTACAAAGTATATGTGAATTTTTCATATTAGCAAACAAGAGACCTAACTTAATAAAAGCCATAGAAAGCGCATTTTTTTTCTGGTTTTATTCTATATCATTTGTACAAAAGAATTGTGAAGTAAGGGTCAAATCCTAGTTCCCTCATCTGGCTTATTGACATTGGGGAGAACTGTGATGTTCATCGGCTGCAGAGGGTGGGGTTTGATACATGGTAGATCTTTCTTTTGTACAAATACAAATGTACTGCAGTTTCTGAAACATTCTTAATTTTTCAGGTTTTGAGATTACCATTGAACATCCACATACAGATGTTGTGAAATGTACGCAGTTAGTGAGAGGTCAGTGGTCTTCAATAAAATGATTTATGAAGTGTCTTCCCCAGTGTGAGTAAATATAATTGGCACACCTTTTCCCGCCAGTTCTCTGTTACCCAAAGAGTACTCTTTAAACTGATGTGTTTCAGGTTGCTAAAAGCCAGATCTCAAAATTTCTCCTTTAAATGTTAGTGGTCTGCATAATTCAGAAAAGTATATTGGATTTCCATTATGTTTCTACCAATTGTTAGTTCTCTCCCTTACTTTTTTTCTGTCACTCTTCACTTCTCATTCCATGGCCCTATCATCTCACTCTTTCCTTCCATTCCATCAACTGACAGCCACAGGAGTAGTTATAGGTGGTCTCCTGTGGCTGATACTTATATTTGGAAGAAGCAAGTCCTTGGGATTCCTCATTACTTTACTCCTGCCCTTTTCCAGAACTGCCAAAAGATATTTGGGATGGCAGTTCATGATTTCATTCATAAACAAGTGCTTTTCTTATAGTATCTGCTGCAGAATTAAATACATTAGAGGGCTAGTTAATTTGAATCTGCAACTTTATTGGTAGAACGTTCTTCTATCCATGCAAAAGCATTTTGTGTCAGTGTTGAGTTCTGCTTTGTCAAGGCACACATCAGCAAGCAGTGACTGGCAGAGTACATAGGAGGTCTGCCACATGCAGACACTTTGAGAGATATGTGAACGATACTATAAATAAGAACAATATCCCTATAATCCGAGATTATCCAAATGTTTTATCTGAATTGGAGTAGTGTTGGCAAGAAATGAAATAACCTATGTTCAACCAGTGATTGCATCCTTATGTAACCTTTTTCCACTAGCATGGCTGTAGATAATAAGCTATTATTCTTTATAAGCCTTTTTAAGAAAAAAAATTCAGGAGATTATTCCATAGTCTTGTCTATTTTCAGAACTAAATAACCAAGATATAGAGTTTGAGTGGTTTTTCTATACATAGTGTAGGAAGAAATTACTTGGATAAACTTACTATAAATATACTTATTCTTCTTGTGCAGGTGTCTGGGACCACCTGCGTAGTTAGGGTTGCATTTTAAAAAGGCACACAGCTGCTTTTCTTTTAAAAATAGGGGCCACTGGTATGACTTTTGCAAATTAAAATTTATTTTGAAATTGGGGTGTGGCTGAAAATTGACCTTGGCAGTCTTGTGTCTCAATGATAGACTCCTTAAAAGATTTATGTCAGTCTATAGAAAAATAGCTGGAAGTTGATTCTGGTGCAATTGATAGGTTTTGTGTGTGGAATTTTTTTACCCATTTAGGGTAATTTTTAGTTGTTACTTGCATAAATAAAACTTGCATATGACTTGGACATATGCAAGTCTGATTGTGTGTATCTAGCTCCAATCTTCTCCATCAGATGAAATCTACATCAGGAACTACATTTTTCTGTTACTTTATCCTGCAATGGGGGAGGTTTTTTGTGAGCAGCTGTTAAATAAAATCTTAATCAGCAGCTTCACTTCTGCCCTTTAACCACCTTTCTGCAAACTTCCCTTCTATCCTCTTCTGATACAGTCAGCTATTGCATCAGACTTTCAAAATTACTAATGTTTCAAGGCTGGGGGTGGAATCTGGTAATGGTGTGTGTGTATACGGAAGGATGATTGAGGGGATCAGAATGAAGGTTGCAATGTATAGTCTGTGCCATGTGGTTGTAAGGGGTGTGCTTTATAAGCAGAGTATATTCTGTGAGGTGGCTAAACTTTACATTTCTTTGCTTTTTTCAGATGTATTTTCTGTAGCAACAAACTATGTATTGATGGTGTAAATATTCTTTATGAACATGTTGATGTTTAATGCTAGTGTGCACTTAACAGTAAGGATATTTTGTTAAACTGCATTTAAATCATACTACGGTTTAGGTGTGAAGACTCCAGTTATACCTGAAATTCTGTTCTTGTCTCTCCATACTAGACTAGATGAATGTGAATTATACTAACCAAATCAGGATGAGTTTGACACGGTAGGATTGTAGTTTGATCTATCTAGTGATGAAAAGTGCTAAGAGCTAGATATATTGCATGATCCCAATTTAACGTAATTTGGTGTTTATTCCTTGGCACCACAGTGTGGTCTTCTGTGATGGATAAATGCTAAGTTTAGATGTTGAAAACTGGAGTGTTTAACATTGAACTATTGTCAGCGTCAAATGCTTGGTGCTAAAGGGGTAGGATGGGGGAGGGATAGCTCAGTGGTTTGAGCATTAGCCTGCTAAACCCAGGGTTGTGAGTTCAATCCTTGAGGGGGCCACTTAGGGATCTGGGGCAAAATCAGGACTTGGTCCTGCTAGTGAAGGCAGGGAGCTGGATTCAATGACCTTTCAGGGTCCCTTCCAGTTCTATGAGATAGGATGGGAGAGACACAATAATAACTTCATTTGCCAGAGGCAGCACCTTTTCTTAGTTAAGAAGCACTGTCTCCAGGAAAGCCCTTTCAGAGTATGGTTAGTACAAACAGATCCCTATTATGGGGATGTGCTGTCCACCCCATAGTAAGACCAATAACTTCCTAGGAAGCTCTGTCTGTTGGGTGGTGGGGAAAGAGGGACATTGACAAAAATTTCTAGTCGCAGAAGAAGATCCACAAGGTTAGCTGAGGCTTATCCATACCTTTGCCTTCCACAACAGCCACCAGAGCAGCCAGACAGAATTCTCTGGTACCTCAAAAAAAACTGTTACTCACCTTCTCATAACAGTTTTTCGAGATGTGGTGTTCATGTCCATTCCAATCAGATGTGTGCACGATGGCCGGAAGATTTTTCCCTTAGCAGCATTTGTTGGGTCGGCCTGGGTGCCTCCTGGAGTCACACCCTCATGGGGCCTGATATATAGCCCTGCCGACCCGCCACCCCTTCAGTTCCTTCTTGCCGGCTACTCCAACAGAGGGGTAGAAGGATGGATATTGGAATGGACATGAACAACACATCTTGAAGAACAAAAGTTACGAGAAGGTGAGTAACCGTTTTTTCTTCGAGTGCTTGTTCTTGTCTATTCCAATCAGGTGACTCCCAAGCAGATTTAGTAACTGGGGTCGGAGCTGTCCACTGACTGGAGTACTGATCTACCAAAGGCCACATCATCTCTGGCCTGCCTAGTAATTGCATGGTGTGCGGCGAAACTGTGTAACAATGACCACGTCACTGCCCGGCAGATGTCCTGGGTGGGGACTTGAGCCAGGAAAGCTGTTGATGAAGCTTGCGCCCTTGTAGAGTGCGCTGTTATCGGCGGCGCTGGGATTCCTGCTGGATTGTAGCACTTGGTAATGCAGGCTACAATCCATGATAAAATGCGCTGTGTCTATACAGGCTGGCCCTTCATCCTGTCTGCTACTGCGACAAAGAGCTGTACCAACTTCTTGAACGGTTTCGTCTTTTTGATGTAAAAGGCCAGCACTCTGCGGACATAGAGAGTGTGGAGCCTCTGCTCCCTGCTACTCGCATGAGGCTTGGGGTAAAAATGTGGGAGGAAAATGTCCTGATTGAGGTGGAACTGTGACACCACCTTTGGGAGGAAGGCCGGATGGGACCTGAGCTGAACCTTGTCCTTGAAAAAACGGTGTAGGGCGGCTCGGACGTTAGAGCCCTGAGCTCAGACATCCTCTGGGCTGAAGTTATTGCCATCAGGAACGCAACCTTGTAGGAGAGGTAGAGCAGGGAGCTAGGGGCTCAAAGAGATGCCCCATGAGCCTAGGGAGGACCAAGTTAAGGTCCAAAGCAGGAACCGGTTGGTGGACGTGCGCGTACAACCTGTCGAGGCCCTTCAGGAAGCGACTGACCAGGGGGTTAGCGAAAACTGAGCGTCCCTGTACTCCCTGGTGGAAAGCCGAGATGGCAGCTGGGTGTACTCTTATAGAAGACAAGGAGAGACCTTCCTGGTTTAGGTAGAAAAGGTTATCCAAAATCTGGGGCACTGAGGCTAGTGCCACGGGAAAGTCGTGCTGAGCTGACCAGATTGAAAATCTCTTCCATTTGGCTAGGTACGTGGCCCTAGTGGAGAGTTTCCTACTGCCCAAGAGAACCTCTCTGATTTGTTCTGAACAGGAGAGCTCAAATGTATTCAGCCAGGGAGCCTCCAGGCTGTGAGATGCAGCGATTGCAGGTTCGGGTGCTGGAGCCGCCCGTGATCCTGTGTGAGAAGGTCTGGGAAGAGCGGCAGGATAATCAGGGCTCTGACTGACCTGTCTAGAAGAGACTTGTACCAATGCTGGCGGGGCCAGGCTCGTGCTATGAGAATGACCTGAGCCTGGTCTCTGCAGATCTTGAGCAGGACCTTGTGGACGAGCAGTATGGGTGGGAAGGCATATAGAAGCGGTCCCCCCGCCCCCAATGGAGGAGGAACGCGTCCGCTGTGGAGCCTGGACTGTGATTCTAGAAGGAGCAGAACTGCTGACACTTCCTGTTGCATCGCGTGGTGAAGAGGTCGATCAAGGGACAGACCCACCTCTGGAAGAGTGAAGATGCGACATCCGGGCGAAGGGACCACTCATTGCTGTGAAAAGATCTGCTGAGGCGGTCCGCCAGCTCATTCTGGACCCCTGGAAGGTACGATGCCTGTAGATCGACTGCGTGCGCTATATAAAAGTCCCATAACCTGAGGGCTTCCTGGCACAGGGGAGAGGAGCGTGCACCCCCCTGTTTATTGATATAGAACATCGCAGTCGTATTGTCCGCCATGACCGATGCACATTGACCTGCTAGATACGGGCAGAATGACTGATGCGCTAGGCATACCGTCCTGAGCTCCCTGACATTGATATGAAGATGATCTGTCTGTGACCAGAGGCCCTGCGTCCTGTGCTCCCCCAGATGAGTTCCCCACCCCAAGTCTAAGGCGTCCGTCACTAGCATCAGGGATGGTTGTGGGGCAGCAAAGGGGACTCCTGAGCACACCTGCTGAGCGTCCTTCCACCACAGGAGTGAGTCGAGGATAGGGCAAGGCAGGGTCACGATCCTGTCCAAGCTGTCTCTGGCAGGTCTGTACGCTGATGCAAGCCACGACTGAAGCGTGCGAAGCCTGAGTCCGGTGTGCCGAGCCACGTACGTACAGGCCGCCATGTGGCTGAGAAGTTTGGGACAATTTCTCGCGATGGTGGTGGGGAACGGTCTGAGTCCCTGGATCATGGTGTCGAGGGCCTGGAATCTTGCCTGTGGGAGGAATGTCCAGAACCTCCCCTATGAACTCTATCCTCTGGACCGGGGACAGAGTCAATTTCGTCTCGTTCAGTAGGAGGCCCAGATTCTCAAAGGTGGCTCTGATGAATGCCACCTGAGCTCTGGATCGGCCTTTGATCAGCCATGCGTCGAGGTATGGGAACACCTGTATTTGATGTTTCCACAGAAAGGCGGTGATGACTGCCATGCACTTGGTGAAGACTCAAGGTGCTGCTGATAGGCCAAAAGGGAGGACAGTAAATTGGTAATGGGAACTATTGACCACAAACTTGAGGAATTTTCAGTGGTTGTGCCCGATTGCTATGTGAAAATACATGTCCTTCACCTTGAGGGCAGCATACCAGTCTGCTGGATCCAGTGAAGGGATAATGGAGGTCAGGGAGACCATGCGGAACCTGAGTTTCCTCACAAACTTGTTGAGGTCGCTCAGGTCCAGTATAGGCCTTTGGCCTTCGGTATTAGGAAATAGCGGGAATAGAAACCCTTGCCCCTGTGTTCCAGTGGAACCTCCTCCAACGCCCCTAGTGCTAGGAGCAACTGCACCTCCTGAATGAGAAGTTGTTTGTGAGAAGGGTCCCTGAAGAGGGACAGGGAATGGGGGTGGAAGGGCGGGAGGGCACAGAATTGGATGGAGTATCCCCTCTCTACCGTGCAGAACATCCAGCAGTCCGAAGTTATACGGGACCATGCATGGTAGAAAGGGGATAATCAGGAGGAAAAGATAAGGCAGGGTGAATCCAGTCTCTGGAGTGGTGCACCGTCCTCGACCGCACCTTCAAAAGGCTGGTTTACGCAAGCCCAAGGGTCTGAGGTTGGCTTGGAAATCTTTTTGGTTGTGGAGCTGTTTGTCTGTCTTCTCTGAAAACAGAGTCTCACCCTCAAACCGGAGGTTCTGAATTGTTTGTTGGACTTCGTAGAGAAGACTTGCAACCAGGCCCCCTGCCGCATAGCCACCCCTGTCGCCATGACTCTTGTGGCAGCATCTGCAGCATCTAAGGCTGCCTGCAGTGAAGCGTGAGAGACTAATTTCCCTTCTTCCAACAAGGCGGTGAATTCTGATCGAGAGTCCGAAGGGATGAGCTCCGTGAACTTAGCCATGGAAGCACAAGTGTTATAAGAGTACCTGCTCACAATGGCCCGCTGGTTAGCAATATGGAGTTGTAAACCACCAGTGGAGTAGATTTTTTTTTCTACCCATGAGGTCCAGGCGTTTAGCATCCCTATTCTTTGGGGAAGGACCTTGGGAACCTTGACTCTCTCACCGGTTAGCCACATTGACAACCAGTGAGTCCGGAGGCAGATGGGAGTAGAGATGCTCAAAGTCTCTGGAGGGGATGAGATACCGGCGCTCATTGCATTTGGCAGTGGGTGGCCGGGATGCCGGCATCTGCCATAGAGTCTTGGTGGTGTCCACCACTGTCTTTATGAGGGGTAACACTACCTATGAAGGCCCTAAGGGTGCTAGGATGTCCACCATGGGATCTGTGTCCTCAATCACCTCCTCAGCCTTGATAACCAAACCTTGGGCAGCCCTGCAGAGCAACTACTGTAGAACTCTGTCCTCTAACGCAGGAGCTATGGACGTCCCTACCAACGCTTCGTCCGGTGACGAGGAGGAGGAAGCGTGCACCATTGGTGGAAGCTCCCTGCTGTCTGCTCCGGATGGGTCACGTGACTCCCGGGGCAGCGTTGGAGGAGGTGGTGCTGATGCCAGAGCTGTACGCGTCGTAGCCAACGTCAGCATCAGTCTTGCAGTAGGGAGCTGCATCAGCACGCTCAGAGGAGCCGCTGGGGTCCGGGGGCCAGGTGCCAACATTGGCACCTGGGCCGTAAGTGCCTGCATCAAGGTCGACAACGGTGCAGGCATGGGAGATGGGTGTGTCGCCATCGCAAAGGCCAATGCCAAAGTCGGAGCTGAGAACGGTGCTGGAGTTGACGACAGTGCCGGAGGGAAAGACGTCAGGACCGTAGGTGTCGGGTGCGTATGCACAGCGGAAGGGGGCACAAAAGTGGTGGAGGCGACTGAAGACATTGCTGAGCATGGGCGTTGGGTTCCTCCCAGGCCCTGGTGATAAGCCCAGGGAGTCTAGAAGGGCCACTGCGGCGGGTTCTGCCACTGCGGAGGCCACGCCTGATGCTCCCTTCTGTCTCTGCCCAACCTTGCTCTATGGCTTCTGCTCCTACTTGAGCGATAGGAGTCAGGCCTTGACTCTGAGGTCTCAGACACTGAAGACCATGGAGGGGCCAATCCTCGGTGCCTCAAACGTCAAGAGCTCAGGGAATGAGAAGGCTGTCTGTCGGAGCGTGCAGGTGCCAATGGACAAGGCGAAGGGGAGCGCCTCGACATCATAGCAGGCTTTCCCTTAGAATGCACTGGAGGATGGGGCTCCGTCTGCGCTGAGGGATCCTCCCTGGCAGGCAAGAACGGTGTCGTCAAGTGGAGGAGATCTCTGGCGGCCTGGTACGCTTCCATTGTGGACGGGAGCTGAAGGTGCTGCGTAGGCGCCGGAGATGGAGGTGGGGCCGGACTCAACTGCCTCACCTGGACAGGAGTCGACACAGTCCTGGAAGGAGGCACCGAGGAGTGGCCACACTTCTTGAGGTCGCACTTCTTGAGGTTTAGTCGGAGGAGAACGGTCGTCTGGCTTTTTCTTCTTTTGAAACACTGGCAAATGGGAGCGGTGCCTATGATCAGATGGGCCTTGTGAGGAGCCGTGGCGGTGCCAAGCATTCTTGGAGGAGTCCTTCCGAGGCGCTCCGCCGTAGGGATTGGGCCTCTTGAGCCCGGGTCAGAATGGGGGCACAAGGCTGCCTCCATGAGGATCACCTTCAGCCTCTGTTCCCGTTCTTTAATTGTTCTCGACGGAACTCAGGACAGATCTTTCAACGATCTTTCTGATGGGTCTCCCCCAGGCACCTAAGACACGACGAGTGCAGATCACTTTTAGGCATGTGCTTGATGCAAGCCATGCAGTTCTTAAATCCGGGGACCGCAGCATGCCACAGTGCCGGGGCCGGAGTGACGGGGGATCCCAACTACTATACTATATTAAACTTTAACTGGAGTACTAACAACAACTAACTATATACACGGAATAATGAAGAAACTTGCTGAGCAAGAGCCAAAGGAAGTTCCAACCACTGTCACTGGCGGTAAGAAGGAACTGAAGGGGTGGCGGGTCGGCAGGGCTATATATTAGGTGCCATAACGGTGCGCCTCCAGGGGGTGCCAAGGCCGACCTGACAGCTGCTGCTAGGGGAAAAATCTTCTGGCCATCGTGCACGTGTGCGCGCACACACCTGATTGGAATCGAACAAGCACTCGAAGAAAAACTTCTGTTTTGCCTAAAACTTGATTTCTAATAACGTGCCTCACTAAAGACGGCAGATTCAGCAAAAAAAAAAAAAGGTTTAAGAAATGCCTGTCTTGTAACAACAAATTTCCTATCTCAGACTCGTACTTGTTTTCCGATGCTTGGGTGAAGGGGACTTTACCCAGTCCCTGCCACATCTGCCTTACATTTACAAGCTGCCCATTCAAGAATGGAGTTTCAAATCTTATCCATGCTGATGGAGGCCCTGAGCTTTCTTCTTTGGGGAGAAAATACCCAAACACTAAAGAGCTTTTGAATTTAGTGGATAAAGGCATAAGAAGAACCAGTGGCTGGAAGCTGAAGCCAAACAAATTAAAAGTAGAATTAGGCACTGAGTTTTAGTCATGAGGGTGGTTAACCACTGGAACAAATTGCCAAGGGAAGTGGTGGATTTGCCATCTCTTGAAGTCTTCAGATCAAGAGTGGATGCATTTCTGAAAGATATACTTTAGCCAAACAGTAAGTGATTGGGCTCAATACAAGAATAACTGGGTGAAATTTAATGTGCAGAAGCCCAGATATGATGATCTAATGGTGCCTTATGACTTTAAACTCTCTAAATCTGTGAATCTTTGAAGATCCAACCTTAGAATGTCTAAGTCTGGGGCTAAGAAGGTATGGACATTCTGGAAGGTGGAAGATGGGGGACATCAGACTGATCCACATATTCTTCATCAGTGGTAAGAGACTGACAAGAAAGAGGAGACAGGACCACAATTGCCTATGAAGTCTGGAGACAGTGTATCTGTAATACCTGGCAGAAGGAAGTTCCCATTCCAAGGAGACTCTGGTGTTGAAAGGGAAATTCATGTTCGTAGTGGCAAAAATTAAGTTACTGGCTCCTGTGCTAGCTGAGAGATCAGAGGTGAGAAAATAATCCTCTTTCCTATTGCTGAGACTACCACCTCGGCCCTTCAGTTCTTGGTGCCAATCCAATCTGGTGTTCAGAGTTTAGTTCTGATTAACTTGAAGGGGTGGGAGTTGGTGCACTCATCCCTATCTGAGGGACCTTTCTTGATGCACCTGAGCAGAAGCCCCTCACCAATTAACCCTGCATCTACACTGGGACATATGATTCTCCTGAAAATGAACATTGGGAACCGGGGACTTTGCTTTGATCTTGCTGCCTTGTGGGAAACCTGCCACTGTTTTACCTTCATTGCCAGGTATCTTGGGATAGCCATTGTCCTTACTGTACTAATGTGAAAACTGCACAGTCAAAGTCTGTAAGCCTTCCAAACCACCAGTATAATCTGCTCAACTGTGGTTGAATCTGACAGAGAAAGTGACCCTGTAGAAGAGGAGGCAGATACAAATATATATCTTTTCCAGAGGATGTCAAGACCAAGACAATTCAGCTGCTGTTATGTGAGGTGGGAAGATTTTAAATAAGTTATATCCTGTCACTAGTAGAGGAAACCCTCCCATTCTGAACTTTTACCTCAGGTTTCTACAGTCTTCTTTCGAAGGGCTAATAGTCTTTTTGGGAATCAGACAAGACTATTCACAAACCTTAACCCTTGTACCCGGGCTTCTTCTAGTCTTTCCCCTATATATCAGGTGTTCATTAACACAGTCCGCTTCCTAGGGTCTGTTTGATCTTTTCCCTTTGGCCAGAGGATTCTAATAGCTCTTCATTCTTAAATGCAGACTTGCCCATCTTTTTCCAGGGATTGCTTGGGTATCTTCCTCTCCTTGGGATACCAGGAGAGCTTCCCTACCCAGCTTCTACTCTCTAAGTAATCCTTCTTGCAGTGAGTCTAGGTAGCTCTTATACCCTGATTGTCCCAGGAGGTTGTGCTCTCTCTGGGGCCATAAGTTCCCTAAATGTCTGATCATAAATGCCTGAGTCCTACTAACAAGCAGGCTGGTGGCACCTGCTCTTAAGGGGATCAGCACACTGAAATTTTCTGAGACTATAATTAAATACTTATAAGATCTCCCCAGAAACACTGCACCTTCAATTGACTTGTCTTCAGGAGAAGGCTCATAGACTGAACATTGGGAACCACATCAGGTGGGCAGGGTTGCTGTGCCCATTAACAATTGATTCAGTAATCTAATCCTGCCAGGGATTTATGGAAGACCCCAGACTCTTGGAAGGCACGTCCTGCCTTAAGGGTTTGGTTACTTACATCAAGTATCCAAGCCAGTCTTTCATGGTTGGTTGTGCAACAAAGGATTAAGTTAGACAGCTCTGCCCCTGAGTGATAAAGAATGATAGGAAACATATTCTTGGCTGGAAGTCGTATTTATCTGCCATCAAACAGATGAGTAGTAAACTATCATGATCTCTTGATTTGCTATGACTTTTATACTTTAGACAAGGTCATTGCTTTGTTGACATGCCTTCTGCTTTTTTGGCACATTTCTCAAATAATCCCTGATCAGCTCTAAAGAGTTAGTTAAGGGTGGAGTACAAGCCTTTAACTAGGTTTCTTTGCTTTAGTAAGATCTCACTAAGCTGCGTTAAAACATTGTCCTTGTTTAAAAAGTTTAGATGAATACTTTGGACAGTCTTTCCCTGTTGTGGCTTTGGTGTGTTGAGCTAAAATACCTGTATCCTGGTCTTTGGTAATCTTCATTTGATTACACAAAAGTATATAAATAGAATAAATTTGAAATCTTAGTTACAAAAGTCTGTGTAATGCTGTGAGTGCAAGCATCCCATTTATGTGGACTTCTATTGAGGCTGAAATGTATAATTTTCAAATTGTGATTTTTTTTCCTTAGTTTCTTGCTGTTCAATTTAAACAGTTTTGTTTTACATAATTTTAAGTAACAATTCCATATTTGATAACTATCCTATTTGTTAACACTGGTAGCTTTTGGCAGCTCACTCTTTCTTTAATATAAAGTCATATTGATGAATTTGTGGTATTTCATCTTTCTTTAACTCAAATATCCTTCAGCAAAGTTGCAGTATTGTGTAGAAATCTGTGAAGATGGCTTATTCTGTACATTGACAAAAAATGTAACAAACTGCAGTCTTGTTTAACCTTTCTGTTTTCAGTTATGTTTCCTTATGAAAGTGTCCATTTTTTTTTTTTTTTTTTTTTTTTTTTTGTAGTAGAGCCCTGAATATGCTTTCCTGTGTCTTTTTGGGAAAAGCTACCAAAGAAGTTTAATTTTGAGAAATTAAGTTTGGTACGGAACTACTACCATAGATTGAAAAAGCTAAATATGTAGTACAATTCCATCAAATGTCAGTTTATTTTCTATCATTGTGGATTAGCAAAATATATGTGGGGAAACATGTCCTATTCTCTTACCAATTCTGTCAGATTCACTGATGTCATCAACAATGGATTATGGCATTGCCCAGCCCTAGCAAAAGGCATAAGGCTGGTTTACACATTTGTATCTTTATTATCAGCAGTAATGGGAAACAGAATTCAATTGGATTTTGATAAAATGTTGGTTTGAAAAGCTTCCCAGATTGCTAAATTTGAAAGCTACTGCTACAATTTTTCTTTTTCAGACAAACTCCTTAAAATAAAAGAATAGAGGTTTGTGACAATGCTCCCTTTGACATAAGATCCAACAGTACATTTTCTCCAGATAGCACTGATTTCAAGTGGTAGTATCAAAGTAAGAAAATTCAATGAAGGCTGCATTCAATCTTCAATTAAGCTCATTGTGCCCAGACATTCCATCTTACACATTTTAAGAGTAAGTGCTCTTATTTGAGTGAGGACCTTGGGGGTTTGGCAGATAAGGGCCAGAAATTTGGTGGCTGTTAGGCCCCAGGGACGTCATAATCAGTCTTTGGGATGTTGAAGACTTGAACTTGATGACCTTTTTTTAATGAGTTATAAATTTGTTAAAATCTACATTGAAGCTTCTGATATAATCAAATGTTTTGTTCCATGCTTATGAGCATTACATTTTGATTAAAGAAGGTGTATAAGTGCACACGAGCTAATTTAATTCTTAAACTGTCTAGTTTGGGAACTAGCTCTGTTCTAGGACTTTCTGGGATAATTATGGGTTACTGATGTATGGTCATTGAGTTTTCTCAACTGCTCTGTGTTCCTTGGGCTGGAGAAGAGCACTAGTCTCTGGCCTGAGCTATAGTGCAGCTGGCTCTCTATTGGACTGTCCTGCTGAGAGAGACCTAGCTGTGGGGAGGGTTGTGGTAAGGAACCATCTAGAACTAAAGTAGGGAGGCAGGCTGGCAAGCACTAGAATTGGGGTGGAAGGTAAGAGAGCCTCCCCTCCACCCACACTCTTAAATTTGGGAGGGCTAGGGAGATGAAAGGGAGACTTCCCTCATTTTGTGGCTCAGATGAAGACTGTTCAAGAGGCAGAAGGATCAACATACTGTGTACAGTAGAGGGAAGGTTGATGAACTGAATGACTTGCCTATCTCCAAGTGTAGCTCAGTGAGGCTGAGTAAACCTGTCCTCAGATTTACATAAGATACTTTTAAAGGCAGCTAATTAGTGTTCTACATATCATTTATTTTGAGGTTAAAAACATTTTAATTTTGGAATGAAGCCAACGCTTAGTGTAGATTGCTAATTTTTCTTCAATTTTCTTTTTGTTACAGCAAGCAAGGATTTGGCACAGACATCCTATTTCATGGCTACCAACAGGTTGTTATCCTGAACCTCTTTGTTGCACTGTTGTAGCACACTATAGCTTCCTTTACTGCAGGGCCCCCTCCATGTGTCCTACCCTTGTTGCAACAGAAAACTGGGCCATCTACAGTGGTGGTACCTTTCTGTTTGCAGTGCGGTGTATTGTACAAGGGCCTTGTGGCACAAAAGGGGTTAAATGCACAATGAGAAGTGTAGTGGTGCTTTCTGATGACATTTTCTCGATTTGTGAGTGCATAAGTCTAAAACTGGTAGCCTGAATAGCAGCTAAAGATTACAAAGAGATAAACTTAACCTAGAAAGTCGAGCATCTTGGTAAGTACAAAGCTATTTCTAGTTTACACTTGTAGTTAATGGCAATTTTTTCTTAATTTAAATACATTGATCCAATCCTAATTTTATGAAACTGCAGTCAGCCTAAAAACTCTTAAAATTACCTAATCTTCTTTCCAGGTAGACTAGAATTAGTCTAAGCAATGTTTGTCCTTCCAGAAGCAGTGTTTGTTTTTAACATGCGTTTTTAAAAATCTTAGTATTTATGTGAAATTAAAATTGGTTATCCAAATGCAGACTAGTAAATGTATCCGGCTATTCTAGTGCAGAAGGATGAAGTTTGGGAGTAGATCTAAAAGTCTTCCATGTGTTCTTCTTTGCAAAATTAATTTGAATTTAATGTAATCCTAGTACGTGATTTTGTTAAAATCCAAGTTTGTATATGTAACGTTTGTTTGGGAGGACCCTAACCATTTTTGGTGGTCCCTTTATTATGGGATAGTTTCTTGTTTTGAAGAGTTTTGTTTACAAAAGCTGTTAGAATCACTGAATCTAAACCAGCATACTTTTGCTACTGCCAGCTGGGAAATTGAAATGAGAGGAGATTTTTTATCCCAAACCTGGGCCTAATGAAGACTACTCATGTCACAGAAGTGATTCTCTCAACCTCTAGGAAACTATTGGGTATCCACAGCTACTAGTTTGATATGCAGTGTCAGTAATGAGCTGTATTAGTGATTTCACTGTGGCTGAAATTTTGTCAGCCATGTTATGTTGAATTTTTGGCCCTCTCTTTAAAAATAAGTAAAAAGTAAAATGCCAATAGAATGAACTGAGGGTTACTATATTTTTATTTTTACTCTTGTTAAGAGCAAATTAAATTTACCAGATAAATGACCTGCATTTTCTCAAGGTTGTAAAATAATTTCAGAATTTAATCAGAAGCATGTTACATGATTTAATGTTTAATATCTGTTTGATACAAAACCTTATGCTATATCTTAGTGGTTGACTTGTTTGGGTTTTTTATTTTACATGTTTGAATTCTCTGCAACAGCCTGCACCTTACTACCTTCTGTCTTCAGTACAAACCCACAGTGATAGCATGTGTGTGCATTCATTTGGCATGCAAGTGGTCCAATTGGGAGATTCCTGTATCGACGGATGGAAAGCATTGGTGGGAATATGTTGATCATTCAGTTACTCTGGAATTGCTAGATGGTAAGTAGTATTGCCTTTTGATTTCTTTTAAATGTTGTGACCTTGTTCTTGTAGTTCTGCTATTGTTTCAGCTAACATTTAACTCACCTCCAACTACTCTAGGTCCTGGGTAAGGGAAGCCCTTGAGCTCATGCTTAAATAACATTGACTTTATAGATGAGACCCTCACCCCTGCTGTGACCATGTAGGCCAGAAAAAAGGGCCAGAGCAGAGTAAAGGGACAAAATGAGCCCCATATCAGCTGTGGGAGAATTCTCGTGGCACAGGAATTGGAAGATGGCCATAAGGCTGCCCCCTCTGAGGACTCCCTAGCAAGACTTGGCATGTGGTGGACCGCGCTAAGGGCAGGGCCTTCACATGCAATAGTACTGCTCATAGGACAGCCTGGGGAGGCTACCATAACTCAAACATGCTCTCAGGGCTGTCTAAATTAGGCTGGGGGCTTCTGGAGCCCAAGAGGATCCAAGGATGGCTTAAAAGCCATGATAGCCTCACCTTTTGGGGGTTGCAAGTTCAACACAGGCTTAAATTGTTTGCTGAAGTGGGATTTTAAATAATCATACTGAAAAACTGAAGTTCTCATAGAACATGCTGCCTTAAGATGGCAATTTGCTTCATTTCCACCCACATTATTAACCACCACTAAAGATAATTTCTTTAAGATTATAAGATTGAAATAGGATCAACCATATTAAAGCCAATTTTGTGCAATAGGAATGAATCTGGCATAGCCCATGGAACCTTAATGTTAGTACCATGGAATATCTATTTAATGGATTTTATCAGAAAGAGTAATAAACTTTTTCTGCTAACAGAAAATTAAATGGTCTAGATATTTACCAAAGTGTGTGTGTGTTTTACTGTTCATGATGACCAGTTTTGTGTCTCTGTTACCTTATGCTGCTCCTGTCTTGTTTCCATCTGTCATCACTTGATTTAGACTTAGTCCCTGCCCCAAAGAGTTTATAATCTATCCCTTTATTTGTGTCTAGCACAATGAGGCTCTGGTCTGTGATTGATATCCCTAAGCACTATTGCAGTGCAGTAATAAATGCTGTCTAGCATTTGCAAATCTATATACTAATCAGAGGTGCTAGGAGATGTCTTGTAAAGAAAAATCAAAAATCTCTGGTGTAGAGCTGTGCCGTACAACCCATGACTTGGATATGACCCACAAAGGCTTCTTTTGACCTGCTGTTTCTTTCATTTCTGTGTCACAAGTTTTTCATTTTAAAAAACAATTCCATCAAGTGAAGAGAATATGAACGGATGCAGCACTATCCACAGAATCAGTGAGGCATCATAAAACCGCAAGGTTGTCTGCCTCTATTCATCTCAGTGGAATTTTCTCTGTAGTCTACAGATAAAAATTAAAATATCAGCATAATTTTACTGTTTATTTAGTAAATGTATTTGGTTTTTTGCTTTTTATTCTGGGTGGATATCAGTAATTAGACTGAAAAGATCTGCTAGGCTGTACCACAGATCTATGTGCCCAAGACATCTCTCATTCCTCACTCAAGCTTGGTTCTATCCCTGGAGCAGCAGCATGCCAATCAGAGCAAATGTAGGAAAAGAGGGTATAAAAGGTGTGTGTAATGGGCTGAGCAGATCACGGGGCTTAGCGGCATAAAGCTCCTGGGGAGATTAGTTTGCATTTATTTTGCAAGGCCTATTGAGGACTTGGCTCTTTGGGATTCCACTCTGAAATCTAAAGCTGCCTCTTGACTCAACATGTATTTTCAGGTACTTAAAAATGTTAAATTTTAGTAGGTAGTAGTAGTCCCTTTGCAGCGTCAAAGGATACAGAGGCCTTAGTTGCTTCATGGATATCTTAATTGAAAAGACCTTTCCCACTTTCTAACATGGCACAAAATTTTGCAGAAGCAACACTGGAGGAATTGATCAAGAAGCTCAAGTGATCTGCAGATTTTCAAAGGGTCAAATGGTTTGTGTTACGTTAAAGACCTTCATTCAGTTGTCCCTGAAGAAGCTGAACCCAGAGATCAGATAGTAGGAATTGACTTTTACAACGCCCTGATACAAGTTTCATGCTGGAAACTCACTGAATTTTTTAAAATATCTGCCTTCAGAGTGACAGATACCCAGTGTTTTAAAGGGCTGCTTTTTGTGCAGGCCTTTTTGGAATTATATTTATGAACAGACCTCTTGGAGAACTTTTGATTTGTTCGGACAACAATTCCCAAACATCCCAAGCTGTTTTTTGTAATGTGTGTGCCACTTTAGATCTGGATACCAAGAAGTTAAAAACAGTAAAAGTCTTTCCCAATTATGCTGCTTCTTTAGGACCCTCAAAACTGCATACAGCATAGTTCAAACAAATTTTCTGATTAAAATATGTAAATATGTAAGTCAATTTTGTTCAGCTCCTAGTACTGCAAAGATAAAGAACATAAGAGCTGCTACACTGGATCATACTGATGGTCCACCTAACCCAGAATCCTGTCTCTGACAGTGACCAGTACCATAACATCAGGGAGAGTGTACAGAACAGGGCAATTTTTGAGTGATCGACCCCATCTTCTATTCCCATTTTCTGGTAGTTAGAGGTTATGGGGCATCCTGAGCATGAGATTGCATTCCTAATAGCCATTGATGGATGTATCCTGCATGAACTTATTTAGTTCTTTTTTGAAGCCAGTTATACAACATCCCAAGTCAATGAGTTCCACACGTTAACTGTGTGTTGTGAGAAAAATTACTTCATCTTGTTTGTATTAAAGCTGCTGCCTATTAATTTCTTTGAGTGACCCTTGGTTTGTCTATTGTGGGAAAGGGTAAAAACTTCTCACTACACTTTTTCCACACCATTTATGATCTAATAGACATCTATCATATCCCCCCTTTGTCATCTCTTTTCTAAGCTGAACAACCCTAATCTTTTTAGTCTGCTCATATGGAAGCTGTTCTATCCCCTTGATCCTCCGTGTTGCACTTCTTAGAACCTAGTCCAATTCTACTAATCCTTTCTGAGATGGGGTGACCAGAACTGAACACAGTATTCCAGGTATGGGAGCACCATGGATTTATGTAGTGGCAGGGTAAAATTTTCTTGTCTTATTTTGTATCCCTTTCCTAACAGCTCCTAACATTGTTAGCCTTTTTGTCCACTGCTGCACATTGAGCTGAAGTTTTCAGAAACTATCCACAATGACACCAAATTTTTCTTGAGAGGTATCAGCTAATTTAGAACCCACCATTATATATGTATAGTTGGGATTATTTTTTTCTAATATGCATTACTTTGTGCTTATCAACATTGAATTTCATTTTGTTCCTCCGTCCCCAGTTTTGTGAGATTCCCCTATAACTCTTCGTATTGGACTTTGGACTTACAAAATTACAGCTTTGGACTTACAAAATTATTGAAGATAATTATCACCTGCAAACTTTGCCACTTCATTGTTCATTCCCATTTCATTAATAACTATGTTGAATGACACAGGGCCCAGTGCAGATTCTTGGAGGACCCTTCTGTTTACCTCTCTCCAGTGTGAAAACTTACCATTTATTCCTACCCTTCATTTCCTATCTTTTAGCCAGTTACTGATCCATGAGAGGATCTTCCCTCTTATTCTATGACTGCTTAGTTTCTTTAAGAGCCTTTGATGAGACCCCTTGCCAGGGGCTTCCTGAAAGAGACCCCTTGCCAGGGGCTTTCTGAAAATCCAAGTACACTAGCTAGATCACCCTTATCAACACGCTTCTTGATACGGTCAAAGAATTCTAATATATTGGTGGGGCATGATTTCCCTTTACAAAAGCCACGTTGACTTTTCTCCAGCATACTATGTTTATATGTGTCTGATAATTCTGTTCTTTAGTATTGTTTCTATCAATTTATCTTGTACTGAAATTAGGTTCACCAGCTTGTAGAGAATTGCCAAGAACGCCTCTAAGGCCCTATTAAAAATCAGTGTTATGTTAGCTATCTTCCAGTCATCTGGTATAAAGGCTGATTTCAGCAATAGGTTACAAACCACAGTTAGTAGTTCTGCAGTTTCATTTATGAGTTCTTTCAGAACTCTTGAGTGAATACCATCTGGTCCTGGTGATTTTATTACAGTATAATTATCAATTTGTTCTAAAACCTCTTCTATTGACACATCAATGTGGGACTGTACTTGTCACCCAAGAAGAATAACTTTGTGGGTATCTTCTCTCCCCTTCTTCCCCCCCCCCCCCCTTTTCAGTGAAGACGAATGCAAAGAATTAATTTTGTTTTTCTACAATGGCCTTGTCTTCCTTGAGTGCTCCTTTAACGCCTTTGTTGTCTAGTGGCCCCTTTACCTGTTTGGCAGGCTTCCTGTTTCTGATGTTCTTAAAAAGAATTTCTTGCATTTTTAGTAAATTGCTTCTCAAATTCTTTCTGGGCCTGTCTTCTTATACTTAACCTGCCAGAGTTTGTGCTCCTTCCTATTATCTTTATTAGGGCTTGTCATCCAAATTTTAAAGGATGCCTTTTTGCTTCTATTGGCCCCCAGTACTCTGCTCTTGAGCTGTGGTGGCATTCTTTTGGACCTTTTAATGTCTTTCCTGATTTGGTATATACATCTCATCTGAGCTTCCATTATGATGGTTTTTAAATAGCTCACATGCTGCTTGCAGGTATTTAGCCCTTTTGATGATTCCTTTTAATTTTCATCTAACGAGCATCCTCATTTTTATATAGTTCCCTTTTTAAAGTTACATTTTACCGAGGTGGGCTTTTTAGTATTATTTCTCCTCCCCTCCCTGTTGCATTTAATTACACCTGTACCCCAATATAACGCCGTCCTTGGGAGCCAAAAAATCTTACCGTGTTATAGGTGAAACCGTCTTATATCGAACTTGCTTTGATCCGCCGGAGTGCGCAGTCCTGCCCCCCCTGGAGCACTGCTTTACCGCGTTATATCCAAATTCGTGTTATATTGGGTTGCATCATATCAGGGTAGAGGTGTACATTTTGGTCCCTATTACCAAGTGGTTGAGCTCTAGTTATCTCTTGGACCAGTACCCGTCCTTCACTTTGGACTAAATCAAGAATTGCCTCTCTCCTAGTGGTTTTCAGAACTAACTGTTCCAAGAAGCAGTCTTTTATGGTGTCTAGAAATTTTATTTCTGCATCATGCCATGAGGTGACACTTACCCAGTCAGTATAGGGATAGCTGAATTCACCCATTATTATTGTGCTTTCTGGTTTTGTAGCCTCTCTAAACCTCCCTTAGCATTTCACATTCACTGTTACCATCCTGGTTAGGTGGTCAGTGTATATTCCTACTTCTGTACTACTTTTTTTTCCCTAGGCATTCAATTTCTATCCATAGTGATTCTGTGGTACAGTTTTGTTTAAGATTTTTAGCTTATTTGACTCTGATTTGTTTAACGTATAATGCCAGTCCCCCAGCAACGTGACCTACGCTGTTATTCCTGTATATCTTATACCCTGGTATTAACATGTCCTATTGATTATTCTCTTCCTACCAAGTTTCTGTGATGCCTATTTTACCAATATCCTCCTTTAATCCCAGATACTGTAGTTCACCCATTTTAGTATTTAGACTTCTAGCATTTGTATATGAGCACTTGTACATTTTGTCAATATTCAGTTGCTTGCCTTCGTGTGTTATATTTAAATGGGACTCCTACATTTGCCTGTTCCTCACTACATCTTACCTGTATTTTACCAACTTCTTTCCTGTCCTCTATACTAAAATAAAGTTCCCTCGAAGGGATGTCTGCACCTGAACCATGTACTCCTCCACCCCTATCAGGATTTCCCCAGTTTAAACAATCCACTACAACTTTTTCAATTTTACATGCCACTAGTCTGGTTCCATTTTGGTTAATGTGGAGCCCATCCTTTCTTTATAGGCCAATCCTTCCCCAAAAGTTCCCCAGCTCCTAATAAATGTAAATCCCGCTTCCCTGTACCATTGTCTGATCTATGCACTGAGACCTTGCAGTTCTGCTTGCCTTACTGCCCTGTGATTGGAACTGGAAGCATTTCAGTGAATGCTACCATGGAGGTCCTGGACTTCAATCTCTTACCTAGCTGACTAAACTTGGCCTCCAAGACCTCTCTCCAACCTTTTCCTATGTCATTTTGATACTTACATGTACCACCGGCTCCTCTCAGCACTACCTCTGAGACTATCTAGAATGATGTTTCGTGAGATCTGCTACCTTTGCACTCAGAAGGCAATTCACCATGCAGTTCTCTGAATCATCACAAACCCAACTATCTACATTTCTAATAATCAAGTCCCCCATTACTATTGCCTATCTCTTCCTAGTAACTTGGCTCCCTGACATCGGAGGGATATCCTCAATGCAAGAGAATATCATGCCATCATCTGAAAGGTGGGTCCCAACTATGAGATCATTTCCCTCTGCTCTAGTGTGATGGTCTCATGCCCTGAGACTTTCATCCTCCTTAACAGCACTGGGGCTGTCGGACAGGAGGTAGGACTACTCCACCATGTCCCTGAAAGTCTCCTCTGTATAGCTCTGTCTCTCTTTGCTCATCCAGTTCAGCCACTCTGTCTCAGGGCCATGAGTAGCTTGCATTGCATGCACACGTATGCCACCTGTCCCCGAGGCAGGTGGTAATACATGTTGCACTTAGTGCGATAATATGGGTAGCTGCCACCCTTCTGCTGGTTTTCTGCCTGCATTTTTACTCTTGGAGTGGCTTAGTGTTGCCTAAGTTTAGGATATGTTTGTTAGGTGTATTGAGTTTTCTTTATTTTGTGAGTTTTCTTGAACTTGGTGACTTTCTATTTGTTAAATCTCTTGGACTCCTTCCCTGCCAAACTTTCTCTACAGCCAAACTCCCCTGGCCTTGGCGGTTCACTCAGTTCCTGTGTTTACTCTCTGTTAACGGCTTTCTGTTCAAGAGGGGGCTGTCCCAGGCGGCCTCTCAAAGTAACTTCCTCCCCGCACATACTAGACTACACCCCTTCATACCTATTATTGATTACTTCTGTCCTGGCCTTTAAGGGTATGTCTACACTGCAGTTAGACACCCGCTGCGGGGCTTTTTAATTACAGTGTAGGCTTCCGGCTCGCGCTGGAGCCCAGACTCTAGGACCCTGCAAGGTGGGATAGTTATAGCCCTTGGGGTATCACTAATGAATGATTTACTCTGTTTCCACAGTGGCTATGAGTCACTAGTGCAGCTTTTCTGACCAAGCTTGTTAAGATAAGGTTTAGATCTGGGTAAGCTTTTAGATTTTAAACTGCTTGGCTTATAAAATGCTCAGCCCCTTCAAACTAAATTTTAAACTAAACTAAGGTTTTAAGGTTTAAGATTTAAGGTTGTATGCTATTACTGAAAAGATGCAAGAGGGTAAGTTCTCTAGTGTATTTTGATGTACAGCAGTAGCAGGGTCCACACAGCCAGTTACTGTGTGGCAAGCTGGGGTTCTGTAAATGTACACCATGGCTTGTCTCTACTATCTGACTGAGTAGACCAAACCATAGATTCCATTACTGATTCAAGTGTGAAAAGAGACTTTTGGTTTTTTTTCACCAGAGCTCACACACGAGTTTCTGCAAATATTAGAGAAAACGCCTAGCAGACTGAAGAGGATTCGTAATTGGAGGGTAAGAACTTGTTGCCTAAGTAATTTGCCATGGGCCATAACTGCCACAAACCTAAAAGTAAGATTGTCAACTTCCTGAACTTTTCCCTGGCAATATGTTCATAATTGTATGTCCCTCTGTAGTTCCCTATTATGGTAGCTTTAAATTAAAAAAAAAAGAGAGAGAAACCATGAAATCCACCTTATTTTACCCAGTTTTGAGATATGTTAGGTAACTGTTTATTTTTAGGTCTTTCTAAGTTTGTCCTTACTCTTTTTCCTTTTCATATAGGCTAATCAGGCTGCTAAGAAACCGAAAGGAGATGGACAGGTATCTGAGAATTCTCTTCTTGGTTCATCTTTGGTCCAGAATTCCATTTTGGTGGATACTGTTACTGGTGTATCTGCCAGCACAAGCTTCCAAAAATCATCCACATCAACCTTTCCTCCACCAGTACCTCTGAACTCAGGGAGTATGTCTGTTCAACACAGTCATGCACCTGAAAACTTGGCAATATTAGCTACAGGAATGCCAAGTACCTCATATAGTTTGGCATCACACCAGGAATGGCCTCAACATCAAGAACAAACAAGGACCGAACACATATATTCTCAGAAACAGGAAACTACGTTACCTGGTAGTCAATATAATCTGAACTTCCAATCAGGAACTTCTGTACAATTGCATTCTGGGTTACATCACAGATCTGACAAACTTACTGAGCATTCCACTGGTAAACAAGACTATGCTCACAAGTCAGGAAACAAACACCATGGACAGGTTGCTGCTCCAATAATTCCTCAGAAAATGTCCTTGGATAAGTACAGAGAGAAACGCAAACTAGAAACCCTTGAACTGGATGTAAGGGAACATTATGTAACTACGCAAGTAGAACAGCAACATAAAAAGCACATCCAACCACAAGCAGCCAGTAGCAGTTCTGTTACTTCCCCTATTAAAATGAAAATTCCTGTTGCAAATGCAGAGAAACCAGAAAAACATTTGTCTGATAAAAAAGAAAAGGGTGGATCACTCAAACTGCGAATACCAATCCCACCTACAGAAAAGAGTTCCAGTAAAGAAGATCTGAAAATGAAAATTAAAGTTTCTTCAGAAAGACACAGCTCATCGGATGAGGGCAGTGGAAAAAGCAAACACTCAAGTCCACATGTTAGCAAAGATCATAAAGAAAAGCACAAAGAACATTCTTCAAATCGCCATCACAGTAGCAGTCACAAGCATTCACATAGTGGTGGCAGTAGTAGTGGCGGCAGTAAACATAGCACTGATGGAATAACACCAACTGTTTTGAGGAGTCCTGTTGGCCTGAGTAGTGATGGTAATTCCTCTAGTTCCGGCTCTTCAAGGAAGAAGTTGCACAGCAATGATGCTTCTCACAACCACCACTCCAAATTGAGCAAAAGTTCCAAAAGTTCAGGTAGTTCATCTAGTTCTTCCTCCTCTGTTAAGCAGTATGTATCCTCTCACAACTCTGTTTTTAACCTTCCCTTACCCCCTCCTCCCCCTGTCACATACCAGGTGGGCTACGGACATCTCAGCACCCTCGTGAAACTGGACAAGAAGCCAGTGGAGAACGGTCCTGATGCCAATCACGAGTACAGTACAAACAGCCAGCATATGGACTACAAAGATACATTCGACATGCTGGATTCGCTGTTAAGTGCCCAAGGAATGAACATGTAATCAATTGTTTAGGTCACTTTTCTTTACTTTTTTAATTTAAGAATTGTTAGAATGGAAAACTTTCTAATCTAGCAGTAGCAACACCAGCTGTTGTTGCCATGGTTTCAGTATATGTAAGTGCTGCTTTATCCTTCACTCTGAAAAGAAGAGGTATAGTAAACAAGTCTTTATCTCCACATACAATAGTGTTATAAATACTGTAATAGCATGGAAGGTGCAAAAATCTCAGTATTTCTACAACTGCAGCTAAGAACAGTAGAATGATCATCTGCTTTTAGGTGTCTAGAATGCCTCAAGCATTGATTATTTATAATTTTGAATACTGCAGCCACCATTTTTGTTGCTTAGCTTTTGAATGAGTGTAATTGTTTCCTTGTGTATTTATACTGTATGTATGATTTGCATGTTTCAAAGATAAAGGGATTAAAAACAGTATACTGACAACTGTTTACAAGAAAGTGGAGAAAAATGTACATACATTTTTGTATGTTTAGATATACCATAAATACTCAGGATTGGAGCTGCTTGTAAGTATAACAAAATATACATAACTTTATTTTATCTTGTGTCAGAGTCCATCAGTAATCTAAACAAAGGTGACGCTTTGTCATGTTTATCTTGAACTGTAGGCCTTATTGGAAGCTGCTTAAAAGGGCACTTCACTAGAGTGGGTAATCTAGTACCATGTATGGTCATCCACGGGAGAGCATCACCAATGAGGCAATAAAGGAGTTTGGGCCTCAGTTTGCTGATTGTGACCAGATTGACTGCTGAAATGCGCCCCAAGCTTTCTGAAGGAAAAAAGAATAAAGTTTACATAATCTTTTGATGTGAAGTGCATTTAAATGTTTATTGGCTTGATGCAGTAATATAGGCAGAGCTGTTACTTAATGATTACGTAGATTAATGTGAGTTAAGAACTGAAATTCATAAAAACTTATAGTGAAAAATTAGTAAGTTGTTTTTTAAACTTTAATACCATAAGTTATTTTAATAGTAAACAGGGATCACTGTTTCCATTACCATTTCAGAATAAGAGCCATGTTCTGAATTCCAAAAAGTGTATTTGTGTGTGATGCCATATTTCTTTTACAGGTGAGAATGCAGTCTTCACAATAAATAAGAGTAAAACTATGATATCCCAACTTTCCTTTATATTCCAACAATAAAATAGTTACCACTGATTCTCTGTGCATTGTACTTGTGATTAGTTACAAAATTGGAGGTTACTTGTTTTGTTTTTAGCTCTGTGAAAAATCACTCTCCAATTAAACCACTAGTATACACTTTATCTGTCTGCAAGTGTCATAATATGGCTTGTGTACTGTTTGCACAGTCTTCTGCCTTTTTAGAAGAAATGAGAGACTTGAATGTTTATACATCATTTTTGTTGAAAGCCAATACTACAGTTCCGTTTTACCAGCTGACAATTAACTAATTTTATGGCTGTGCTTAAAATCATTAATAAGCTATGAATGAATTCAACATGTATTCAGTATAAGGTAGCAAAAGCTGGTTCCTAGTGACTGTTTTGATTTTTTTTAAATATATAAGAAGTGAAGTTTTGCTAAATCACCTGCACATGCAGTTAGTACTCAGTGTAACTGGTTGTAAACACTTCAGAATTTTAATCTGAAGCTTAGCCCTTTAGTTCCATTATTAAATGAAGTGCTTTAAACTACAAAATTGTTCAGTACCTACCAGTTTGTAGTTGCTATATTATGTAACTACAGGTATATCAATTACTATGTAATACTCAGTTTCCAGTAATGCAAAAGCTTGTAACTAAGTTTTATTTGAACAATGGATACTACTTTTTACATCTAAACATTTTAAATTGAAAAACAGAATAATGTGTCTAGGTCCACATTTAGCCTTTGCCCATGGATATACAGGATACAAAACTTTACCCTTAACTGCTTTGAATTTTTCTACATTCAAAAAATTATACTTCAACATTATTACACTTGTTTCACATTGTTGGATATGTTCTAACCCTTTGAATAGTCTCTCCTCTCCACCTCAGCACTAAGTCTGAAGAATTGTTGACAAATGTAAGCAATGTAAACTGTGCTAAACTAATATGCAGAGATAAAAGATAAAATAATAGTAAATTGTGTTAAAATACTCTTTACAAAGTATCACAATATTTGCTTGTAAGCCTGTTAAATAGCTGTACCATGAAATGCATCTTATGCATACAATGTGGATACCGTAATATATTGTACTATAAATATAGCATCTAATGTTATAACTTGGAGAAGAAATGCCAGGCAGGTAACTGGTGATGGTTAAAAGCAAATGGAAAAAGGCCAGAGATCTTCATTTGAGGTGATGACTTACACAAGTCATTCACATTGATTCCAGGGGGTTGTGAAATTACATTGACAAAGGGTTGCTATTCTAGGTTAATGAGAAACCATGATTTCAATTTCTTTGTAAAGAATATCAACAAATAAGATTATTTTTAGTTTGCATTATAATTGTGTAAATATGTAAATCTGTACTGAAGTCTTGCTCTCTGAGATTAGAGTTGACATGGTGGATATGGGGGGTGGGGAACAGCAAGATATCACTAATTCACACTGACTGAAACCCATTGCAAATTACTGAACTTTGAATTACAGCATGTTCCAACTGTTTACGGGATCAGCATTGGTCCCATAAGTGAATGAATAAATGCAATAAAAAAGCTAATACGCCACAATGTATTTTGTTCACTTTGATTATAGTTTTGTTACTGTTTTGAGTGAATTTAATAGAAAATACACTATGTATTTTGTAAAAATGAAGTCTTAATTCTGAAACCTCACTACAGTGCTCAGCTATTAAATCTCATCATTTTTGTGATATGTTAAGTGTGTGGATTATTGAGATTCTACTGTACGTTGAATCTTTAGTCTCATTGCTAATGGTGGAAGTACTGCATTAAAGTACTCTAGACAATGTACTGTATCTTGCTGTGGTCTAGTACTTTTGGTATTTGGTTAAAATTGAAGTGCTGTATAGCTTTTCTGCTCATTGTAGATAAATGTTTCATGTTAAAATAGCCAGTTGCAATTTTAAAACAGCCCTTTTATGAGATTAAAACTTCACTTGTCTTTTTCACAGACCACTTGTGTAAAAGCTATTTATTAATCAAGTTCCTTACCTTACCAGACTCTCACTACTGGGCAGAAATACAGTCCCATTTCCTATAGTTACCTTGCCAGTTTTGCTTGTATATATTAATTATGAAAAATCCCCTTGGATTTGATGACAAAACATTCATGGTTTTTCAAATGTAAACAGAAAGCACTTTTGAATTTTGAAAAGTAACGTAGTTTAACTTCTAACTTTTTTCACAGTAATTTCTAACTCAGCAGAAATACATAGTTGGAGAACTTCAGAAAAGCAAGTTTTATAACTTAGATGCATATTTAAAAAAAAAAGTGCAGTACCTACTTTTCATTTGATATGAACTAAGTGGGAACTTTGATTTTTTCCATATCAAAATGTGTATTAATGTTCATGTAATAAGTGTGTAAAGTTTAAGTACCTTCAAGGCCTTGTGGGACTGTCTTAGAAGTATTATAGCAATTTTATCTGTAACTTGAAATATACTAATTCTTGGTTTTAAAATTATACTTCCTCCAACAAAGCAGAATTACAAGGATGCTGGCATTCCAATCAGTTCTACAGGGAGAAAGCTGTTATTCCCTTGCTACTCTCAAGTCTGCTACGAGTACTGAAGCTGACTAAATCAGTCAGCTGTAATTGGTTCCCAGACACTGAATGTTATAAATACAAGATGGCTTTGGACTACTTACTTTCCCCATATCCCTACAATTGTAGCTGGTCAGTTCTTCTTGCTCATAAAAGTCCCTTACTAAAGATATCCTATGGGGTCACTCTGATTATCTTGAGGGCTGCTCAGAAGCCTTCCCTGTTGGGGGCAGTTTATATTTGATCATTTTGTTTGCAATTTCCCATTGATCTTCTTCTGGCTTACTTTCTCTCACCTTCTTAAAGAATTGTCTGATCACTGAATCATTTTAATTACTTTTTATATGGATGTGGCATCCCAGTTGCTCCAATGGGATCTTTGTAAAATAGAATAAACTACACTGATTCCCTCTATCAATTATTCTAATGAGATTGGAATGACAAGATATAATGTTGCTTTTACTCAAGATAGCTCAAACTTTAAAAAGTTGTTATAGCCTAAATGAAAAATTAACTCAGTTGTGAGACACATAATGGAGGGACTGGTGGGTTTTGAATTAAAAAGTCCAAGAAACTTGATTTAAAAGTTTTGGGTTTTTGTGTTTTTTTAAGTGAATCATGTAGCTATACTACAACCACTTCAAGAATGTCTGCTGCATCATATCCAGGTGTCGTTGGATAACTTGTATGCTTTATTTTGGGCTTACTACTACTTCTTCTCCCCTGACCCTTTGCCTTGGTATATACACCACTTTTGTACCAGTGTAACTGCCAGATAAGGGTAGATTTTTTTTTTTTTTCCCCCCCAGCAGTATAATTATACTGGTACAAAGCATAATGTGGCTGCAGTTGCTGTAAAGTTGCCTTATACTAGTATATCTTATTTCCTTTCCCATAAGCTACAGGTGTAGTGTGTAGACAAGGCCTCTGAATTTCCAGTGCTTCCCTTTGTCCGTGTGCTGTAGTATCTAACTCAGTGGGTGAAATTTGACTTTAAAATCTTATATACTCACTAGGAAATAGCAACAAACTAACATTTAAGCAACAAAGATTCTAAAGCTTCGAAATTTTCTTTGAATAACAGATGCTAAAACAATTTCAGATGTCACCAAAGCATCAGGGATTTTAACAGGTTTATATCAGTATGTTTAATGCTCTCCCTGTTTGAGGCTATTCTTACAATGCTTAGTTTTTCTAAATATTAAAACATCTAGGGGTTACTAGAATACTCTAATCCACTTATTTTTAACAAGTTACTCAGTGCAGCAGCTTTTATTGCAAGACCTTCCAGGGGGAATGTGAGGATTTTGTTGAAAAACATAAAATTTCTACTCTAATACATCCTGCTTGGTCTAGAGCACCTCTGTCCATTATTATTTAGTATAAGTGGTATCTAGCTATTATTTCATGCTAAATTAAAGCTCATTTTTACTTTGAAGCCTGCCCTAACCTGAAGAGGCAATTATTCTACATCTTGGAACTATGTATACCTCACTTTAGGTCATAGGACAGATAATTGTAAGATAATATAATGAAGATGCTCTAGTTTTCAAGGACTTTGCATAAGGATCAATCTATGTTCTGTAAAATGGGACTGAATTATTTGGACTTTGGGAAATGAGTGTGAAGTTAGGATTATTACGCTGGCATAATGTTCTTCCACTCTTACGTGATACGTAATGGAAAATATTAATAAAAGTGGTAGAAGGAACAATTGTTTAGCAGATTTTATGTGACAAGAATCTAAAATGATTTTACTGGGAGACTTTAAAGTGAGGGGAAATTGGGTAGATTCAGTTAAGTCAAACACTTTAAAATATAGTTCTAAAGAAAAAGTTGGATTTACACGATTTTTTTTTATTATTTTTGTAACCTGTTAGAAGCTTGAACAAACTTCAATTTTGCCAGCTACTTCCATTTTGCAAAATATCCCTTTCAGATTACTGATGGCACTGAAATAATATCTAAGTGTCAGCACAGTTGTAGGGGAAATGTTCATTACTTTGTCCTCTGAGACAGCCCAGTAAAGTGAGAGAGAATCTGCTAAACTGCTTTCTTTTGACAGATGGTGTATATAATTTGGCTCAATTCTATGGAATTTTAAATATATAAAAACCCTGAGAAGAAGCATCACTAGATATAGTATAATTTTTTTCAGTATGTAAAATTATGGACATAAATCACTTCCCTTTTCAAGGAGAAATATTGATATTAAATGTTCTATAAATTTTGTATTGTACTCAACATTGTGGCCAATAATATAGCTGAAACTTTGGTTTCCTAATGTGGGCTAAAGATTTTTGTTCTAAATTAAAATATAGCTTCCACCTCAGTCTAATAGTTTCATCCATTCTGAGCGATTCTGCTCAATTCCCAGTGTTATATAGGACAGTTTAGGTCTGAATTATGTTTATTAACTTAGAATCATGTGGTGGCTCTGCTCCTCCAAACTCTCTCCAAGTCACTGTCTCCACTATATCTTGTTGGCTTTTTGCTGTTGAATTCAGTTTTTTATCCTGCCCCTAAGTTTTCATTGTGTTGCAGACTTTTGTATTAACCAAGGCATTTAGGGTTCTTATCACCAGGAAGCAGTTCTGCTTTATTAAATACATCCCTTCCCCAATATATTTCCTTATCAAATTTTGCTAGCAGCTAGCTGTTCCACTATCCACCCAGTATCCACTCTACCAACGATTCTCAATCTACTTACCATTGTGGGCCGCATATGCAACAATCTGTGTTGAATGGGCTGCATCCACACAATATATATACCACCTGTCTGCCCCTGACGATGTGTGCAGTGATCAGCAGTGTGCTGATGGGTTAAAACTAGGGTGACCAGATGTCCTGATATTTGGGGCTTTTTCTTATAAGACACCTATTATCCCCCACCCCCGTCCCGATTTTTCACAACTGCTATCTGGTCACCCTAGTTGAAAATCACTGCTCTATGCCATCAACAATGCAAATAAGTATGTTACTGCCTAAGCAGCCCACACTGAAATAATTTACAGTGCTGATATCAAAAGCACCATCACATGTCAGTGGTAACACCTCACTGAGCTAAATAGGGGCAGTTCACTAAGTTTTCTACAAACTGGCAAATTCCACTCCATCTGGTTAAAGTTAATAGTTCGAATGCTCCTCATACAATGAGGACTAAAGATGTTTAAAAAATTTCAATGTATATTATGAAACAATTCTGCAATAAATTCAAAAAAGCAAGGGTAATTATGGTGCAATTTGTGGTAACTGAACTATTAGATGGGTTTAGCCTGTGTTACAATTAGAAAAGACAACTGATGTGGATAGCTGTTGATTCTGCATGCACTTTATATGCTTAAATACAATGCAGCAGTCATCACAGGTTTCTCACTGAGCAGCAGAATGGTTCTAGCATTTTCTGTGCTTACACAATTTGGAATCTCATAAAGTAAATGCCTGGGCTGGGAGGAGGAGGAAGGGAGACAGAAAGCCAGTTAGTCACTGTGACCCCTAATTCCTGCCTTCCACCAGATTTTATTTATACGGAATTCCTACAGAGATGTATATAGGATCGTGCAAGACCTTCCCGCCCATATTGGTTCATGTGAGACCTTTCAGTTTACGTATGCTAGCAAAACGGTACCTAATGTATATCACCAAAAACTACTTTAATTTCATTGGCAGTAGTTGTGTGACACTTTAAAAAGAGAAAAAAATCTTTACATTTTCAATACTTCCGATTATTAAAACTGAAAACTTGCATAACTTCTGCAACTATGGAACACTAACAGGGAACTGCAGGATTGATGAAGTAACAATGTCATGATCCTGCAAAGTTTTGCCACAGGCTTCTAAATCCTGTTTTGCTTTTTGACTTTCCTGCCATGTTGTGAAGCATGCTCCTGCTCCTAAAGTAAAAAGTTGAGGAAAGTGCTTTCTAAGTCTAAATTACTCTTCCTTTTATAGATCATTAATTTACAGTTTGCATTTTACTTCGCTTGAATGGTGGAACTAATCTGTAGTCAGTTACTTCTGAATTGTCCTGCACTGTCAATTTTGCCAGCTCTTGAGATACTTGGTGTTTAGTGCCTCAGTTCTAGGAGTCAAGTGATTACATGAGAATCTCAGTTTTCACTAAAAGCAGAGAGGAAACTGACACTATGAGCAGCGTGAATGATAAAGGCTTAGAAACCAGAAGGCAAAATTTATTAACTTAATGATTGCGACTCGTGGTTGTTGGGGGCCTAGCTCATGATTTTTAAATGTTGGTGATTGGCAATAGTGCACACTGCTCCTGGAGGTGGTGAGAGCTGACACCTAGTTTACTAAAGGTAAAATTTTCAAAATTTCTTAAATGACATCCTCCTAAACCCTATTTTCAAAACGGACTTGTGCATTTAGGAGCCTAAAACTCTCCTAGTCAACTATCAAAAGTCAATGGGATTTTGGCTCCTGTGAGTTTAAGTCCCTTTTGAAACTCAGACTTTGGCTCCTAAGTCACTTAAGGTAACAGTCTCAAAAGTGATTAAGTGACTTTAAATTTTCAATGTTATGTTTAGAAATACACTCACCAAAGAATAAAATATATAAAATAGAGAAGTGAGAGAATTGCATTGGTTGGGTTTCTAGAAACTTCAATTTGTACAAGAGAGAAATTTTACCTCTCAGCTCAGAGTAGTTTGACTCAAGCATCACCTCTAAGCAGTTATTTGTTCCTGTGTGCATTTGATTCCTGCTTTACTCTTTTGCCTTGTCCCCACAATATCACATCTTATACAATCAGAAATGCTGTAGTCTTGCTTTTCAAGCTACCAATCCATGCACTATATTGAATATCCAAATTTCAAAGTGTCAAATCAAATTTCTTCCATTAAATCATAACCAAGATATTGAATACCGTAGATTATTATTTAAATAGCATTTTGTAGCTTTTTAAGCAACAGTCAAGCACTTCATAGCCATTTGGCCTGTGGTTTTTACTGCTCAGTATCAGTGAAGTACAATGCATCTGTCCAAAGAGCATGCATCAACCCTGGAAAAGGACGGTCTTCCTTTACAGCATTCAGGGATTTCTCTTTAATACTGTAGTTCGTGACATTTTAAATGGCCCCCTTCCAAATTTTACCCATGAGATTCAGTGGCGATATAGACAAGTGACAACTTCACTTTGGCAAAGTGAATTTAATACCAGTCCCAAGAGAAAGGAGGAAGAAACTTCTCAAATTATCATAGCATTCATATTCCCAGAGAAAACAGGAAATGTTAATTACAGAAGTTTTACAGACCAGTATGTATATAGAGCAGATAACTCCTGCCAATTAACTTTTGATAAACCACTAGAAGTAAGAGGTAAGACTACCAGATGATGTCTGTGTGCTGGAACTTGCTGTTCTGTATCCAAGAGAAATTAAAGGGATCTCTCTTCTGAAAATTTAATTTGTACTTGTAACCATGTTCTATGCTGACATGTATATAAAATAAGTTCTGATTCTCCAAGTGATTTCCACAACCATATTTAATTAATCAACTGGCAAATTATGTTTGGGAAGGTACAGCTCCAGACCACCTGAATAGCGTTCAGGACTGTCTTGGATGCTTTCTGCTAATATTAGATATTTTACCACTTATGTATTTACAGAAAAAATGGGATTCCCAAGTTCATCAACTTTTTTTAAGTACTATAAAATAGCTTTTTTTTTTTAAGCCTTTTCAATTTGAAAACAAAACTGCATGGCTTTTGCTTTTCTTCAAAATGCAAACTCTTAAAAACTTAATCTTTGCAAGAAAAAAAAATTACTTTCTTTACTGGATAAATGGCAACTGCATTCCCCTGCACTGATAAGCATTTCATATCACAAATCAAACTAGTGTAATTATATTGCAGTCTCATAGGTGCTTTCCAATGTTTGGCTGATTGAGTTTTAGTAAGTTACTACACTCCCATTTTCAAATCAAATGCAAATTAACCTTTTATAGTGGTAGAAATAGATATGAGTCGAAAATATACATTAGTTTGGCAGAAGTTTTGAAAAGTTCATTGTCTTCCCTTCATGAAGGGATGCTGCAGCAGTTGTAGAGCAGACGGACGCTCATGTTGATTTCTGCATAGTGGAGTGAGGGAAATTAATACATAAAATAAACAGTTGTTACAAAACATGCATGTTGCTTAACTGTTAAATTATAAAATCTAGATACAATCTTAACTCATCACTTCTCCAGTCATTCCTCTTTTTTTGGGACTTCCTGGGGGAGAGGGGCCTGGTGAAAAGTGCAGGTTGACATTAATTTGATAGTATTCTTAACTCATAAATCATTTCCTCCAGCCCTCTGATCTCATTGTCACTCACTCTGAATTCCTTCCAATTAGTCAATAGCTTTCTTGTAATCTTGCTATTCCAGGGGCAGTTGCATCAAAGCTATTTAAAGAATGATTTATTTCTTTGCTTGCTGACTCTACGTATGTGCAGTGACCAAATCTGCATTGGCTACTTTTTTTTCCCCCCTTTCTGTTTTTGAGCCTTTGGGATAGACTATGGTCATAATTTCAAGCTTATCTCCACAACTATGTGGGCTAGAAACTTTTTTTTTATTATTATTATTATTACATGAAAGCTGAGATTTTTGTTGAATCACTTGACTCCAGGAGCTAAGACTTTTTAAAAAGAACATCCCAAATGACAAGAGTCATGATAAAGTCACAAGAATTGAACACTTGAAAGACTGTGTTTTCTAGGTTTCCTTCCTCTGTTTGGGATTCCATATGCATGTTTCAATTTGCATTTTTTTCAAACTGAATCTAATATTGTTTTCTGCCCATGTATTTAATGTTTCTTGATCATTTGTATTTTGTTTGAAGCTGCTTCTAACTTAGTATTTTATGCAGATTTTAACATTCTAGTTAATTCCTCTTTCCTATTAATGAAGACTGTAAGTAAACCCAGATGTAATACCAAAACCCACGTGGTACCAAATTTCCCATCTGTAGTTGTCCATGATTTTTCAAAGAGAGTTGTACAGTAAGGCACTTTTTTGGAGGCGGGGTGGGATGAGGTTAATTCTCAATATCTTTAGATGTATATCAAGGGGAAAAGGCTGGCCTTGAGGTTGAGGCATGGGATGGAGTGCCGTAAGACTTAGATTTGGCTTCCTCTTCACAGCCTTTCTTTGTGATCATGGACAAGTAAATTAATCTCTGTGCTCCTTCCTTCATTTCTGTAAAACTGGAACAATACCTGCATCACAGGGATATTAATGCTAATTTAATGTAAAGTGCTTTAAAAATCTTGGATGGAAGTGTCTTAGTAAATGCAAAATCACCCAGTCTGATGAATACTCAAATTTTCCTTTACATTCTCTCTATCAATAGCTATTTTATAGGATTTTCTTCCCTTGGGACCTAGGTGAACAACACAGTATTGTGGGAGGGGAAGCAAGCACGAAGAGGCAGTGACTCACCCTAGGTCACATAGCAGGTCAGTAACAAAGTGGGAGTAGAACCCAGGTCTCCTGACTCTCCAGCCACTGCTTTATCCACTAAATCATTTGCCTCTATGGTGTTCAAATTCTTTCCTCAGTTGCCCATAAGTCTCCCATTAATTTCACTAGAATGCCTGCAGACAGCAGGAAACTGCCTGTTGTGCTGTTCCTACCTGTTCAAATGTAACTTTTGTGTTGGGAGTAAACTGCTGTTTTAAAAATCTCAAAGAAAAAAAAATTTAAAGTGAACATTGCAAAACAACACCCAGGTCTGCTGAATGACTTGTATGGAATGTGCTCTCTTTCAGAAAGAGAACATATTTTCTAGAGTGGTAATGGCTAAAGAATTTTCTAATAAAAAAGTAGAGTTATGTGAGGGCTCCCCCATTTATGACCCAGTCTTATAAGTTGTTTCCCTTTGCTAGCCCCAAGTCAGATCCTGGCAATGGGCATTTTTAAGAAGGTGTCTCCACTGAACTCAGGAGATTTAACTAAACATCCATGGCATGCTATAGCTCCATATAAATAGTGAGGCCAGGATTTGATGGAAAAACCCAAGAGGTTCATAACTTTTGATATATGGCATTATGGAATTTGAAACCTTCATATTTAGTATTACTTCAAGCCTTCTTGGAATGCTAAGTAAATGAAACCTTATATAGGCATTTTATCTTATAAGAGCTAACCCAAGCTTCCCCTGATGATCAGCAACATTCAAACAATTTGAGAAACCATCAAAGATCAAAATACATATAAAAGTAAAAACTACTTACCTGGTTAAGCACACATGGACAAAGTCCGCTGCTTTTCCTGAGAAATGGTCAGGTAAAGAAGGCATCAGTCCTCTATGGGCTCCAATGTAAAACATAGCTGCTAGCCTATCCATGGAAGCCAGAGGTGGTTTACCCGTTGCCATCTCAAATACAGTGCATCCAATGCTCCAGATGTCGGATTTTCTTCCATATCCAGATTCATTTATTACTTCTGGTGCCATCCAATATGGAGTCCCATGCACAGACTTGAGCATTTCACTGTGTGTGCCACTCAGGCTTACCCATGCTAAACGCTTTGCACATCCAAAGTCAATCAGCTTTATTACACCATTTGGCATAAGCATAACATTATTGCCTTTGATATCTCTGTGTACCACACAGTTTTTATGTAAATATGCAACCCCTTGTAGAATTTGTTTTGTATATTTACAAAAGACAATTTCTGGCAATGGCCCAAAACGATTAATAATACTGGAAATTGAGCCACCAGGAACAAACTCCATGAAAATGCTTACAATGTTATCTTTTAAACAGGTTCCTAAATAGGTTACAATGTTGATATGCTTTAGTGTTTTCAACAGGTCAACTTCTTCTTGCAACTTCTGATACTCCTTTTCTGTAGTGACTTTATCTGAGGTATCCAAAGCAACTTGTTTCACTGCTATTAATTGTCCCTGGCTTGTCAGACCACAGTACACCTGCAGTATTTGAAAAAAATTAAATATGAATTAAAGACAGGCTTTTAAAAAAATAAATGTATCATGGAAGTTGATCTAGAACTCATCTGTATAATCCAAAATATTTTGACACATACAGTAAATGGGATAATAGGGGAAATAGTTATAAAGAAATTATGTAGCTTGAGGCAAATGTATATTTTTAAAAATGTTCAGACTTTAACTTACAGTGCCATAGGCTCCCTTTCCAAGGATTTCACCTCTCGTCCATGTGATAGGAGCCTTATTACCTAGACTGCTTTCCGGAAATGCTGTAGATTCATTGAAGTTCAACAAGTCACTTTCCCTCTTTGGTGCCAGGAACGTTTTACTGTAACTCTGCTAGAGAGGTGGTAGTCAGGGAGAGGGTGGGTCAGAGGAGAAAGGAAGATAAAGGCTTCATTTTAATGTTATTCACATGTTTTAAAAAACGATAATCTGAAATTCTTCTTTATAATATCTCTTTAGAGTAGTCAAATTATAAGGCTCCTGGTCAGCCCATAGGCACAATGACTAGTATGTAAGAAGTACTTTTAAGTAATGTGTAAGTATGGTACCTAGGCACTATTGAATGCCAGTGAGAGAGCATGCTAGGGAATCCAGCTGGGAAGAAAGGTTGATAGCAGGGTATCCTCTTGTCTGTCACCTTGGTTCTCAAGTACCTAAATTTTACTAATCTGAAGAATTAACCTGACACTAGCCTTGGACTAGATAATACATTTAAATACATCCCAGCCCTAGAAATGGCTTCCTCCAGAACAACTGCTCTAAAACAAGTTGGAGCTAATTTGGAAGGGGCCGTTTCAGAATGAAGGGAAATAGTTTCCCTATCTACCCAGGGATGCTTATGAGGAGGGAAAGTGAAATCTGTCAAGTGGGTGTGTATTTACTATTTTTGTGTTACAGTAGCCCTACTGTACATAGTGCCCTAATGTGCTAAGCAGTGCACCAACACACAGTGAAAAATAATTGCCCTGAAATTACAAAGGGGATGGGGGTGGAGAGGAAGTAGAGAGGTGAAATGACTTGCACGCAGTCACACAGCAGGTTAGTGGCTAAGCTCAGAAGAGTGCCCAGGTGTCTTGAGGCGCAGTTCAGTATCCTATAACTTTGCTCTGCTCCCTCCCTAATAGAGCTCTCTTATTTTTATTTTATTTTTCCCAATTTAAACTCATTTCAATCTTCTATGATAAGCCAACACTTATGGTCATTTTTAGAGCAGCCATCTGATGGCTAACATAGATCCAAAAGGAGGAGGTGGCCTTCTGTGGAAGGCAGGCACCACTTGTAGTAGATAGGGTTAGAGAGCCCGTGCTTTTGCTTTGGCCCAAGGAAATCTATGGGTTTGTTCCTGTGGCAGAAATATCTCTTGTCCCTTTCCTTGACCCCATTTCCCCAGTTTATATCACTGCTTATTATTTTAGCCTTGCCCATCTTAGTTTCTCCATAATTACTCCTTTCATCCTGGAATATGGTCACTGTTGGTCAGGCTTATTTGTCACTTCTGGTGGTCTTCAAGATGGATACTCTGCTGATCCCAATTACTTACTGAGATTCTGAGAAAGTGATTAGGTAGTCAAAGGAGTGTAGGCTAACTATAGTTTTCTAGTTTTGGAAAATCTCTAATGGGCAAGTCTGTCTGCACACCAGGATGAGGTACAAAAATTGAACTGGGCACAAATATTCTGGATGTGGACAGGCTACCATCTGCTTGACTAATATGGGGGCTCATCTGTTTTTCCATGCTGGTGGTGTTGCTACAGCATGGGGAAACAATTAGCAAGGTATGGGAAATTTGTTTTTACCTGTTCCTCTGCACTTGCTACTACTTTGCCATCTTCATTCACACTGCCTCTTTCTTCTTTAGCAAATACATTTTGTGTTTTAGAACCTGTATTCTTTGTAGGTATTCTGGAAGAGGCAGTATCTTTTTCATCGAGTGCTAGCAGCTCTGCCGCCAGGCAACAAAGCAACTCATCAGTCAGTTCTTCATTATTTGCATAGTCCAGAATGTTTTGATAAGTCTGAAAAACTGGGCTTGCAGCATTTAAAATCTGGTTTGTTGGATGCTGAGTTGATGCATTTTCTGAATTACAATTTTCAGACATGTGTGTCCAACTCTGATCTAGTTTTCTTTGAGAAGATACACAGTCTGCTCTGTCTGGAAAAGACAATGCAAACAGTGCTTCATATTTATCTATAGATTTGCAGGAGGTCTGGTTTGCTTCCAGATTCATGGAGTCATCCATATCCACTCTTCCTTGGACTACACACTTGTTGTTCTGATCTGTCTTTAGTAAACTGCTCACTAAAGCAACACATTCTGCATGATGTTTATCATCAACCTGCAGAAAATTGTGGACATTGGTTGCAAGTATCTGATTGTTAACTACATCTCTATTATCTGAAGACTGCTCCAAAGGGACTTCTTTAATAGTTGACAAGTTTGAATTTGGAATGATTTCATTTTGTTTAGTGAATTGTGAAAACTCTTTCAAAACCAGAAACTGCTGACCTTCATCTTCGTTAAACAATGGCTTGCTCCTTGAAGTTTTTATGTGCCAATCTGGACCAGAAATTATTACATCATCTTCCAGCTCCGTGTTGCTATCTCTTAACTCAGAACTTCTCTCTTCTGGTGTTAAGTCTTTGTGCTTTTGTTTAATGCCAATTGTGTTCTTGGGTTTAGCACGTGTTCTTTTCTGGGTGCTTCTTATTCTGCTGCTGTCTCTCTCAATAGTACAGGTAGATTTACGTCTATTAGCTGCATATCTCCCAGGTGGAGCAGAACAAACTTCCCTGTAAAATCTGCTTTCATGTTGACCAAGTCCACGCACTTGGGAATATACAGGAGTCCCAAACATTTCATAAATCCCTGGGCCTTTGTCATTTGAATTTATTTCCTTGAACATGTCACTATATTTCAAATTCAAGAAATCTGAAGCAGACTGTGTTCGTGGAACAGAAAGTGGAGTAACATGTTTCTTTAAGCTGCTTGAACTTTTGCAGATATAAGGAAATGCTTGCTTTTTAGATTTCTGAGCACTCTGAAGAACATGGTGTTTCTTCATCTGAGGTCTTTTTTTCTGAAGCTTTGAGGAAGCCTCAGATTCCACATGAGACAGTCCAACAGAAGGGAAAATCTGGTTCTTGATGTTGGTATTGTGGGTGTTACATTTTGTGGAACGCTCATCAGAAACAGAGAAATCTTGAGGTACTTTGCTACTCATTTTAGTCTTTGAAGCAGATCTATTTCTATTAGTTTTTATTTTATTGTCATTTTCTTTGTAAGCAAGTATGCTGAAGCTGTGACTCATATTAGGAGGCATGCTATGGATGACCTCCTTTTTTCTGGTGGGACATTTGGCAATCTCTAGTGCCCTATGTGGCTCATGTTCAGATAGTGTAATATGGACAAGAGGTACTGGTTTATTGATTTTTGTTTCAGTTGCTTCTGAAATTGCTATTTTTTCGGTTGTTCCAAAGACTACTGGATAAACACTGTTTTCTGCTTTCCCAGCAGAAAAGTGAGGAATGATTTTAGCTACAGATTTATCTTCTAGCATATGATATGATTCTACTACTTCATTTTTGCAGCTTGAGTCTAAACCATGATTTTCAAGCACAGCGTTCACACTGTCTACATCTGCACACCAACTATGAGCAGGTATCACCCCTGAAACATCTACTTCCTCTAGATAAGTTCTAATGGCAGTCCTTGGTGCTAAATCTCTCTCACAGTTTCCAGCTCTTACAGTGTCTGCATTGCTTGATGCAGGACACTGAACTGCAAATATTTCACAGTTCTCCTTGGTGTTTGTCACTTCACTTGAGTTGAAGTAAGCATGACTGTCATCAAAAACGCTGGCTGTGTTCACAATATCTGAATTTTCATAGGTTATTGAAAGCTGATATTTTTCAAAGTCAGCCTGCTCAGTTTTAATACCTACATCAGCTTCGCTGCATTTTAATTTTATTTCACTTGCTTGTTCTTTCAAGTCTTCAGAGCATTTGTAATAGTTATCCATTCTGAATGAGTCCAGGTTTCCTGTTGAAGTAGAGCTATCAGAAACACTAGTAGGAGCCTGTTCTGATGACTTTTGAGCCTGCCTTTGCTACAGGTTGGCTTATTGAGGCTGGTAAAGTTTGATACATGGTTTTATAGGCATAGGTACAGAATTTGTAATACTCAAAATATTGTTGCTATCAGTGTTTGCGTTGACTTTATTGTCCTGTAAAGGAGTAAGTTGAACTGTTCTTATAGGTTGAAATGTCACTGGTGCCAGGCGAAACTGTAAGTTCCAGAACAAACTATTAGTAATATGCTTTGTATTTGGGAGATCAAACACACAATTTTGAGGCAATAATCAATGGTTTTAAGCAAGAAAATATGCCCAACTTTATTTTTTGGCAAATTCTCAGTATTTAACTCATCTTCAGGTCCAATATCAACATACAAAATGCAAAGATGGTTGATAGCTATAATGACCCATTTAATCTGTGTATCTCATCCTCTATTTCTATGCATTTAGCACTAGGGAAAGAGGAATTATTTGATATGAGGCACATGTCACTACATATCTCAAAAAAAAAAAAGCCCTTGTACACACACTTATAAAAATCATCATGTTAACTGTTAACTCTGTCTTTGATCTATGATTTCTGTGTTTGCTATAAAAATTCAAAAGGTAACCAGTGTTTTGATATCCCAGAACTTACGTCATTTGCTGTGCACTTTCTCAATGAGAGAACAAGCCTTACACTTAAATTTGTGTCTTTATTCTGGTTCCAAGAATGTATTGTAACTAGTGAATTTTCAAGTAATGCTAATAGTCATGATCCCCTGGAATATAAATCTAATTTAAGCAGTAAAAAAAGCTTTCAACCACAAAACTATAAAAGTGTGATGTCTTAACTGTAGCTGTTTTATCCATGCAGAAAATTCTTTCCAGACCATCAACAGATTTGTTACTATAACCTTAAATAGCTGAAACAGTGCAGCTCATCCAGGTGTCCAGTCTAGCCTCATTAATTTCCATAAACCATACTGTATTGACACATGATTTAATTGGCACAACAGTAAATATGCCAGAAGTTGCAAGAGCTTTGCCTACCTTAGGGCTTCCACCAGTACAGCAAAATGGTAGTAGTACTAGATAGATTTTTTTTTTTTTTTTTTTTTTAAATGTTCCTTGTGTAGATAAGGCCTGCTTAGACTAAAGCAATTTTTTTTGGTCAACTTTTACACTGTAGTTTGGCCTCACTTACAATGAGTGGTCAAACTGTTGTTATCCAGTTTGCCCACACTGTGTGTAAAAAATGTTTGTTTTTTCTTGTAGGTAGAACTACCCTATATCTATTATTCTGCAGTGCTTGGGGAACTATGTGAATATATTCCTATTTGGACTATTTACAAGAATACCATAAAGAGGATTTGGCCCAAAGTATATTTCAAATTGTATGTGGGGTAGGATATGGGGGAAAAATGAGCTCAAAGAACATGCTGTGTGTTGATATGCAAATAAATATACAAACTAACCCAATTCCACAGAAATAATTAGTGGTCATTTGCATGCAATATGTGCTCATTTGTATGCAATAATTTCAAAATAGTGCTGGTGTCTGTCCCATTGGAGCAAACCAAGGTTTGAGTGTGCTGGTGTGGGGAACAAGTTCTATACTTTAAAATTCAGAATTTTGGCAGGCTCTTTCTTCTTTTAGTCTGCACACTTTTATCTGGATTGTTTGATTTTTATCCCAACTCTTGTGCCTCTAGAGGTCAGTATAACCTAAGGGCTGAAATAAAATTAAAAGTTAAACCACACTGAGGGTATGTCTACACTACGGGATTAATCCGAATTTACAGAATTCGAATTTTGGAAACAGATTGTATAAAGTCGAATGTATGCGGCCACACTAAGCACATTAATTCGGGGGTGTGCGTCCATATACCGGGGCTAGCGTCGATTTCCGGAGCGTTGCACTGCGGGTAGCTATCCCATAGTTCCCGCAGTCTCCCCTGCCCATTGGAATTCTGGGTTGAGATCCCAGTGCCTGATGGGGCAAAAAACATTGTCGCAGGTGGTTCTGGGTACAGCCTCACCCCTCCCTCCATGAAAGCAACGGCAGACAACCGTTTCACACCTTTTTTTCCTGGGTGAACACTGCAGACCATACCACGGCAAGCACGCTCAGCTCAAGACAGCAGTCATGAACATTGTAAACACCTCGCGCATTCTCGTGCAGTTTATGCTGAACCAGGACCAGAAAAACGAGGTGAGGAGGAGGCGGTGACGGCAGCGCAGCGACAAGAGTGATGAGGACATGGACATGGACACAGAATTCTCTCAAACTGCGGGCCCCGGTGCTTTGGAGATCATGTTGTTAATGGGGCAGGTCTATCCGGGGAACGCCGATTCTGGGCCAGGGAAACGAGCACAGACTAGTAGGACCGCATAGTGTTGCAGGTGTGGGACAATTCCCAGTGGCTGCGAAACTTTCGCATGCGTAAGGGCACTTTCATGGAACTTTGTGACTTGCTGTCCCCTGCCCTGAAGCGCCAGAATACCAAGATGAGAGCAGCCCTCACAGTTGAGAAGCGAGTGGTGATAGCCCTGTGGAAGCTGGCAATGCCAGACAGCTACCGGTCAGTTGGGAATCAATTTGGAGTGGGCAAATCTACTGTGGGGGCTGCTGTGATGCAAGTAGCCAAAGCAATCACTGAGCTGCTGCTACGAAAGGTAGTGACTCTGGGAAATGTGCAGGTCATAGTGGATGGCTTTGCTGCAATGGGATTCCCTAACTGTGGTGGGGTGATAGATGGAACCCATATCCCTATCTTGGCACTGGAGCACCAGGGCACCCAGTTCATAAACCACAAAGGGTACTTTTCAATGGTGCTGTAAGGGACGTTTCACCAGCATCAACGTGGGCTGGTCGGGAAGGGTTCATGATGCTTGCATCTTCAGGAACACTACTCTGTTTAAATGGCTGCAGCAGGGGACTTACTTCCCAGACCAGAAAATAACCATTGGGGATGTTGAACTGCCAATAGTTATCCTTGGGGACCCAGTCTACCCCTTAAGGCCATGGCTCATGAAGCCATACACAGGCAGCCTGGACAGGAGTCAGGAGCTGTTCAACTGACTGAGCAAGTGCAGAATGGTGGTAGAATGTGCATTTGGATGTTTAAAAGATCGCTGTCGATCGTTACTGACTCGGTCAGACCTCACCCAAACCAATATCCCCATTGTTGTTGCTGCTTGCTGTGTGCTCCACAATCTCTGTGAAAGTAAGGGGGAGACTTTTATGGCAGGGTGGGAGGTTGAGGCAAATCGCCTGGCTGCTGATTACACGCAGCCAGACACCAGGGCGATTAGAAGAGCACACCAGGAAGCACTACGCATCAGAGAAGCTTTGAAAACCAGTTTCATGACTGGCCAGGCTACAGTGTGAAATTTGTTTGTTTCTCCTTGATGAAAACCCGCTCCCTTTATTGACTCATTCTCTGTAAGGAACCCACCCTCCCCCTTCGATCACAGCTTGCTTTCAAAGGAAATAAAGTCACTATCATTCAAAAATAATTTATTCTTTATTAATTGATTATAAAAAGAGGGAGAGAACCCGGGTGGGGTTTGGGAGGAGGATCGGCGGGAAGGAAAAGGCCACTAAAAAAAAAGTTAAAAAAATGACAGCCTTTTGCTTGGGCTGTCCACTGGGGTGGAATGGGAGGGTGCACGGAGTCTCTCCATCTCTTCCCCCCCCCCCCCCGCATACTTATATGTCTGGGTGAGGAGGCTATGGAACATGGTGAGGGGGAAGGGGGGTTATACAGGGGCTGTAGTGCCAGTCTGTGATTCTGCTGCCATTCCTGAAGCTCCACCAGACGCCGGAGCATGTCTGTTTGCTCATGCAGCAGCCCCAGCGTTGCATCCTGCCTCCTCTGATCTTCCGGCTGCCACCTCTCATCTCGAGCGTCTCTCCTGTCCTCACATTGGTCCCTCATGTCCTCACGTTCACTGGCATCTTTCCTATATTTTGAAACAGTGTCCTTCCACTCATTCAGATGAGCTCTTTCGCTGCGGGTGGATTCCATGATTTCCGCGAACATCTCGTCTCGCGTCCTCTTTTTCCAACACCTTATCTGAGAGAGCCTTCGGGACGGAGGAGGGAGGCTTGAAAAATTTGCAGCTGCTGGAGGGAGGGGAAAAAAGGAGAGAATTTTTTTAAAAGATACATTTTACAGAACAATGCTTATACTCTTTCACGGTGAACAACACTATTCACATTAAATAGCACATGTGATTTCTGTGCAAGGTCGCATTTTGCCTCTTAATATTGAGTGCCCGTGGCTTTGCTGCTAGAGATCAGACGCAGGTCCGGGCAACAGAATTCGGCTTGCATGTGGCCATGATAAGCCATTGTCTTTCGGCTTCTGCACCCTCCTTTCCCACATACCAAGCAAACCCGTTGAGTGCTGCAGTTTTCCTGTTAACCTTCAGCAGCAGAAAACAAACTAACTCTCCCCCCCCCCCTCCAATTCTCTGGATGATCGCTTTATCCCTCCCCCCACTGCGTGGCTGGTATCAGGGAAGATCCCTGCTAGCCAAATGCGAAAAGTTCAGAGCCAATTTGCCACCCCCCCCCCCGCACTTGGCTAACTGCAGGGAAGGATTTCTTTTCAGCCACAGGCAAACAGCCCAGTAGGAACGGCCACCTCTGTCCCCTTAATTAAATTCCCATATTTCAACCAGGTTACCATGAGCGATATCACTCTCCTGAGGATTACACAGCAAGATAAAGAACGGATGTTGCTTGAATGCCAGCAAACACTGGGACCATACGCTGCCAGGCTTGGTCATGCAATGATACCAAATTACTTGCTACTAGCATGGCGTGGTCAAGTGTCCTACCATGGAGGACGGAATAAGGCTGCACTGCTCAGAAACCTTGTGTAAAGGCTTTTGGAGTACCTCCAGGAGAGCTTCATGTCCCTGGAGGATTTCCGCTCCATCCCCAGACACGTTAACAGACTTTTCCAGTAGCTGTACTGGCCACGAATGCATCCCAAGTCCTCAGGGCAAAGTAATCATTAAAAAACGCTTGCTTTTAAAACAAGTTTTATATTTTAAAAGGTAAACTCACCTGAGGTCCCTTCCATAGGGTCATGGTCTTGGATACTGGCTTGGGAGGGTACTTCAGTCAGGCTGAGAAAAAGATCCTGGCTGTTGGGGAGAACGGAGTGCTGTGTGCTCTCCGCAAGCTCGTCGTCGTCCTCCTCTTCCCTGTCTGCAGAATCCTCAGGTGTGGCTGAGATTACCCCTGCCTCAGAATCCACGGTCAGAGGTGGGGTAGTGGTGGTGGCCCCCCCTAGAAGTGCATGCAGCTCGGCATAGAAGCGGCATGTCCGCGGCTCTGACCCGGAGCAACCGTTAGCCTCCTTTGTTTTTTGATAGGCTTGTCTGAGCTCCTTGACTTTCACGCGGCACTGATCTGAGTCCCTATTGTGGCCTCTCTCCATCATGCCCTTGGAGATTTTTTCAAAAGTTTTGGCATTTTGTCTTTTCGAACCAAGTTCTGCTAGCACTGAATCCTCTCCCCATATAGCGATCAGATCCAGTACCTCCCGTACGGTCCATGCTGGTGCTCTTTTTCCATTATCGGCCTGTGTGGTTACCTGTGCTGATGAGCTCTCTGTGGTCACCTGTGCTCTCCACGCTGGGCAAACAGGAAATAAAATTCAAATGTTCGCGGGGCTTTTCCTGTCTACCTGGCCAGTGCATCCGAGTTCAGATTGCTGTCCAGAGTAGTCACAATGGTGCACTGTGGGATAGCTTCTGGAGGTCAATACCATCGAATTGCAGCCACACTAACCCTAATTCGAAATGGCAATATCGATTTCAGCGCTACTCCGCTCGTCGGGGAGGAGTACAGAAATCGATTTTAAGAGCCCTTTATTTCGAAAGAAATGGCTTCGTTGTGTGGACGGTTCAGGGTTAATTCAATTTAACGCTGCTAAATTCGAATTAAACTCATAGTGTAGACCAGGCCTGAGTCTGAACAAATTATCTCCTTAAATATCTTCCCTAATTTGAATTGTCCCTTTTCAAAGCACTTTTTATTTTTATTCTTTCATGCCTTGTGAAATTATTTAGTATAAAATTTGTTTCTAGGTTCCTTGCTGTTTCCCAGCATCAATTTATAAACAGTCTTGATATTTTGAGCACTATGAAAAGAGGTCCATATGAAGAGAGACTGAAAAGGCTGGAACTGCTTAATTTACAGAGCAGAAGAAGAATAGAGATAGTATACGTATACAAAATAATGAGTGGTAAGAAAGGTAAGTAATGCTACTCCTTACCTTTTCTCATAATAAACCAAAATAAGCAGAGAGTGAAGGAAATTGAAAGACAAGTTCAAAATGATAAACAGAAATACTTTTAACACAATGCATAGGAGCAGCACAGAGCCAGGTAGGGAGCCTGCTGACTGGAGCCGCCAGGGTCCCTTTTCGACCGGGCATTCCAGTCGAAAACCGGACACATGGCAACCCTAGTTATTTTTATAAGCAGTGCTATCTTGTAAGATTCCTGCTTTTGAAGATACATTCATGAATGTAAGTTCTCTGTTTATGGTGCTATTTCTTTATAAAATTGTATCTGTTCAAAAGTAACTAGTCATTATATCAGTTGCTATTGGATCTCTGATTTCAGCATTCTGTGCCAGCCATATGTCTGAACACAATATGCCTGGTAGTTATTAATCAAGACACAGATGCTACACTCTTCCAGTCTGTTCACATACTAACATAAACTTTTGTTTTCCAGTGAAGGTTTGGACGGTTCAATCTATTAATTCACATATAGTATATTTACAAGAATGCTCATTTTCTGTCTGTAGTATCACAAAAAAAAAACAAAAGAAATGCATTTCTACAGTTTGCTCTAGACTAAAAAGAAAACAACTTAATATTAAAAAAGGTGTTTGCATTTGTAGAATGCTGACGCTACCCGAACTCTACCTCTTTTATTGCAATATCAAATGAAATCCCTAAGTTTCACAAATGATGAATAAGTGGTATCTTTCTGTGAACATACTTAGTAACTCAGATTAAAATTCAGTTTTAAATAATATTCAATGCTGCAATATGTTCATAACAACTAAACACTGTAAAGCTTGTGTTAAACTATCATTGCAAAAACTCGATTTTTTTAATTATTTCTAAATGTTAGAAAATGTGTTATTTTTATACATATACATTTATGGCAATATAAAGCACCACTGTAGAGCCCTCCATTGCACAGAGTACAATACAAAATTATATTTTAAATTTGAAAATATCAGATAAATTAACTGGAATACATTTTAGACATACTTAAATAGCTGCTGTTGCTAGTATTCAGATTTATGAGAAATATATTTCTATTCAATATAAAATTGATAATTTATTTTATCAAGATCACTTTATGAAAAACACAATTAACATTTGTTCTCCTGCATATACTTATGTCACTGCTGAATAAAATAATTTTGATAAAGTTAGACTGGCCTGAAAAAGTATTTTTCTTATAACATGAACTATATATTTTCTTATAATATGAACAAACTATGATGAAAAAAGCCTTATGTTTTCATAAAGGACAACCTGTAACATACAGTATCTATTTTTAAAGATATTTCTGTAATATTTAATTAATAAATTCTTACTTTCTTGATTTTTAGAAAAAATCCTACCAAAAAATTAATCTTTAAGAGACCCAGTTTCCACTTTTCTACTCTTTTTTCCATTGAGATAAAATGTATGTGTGAGGCACCTTACCTTATAGCTTCTGATGCTCTGACAGATTATGTTCTGTGTTTCAGTGGTTGCCAGTGTTCTGGATAAAGGAATCTTTGTAGTATAACAAAAGTCAATGAATGATTCAGCTTGTATTTCTGCAAAAGGAAACCCTAACTCATCTTTACTAGTTTATTAAAAGATATCAGACTTTAATTGTAACTTAGAAAGAATAAACTCAGTGACATCTAATGACCAGAAATACTTACTTCTTAGTCTATATTAGTCACTTATTTAGATAAACTAATATCTCATACAAAATCTAGAAATACTATGCAAAGTTATGTACTATAAAGTTTAGATGCAAACTAGCATACTCAAAAATGCTACAAATTTCAATTTTTCAGATTTTATTTTGTTATTATTTAGACTCTTGCATATAAAGAAAGTATGGCATTTTAAGGTAGAAACACCTGTTAAAATGAGAATTCAAAGTATAATTTTGCAGCTCTTATTTAACTGTTTGAGCTGAAATTTTACATGCTAAGTGTCTGCCTCTGGCGGAATTTGTCTGAAAATTTTCAGCTAAAAAAATTCAGCCATTTCCAAAAAAATAGGGTAGGGAAAAATGTTTTTGCCCATGCTAAAAAAATCTGGCAACTTTTCCATGTAACAGCTCTTGTAACGCCATGCTTGGGAGCCTGAGCTTAGAATTTTGCAGGGGGTAGCCTTTGTATCAGGAATGTGCCTTTTGCTATCCCTATTTGGCTAAATTGTAAGGCACCCAAATTTGTCTAAACCATAAGCTATTGGAAAATCACAATTTGCACATGCTCGGGAGCGACTTGCTAGAGTTTAACAGAAAAAATTTCCAAAGATTCTGTGTACACTGAACTTGCTTCGGAATGCACGTGTGTCATCTCTATAGACAGACCAGGGCTACCGGGCAAAGCTGGATGTTCCCTGGGCTGGCTGCTCAATGTGGAAAGGCTGAGCAGTGGAACCAAAGGCAGGGAGCCTATCTTTCTTGTGCTCTCAATGATGCCCCTTCAGGGATCAAGGCAACATGAAGGAAGAAGCTGTTTGATTCAAATGCAGAGGGGGTAGAAGCTGGACCAGGGGACAGAAAGGAGTAGATTGGGACAAGGAGTCTGGTGAGTCTGGGACTGGAGAGGGGTGGAAAGAAACTTGCATTTGTTGGGCAAAGAGACTGGGTGTGGGGAAAGGGAGAGACTAGGAGTGGGAGGGGACAGGGGAGATTAAGATTAGGACAGAGAACTTTGAAGGGGAGTCTAGGACAGGCTGTGCAAGGAGAATGGGACTGCACTCCTCAGGCTTCTGAGCCGAGACTGGGACTGGGTAGATGAGGAAAATGGGATGGGGAAGAGACAGCACTGGTACAACACAGATTGGAGGTGATGAAGCAGAAGGGGTCAAACATGGAGGGAATAGGCACAAGAGTCTGTGCTTACTACAGCCCACATCCCACCAGAGCATGGAATACAATCCAAGATTCCCAAGTCTCACCATTCCTATGCTGTCAGCAAACATCTGTGAAACCCACTGGTAATGTGTGTCTCAAGTCCATCTAATACTGGTCCACATAAAGGATGACAACATAGTATTGTTATCAGTTACTCCATTAGCTCATTTGGTAAAGGCCTAAGTGGTGAGTCTAATGGTTCCAACCTTGCTAATGAACCATGTGGGTGTTGATATGATGCTACATGTTGGAATTTTTTTGTTTGCTTTTAAAAAAATAAAATAACTACATTAAAATACCACTACTGAGGTTGCAAAGTCACGCACTCAAAAATTAGAAAATGCCAGTATTAGGGTTGCCGGTGCAATCTGAATTCAAACCCTTTGTGAGTATGCATTATGCTACAGTCTTTAATTTACATTATCACACACTATTTTTTCCACAGGGCCCCTGCCTCATTCAGTGCAGAGGTCTATTTGAACCCCATGTTCGTGATGGATCCCCAGAGAGGACGTTAAGGGACAAGGCTGGACCTGATCTGCAGATGAGTCAGGATTGTCTACCAAAGGGGATGGTTGGCTGTAGGTTCCCCTGCCTAAGTTATTACAGAAGTTGGAAGTGTGTAGTGAATGAGGCAAGGGATTGCAGGAAAGAAAAGGCGGGTCTCATGGTTAAGGCAGTTGAATGCTGCCCTGGAGAACTGGATTATATCCCTGCCTCTGCCACAGGATTCCTATTGATGCTGTATAAATCTCATGCCAAACTTTTCACCAGTGATCATTAATTGTGAATTACTCATTTTCTGGATGCCCAACTTGAGACCCTGGGCTCTGTGCATAAGCGCTCAGCACTCATAGCAGCAACTGAAATCAATGGGAGCCATTCTTTAAACACATGAAGTCCTACAGAATGCTAAGAACTCTGAAAAATTAGGTCTTGGGTGTATCAAATAAGGCACCCAGAATTTGTGGAAAGTTTTGACCTTTCTCTCTCTCTGCTTCAGTTCCCCATTTGTAAAATGGGGATAATACCACCTGCTCATTTCACAGGGTTGTTGTGAAGCTAAATTAATGTTTGTGAAGCACTTGGATAGTATAGTGATGAGCATTTTAGCAAACCGCATGAGGAAATTAATAATTTCTTCAGAGCAGGGTTAGATTAGCACACAGTAAATAAGACATGGAGCCACACGTTGCCTATGAAGAATATAAAAAAATAATGAATATATGCTCATTAAGTGAGCAATGTCCATTGTGTCCACTGAATGAGGCAGATGTCCTATAGCAAAAATAAAAGTGATTACATAATTAAAGACTATCACACTGCCTACAGACACGGGGGCAGAATTAAGGTTGCACAGGCTGAAGTTGAATATCACATAGGACAGTCTCTATTGCCACCTCAAGCTATTGCTGAGATAACTGTACACTATTTTATGAGCTCTAACTTCTGCACAACTTAGCACAGTATTTGACTTAAAAAACAACAAAAAAACAACACTTTTCATGGTAAGGCAGGAGGGTCTATAGGAATGTGCACTTGGTTGGGAATCAGAATGTTCTAAATTCTTATCCTAGCTTTGCTGATTCACTCTGTGGTCTTCTCCAACTCACTTTACCTTTCTTAGTTTCCCTGTTTGTAAAATGGAGCTAATAATACTTACTCACCTACCTTATTGCTACATTGTCAGGATTAATTAGTTAATTGCTGCACCATGCTTTTCACTTATAAAGTGCTATAAAAATAGTAAACAATATTGTTAAATGAAACAACTGCACTATCAGCAATGGAAAGTGTAAGATGAATACAGAGATCTTTGGTGAGAGAATAATATGTCTGTTTTTGCATCATTCAGCTTGTGAAAGTTTGCTAACAGCATCACTCAGACCTGAAGAAAAATGAGATATAACAGTAGCTTAAAGAACTGAAAAACAGATCTATGTGCCAGCTGTAGTCTGACTTTGTAAATCCTGGACACGGCTTCTGATACCAGCAGGAGCTACAAGAGAGGGCTCAAAAGAGATTCCCCAAATAATAGCTCTGGATATAATTTATTTATAGATCTCAGTGTCACAAGCCTGAGCCTTTTCATCATAAAGAGATTAAACCACACCTAAGCAACTGTTTCCATATTCTAATTTATGATGTTACAGTACAGTATTTCAAAATTTCATTATGAATTTTGAAAATATGTTTCTTGGTAGGTTATATTTGTTAGTACTTATGCATGATTCTTTAGCAGTTCTTTTAGAAGATCTACTGTTTTATGGTTTGCTCACATATCAAGATTTTCAAATACATCCACATTTCTCACAGCCAGCATTACAAAAGCCAGACCATGTTGATTTGAAAAATTTATGTCCAGAGACTTTTCAGATGCCTTTAAAACAAACAAAAAAATTGTTTCCTTGTGCTTTATAAATGTATTTTCTGTACCTTATTGTAGATTTTTATATAAAATTAGGAACAAAGGGTTACATGCTTGTGTAAACTGTTAGCAAAACTTTAAGTTACAGGGGACCAATGTAATGTAACTATTTTAATTACAATGAAACTTAGTCCGGTAGATGTTACCTCATAGTTTGCAGCAATTACACTGCTCTACAGCCAAAATGCTTCTGAAATAAATGTAGTCAAACTTTACTAATTCTGGGTCACTGAGAACGAAAATGACGTTTAAAATTGTTGATTGGCTCTAGTTTTCAAGATATGCTGTTGGGTCAGTATATACGACCCTTGACTTGGGAATGGCGGAGGATAAGTGAGTTATAAAGGGAAGGGATCTCTATTTAAACCAGAAATGACTAAAATACATCTTTGACTGGATCTATGAATAAATCTATGACTGGGTTTGGACAGTACTTGCTTTTTAGGCAAAACAATAAATGATGCAATCTGAAGCTGGTATTGCATCATACATAATATGAATTGCATCATGTTATTCCTAGAAGTCATGGATGATGCAATCATAACGAAGCTTACATCACTCTGCTGAACAAATTGCCCTATATCAGCTCTAGAAATCATACAGTGTCGTGCTTTCTTATTTGTCAATGTTTTATTTTGCAAAGGGACACATTTCTGGTTAGCCAAAGTGAGCAGAGATGCCTCGTACTTGTGTGAACAGTGCAGATAACTTCTGCTATGTTTGTGGTAAAGTGACTTTTGCATCACAAAAGCGCAGTATAACCACTATGGTTAAGAAAGCCCATCACCTTTATTTTGGCTACAAAATTGGAGATCAGGACAAGAGGTGGGCCCCACAGATATGCTGCAACACTTGTGCAACAAATCTTCGCCAGTGGTTGAACAGGAAAAGGAAATCTATGGCTTTTGCAGTGCCAGTGATTTGGAGAGAGCCAACAGATCATACCAGCAACTGTTACTTCTGCATGGTGCCTCCAGTTGGGAAAGGTGTGTCAAAGAAGAAAAAGTGGACTGTGCATTATCCAAACATTCCATCAGCTATATGCCCAGTACCCCATGGAGAAGGACTGCCAGTTCCTGATGCATCAAAATCATTCTCACTTGAATCAGACAAGGAAGGAGGAAGAGGATGAAACTTCTGGTCCTGAACCATCAATGTCACAGGACCCACATTTTCTCCCATCCTCCTCCTCTGAACCACACCTCATAACACAAGGTGAACTGAATGACCTTGTCAGGGATTTGGAACTACCCAAGAGTAAGGCAGAGCTGTTGGGCTCCAGACTACAGCAGTGGAATCTCCTGGCAGGTGATGTTAGGGTTTCCATGTTCCATGACCATCAAAAGGATCTTGTCCCATTCTTCTTCATGGAAGGTGATCTTATAGCCTGCAACAACATCAATGGTGTGATGGCAGCCCTCAACATCATTCACGATCCAGATGAGTGGAGACTGTTCATTGATTCATCGAAGACGAGTCTTAAAGCTGTTTTACTGCATAATGGCAATGTTTTGCCATCAATTCCAGTTGGTCATGCAGTCCATATGAAGGAAACCTATGACAACATGAAACAACTTTTGAGGTGCATAAACTATGACCAACATCAGTGGCAGATTTGTGGCGATTTGAAGTTTGTTGCTCTCTTGCTTGGTCTGCAGACTAGATACACAAAGTACTGCTGTTTTCTCTGCGAATGGGATAGTCATGCAAGAGATTCCCACTACATCAAGAAAGATTGGCCACTCCAACAGTCATTGGAGCCTGGGAGGAAAAGTGTTCAGCATCCACCACTTGTTGAATCAAGGAAGATTTTGTTACCACCCTTACACATCAAGCTGGGTCTGATGAAGAACTTTGTCAAGGCCATTGACAAAACACAATCCGCTTTCAAGAACCTCCATGGAAAATTTCCAAGGTTAAGTGAAGCTAAGATAAAGGAAGGTGTCTTTGTTGGTCCTCAGATTCGTGAACTTCTTCAAGATGACGCATTTGACCATGCACTGCGTGGCAAGGAAAAGACGGCATGGAAAGCCTTCCAGTTAGTGGCAATAAATTTTCTCGGAAACAACAAGGCAGACAACTACAGGTTGTTGGTGGAAAACCTCCTCAAGACATACAAAAGCCTTGGTTGCAACATGTCACTAAAGATACATTTTTTGCACTCTCATCTAGATTTTTTTCCACCGAACTGCGGAGCAATGAGTGACGAGCACGGTGAGTGATTTCACCAGGACATTGCAACAATGGAGAAACGCTATCAGGGCAAATGGAGCCCATCAATGCTTGCAGACTATTGCTGGACACTGACAAGAGATGTTCCATTTAATGAATACAAGAGACAAGCCAAGAAGCACCGAGTAGACACTGAATAGGACTAAACTATGTACATAATAGTTTTTTGCCTTTTGTTTCATAATAAATTTTATTTATATAACCCTTTTGCTGATTTTTAAAGTGTTACATAAACAGGACAGGTGAAATATTATCATGTAAAGCAACCATAAACACATGAAAAGACCTAGGTTTACAATTTATGATTAAAACTCTACTATCTACACAATATACATAGGCATAAAATGTAAAAACTTAAATATCTTAGAAACAGTAGCCAATCAGTTGTTTTAATTGTCATATTTGAATTCAGCACATCAAAATACATAATAAATAGCACATTTTATCTCTGAAGCAGACGACTTCTCAAAAATTGTAGACCAGTGTTATGTATTTACAGATTTCTACTCCTGGAATTACTATGTAACTATGCTTAGGACTTGTCTACATGGTGGGTGATGCGCTCTACTGGGGTGATTTCTAAAGCACGCTAGCGAGTTGGACATTAATTGGTCCATGTGGATCTGCTGGTGCATACTAAAGATTCCTTAGTGCACTTTAACCTAGTACTGTTTCAAACAGCACTATCTTAAAGCTCACCATCTGGGTCTCTTTAGATCAAACACATTCATGTATTTTAGAAATCACACCATGTAGACAAGCCGTTTAGTTGATCCAAAAGAAATGACCAGCAGTGCAGTTTTAGGAGACAAACAAAATTCTAGATTCACAGTTCACATTTGTTACTGTGTCCTAAATTCTGCCTTCATACATGTGTATGTCATTCCCATTGCAGTCTGTCAGGGTTCCCTCCCCACTTTGAACTGTAGGGTACAGATGTGGGGACCTCCATGAAAGACCCCCTAAGCTTATCTCTACCAGCTTAGGTTAAAAACTCCCCCAAGGCACAAATTCTTCCTTGTCCATGGAACAGTATCGCTGCCACCACCAAGTGAGTTAGACAAAGATTCAGGAAAAGGACCACTTGGAGTTCCTGTTCCCCCAAAATCCCCCCCAGCCCCTTCACCCCCTTTCCTGGGGAGGCTTGAGAATAATAATACCAACCAAATAAGTTAACAAGTGGGCACAGACCAGCCCTTGGGTTTTTAGGACACTAAAAACCAATCAGGTTCTTAAAAGCAGAACTTTATTATAAAGAAAAAGTAACAGAAGCACCTCTGTAAAATCAGGATGGAAGGTAATTTTACAGGGTAATCAAATTCAAAACACAGAGGATTCCCCTCTAAGCAAAACTTTAAAGTTACAAAAAACAGGAATAAACTTCCCTCTTAGCCTAGGGAAAATTCACAAGCTAAAATAAAAGATAATCTAACGCATTTCCTTCCTATTACTTACAGTTTGTAATCTTAGATGCTTAGTTCAGGTATGGCTTTAGGAGATGTATTTTCCCTGCCCTGGTTCCTCGCTGACCCAGAGAGAACAACAAAGAGAGAAAACAAAAACCTTCCCCCACAGATTTGAAAGTATCTTCTCCCCTCCTTGGTCTTTTTGGTCAGGTGCCAACCAGGTTATTTGAGCTTCTTAACTCTTTACAGGGAAAGGAGGGATTTTATGCTACCCGAGCTGTATGTTTATGACACAGTCAATGCAAGCTGCCTGTATGTGCATCCATCTATCTATCTATCTATCTATCTATCTATGTTTTTATACCATAGCTGTGTATATAAAATCATAGGATTGGAAGGGACCTTGAGAGGGCATCTAGTCCAGTCCCCTGCACTCATGGCAGGACTAAGTATTATCTAGACCATATGAGCATGCTGGGCTCAATCCTGCAAAGTGCTAAGCACACTGGCCACAATTTGGCAAAGCATATACTGTAAGTAGACAGTTCACTTTACGCACATGAGCAGTGTTGCTGACTCATTGACGTCAGTAGGACTGCTCCCATACTTGAAGTTAAGCATATGTGCTTAAATATTTTTCTGGCTTAGGGACAGTGTGTTCAGCATCTTGCAGGAGTGAACTCTAAGGTAAGAATTTGGGTTTAGCTACTCACTACACAGTAACAGAGGAAATATGGATAGAAATCCTGGCCCCAGTGAAGTCAATGGGATTTTTGCCCTGTATAAACACATGTAAATTTTTGAGTGAATTATTCTGCACATTTTAAATGCTACATCCATTGTCCCTATATTGGGGAGTTTCTTATGCAGAAAATGTTGACTTTTCAATCAGAAATCAAAACCTGAAAAATTTCATCCAAACACTGAAATATCAGCCAAAACTTTTGGTTTAAAGTTAAAATTTTGATTTAGAAATGCTGCCCCTTTACCTCTTTGGGCGTTGCAGTTTGGTGCCTCATGCCTATGTTATTTATGGGTTGGCTAGACTCACCTCCCATGATCCATTACAGCATAGCTCCCACGTGCACAAAATAGTCTTAACTAAGTGGAGAATCAGAGCCTGTTTTTCCAGGAAGAGATTTTAACTAGGCTCATTCACAGGAAGAAAAGTACAATGAAACTGCTATTTAACTACCCAGTAAGTGCTGAAGGAGGTGTAGGTAACCTTGCTGTGTTGATTACAATAAATGCGTCTGGGGAATATGGACTGTTTACAGTTGACAGATGTTTCTCGTGCACATGATGTTTCACCACAGGGACAGCTGTCTCATTGTTATCATTCAAAAGAATATCTGATCCCTTTTGCAAGGGAAATCCAACAATCTACAATGCCATCATAGGGATATGATTACACAAAGAGTCACAAAAGAAGTTAGAGTTACAAACTGTTAGAGGTAGTGTGAGGATTAATTAAAGCACAATGAAGATGTAAAACCTTACACAAGTGTCTGATTATTAAAATAAAAATAATCTTAATCACACTAGCGCTATGGATTTGATTGCAATAGGCTTGATGGATTCTCTCCCTTTTATTCTCTGAATAACAAATAATGAATGGTATTTCTGTTTACTTTTTCCAAACCTGAAGAATATGGAATACAATTAAAAGATTATAAGTTAAAATGAATAAAAGGAGATATTATTGATAGTATTGGTAAATATTATGGGAGTACAGCCAAAGGCCCCAATTTAAGCATTATATAATTAGCCCATGGAGCTCACTGCAGCAAGATATTGAGTCAAATGTACTAGTAAGTTTCCAAAAAGTATTAGCTGTGCAAAATAAAAATAGACTCTTTTTTTATTTTATTTTTAGCACCAATAGTGAGCTACATGCAGTAAAGACTAAAATGAAAAGTAATATCTTACCGGAAGAATTTATAATCTACATAGACAATGTACAAAGGAAGGAAGAGATAAAATGCAATAAAGAACAGACTGGCTGAACAATTAATCTGAACACATTGTTTGTTCAATTTTTTGTAAGGTTTCTTTGTTTAAACAGATGCTATGGTTTAGAGTTAAGAAATTAAATTGTCTGGTTACATAATGCTTGCTGAATTGAAGACTAAAATCTCCAGGCATTTAGGAAGAGCTGAATTTTGAGGATGATATTGAAGAGGATAGTTGAGGTAGGTCATGGTGAGATACACTTAACTGGCTGTAGTAAAATCCACATGCTCCATGATGGTCTGGAAAGAATTTACCCCATAGTATAGTAATGCACTACTAGGTACATTGTTAACAAGTGTTATAACTTCCTTTGACGCATCTAGAATTAGTCAGAGAGACAAAATATTGAACCAGATTAAACCATTCATCTGTTCCAACAGAGCAACTCCTGGGTGTTTCCCTACCTAATTGTATAACTCTCCTCACATATTGTGTGGGAAAACATATCCCCAGACTGTGTCTACCATAGAAAGAGGGATAAAGAAGTTTCCATTTTAATTACTCACCAGGATGAGCCCTGAATGTGGAGAGGCAGGGGCACATTTATTTTATTATTGTGAGCACAGACAGTATGCTCCATGCTATACAAGACTGAAAGACAGCCTTTGCCATGAGGAGCTTACAGTCTAAAAGACAGTCAGAGATAATACAAGACATGCTGGGAGACCTATAAACAGGGCTGGCTCCAGCATTTCTGCCGCCCCAAGCAAAAAAAAAAAAAAAAAAAAGCCGCGATTGGCGGCAGCAGTTCAGCAGCAGGTCCTTCGCTCCTAGAGGGAGTGAGGGACCTGCCGCCCCTGAATTGCCGCAGGTGACGCCCCTCTCCCTTGGCTGCCCTGGAGCCGGCCCTGCCTATAAAGAGGTGATAACTTTGGTATGTTTGTTTTTTACTGACTTATTTTATCTCTCTCCTTTTATATAACATTGGGGAGTAGAAGGCATCTAACAAACCACAGAAAAAGGGACCTGAATATGTCCCTTGATGAAGTCAATATACATTTGCAGTATTGGATAGTAAATACTTAACTTTGAGAGTCTCTTCAGCCGCTGTGATCAGAGCTGTACTTCCAGTTTTAGGGTGCTGAAAATCTAGGTTTCTGAGAAATTATTAAACTTTAGATATATTGCTGATGATGATCTCCACATCAATCTCTGAAGTTACCTCAAGGAAACCTTGGAATAATTTATTATTCTCTTTTTTGTTCCATAATATTTGTTTTAAGATTAAATTTTATTCCACTTGTGGCAGAGATTCTTAAGTGCTTTCACTGTTGGTGTTATTAAATTATAATAATAATATTCATAGTGTTCCTTATAAAGCTTTTATCACACTAACTAGCCCTAATAATAACCTTAAATACAATACATTTTTATAGTATGTTTAAATTTTTCAGCCTAGCTATAAACACAAGGGGGGGAGGGGAGCAGGGACTAACCACTAATTAACTGTAACATTGTTTGATTTTGTTTTGTTTTACATTATGGATTTCATCATACAAGGTAACAAATACCTTTAGGTTAATAAATGTCAAAGTGGCAAAGTAAGAGTTCATTTTCTGCTTCATGCAACTAAGATCTTTGATACATCTCATTATTTTATCTCCCTTTATTTTCTTTTCAGCTGAGCTCACAGCACAGCTGATGGGAATGGAAAAACTGGCTGATGTCACAACATAAAAAAAAAAAAATTGAGAAAATGTAGGGCCCAATCCAACTCCCATTGAATGCAATAAGACTTTTCCTACTGTGTACTGTTAAACATGAACAGGCACAGGCCCTTATTTCTTACTACGTTAACTAACAGGAAAGCATAATTCCTAGTACAAGTGCCACAGCACTCTCTACAGACTGGTTGATAGTTATCCCCATGGATTTATCTTAGATGAAATTCAAGTTTTTATAACAAATTGCAATTTTATATAGCACCTTTCATCCAAGGATCTCATAAAGTTTAAAACACAATAATATTAAGCCTCACAACAACCCTGTGGGATAGGCAGGTATTATCCCCATTTTAAACGTGGCTAAACATATACAGAGAAACTGAGTGACTTGCCCATGGTCCCACACTTAATGAGTGCAAAGACTGGGATAGAAGTCAAGATTCTTGATTCCCAACCCTCGATGCTAATCACTGGACAACACTTTCTCTTGGTGTATATTAGCACATGCATTCCATTAAACTGGTTTTCTAAGATTATAATTAGATGGTAATCTCCTCAAGATTTTTGTCTTTTTACTTTATTGTAAATTACCACGTATAACGTGGAGCTTCATAAATAATAATTGAAAATAATAGGTTCTGTAAAATATGCTGAAACATCGAGCTTACCTAGAGCTTGTATCAAAGAGCAAGTTTTGAAACAGAGACACCAATCCGAAGAGCAGCTAAATTATCATTTTTAGGTCATAGCTGTCCCTCTTCACTGGATAGCAGCTAATTCACACAGTGATTCTGTGTACTTTGATTTTATTTTCTGGGTAAGCTTCAGATTTCATAGCCAACTGTGTTCCCATTATTAAAGCAAATTCTTCTCGCATAAAATCCTTCAGGCAGCCACTGCTACAACCAGACTGTTTAGTTTACAGGCTGTTGCCAAGGCAACTATCCACTGGGCATTTTGTTGGAGAATTTTAAGTTGGAGTCTCAGACATCTATGAAACAAAACAGGATTAAACTACATGGTAGGATTTTAGGCCCCAATTACAAAAGAGCTGTTCTAGCATGCAAAGCAGCCTACATCTCTCTCCCTTGTCTGTCTAGCTACACTTTTGCTGCATCACCTATTTTTATGGCACTTTTCTCTGGATGTCAATTCCTACCACTTTCCTAAAAATTAATTACTTCCCTCCCAGAAAAGATCCCTGAACTCCTTGCTTCTTTTTAAAAACAGCCTCAAACTAATGCATAAAGTATATCCTTCAAAAGACATTGTTTTTATTCTTATATTTCTATTTAATTTCAAATCTTTTCAAACTCTTTTAGAATAGGCAGTTCATCCGGTGGGGTGTCCTAATTAACCAGATTCTACTATACAGTATTTGCTTTCCTTTCTCCTTCTTAGAGAACTCAATAAATAATAAAAATATTCTCTTATTGGATATACTGTAACAAACCTTATCTACCTACGACTTCATAGTTGTCACTAAACTGCATACTGTAATGCACCTGCAGGCTCATTCATGGTGTTGGGCTCTTTAATCCCCAGTACAACATCCAGCCAACAGAGGACTCCATAATCCCTCCAGCACAGGAAAAGGTACACTGTACACTCTTCATAAATCCAATCATAAATCACTATTTATAAAAATGTCAGAATAACCTTGTGACACTGACAGGTCAGATGCCAGCCCATGCCAGAGTCTCAGGACAATTCACTTGTATGTGAATATCAAAGAAGTGTTAAGTGTTAGTATGCTTTCAAATTCATTCACTCTTATGCTAATAGAGATCAAATTAGATGTTGATTGTATTGTTTTCATCTGTCTATATCCTGTAGTTTGCTATTATATTACATCTATATTATGTACACCCTGTAATTAAATAGTCCTAGGCCAAAGGTGTGTTAATGAAGAGTGTATTCAGGTATTAGAACTTAATGCAAACTAATGGAATGAAGATCTGGAGAGGGAAAGAAGAACCTAAATACTGCCCCCAAACAAGCTTGGGTGCGAAGTTACCTCTTTCTGGATGTGTGTGGTGTCTTATGAGATATGTAAGGAAGAGTTGGTGAAATCTCTGTGTGTTGGATAATATATATAGGAGCAGGGTATGTATGGAGGTAGGGCCATGTACGTATAGAAGGGTGCATTTCTGAGTGGGTGAGGGAGGACATGTCTCTCTGTGTGTATGTAGTGGGCTGTCTCTGTGTGGAGTGGCCTGGGTGGATGGGAAGATCCCCATCGGTCTCTGCGTGTATTAGGTTGGGGTGTCTCTCCCTGGGGCAGGGTGTCTACGGGGATGGAGATGTATCTGTACGGGGATAAGGGGACTGGGCTGTCTGTGTATGTAGGGGGGTGTATGTGTGGGGATGATAGGGCAGGGCTGTCTCTCTGAGAAGTGATAAGGTGGGTGAGGTAATATCTTTTATTGGACCAACTTCTATTGGTGAGATTTTCGAGCCACACAGAGCTCTTCTTCCTCAAAAGCATGTCTCTCTCACCAACAGAGGTTGGACCAATAAAAGATATCTCACCCACCTTGTCTCGCTAATACTTTGGGACTGACATAGCTATAGCTACACTGCATAAAATCTCTGAGGAGACTGTGAAGATGGAAGGGACATGCTGTCTTTGTACGTGCATGGGTGTGTGTGGAGATGAAGAGGCAGGGCTGGATCTAAGGACGGGTGTCTGTGTGGGGCGTAGGGTTGTCTCTCGAGGGGTGTGTGTGAAGGGGTGTAGGGGCAAGGCTGGCTCTGAGGAGGGGTGTGTGTGGAGGAGTGGAGTGGAGGGGCAGGGCTGTCCCTCAGGAGGTGTGTGGAGGAGTGGAGTGGAGGGGCAGGGCTGTCCCTCAGAAGGTGTGTGGAGGAGGGGAGTGGAGTGGAGGGGCAGGGCTGTCCCTCAGAAGGTGTGTGGAGGAGGGGAGTGGAGGGGCAGGGCTGTCCCTCAGAAGGTGTGTGGAGGAGGGGAGTGGAGGGGCAGGGCTGTCCCTCAGGAGGTGTGTGGAGGAGTGGAGTGGAGGGGCAGGGCTGTCCCTCAGGAGGGGTGTAGGGACAGGGCTGTCTCGGCGAGGGGAAGGGAGATATCGGACTGGACCGAGAGCAGTGGGTGGCTCTCTGTGGGAGCGCCAAAGCTGGGGACATTTCCAATGGCTCTCTCGCCGTCCTTCCCCACCCTCCTGTTCCCTTCCCCCGCTAGTCTCCCGTCATCCTATGCGCGCTACTGCCCAGTGGCTGCACAAGATGGCGGCGGACAGCGAGGTGAGTCCCCCGGCCCCTGTCCGCCCCCCCCCCCCCCTCGCGGCGGTTTCTCCTAGCCCGCCCGCACTCACCGCCTCTCCCGCTCTCTCCCCGCAGCCCGAGTCCGAGGTGTTTGAGATCACGGACTTCACCACCGCCTCCGAGTGGGAAAGGTACGAGACCGGATCCCCGGGCTCCGCATCTCTCGCCCCTCCCCTGCGCCCAGCCCGCCGCCCTTCCCTGTGGTAGCCCCCCCCCCCCCCGGCTTTGCAAGTTTAGGGGAAGGGGCCCTCAGAGAGCGACCCAGTGTCATCCCGGATGGGCTGATTGCACAGCGCGCATCCTCCTCCTCGGCAAGCTCTTGCCTGCGCTCAGGAACCCCTGGGAAAGGCACTATGGCCTCCCGAGTCCCGCTCCTTCCCCTGGGGCCCCAGCGTCGTGCCTCCTGTGGTGTGGCCCCACACGCCTTAGCGTTTTGGGGACAAGTTTCCCTCTCCTGTTGTTGACCCCGGAGTGTATCTACTTGTGGGTGTGCTGGCGTAGGACGCTGGCAGCATTTTCACCGTGCTGTTGCGTAGGCCTGTTCTGATTCCGTCTAAATGATCCCGTAGTAAAATAACCAGTGACTTCCTGGAGCCTTGTCCCTCCGTGCTTCTCTCACTGCTGTCACCACTGAAGAAGAGCCAACAGTCGGGTGTCTTTCAGAAAAGCTAACATAGAGACAGTTCTTCAGAGCAGGAACTGCATTTTGGTGATATTACTCCACTCCGAACACAAACAACAAGGAGTCTGGTGGCACCTTAAAGACTAACAGATTTATTTGGGCATAAGCTTTCGTGGGTAAAAACCGCATAGCATCCGAAGAAGTCCAGGAAAGCTGATGCCCAAATAAATCTGTTAGTCTTTAAGGTGCCACCAGACTCCTTGTTGTTTTTGTAGATACAGACTAACACGGCTACCCCCTGATACTTGACTCCGAACACAGTGTCACTGCTTAGTGTGCAATATAGTACACCTCTACCCCAGTATAACGCTGTCCTTGGGAGCCAAAAAATCTTGCTGCGTTATAGGAGAAACCACGTTGTATTGAACTTGCTTTGATCCTCCAGAGTGTGCACGCCCCCCTTCCCCCCCGGAGCGCTGCTTTACCGCGTTATATCCGAATTTGTGTTTTATCAGGTCTAGTTGTATTGAGGTAGAGGTGTATTTCCTGTATTCTGTTCAGAGCAGATATGTGCTTGTGTGGTTAAATACCATTATTAGTTTTGCTTGGCTAAATATTTGACAGGGAACAATTTATCTTGTTTTGGCATGTCAGAAATTTAGTCATCTTTTTTTGTTTGCTTACTTAAAATAGTAATGTAGACAGTGCACAGAATGGATTGCTGCGTATGACACAAACTTAGAAGTTGATTGAAGTGCTAGTTTGTCTGTATGCAGATGGAATGAGCACAGAAGAAAATTGACCTCTTCTAATTAAGGTTGATTGGATAGGCAGAAGGTGCTACCCCAACCATAAGAATAATTCTGATTTGGAATATTGAAATGCCAATGAAACATACACGAGGCCTAATCCCACTCCCAATTAAGTAAATAGAAGTAGGATCAGACCCATCATCGGGTGTGGGTGTGTGTTTCCTTAAAGTGAACATATTAATGTAAAGTACCAGAAAATAGATTGTAAAGAACAATCTTACATTACCTACATGATTTTATAGGCCTTTTCCATCTCTAATTTTTATGATAGAAGCGTAGTCCTCTTTCAAAGTTTTATAGTCTGCTATGTGTTAAAATCTAAATTTGGGTTGCTATTTGAATAATCCATGGTATGGAATTTTGTTTGTTTAAAGTCAATATTTATAATTGAGTCATAATATTCGGAGGGCTTCTGGTGATTACACTAAAGTTTCAAAGAATGAAGTCTGTCAGGGAGAAAAGTACATATTAGAATCAGTCTTCCCATTATTTTTAATAACTAGTTTAAGTATGCATTTTCAGCTGTTGGGGACAGAACATTACTGTTTGGAGCTAGTGTTGATTTATTGACTTTTACAATTGTTGGCTTGGTCATTTCCCTACAGAAGGGATGTGGACAGATTGGAGAGAGTCCAGTGAAGGGCAGTGAAAATTATTAGGGGACTGGGGCACATGACTTATGAGGAGAGGCTGAGGGAACTGGGGTTATTTAGTCTGCAGAAGAGAAGAATGAGGGGGGATTTGATAGCAGCCTTTAATTATCTGAAGGGGGGTTCCAAAGAGGATGGAGCTAGGCTGTTCTCAGTGGTGGCAGATGACAGAACAAGAAGCAGTCTCAAATTGCAGTGGGGAAGGTCTAGATTGGAAACAGTATTTCACTAGGAGGGTGGTGAAGCACTGGAATGGGTTACCTAGGGAGGTGGTGGAATCTCCATCCTTAGAGGTTTTTAAGGACTGGCTTGACAAAGCCCTGGCTGGGATGATTTAGTTGGTGTTGGCCCTGCTTTTAGCAGGGGATTGGACTAGATGACCTCCTGAGGTCTCTCAGTCCAATCCTAATATTCTATGATTCTATTATTTGGATTTCCAATATTTCTGAGCATAATGAAATCAACTTGGGAAAGTGTTCAGAACTGTATATCCTGAAAAATGTAATTCACAGTAAGCTAACAAACAAAGCATGAATTCAGTTTCTACTAAAACTCACCCAGAAAGTTCAGATGACTTTCTAAACTAAGAATAACTTTTGAGGCGTTTATCACTGTCTCCAGAATCATAAACTAAAAGTACAGCTTTATATCTGTATGGTGTGTTTTGTATTTTATTTGTTAGTTACAACTTTGAAATATTTGAGAGAGAGAGAGAGAGAGAGATTTCCTGCTCAGACTCTGGCCATCATTCTCGTTCCCTTCTGCCCTTTTCTGTTCAGATACTGAATGATGTAAGCAGCACTGTATTGTACAATAAATAGGTTATTTTAGAATTAACTTTCCAAGTGTATAATTCCTGAGCTGGTCAGTGAGACAGACAAAATCATTCTGTTTACAAATTATTTAACGTTTACAATACTATTTGGGTACATGTAGGTACACCTCCCCCTCTCTGCTCAATGGAATGTTTGTGCCTACATCCTGTAGATCAGATTGTGAGCCCCTTATTTTAAACTGGTGATCAGTGAAAATAAAATCTGAATGAAGTGTAATTTCCCCTGAAATAGAACTACTGAGTGGAACTACTCATGTGAGTAACAGCTCACCAGTGTAAATAAGAGGCTCACAATCAGGCACTCTGAGAGTAAGGCTTAGTATAAATGAAATAGAAAAAAAAAGAATAGAATAAAATCCTAAAATAAGTTAACAATTTTTTTCCCTTGTAATGAGTTGTACAGTGCTCATTTTTCAGGAATTTCACTGTATTGTACTGTGATTTTTAGCGAGATAAGGTCTAATGTAGACACTGTTTAGGAAATACTAACAATTTTTCTCCCCACTAGATTTATTTCAAAAGTTGAAGAAGTTTTGAATGACTGGAAACTTATTGGGGTTTCTTCAGGCAAGCCCCTAGAAAAGGTCAGTTTAATTGCTTATGAAATTCTGTTTTATAATTGGAAATGGCATGGTATAATATATAGTGTGCATTCATATTTACACTTCAAATTTCCTTGTATTTGGCAGACTAAAGTTTGAGGTTACTTACAGCAAGAACAGTTTTCAATGGGAATTTTACTTGCAGAAATGAATCTGTGTGGTCAAAATTAATTATAAAGTTATGATTGGGAGAAATTTTCTCCCAAGGAAATGTTATATTGGTAATGAGTAGACCTTTGTGTGCTCCAGTGTTCTTGTTCCTGGGTTCAGAGTGGGAAACGTGTTGTCCAGGTTCCCATTTCAGTTCTCAAGTATCTCTGTTTTTCCTCCACTCCATGGCACTTAACCTTTATGATGCATGGATAAAGGTGTCACATGACTCCTCAGAGCTAGTCAGTATTTCATTACAGAGGATGCAGTTGTGGCTGAGGCACTCCACTCACCCTAAGTATTTTTTAGGCCTTGGCTACACTTGCAGCTGTACAGCGCTGTGAGGTAAACCTGTCTTCATACAGCTGAGTAGGGAAAAGCGCTGCAGTCTGTCCACACTGACAGCTGCCAGCGCAGTGGTGTGGCCATACTTGTAACATTTGCAGTGTGTTGGGAGTGGTGCATTATGGGCAGCTATCCCAGCATTCATGTGGCTGCAACGTGCTTTTCAAAACGGGGGGGGGGGGGCAGGGGTGGAGTGGATTGTGACAGGGAGTGTGGGGGGAGAGAGAGTGCTTTTTGGAGCATAGTATCAGGGGGTAGCCGTGTTAGTCTGTATCTACAAAAACAACAAGGAGTCTGGTGGCACCTTAAAGACTAACAGATTTATTTGGGCATAAGCTTTCGTGAGTAAAAACCATCCGAAGAAGTGAGGTTTTTACTCACGAAAGCTTATGCCCAAATAAATCTGTTAGTCTTGAAGGTGCCACCAGACTCCTTGTTGTTTTTGGAGCATGTCAGCTCTCTATTTTGCAAGTTCCAAACTCCCGGCCCCCTGCTCATTCGTTTACTTACTCAAAGCAAGCTGCAAATTGTTTACTTTTCTCTGCAGTATGAGCTTTGAAACCGGCACTTCCGCATTCCTGCAGCCGGTCACAACAATGGAGAGGATTGGCCTCTTGACAAGGTGATTAGTACAGTGCTGCAAGCGTTTACACTCACACCTGTGAGTCGTAGCCATTCCTCTCGGAGATGTGGAGTACCTGCAGCGGTGTACCCAGGGAGATACAGCGCTGCAAGTGCCCTGCCAGTGTGGACAGGGAGTGAGTTACAGCACTGGGGGAGGCTTTACAGTGCTGTAACTTGCAAGTGTAGCCAAGGCCTTAGACTTCGAGGATGTCTACAAAAACAGTGGCGCAGCCGAGAGCTCTTCCGTTTGCATAATAAAACAACCTCAGTGAACGTCAGAATCTGTGTCAGTAAGGGAAGCTCTTCTGTCAACATAGCACTGTGCACACAAGTGCTTATGTTGGTGTAACTTGTGTCATTCAGGCGGTTGGTTTATTCACACCCCTGAGTGGCATAACTTATGTTGACATAGGCTGTAGTGTAGACATAGCCTGAGTCTTTGCAGCCTTCCTTCTCTGAGCCCAGGACACCAGACAGGAAACTACCCAGATATCCTGCATAGCAATGCAGAGAAATTCTTCTGTACTGGGTGGGCTGGCAGCTACATATTCAAAGGGAGTTTTATGAAACTAAATGTGGTGGTCAGCACACAGTTTTTAGGGTTAAAACTTGGTTATCTAATCAAATACTTTCAATCTTAACTATTAATATATTCCTACACCTTAAGGTTGAACTTGTTTCTTGAGTTATCTATTCCAATAGTCTAGTGATAGAAGCCCTATAACAAGAAAGAGAATGGTGCAAATCAAGGAATCCTCTAAATAGTTTTGTTTAAGCATTACTATATAGAAAAGTAGAATTGTTGTTAATCATACATATGCAGTGTTACATTGTGATATTTACAGTCAGCATTATGCAGATACATTATATTTTAAATAATGATCTAACTACTGTTTCTACATCTGAAACTTGATTGATGTTTGTTTTTCATACACAGAACTGTTTACTGTTCTCTGAAGGATAGAATTGTGTAATTACTTAAAAGTGAGGTCAGATTCAAGATGAATATTAGAAATGGAAAAATATTTCACACCAAATATTGGAACCAAGCAGTATAAAGTAGACATAATCTCCTAAAGGAGCTGTTTTGTCTTTCAGCACAGCAGTGGTGAACACTCTGAAATCTGTGATTTTTGTAGGAGAGAAACACAAATGCCTTCGAATTGCCAGATAATTCTATAGGTTATTTAGAATAACCAGACCTTTGAAATAAACCTACTTGATCATAGCAAGATTTGTTTTAATATTTTGTTAACTTTGTAAAGCGTTTTGGGACTCCGTTTTTATTAATCTATATAAAATAAGATACTATGTAAAATACATATTTATTGTCCACACCAGAAAGATTAATTCTGTAGGTAATACTTGGAATATACTTATTGCTGATCTAAGTTCCCTCTAAGCTGTGTGGACACGCATCAGGCAATCAAGGGCTGCACAGGCCGGGGAGAAGTCCCTTTCCCTCAGTCCTGGCTGTGGCCGGAGAGGGCTGGGGGGAGTCCTCTCTCCCTGCCGCAGTCCCGGGGCAGCCTGCACCCCAAACCCCTCATTCCTGGTCTCACCCCAGAGCCAGCACACCGGCCAGAGCCCTTACCCACTCACACGCCAACCCTCTGCCCCAGCCTTGGGCCTCCTCCCACACTCCGAACCCCTCGGCCCCACCCCCGCCACACATCACCTCTGTATTGGTGCGCATAACAAAATTCATTCCACACATGGATGTAAAAAATGGGAACACTGTTGTTGATGAAGATTAACCTAAATCTCCATGACCGAATAATATCTTACCCTTTTCAATATGCAGGGTGTATACACCACTGGAATATGGGAGGAGAAATCAGATGAAATTTCATTTGCTGACTTCAGATTCTCCATTACGCATCATTATCTTGTGCAAGAAGCCAGTTACAAAGATGGGAAAGAGGAGTTGGTAGAAGGTAAATGATTGTTCTTTTATATGGTAAATATGGGTAGGGTAGATAGCATTCAGAAATTACTCTTCACTGTATCATGATGATGTAGTGTGAAATTTGCAGCACATTAATTTGACTTGCCTAGAAACTTCAAAGGTCTGCAGATTATGCTCTCAAACCACATGTCTGTTTAAAATATTTTGGAAACTTTAGTTTCCATGTAGTATTGTTAGTTGGTTCTCGCCAAAGAATTTGAGTTATTGTTCGGTTATAAATGTAAAGGTCCTTAAAATTCAGCTGTCTGGCTGTTATCTTGGCATAAAAGGCAAAAATAGCAAGTGTTTTGTATGTGCACCTGTATACACTTTTTTTTTTTTTTTTTTTTTTATATTGCATACAAAAATGATAGTGTCAGATCTTCTTTAAATAACATTAGGTAATCTGTAGATACTCATTCTTGTGTGTCTGGTTATATCATAGCTAAACAAAACAGATCAATTTTAAATGGACATTGTCAGGCTTGACAAGGTTTTTTTTGTTGTACCCAACTAACTTTTCTCTTCAAATTTCCTCTTTATTCTGGAAAAAAATCTCGAAATTATTCGCAGAATAAAAAGCAAGATGCAAAAAATCAAATAGCTTTTTGGAACAGCACCTTACATCCAATAAATTGATGGCTCTGTATTTGTTACATTCGTTTCCGGACAGGTGAACACTGCATCTTTTCACAACTCTGCCTTCCTGTCATTGTCATGCAAACTATAAGACTAACAGGATTCTTATTAAGCTAATACCTTGACTGTTTTTTTTTAAAAAAAGAGAGAAGTCAGAAAAGAGAGATGTCTCAGCATGTATGCATATGTGCATGAACTAAAAAGAAGCTGGAAAAGCATTAACTTTAACTCTAGGTACTGGCCATGAGACTATATAAATAGTTTTATTCATAATGACAGCATCCCTTTATAACAATACTTTGCACACTTATTCCTTTTATCAGAGGATCTCAAAATAATCCCATGATGCAGGTATTACCCCATATTACAAAAGGATAAACTTTGGCACAGGGCGATTAATGACGTGTGTTCCCATTGACTTCAGCTGAAGCTGGGATTGCTTAGTACCTGTGAAAATCAGTCCCTAAAATACTTTCAGAAGATTGCACAGTGTGGGAGTTGGGGGCTAGAATTTGGAAAACCTACCTACCCAATCCTCCATTCAAACCTCTCGTTAACATGAGTCAAAAATCATTTTGTTGTCTTCAGTTTCAGTATATTCCATATGTTGAAATCTGCTTTAAAGAACAGTTTTAATAAAACTTGCGGATGTTTGGAACAGTGTTGATCACTCTCTTACTAATATCTCTGGGAGGAAACCTGAATCTTATGTTGGGTTGGCTGTTTTAAAATCTAATGTAAATACTGAATGTTAGCATTTTGCGTTAGTGAAACATTATGGTAGTAATGAAAGAACATATTGTAGCCTAACAGACATACCAAAGCTTTATAATGGTATGTTTTGTTCACTATTACATTTACTCTCTTTGGCATGTTAACAAATGCTGCAGCAGAATTAAAGCTGACAAACCTGCATTGTTTGTTTGTTTTATTTTGAAGAGCATGTGATTGTATGTAATTACAGTGTTTCCAACTACAGTGTCCTCTAAACTTTGATCTTAGCTCCAAGGAGCCGAGAGGTTTCTCATCCCCATGTAAACCTTAAAATCAGAGTACAGTAAATTTAACTCCTCACCATTTACCCACCAACTCTAAAACACATGCCTCAGAATTTGGAACTATCAAGAACAAGAAAATTTTCAGTCTCATTATATTAAGTAACATCTCAAAGCCCCTGAAGACTTCTCTTCTTTTTCAGATGATAGCCAGTACATGCTTGTATTATTTGATTGGTAATGTCCTTCCATGGACGGTCCCTGTCCCAGCTCTTTTCTGATATATCTTGAATAATGATTAGGAATTACCATAGCAGGAGCATCTACTATTATTGTGATTTCCTTAATGATGTGTTTTAACACTTTTACAGATTAAGGCAAGAAATATTTTTTCCAAAATATTTGGTAGCTATGCCTTCTCAGTAGAAGAAAGTCCCTTTTAATTTAAAGTTACATTAGTGCTAGTGAATGTGCTAGACTGACAGCTGTGAAGGTTGAGATGAGGTATGATGTGGAGCTGTCGAGTGATGCCATTACAATAGAAACAGGAACCCCAACACAGGGATAAACAGTGACACCATCAACATGTTAAATGATCACTTTGAAATATTTACATTAGTTTCTGTTAGTTTAATGACCCTCGCTTACTATTTCAAGACATAAAGTTGGATTTCTCTGTGACCTTAAAGCATCACAATGACAATCTAAAAGGTAATAATCTAATAATTTGTACAGGTATTGAAACGTGATAGCACTGGTGACATTTCTAGTCAACATTATCACCATTTTGTTCATCATTATGATCTTTCATGAGGGTGCATGGGTTACCAAATTCTTAATTGTCTTGGCATGTACACAGTTCTGTGCAGGGAAGATTGTTTTGACTACAGACACGGTTGATTGTGCAATGACCCCTACTGGTACAGGCACAAATAAGGTCTTGTAGAAGCTCAGATGCTGTTGGGTCCTTGAAGAATACAGGAAGTAGTTCATCGCCCCCATTTTTCCATCCATGTTGCAATGGTAATCCAATATCTGTTTTACCTGTGTATGAAGACATCCAAATCTTCGTTTGCCAAAATGTTCTTAAAAACTATCCTCACATGGTGGAAGTTAGGCCAATGACTTGTGATAGCTAGATTGAAGTTCAAGCAATTCAGGTCTCTGTGGATCTCCTTTTCTTTCTCGCTTGGTCATACAGCTCTGCTAACACCTTTTTTGCTGCAGAAATTTTGGCTTGGCCCCGGGAAGTTTGAAACTCCCTTTCTCTTTGCTTGTAGATGTGGCAGGGAAAGCAGCCAGACAGCAAGGGTTTAAAAAAAAAAAAAATGCCACGAAAGAAACAAGGAAGTAATGGGGCTGCTGGGACATGAAGCAGTGCAGCATGGGGCACTGAGCAGGGACCCAGAAAGCCTTCCGCTCACCCCTCCCCTTCCCACAAGACCTATCGAGAGAGCTGCACTGTGGGATAGCTGCTCTACAGCGCTGCTCTCGTCGGCGATGGAAGTGCTGCTAGTGTAAACACTCTCTGACTGAGGAATTAAGTGAGTACATAAATCAGCGCTTTTCTTTCACTGGTTCCCTATCACCGGTGAAACTTACAGCGCAAAAACTCTAAGTGTAGACATACTCTTTGTTACATGCTCTTAGGTCATGAATTCTTTCAGCTAGGGCTTCCAGATGATGCCCTAATTCAGCTTTGTCTGTTCTTCTCATTGTTCCATCAGTATGGAAGACGGACATAGGCCCAGGTCCTGTTGAGTGACTAAGAACCTCATCTCTGCATCTTGTTAAGGACAGAGCTCTGTGGAAGACAGTTTCTGGACTGATAACTGCTGGGATTGTCCATTCCTTGCCAGATATTTATTTGTTTTGGCCATGTCAGCAAACGTTTTGATGACAGATTTTTTTGATGGGGCTGAAGAAGTTTCTTGTCCCATTAGAATAAGGTACACCTCTCACAAATCTCTTCATTTGTTCTTCACCAACATCTGCTATTTCCGTGGAGACTGATATATCTGATGTTACGTGTAGTCGAGTGGATATGTTGATTAGCACCCGTAGATATGTTTCAGGGTCAAATGGGATTGTCTTAGTGTTGATGACATGGTTGTCAAGAGCAGTAACTGCTCTGAAAAGGGACGAAGAGCATGAGGCAAAGACTTGTCTGTGGATGTTGTCTTCACCACTTCTTGTTAGGCCACTTCTTTCTCACAGCATTTGCATATTCACAATATGAAGCTGTGTATTGTCACCTCTGACACTAATACTGACCTATGTGTAAATTCTGAATTGAAAAACTACTTTCTAGAATATTTCAGAGGCTGGTACTGCGTGCATAGACCACTATACATGAAAACATTCTACCAGAGAGGCAAAGTGGATGAAGTAATATATTTCTTGAACCAACTTCTGTTGGTGAAAGCGACAAGATTTTTGAGCTCCACAGAGTCCTTCTTCTGGTCTGAGAAAGGTAAACAGAGTGTCAGAGCTAAATACAACAGATTGTTTAGCATAAGGAGTTAACACCTGTTGCAAGAAACCATTCAAAATGAAGTGAGCAATTAACACCTCTGCAGTCATACAAAGAAGAATAAGACCTTCTCTACACTACAACCTTTTGTCAGCAAAAGCTGCCTTTTGCTGACAAAACGGGAGGTGTACACACAACAAAGCTTCTTTTGGAGGCAAAACTCTGCTGTTTCGCCGACAAAACAATACCATTTCAACAAGAAGCATAAAGCTTTTTGCAGCAAACTTAAAGCGACAAAGCGTCAGTGTAGACACTGCTGTTTGTTTTGTCGACATAACTGGTTTCCATCAGTATCCCACAGTGCGTGCGGTGACTGCTCTAGTCACTGTTTTGATTTCTGCTGCCATGCAGACATACGCCCCTCCCTTTCAAAGCTCTGGGAAGTATCTGGCAGCTGAGCATGCTGCTCCTTTTGGGGAACAAAGAGCAAATAATTAACATGGAATGCTCCTGTTCTGCCCTGCACGGAACACAGTGGTGCTGCTGGAGGCAGACTGCTGCTGCTGGTGGGGCTGGGTGTGGGTCTATGACTGCTGTGCTGCTTTGACATTCCTCAGCACAGAGAGCTCACAGAGCTACGCAGGATGCTGCTCCCAGCAGGTGAGGTGGTTGTGGGAGAACTGGGAGGGAATCACAGAACCATAGGCAGGCAGGCAGAGCAGGCTGCTTCGGGAGAGACTGCTGTGCTGAGCAGAGCCGGGGGCTAACGTAGGGGGTAGGGTGTTTCTCTGCCTCAGGATAGGTCGGTCAGCCTGCTGTCTTTCCTACCCCAGACACACCACTTTCCTCTCCTCCCCCACCACTTCAGTTGAAAAAGCGGTTGACAGTCTACTAGGATGCCCCTGGAACAGTGGTTCCCAAACTTTAACAGCCCGTGAACCCCTTTCACTAAATTGTGACATCTCGTGAACCCCCTCCTAAAAATGAATATTTCCAGGGATTTAAGTTTAAATTTCCTCAGTGTGATGGATTCGCTTGCCTTGCTCTGCATAGCTCTTGGAAGTCTGGAACCACTGGAGAAAGATAAAGTCTCAGGTCTGGTTCGGCATCAAGTCTGTTTCTGTATTTGGTTTTCAGATGTGCATACGAGGAAAATGCTTTCTTGCATAAGTATGTTGTTGAAAATGGTAACAAAACTGCAGCAGCTTTTTCTGCCAGAAAGGGGTACTCATTTCTTAAACTCAGCCAAAAGTTGATCAATCATAGATTTCTGAAACTCCTTTTCAGTTTGTAATCACAGGAGATCTCAATCAATTTATCTTTTTCCTTGGTGTTTAATATCTGTGTTGAGAAAGTGGTATCATCAAAAGGGTTGCGAATTCAATCATTATCGCCTGACATAGCTGGAAAGTATTCCCTGAAAGTTGTGCAAAGTCCTTTTAGGTGTGCAATTATATTGGTTTTAGTGCACTGATCCAACTGAAGTTTATGTTCTGCCAGGAAGTCATGAAGATTACTGAAACACTCAGCTTGATTGTTTTCCAAACAACTTCCCCAGAACTGCAACTTCTTTATCAGGAATTCAACTCGCTCTTGCACATTGAAAACTGTTATATTGAGGCCTTGAAGAGATAAATTTAGGTCATTAATTCTTGAGAAAATATCTGCTAAATAAGCTAGGCTCTGGACCCAGACATTATTTTCCATACAGCTGGCAAGGTGGAAAGGGTGGCTGTTGAAAAGAACCTAGGATTTCCGTTCTAACCTCAAACAAGCGCACAAGGATTTTACCCCTTGAGAGCCATCTAACTTCAGTATGGGTCAACACACAGTCATGTATACTACCCATTTCTTCACAAAGTACGTGAAATATTCTGGAATTTGTTGGCCATGATTTTATGAAATTCACCATTTTCACTGCATTGTCCAGCACTTCCTTCAGTCCCTCTGGCATGTATTTTGTTGCAAGGGCTTGTCTATGGATGCTGCAATGAGTCCAAGAGACTTTTGATGCAACCTTTTTTGTTCGAGCTACAAATCCAGTATACTTCCCCGTCATTGATGTGGCCCCATCAGTGCAAATGCCTAGGCAATGAGACCAATATATTTCCTTTTCTTGAAAATATGCATTAGTCAGATTGAAGATATCTTCTCCAGTTGTACGTTCTTCCAATGGTTGGCAAAACAACAAGTCTTCTTCAACCATACCTTCATTCACATAACGTACAAACAGTAGCAAAATAGCTAGATTAGCTACATCAGTTGATTCATCCAACCGTATAGCATAATATGGACTATTTTTCACTCTATGTACAATTGTGGTCTCTCCATTATTTGACATGTAATTAATTCTTCGTGACAACGTATTATTGGACAAAGGTACCATGTCAATCCTTTTTGCAGCCTTTTCTCTGAGCATGCAATGAACTACGTCTTTTATACATGGACCAATCAAGCTCTCTGCCATGGTATGGGCTTCTGATTCATAGATTCATAGATTCTAGGACTAGAAGGGACCTCGAGAGGTCATCGAGTCCAGTCCCCTGCTCTTGTGACAGGACCAAATACTGTCTAGACCATCCCTGATAGACATTTATCTAACCTACTCTTAAATATCTCCAGAGATGGAGATTCCACAACCTCGCTAGGCAATTTATTCCAGTGTTTAACCACCCTGACAGTTAGGAACTTTTTCCTAATGTCCAACCTAGACCTCCCTTGCTGCAGTTTAAGCCCATTGCTTCTTGTTCTATCCTTAGAGGCTAAGGTGAACAAGTTTTCTCCTTCCTCCTTATGACACCCTTTTAGATACCTGAAAACTGCTATTATGTCCCCTCTCAGTCTTCTCTTTTCCAAACTAAACAAACCCAATTCTTTCAGCCTTCCTTCATAGGTCATGTTCTCAAGACCTTTAATCATTCTTGTTGCTCTTCTCTGGATCCTTTCCAATTTCTCCACATCTTTCTTGAAATGCGGTGCCCAGAACTGGACACAATACTCCAGCTGAGGCCTAACCAGATGCTTTTGCTACTCGGTAGCTTATGTGGTATGACGCTTTAAAGTGCATTTTCATGATCAGTACTTGCTTTGGATATAAAACTGGTAATGTCACTTTTCTTCTCAGCTAATTTTGGCTTGAAAAAATCAACAGGCTTGTCGAGTTGTGCAGGATGCCTAGTTTCTAAGTGGCGCCGAAGTAGAGAAGGTTTGAGGCTGCTGTTTGCTAGAACGTCACCATAAATCACACACAGTGGTTTTGGACATTCTTGCTCACCAATACATGTAAAGCCATATTTTATATAATCATCGTCATATTTTCTTTTCTTTGTAAGTGACTTTCCAGGACCATCATGATCATTAGACTTAGATTTTCCTCAGTGTGGACTTGAGGAAACACTAGCTGATTCCAGCGTCTTTACACTTTCCTTTTTCAGCCACTTATCCATTGAACTTGTGTACAAAAGTTCTAATAAAAATAACAGAGAGAGAGACTGCTAACAACCAACAAACTAGAAACTGAGAAGATTCATTCACTGAAGCAAATCAGCACTCCAGAGAGAAGGACAATTACTGAGACACCTTAACACTCCTACACTGGCTACAACGTGCTTCTGGCTGGTTTGGCTCGCAAACAGCTTTTCTTCCACCGAGGAAGGTGGGACAGGAATCTGAGCTGCCACCTGCACCCCGCATGGAGTGCTGGGGTTCGGGGCTGCTGGCTCCCCCGCTGACAGGGGAGGGCTGGGGCTGCTGGCTCAAACTGCCCAGCCCCGCTCTTCCCGAGGCTCGGGCTGCTGGCTCCACCGCTGACAGGGGAGGGCTCAGGCTGCTGGATCAAGCTGCCCGGCCCCGCTCTCCCTGGGGCTCGGGCTGCTGGCTCAAACTGCCCGCTCTCCCTGGGGCTCAGGCTGCTGGCTCCCCCGCTGACAGGGGAGGGGCTCGGGCTGCTGACTGCCCGCTCTCCCCAAGGCTCAGGCTGACGTCTCCCTGGCTGACAGGGGAGGGCTCGGGCTGCCTGCTCAAACTGCCTGGCCCCGCTCTTCCTGGGGCTCGGGCGGTCTGCCCTGCAACTGGGTCCCAGCAGAGTCCTCTGGCCGCCATTAATGAAATTTTTCTTGCGAACCCCCTGAAACGTTCTGCGAACCCCCAGGGGTTCGCAAACCCCACTTTGGGAACCACTGCCCTGGAATGATGGGATTGAGAAACCTGCATCATGACACTTTACCTGCCCCATGAGGCATTGCAAACCCTTCCCAAAGCACCCTGCAGCCAGTTGCACAGTGGGATAGCTACCACAGTGCACTGCTCTCTGTGTCGATGCAAGAGTTGTTAGTGTGGATGCACTCTGCCGACACAAGGATCTAGTGTGGACATGCATCAGTGGTTTTAATTAAAGTGGCATAACTTTTCCGACATAACTTTGTAGTGTAGACAAGTGGGTTACTGGTTGTCGTAATGAGACATAAAAGCATTGTCTCTGTTGAGCATGATCTTTGGTGTCTAGCAGAATTATGAATTTAAGCTCCTATGCTCGTCTTTTGAAAGTGTTGAGGACTGAGAGATCATATATGGAAGTGATCATTTGTGAAAAGTGTTCATCCACAGGTGATAGGGTTTTTTGGTCTTATGGTTTTTCCGTGAGAGTTCATTAGAAAGTGTAGTGATTGTCTAGTTTCACCCACCTAGTTGTTGGGGCATTTGATGCACTGAATGAGATGCACCACATATTGTGATATGGGTGTTTAGGGCACATGGATCATGAAAAGTATGCTGCGGGGGGTATTTATCGTTGTAACAGTGGAGATATGGCTGCAAGTTTTGCAGATGTTGTTCTGGCAAGGTCTGGTGCCATTTTGAGTTGGTTTGTCCTGGTCTATGGGGAGCTTGCTTCTGATGATGAACTTGGTGAAGTTGGGGGTTTATTTGAAGGTCAGAAGAGAGGGTTTTGTCACATTTTTCTGGAGATTCTTCCTCAAGGTGGCGCATGAAGAGGTTGGCATAAAGGGGAGCCATCCTAGTACCCATGGCTGTTCTTATGTTTTGGAAAAGTGTGTGTTGAATGTAAGTTTGTTATGGATATGTGAGGATGAAATGGATGAGTTTGTGATTGGATTGGATATCTGACTGTTGTCCATTGTTTTCTACATATTTGAGGTAGGCAGGTGATGCCTTTGTGATGACGGATGTTGGTGTATAGCAGTGGTTCTCAAACTTTTGTACTGGTGACCTCTTTCACATAGCTATCCTCTGAGTGCGACCCCCCTCCCCCGTAAATTACATGAAATAATAAAATACACGAACTGCAGGAGATGGTTCTTCCTTTTTTTTTCTGAAGTCCTTCTGCAGAATATTGTCTCCTTACAACAGTCTGTAACATACTAGTTCTCCTTTGTCCCATGACTGCAGAGATGTTAATTGCCCACTTTGTTTTGAAGTTCAACATGTTATGTTAACTCCTCATGCTTAACAATTTGTTCCACCTTTTATTTAGATGTGACACTCTGATTACCTTTCTCAGACCTGAAGACGAGTTCTGTGGATCTCAAAAGTTTATTTCTTTCATCAACAGGAATTGGTCCAATTAAAAATATTATCTCACTAATATTGTCTCTCTTGTATCCTGGGACCAACATAGCTTACAATCTTCTACCAGGCAGACTAGATGCTACATTGTATGTACAAAAGCTTACAAATGGAGAAGCCTTACTTTTAGGAATTCACCTACATTTATATCTAGTCACAATGCAGCACAAACTATTGGCACGCTATCTGCTGGAGCACAAACTTCAGTGTGAGACTGATCTGGTCAGCAAATTTCAATTGAAAATACAGAAAACTATTATCACTTCTGAGATACTTTGGCAATTAAAAATATGTGATATGAAAATATTTCATGTCAGTATATTACAAAATGTTAATATTTGCTATATACTAAACTTCACCATCTCTGGAAAAAATACTTGTCCATGCAAATTTAATACAGATCTTTTAATACATTGTTTAGTAGCTTTGACCAATAAACACCACAGAAATTGTTGAAATTAACAAACAGTAAATACTGTTGTCATAGTCACGCTGCAGTGTTATTGGAACTGTGCAAAAAATGACACTTTTTCACTCTGGGTACCATTGTTTCACCTTGCCTACAGGCCTTGTGGCACCACATGACAGCTGCACATTATACCTCATCTAAATGTATATAAAATAAACTTTCAAATGATTATATGGTGTGTGTGTGTGTGTGTGTTGGGTACATTAAACTCCAAAAATATGGCCCTTTTTGGACAACTGCCTCACAGCTACAAGGAACACATACCATTGAGTAAAAACAACAAGGAGTCTGGTGGCACCTTAAAGACTAACAGATTTATTTGGGCATAAGCTTTCGTGGGTAAAAACCTCACTTCTTCAGGTGCATCTGAAGAAGTGGTGAGGTTTTTACTCATGAAAGTTTATGCCCAAATAAATCTGTTAGTCTTTAAGGTGCCACCAGACTCCTTGTTGTTTTTGTGGATACAGACTAACATGGCTACCCCCTGATGCTTGATACCATTGAGTAGTAACAGTGCAGAGTTGAATGCAGTGAGTTGAGCATTATTTTTAATGGTCATTGTCTGGGTAACTACACCTAGATTCTGTGGTGATTGTGTGCTGGTCTATTTAAAATAGATGGATTAATAGGGCCCAATGTATTACCTACTTTCAGAAATTGTATTAAACCTTAAAAACTAACATTCTTCTGGCCTTGGACACCCAAAAGGCAATAAATAGACTTTGTGCAAATATCGCTTTTTACCTGAAGGTATCACGAGCATGGACAGCTACCTGCAGGAGGTCCTATGGCTGTGAATGATGGATCCCAGAAATATGGTGGTTACAATATAGGGCCTCAAGGAGGGAAGAAAAATATGAAAACGGTAAAAACAGGAAGGCAAACTCTAGGGCCTTAATAGGGATATGAAGTTTTTATTACTATACTAGGAATTAAATCTGCTGTATGAAAAAAATTGAGGTAAAATTGATTTTTGCTGGAGAAAAGTTTTCTGTTTCAAAGATTCTGTTCTAATATAATGAACCTCAAAAATGTCTTTAAAAATAAATCCAGTTAGAAAACATTTTCTCTTTACCTTTCACACACAACAGATTTCTGCTTGACGCTGTAAAAATATACCGACACTTAGCTTTATCAAATTGTTTCACAGATGCCCTTCCATTATCTATGCAAGACTTGCTGTGCATGGACAATGATTTTCCTCCTAGAGCCCATTGTCTAGTGAGATGGTATGTATACATTCTTTATTCTGTTTTCTTCTGTATTACAGGTAACATTTTAACATATCATTTTGGTCAATTTCATGGTCACAAGATTTTTAAAATAGTACATTTCATGATTTCAGCTATTAAAATCTTGAAATTGCATGGTGTTGTAATTTTAGGGGTTCTGACCCATAAAGGAGTTGTGTTTGTTTGGGGGGGGTGGGGTTGCAAGGTTATTGTATGGAAGGTTGTGGTACTGCTACCCTTACTTTTGCGCTGCTGCTGGCAGTGGCACTGCCTTCAGAGCCGGGCAGCTGGAGAGCAGCGGCTGCTGGCCAGGAGCCCAGCTCTGAAGGTAGAGCTGCCGCCAGCAGCGGCGCAGAAGTAAGGATGACATGGTATGGTATTGCCACCCTTACTTCTGCGTTGCTGTTAACAGGGCACTGACTTCTGAGCTGGGTGCCTGGCTAACAGCCGCAGCTCTTCAGCTGCCCAGATCTGAAGGCAGTGCAGAAGTAAGGGTGGCAATACTGTGACCCCGCCTCACCCACAAATAACCATGTGATCCCCCTGCAACTCCCTTTTGGGTCAGGCCCCTCAATTTGAGAAACGCTGGGGTCCCACGTGAAATCTGTATAGTATTAGGGTAAAAAAGAACACATAAAACCAGATTTCATGGTCTGTGACAGGTTTTTTCATGGCCATGAATTTGGTAGAGCCCTAATCATAATACGATGATTTTCAGTGATCAGATTGGGTATTCATTCAGCATTCGTTGTGTCAAAATTTGAGCCTTACAAAAATAAGCATCACTCAGAATTCGGAACATTTTAGTTAATTTTAAAGTAGCTAATGGTTTAAATTAAAATGAAAGTGAAAAGCTTTCAGTGTTTTAAAATCTTCAAATGACACTTAGTGTATGTGTACTTAAATGTGTACTTAAATTCAACATGTTTAAATATATTTCAGACTGAAGTCTTTCAAGTATTAGTTTCTTTCATATCAGAACGAGACTTATTGAATAAAATTTTAAGATGTATTTTTGTCATTCATAATTTTTTGTTATGTTTGTACTACAGTTAAATAGGCACTGTGTTCCTTTTGGTTTCTTCACTCCTTTCTGCAGTGAAGCAGAACTAGTGCTATCACAAGTTTCTTTGTGGCCAGAGTATGATGTTACAAACTCAGGATTATGTCTTGGCTGCAGACTCGGGTAGAAGGAGAATGGCTTTATTTAATTCCAGATCACTTAAAGAATAGGAATGGAAAGCAGAAAGTTATTGTCAAATAAATTGCTCTTTGCATAAATGTTGGGTTTATTTACCTTCTTCTATTTCTCCTCCATAAGAATTATGGTTTAAGAAAATAATATAGCCTCATGCAAACTTTTATGTTCACACTAGGAAAAGCACAGCGATCTCTGCCAGAGTGAATCTGCCATTGTCGTCTTTTTTTTTTTTTTTTTTGCTGCCTGAATTTCAGATCGAGTACCTCACAGCACATGTTGTAGGGTACTTATTAGTTGTCTCTAATGTATCTTTTATTTAGAACAGTGGTTCTCAACCTATTTACCATTGTGGGCCACATCCAATACTACCTGTATGGCCCTGAGGATATCACATGGGCTGCAGCTCTGTGCTGATTGGGCCACAGGTTGAGAACCCCTGATTTAGAATATAAGTAATAACATATAATATGCTCTGGTACATGAATTGTAAAAGTGGTTATATAAAGAAGAAGAAATTTTAATGTGTAATTTTTAAAATATTTGAAAATGAATTGAAAATCCAAAATGCACTTTAATAGTTTGGCTTTTTTTCAGGCCTCTTAAATATTTAAGTCCATGCTAATTAATTGCCATTATATTACTACCACAATGCGCACTAGTTAAGTAAATTGGTGACATCTGTACTCTAGCCTACCTAGGACTGACTCAAGAATATGCAATTTATTTGTCACATGTAACTTACTACAAATGTTACCTTTTTTTTTTTTTAGGTATGGCTTACGGGAATTTGTGGTTATTGCTCCAGCAGCAAATAATGATGCAGTTCTTAGTGAATCCAAATGTAACCTTCTTCTGAGTTCAGTTTCGATTGCATTGGGGAACACTGGTTGGTAAGTGAAGTGCTAAATGATTACATGTCCAGATATTACTTTCATTATAATTTGGAAGATGCTTCATAGTAAGGAAAAATATTAAATTGATAGTAACAACATATAGTGTAGACTGTCTGATAGTGCCACAGAAAGAAACAAAAATTGTCTCAATGGAAATGTGGACTAACCTTAATAGCAAAGGATTCTTTCAAAGATAATTAACATTTTAATGCACTGAACCATACGTATGACTTCTGTTCCATAGACTTTTTCTTGTTTTAAAATACAAAAAACCATAAGAGTAATTAATTGGTCTACAAGACATGATTTTCATAGAATTGTAGGGCTGGGAGGGACCTTGAAAGGTCATCTAGTCCAGCTGTGTGTGCTGAGGCAGGTCGAGGTATACCTACATCATTCCTGACAGGCGTTTGTCCAACCTGTTCTTAAAAACTTCCAGTGATAGGGATTCCAGAACCTCCCTGCGTAATCTATTCTAGTATGTAACTATCCTTATCCTTAGAAGGCTTTTTCCTAATATCTAACCTAAATCTCTCTTGCTATAGATTAAACTCTTGTCTTTTGTTCAGTGCACACAGACAACAATTGATCACTGTACTCTTTTTAGCAGCCATCAACATATTTGAAGACTGTTGTCAGGTTCTCCTTCTTCTCATGACTAAATATGCCAGTTTTTTTTTATAACCTTTCCTCATAGGTCAGGTTTTCTAAACCTCTTATTTTTCTGGCTGTCCTCCAAATTCTCTCCAGTTTATCCATATCTTTCTTAATGTGTGACACCCAAAACTGGACACTATATTTCAACTGTGGCCTCAACAGTGCTGAGTACAGTGGGACAGTTATGTCCCATATCCCCGATACGGCACTCCTGTTAATACATCCTAGATTGATGTTAGCTTTTTTGTAACTATATCATATTGTTTGCTCTTTGTTTATGATTCACTATAACCCCCAGATCCTCTTCAGCAGTACTACTGCCTAAGCAGTTATTCCCCTTTTTGTATTTGTTTGTTTGATTTTTCCTTCCTAAGCATAGTACTTTAATTTAATCTTGTTGATGTCGGACCAATTCTCCAATGTGTCAAGGTCATTTTGAATTCTAATCCTGTCTTCCAAATTACTTGCAACCAATCTCAGTTTTGTGTCATCTTCAGATTGTACAAGTATACTCTCCACTTCATTATTATCTAAGTAATTAATGAAACTGAATTTTCTCAGTATTTAATATAAATTTAATAAAAATTTAGTTTATAAAATTATAAATTAGTTTGTTCACAGATCTGATGGCATAAATCTTCTAAAGCTCCTGAAAATATTCTTACCCTTTATTAAATCTCCCCAAATCAGAATTTAAGACAAAATGCTTGGTAAAATGTTACTTATGACATTACTATAGTTTATTGTACATTCCACTTAACTCTGGTAGTGGAAGTTGTATTTTATGACCTCTATTTTTTAACTTAACCATTTTTAATTTAAACCCAATTACCAGTACATTGTGGTGGTTTTCTTTATATCTCTGTGTAGAATTGTCTGAAATTGCTTTGACATACATACTATTAAATAGTTTTGAGGATGTTAGAACAGTGAACATTTTTTAATCTACTGCTTCAATATTTTGCAGTCAGGTACCATTGTTTGTGCAAATACATCATAAATGGCGAAGAATGTATGTTGGAGAATGTCAGGGCCATGGAGTTCGAACTGACTTTGAAATGGTTCATCTTCGTAAAGTGCCAAATCAGTATACTCATTTATCAGGTCTGTTGGACATCTTCAAATCCAAGATAGTAAGTATGTGTGTACTAGAAATCATGCCATTTAACCAAGTGAAATGTAGGCTATTTCTTTTTAAATCAGCAATTTTTAAAAAACTTAAGGTAATGTAATCGTTAAAGGGGAAGAAAAATGGCCTATGCTTTAATCGGCATTGTCTGCCTGTTTTCCTTTTAGTTTAATTAAAAGCTCTACTGACCTTTTAAAAATAAAGAACAGTCATACTAAATTGCTAATGTGTGAGTACTGTTTTGAATAATTTTTTCATTAATTCTTTACTTTCTAATAGTAGGCTAATTCTGTAGCCTCCTGAGTGACACAAAACTCTAAATTTACTAAGTACTTCACAAATATGTGGTCCCTGCCTTCAAGAAATTATACTCTAAATTTGACACTCCATTAGTGAGGGAGAGATGAAGGGCATCGTGACAAGAATAAGGTCACATGCTTACTGTAGTAAGGTAGACACACATCTTGATGGGATTTTTTTTGTACCTTTCTTTCCCCCATCTCTCCTTACAGTGAGATGAGAGTTAGTTTCTATTAGAAATTTTCCTTGAAAGTTTGATAGAAATCACTTAGATCTTTTTGACTATGGTAGGAATGGGAACATATTCTATTTTTCTCTTAACTCTTTAAGAAACTTTTCAGACTTTCTTTGCACTTGGATACACCAGTTCATTTCACATGGGCCATCAAGCACCAGTCAGACAGTAATGATTTTCATAATTATCTTTGTGTTGGATTTGAAGAGTAATGTATCCTATTACCAACCTTCTTCTAGTTTAGTCCCCATTCTTGTGTGGATTTGAAATAATTTTCTACTTATTTATGCACCCATGTTATTGGTGTCAGTGTAGCTGTCATAGAACCATATTCTTTTGATGTTATTCAGGCAGTGAATTTCATTGAAGTCAGTAGGATTGCTGACCTGAGTACAAGAAACATGATTTGGCCCATGTTTTAAAAGTAATCTAATTTGTTTCATTTTTATTTGTGAATTTATACTATCTGGCCTATTTTTATACTGTACGGTATATTTTTATATATTATAGGGAAAACTTGTGTTAAAATTAGACCAGTTATTTCTTTTAAAGCCAAGTGACTGAAGTGGACAGTGATAAATAGCCTGCTTGGGGTTGAAACTTTAGAAGAGATTGTACTGAAACAACAATATCTCATATAATGTTGAAAACCCATTCTTCACTTGTTTTGTTTTTTTTAAACCGAGTATTTTAGTTTCAAATAAGTGAAGTGTGAAGAGTATTATTGTAACTCTAGTTGATTTACTTTAATTCATTTGTAGTGTTTCTTCATTTATTTTTTAGGGATGTCCTTTAACTCCACTGCCTCCAGTAAGCATAGCTATTCGACTAACGTATGTTCTTCAAGACTGGCAACAATATTTCTGGCCCCAACAACCACCAGGTAGGAGATTTGTGTGCATAGCGTCTTCAGGAAAATTTTACATTAATTTATAGAAAACAATTAATGTAAAGAAAATGTTTATAATACTTGTATGTGACTTAGCAGAATTTTGCAAAACTGTAGTAGCTGCTCACTAAGAGAGAAGCATATGAATATCTGTGGGTTTAAGAACAATTTTATAATAATGTTTAAATCTGAACAGTGCAGTGTCTTTTGCTCTTTTGGCTGGAAAACCACTTGGCTTCATTTTTCTCTTTGCACTTTTCCTTGCACTGCAGACTGCTGACAAAATAAGCCCACAAATATTTCCATACGTATACATAAAAAATAATCAGAGGAAAACAGAGTTGCCCAATCAGACATTGTTATTGGTAGGAAGGGATAACATTGGTGAGATAAAAATTTACTATTAAATTTTAGCACTAAGTTGGATTCCTTTAATCTGGCAGTGTTGTAATGCTATAGAAACTTTCCCAGGCTAAGGCAATTTTTCATACAGTCTTCATTTTGTCTGAAAAGATTTATTTATTTATTTATTTTATTTTTGCAGTTTTTGGATTCCAAGGTTAAGTTATTGGGTTGTTTTGGAGTAAACTTCCCTAAATAAAGATTTTCATTTTATAAGCATTTTGACTAGCAAACCTAGCTCTAATATGTAGGGGAGCAATGAAACTTTCTATCTTCAAAGTCATCTCAAATGCACAAAGTAAACTGAATAAACGGAGAAAAATATTTTTCTCTGACTTTTTTGTTTTGGTAATCCCAAGTGTTACAGAAACTGTAGGTAAAAGTTTAAGACAGAAGTTGTGACTTTAAGATGATGTGTCTAAGTTAATTAAAATATAAACACAAATGGTACTATGATGGCTACATTTTTAAATTATTAGGAGATGGGAGAGCAAAACATGTTAAGATGCTTATTTCTCACCCCCATCAGTTAGCTGTTGATTTATGCCCATGACTATTTACATCCCTTAGCATAATGGTTTTTATTATTATATCTAATGTAGTGTTAGATGTTTTTACATATTGGGGAAGCCGTGTTGCCCAGTGGATGGAGCACTAGATTGAGACTCTTGGAGACTTGGGTTCTCAGGATTCTTCTGGTATGTCTACACTGCAATTAAAAACCTGCACCTGGTTCATGTCATTTGACTTGGGCTCAGGCTAAGGGCCTGTTTAATTGTGGTGTAGACTTCTCATTGGGTCTTGGAGCTGTGCTCTAGCTCACGCCCGAATGTCTGCACCGCAATTAAACAGCTCCTTAGCCTGAGTCAGCTGATGCAGGCCAGGCATGGGTTTTTAATTGCAGCGTAGACCCTCCCAGCCCAAACCTTGCCTAGCAGGTAACAATCAGTAAACTGCAGCCCTCAAGTTCCTCACAGATCTCTCTGCAGTGCACAACCCCATTACTGTACATTCACAGAAGATATTAAGTGTGCTGCTCCTTTAAAGAGACAGAAAAAGCATCTTGTTATCTTGACTGGAGTTAACAATCATTTCAATTCAATCAAAGCACTAGGTTGGTTTAGATAAAAAGTAAAACTAGTTTAATTAAAAAGAGTTGTTTTAAGTGAGTTCAAGTATAAAGGATAAAAATAGAAGGGGTTACACAAAAGTAAAAATATGCTAATGGCTAAGATCTAACGTAACAAGCTGCAGTCTTTGGTGAGGAAACTGTCTTAAACAATGTTTCAGCACTAGTTGATTAGCTCTTAGGATCCCCAGAGTCCAAGGTGCTGGTTTTCCTTGTTTCCTTAGGTGAAGGATCACTTGGGGGTTCTCTGCCCCTCTCTTTATAGTCCAGGCTACCTTTGAAAAGTACATGTCTCCAAGTTCATTGACCGGTGTAGGCTGTGTGGCCGTTCCTCCCTGTCAGTCTCTAAGGGAGGCCATGCCTCCTCACTGTTGTGTACCTCTGGTCCTCTGGCCAGGCAGACGAGGCCAGTTTGAGTCCCAGGCCGCCAGGGTGGGGCAGCAGACAGTTAGTTGGCTCTGGCCTGCAATCAGGGCAGAGCAGCTGAACAGTATATGAGCCTCAGGCACAGTCAAGGCAGGACAGCAAAGCAATGGGTAGGCTCTGGCCTGCAATCAGGGAAGAGTAGCTAAGCAGTTTAGAAGCCTCAGGTAAGAGTGAGCACCAGTACAGTCTAGAGGCTCAGGTCAGGATGCCTGGGGAATGAAGGTTTCTGGCCTAAGGAGCGGGAATACTGCCACCTCAGGAGCCTGGCCAAATCCACTGCATCACAACCCAGGGCCCTAACAGTATCCGCCACTGGGTCAGCTGGGGTCTGGCGGCAACACGCTTACCTTGTATCAGGCTAACTGCCAATCAGACTGTTGCCTGGTTTTCTAGAGCTGCTTCCTACTCTCCCCCTTGGGTGTACCTGCGTCTTTTGTCTCGGGGAGCTTGGTCGGCCAGCGGTCCTGGGAGCTCAGGTGGCAGCCCCGGCTGCTCCTCTGCAGGCTCCAGCAGCAGGCAGGATGCGTCCGTCTCCTGTGATGGCTCCAGCCCCACTGAGCTGCAGGGCCCACCTTTTGTTCTTCCCCTTTCTGTCCTGCCCTGCCGCTCCGGTGCGGCAGACGTGGTTCTCCTGGCTCAGCCCACCAGAGGGCATGTTGTGGTCCCTCCCTGTCACTCTCTGAGGGAGTCCATGCCTTCTCGCTACACCAGCTTCAAAAGGCGGTAAGGCTTCCTGTGGGTCCAGTCTCCACCCACTATTGAGATTAAGTGATCACTTTTCCCCACTTGCTCTCCTGATGGGTTTGTTTGCCTGGCATGCGAATGTGCTTGTCACTGTCTTTGGTTAAACCTTGCTCAATTTGCTCAGGAGACACATTCAAGCAGGTGGAACTGCATTCCTTACTCTGGAAAAAATCGTTATTAACTATCAACTCACCCTGAAGTGCCTAGTTTAAATACATTTTAGTCATAATTCCACCACAACTGTATAATCTTTTATAGGTTGACAGTACATACATCATGCAAGAATATTAATGGTCAATGAGTTTAGTTTTCCAAGGACATTTTACATGACACCTTTTAGATACAGATTATAACAATAGTGAGTTGGTGTACACTGAGCTGGTCAGGCCAGCTGAAACTCACTGCTAGATACTTGGGAAACCCCTTGCCTTCTGGCGTAGGGATGCTTTTAGGGTCACAATTGCCTATTTGACCGTGGTCAGACATTGTCAGATATTAAAGCAAGAATGACAAGATGTTGGTGATGGCCTACCTTTTTGATTAAATCATGGTGCCATTCTTCTATTTTTTAGAACTTAATTTCATTGTTCCACATTTTTGAGTTAAAATACCTCAGTTAAGTAAGTTGTTTTTTATAATTAGCCTTAGATAGATAATTATGCCTAAGCCTGTCGGAGACCATGAAGTCTTACTCTTTCTTTGTACCTTTTGTTACTGTTGTTGTTACTATTGCTTTAAAACATTTCACCAGTCAGTTGACCAGTTATTTTCAGACTGGTCAAATGCCCAACACTACTTGCTGGTTACTTCAGGAGATCTTTTTAGTTCAGTAGGGATTATATATTTGACATGTTTTGCATTTGTAATGTGTGTAGAAGGGAATGGTATGAGTGACCTACGATGTCTAAGAAATGCATAATTAAATAAAAAATATTTGCTGGTAACGTTTATCTTTTAGTTTTGGTTTTCATCTGTATTTAAATAGAGAAATCATGTAGGGACATTGTTATTCTAATGAAGAAGAAATCACTTAAAAATGTAAATAATAAAAGTAATTTTTCCTCTTCAATTGCCTTAAAATAACTTTTAGCATATGGAGTGTATTGTTTGCCGAGACAGTGTGTCAATTGTTAGTAATGTATATTTTATGATATTATCTAAATTTTAACCACTTGTTCCAACAGAAAGATCATGTGCCATGTAACTTTTTTTTATGTTTAGTAGGCAGTGTGCTATTTATTACTCTAGCAAACTATCACCATATTTATATTACGGAAAATGTGTTGATCTGTCTTCAGATATAGATGCACTAATTGGAGGAGAAGTTGGAGGCCTGGAATTTGGGAAATTACCATTTGGTGCCTGTGAAGATCCTATTAGGTGAGATTAAGAGTGCAGAAAATTATGCATATTATAAAATAGTGTAAGTGCTTCTGAGAAAAAAATCAGAACTATAAATCTAATTTTATATAGACTTTTGTTTTCCAGTGATATATCTGTGTGCCGCCATATACTGCTAACAGAAGGCCTCAGAGTTTTAAGTATTGCTTAGGAGTTAAGAGCAGTGTGCGTTGAGACTGTGTTTTTATGAAGTTAATAAACAATACGAGAATATATAGAATAGTGCAAAAAGCTATATTTTAGTTTCAAGTTTCGTGACAGATATTTTTTGATACATGGATACTTGATGCAACATAATAGATTATAAACTTTTTCAACTTTGTATTTATCACTCAAATCATAATGCTAAAATGTACCATAGCTACAGATGCTGTGCCCATATGCAAAGTGTCAGATTTAGAACTCTTAATGTTTTAAAAAAAGTAAGTTGAGCAAACCATCTTCAAAAGTAAACTGACTTTGTTATCAAAAGAACAAAGGCATTTGTAGAAGATGAGTTTCCTTGAGCCATAAACAAGTGATATAAATGGCTAGGTATATATGGTTTACATTAAATGCCTGTAGGATCTTTTTTTAGATCCAAGTTTTTGTTTTTTTTAAATTCACCTAGTCTAAACAAAATGTGTCTTGTAGCATGTTTAATGTTCTAGGTATGCCAAAGCAATTTGCAAATCATAATTCCAAAGGGTGTAGCAACCGTGCAGCCTATTAGGGTAGCCACTGTGTGTTCTGTAAGAACCAGGATTAATTCTAGCAGTGCAGCCAAACCTGTATCCATAACGGCCCTGGTTCATGAGTGCCCCACTTTGCCAGGCACTAGTTGAAATTATGCTTGTTTTCCAGTGCTAGAGTTTGGATTACGAGCCTGTTGACTGGGAGTTCTGTGGTGCTAATTTGAGTTCTCCTGGGGGATCTCCATGTCTCTTCTTTAACTGCAGCCCTTCTTAGGGCATGTTGTAGGTTTTCCCCTCCTTCTGTTGAAGAGGAAACGTCCATCCACTGTTATCCTAATTTCCTCCACCAACATATGCACCCATTCTCAACCTGTTCCCTATTGCCCCTCTCTGTGAAGTTGGACACTTAACATGCATACATAAAATAAAAAAACAAAACAAAATGAAATGAAAAACTCCCCCCGCTTCCCCCTTCCCTGTAGGGAGAGGAATTGGGGAAAGAACCCTATATGATGGATGTTAGTCACATTGTTTAGTGCACTACTAGAAGGCATTCAGATACTGGATGATGGGCACAGCAGACAAATCAATAGAATAGAAATAAAAAAGGTATAGTCAGTGGAAACATCAACTTGTCTGAGTTAAAAATAGTTTTTGCTCCTTTGAAAAATCAACTAATTATCAATTTTACATCATCATCATCCCTCATGTGCCCCCCCAAGTTTAAAAAAAAAAAAAAAGACTTGAAATCAAATTTAACAAAAATGCAGTAATAAAATTCTGACATCAGAATACAATATATATAACAGTAATCTCATGGATCTTATTCAGTGGTTTATTGTGCAGGCCACAAAGAGGGAGATTTTGAAAGGCATAAATGTCAGTTAGCTCCCTAACTTCCATTGAAATTCAATGGGAGCTAGGGGAGATTAACTGTCATTTATGACTTTTTTTGAAAATCTCTTCCTGAGCTTTTTAGAAATCAGTCTAGCATAATTTATACCAAGTTTTTGCTGTTTCAGTGAGCTTCATTTAGCAGCTACATGGCCTCATCTAACAGAAGGTATCATTGTGGACAATGATGTTTATTCGTAAGTATATTGTAAATATACAAATTAATAAATGTTTAGATTTTTTTTCATCCATTAACAGCTTGTATCTTTCTAGTGTCACCTAGAGTTTAAAGTTCTAACATTTTTAATTTTAAGGCCTTGATGAATGTGTAACCTAGCTTTCTGTATTTCAGAACCAATCGTATTCTTAACAGTTTTTCCCTGTGAGTGCATTGGGAAAGGGCCATTACATACTGATCTCCGTATACATAGTACATGTGCTCCTATCTGTGCATTAATTCTCTTTCTAGTTTCCATTTGGCTCTCTCTTATTAATTTATTTAAGTAGGGTGCTAGTCTAGCCTTGAGATGAAGGAAGATGCCTCATAGTGAACCTGGGAAGCAAAAGGAGTTCCTTAAACCTACAGCTGTCTTTGCTGAAGAATGGGATGTCACCTCTGCTTTCTACTCCATCTAGCAAGCATGGTCAACAATGTGCACTGACCTGTTTTAGAAAAGAATACTAACTCTTTAAGTAATTGTATTAACACATTTGTGGTGTTTGGTTTTAAGTTTTGGAAACTTGAAGAGAAAAATATACGTAGACAATTAAATCTTCTTTAAAGACAAATGTTAAACACCAAAATATATTCTGTTTAGCTTTAAATAGTACTTATTTTTTTGTATTTCTCTTCCCTGACTTTTTTTAGACACATGCAGGAAAACAGGATCCTTGTTTTTCAGATTTCCATCTGTCATTAATTTTTCTCACTTAACTTATGTTGTTCTGTATGTCTTGTTCTTCCCTGTAGCAATAATTATGATGTGAAAATGCAACCTATATTATGACTTCCATAACCTAGCTTGGCTGACTTCTTTGTTTATATACTTAGATCTTCCCTTGCAATTCCTAAGAACATTGGATTACTTGTGGTGCAAGTAATTTCCCCCTAATACTGGTGTTGACAAAATGAAGCTTTTTTTTTTTTAGTGATTTGGATCCCATTCAAGCCCCACAGTGGTCTGTGAGAGTCAGAAAAGCAGATAATCCGCAATGTTTATTAGGTAAGACATTAACTTCTTTTCCATTCTAGACATCAAGAAATAGTAGTTTAGGGCTGAAAAGATGACCAGTCTCCTAATCCCCTGTGATTTTGGATTTTCTTTATAATTTTCCTTAATTCTGAGCACAACCTCTCCTAATTTCTCTTAGGGTCTGATTGAACTTCAAATTAGGTTGTCTTTCAAGCCCTTAATTCTTTTTTTTTTTTTTTTTTTTGGGGGGGGGGGAATTCTGATGTGCAGTTTTATTAGACCTGTGTTCCCCAGACTTGATTAGTTTCTGGCTAATGTGCATGTGCTGATTTTGTTCTGTAAAGCACTATATTGCATGTAATCTTTATCTAAGAGATGGCTTCTTCCTATGTCCGTCCCTAAATATGAGATCAGGTGAGGCTCACTAGGTATCAGCCCCTAGATTGGTAAATCATGGAGGCATGACGTTCTCCATATGGGGCTCTTAACTTTGGAACACATTTTCCCTGTTGAGCCAACAGCCCCAGAGTTTATTGAACTTGCATGCTACAAAGCTTGAGGAGGTGGATTAACTGGGTATTGGATTTCTTCTTGAAATGGTTGTTGTTGGCTTTCTAGTTGGCCTTGATTAACTCTTGTTAAGCTTTAATTTGTAGTTTCAATCCACAGATGTGTAAAACATGGCCTAGAGATAGTAGTAGGTACACTTCTCAAATTAAAAGTAAAAATAATTACCACTTCTTTCCCTCTCCTCCAAGGACTCCTGCTATGGTAGGAAAGGACTTATGCTATGGTTAATTTATTGTTAGAGGATCTTCACTAACTAAATATTCAGAAAATTATTTTCTTTGTAGGTGACTTTCTTACTGAATTCTTCAAACTTTGTCGTCGGAAGGAATCAACTGATGAGATTCTTGGAAGATCTACATTTGAAGAAGATGGAAAAGGTAGAAATCTTTGTTCTTAATTTTTCAATGTCATAATTTGTAAGTATTTTTTTTTTTAATTGGATCACTTTCCCATCTCTACTATCTTGTCTGTTCATGACATCAGCTAGATATATTATTTTACAGCACTAGGGGAAACCTTTAGCTTCTCTTGGCAGGGAGTATTACAGGCTAATGCTAACACTTTTTCCCTACACTCCAGACCAAGCTTGTCTCTTTGAATACACCTCTACCCCAATATAACGCGGCCCGATATAACACGGTAAAGCAGTGCTCCGGAGGGGCGGGGTGCATACTCCAGTGGATCAAAGCAAGTTCAATATAACACAGTTTCACCTATAACACAGTAACATTTTTTTTTGGCTCCCGAGGACAGCGTTCTATCGAGGTAGAGGTATATGTCTACACTGTAGTGTAAGCCTAGGTTTAGTAGAACATGAATTAGCAGACAGTGGGTTTAAGCTAGGGTGGGTGGGCAAACTTTTTGGCCCCATTAGGACTGGATTGAATGTGCTGCTATCTTCAATCTCTAAAAGAGGCAAGGGAGTCTGGTGGCTGCTTCGTAATCTGACTCTGCCATGCAGCTGTGTGGCTAAAAACAGTTAATTTCAGATGTGGGACAATAGCCTCAGAATTATAGAGTATAAATATCAGGGTTGGAAGGGACCTCAAGAGGTCATCTAGTCCAACCCCCTGCTCAAAGCAGGACCAATTCCCAACTAAATCATCCCAGCCAGGACTTTGTCAAGCCGGGCCTTAAAAACCTCCAAGGAAGGAGACTCCACCACCTCCCTAGGTAACGAATTCCAGTGCTTCACCACCCTCCTAGTGAAACAGGTAAAAGCATAGGTTAACAGGTTGGTTAGAATTGTAAATCCTAAATAAATTGAGATGATAGAATAGAACTCTGAACTTATTTTATAACTATTTCTTATTTTATAGAGGTTGCTGATATAACCCATGCTTTGTCAAAACTCACAGAGCCAGCACCAGTCCCAATCCATAAATTGTCTGTCACAAACATGGTTCACAGTGCAAAGAAAAAAATTCGCAAACACAGAGGTGTAGATGACTCACCGTTAAATATTGAAGTCCTCAATACTATTATGTTGGTAAGCAAACTGTCCATGCATCATATTGTGTGCATGTGTGTTGTATGTAGGTCTTTTGTTTCATGTTTGTGGCTTATAAAATTTAAAAAATATATTGGCTTACTGTGATTAGTTATGACATAATGGCATTAGGTTGGAAGAGTCTGTCCTATCCATAACCAGAGTAATCAAACAGTGATACCACTATCAAGTAGAGTTGCTTTTTCTGGAGACTACCTTTATTGACTGACAGCTATACCTATTTGTCTGGGATTTGACAAGCCACAATAACTAGTGGAATATTCTCATCAATTTCAAGAAAATATCCATTTCAAGTGCATCAAGGCAGAATAAATAACCTTCACTGTTTGAATAACACTGTTCCAACTCAAGAAGTTGATCACAGCATATTAGCATAAATATACCAAGAAAAAATAGATGTGCAGAGAAAAAGTGGGGAACGTGTTTAAAAACTGACGTGGTCTATTTCCTTCCCCCCAAAGTTCTTATTCCCTGATGCTGCTGACAAACTAACAAATGGTTCTGAAGCCAGGCCTAGTACTTCAAGAAACAATCCTCCTCCGGAGAGTGAAGAATATGTAAGTTTAATTGAAATTCATAGGAGAAATATCTCAAATCTGAGTGATTTCTTAATATCTAGAAAAAGTTTGTCACAGGATGCTTGCAGAATGTTAGTTTATCTATATGCAGGGGTAAATCCAGGGAGCTTGACTACAGTATATAGCTATTCTTTTCTGTTGCGTATTTCTTTAAAAAAATGTTTCCCAGATGGAGCACGTTTTGTCCACAGCAGTTTGTTTTAAATATGTTCTTTAAAACAGCCTTAAAACCAGCTACATTCTTGTTTGACCAGCAGGTGTTGCTACTTATCCTTTCTTTTCTCTCAGTCTACTGCAACTCTGTCCGTCCTATTACCACTAGAGAATGATTGGGAAGAATAGTTGTTTTTAGTGGAGGTTCTACAGAAACTGTCTTCATTCACCTATGTCCCTTATCATTGATAGCTAATACTTTTGCATACTTGAGTTTTGCTCTCATGTTGACACACACAGATAATGATTGTGTTTTAGTGAAATCAAAAGTTTGAAAGTCATTTTCTGGATTTTTTTATTTTTCTCATTTAGAATCTTTACAGTCAGTTCAAATCAGCTCCTTCAGATAGTCTGACCTACAAACTGGCTTTATGTCTTTGTATGATCAACTTCTACCACGGAGGGGTAAAAGGAGTGGCACACCTCTGGCAAGAATTTGTAGTAGAAATGCGCCGCAGATGGGAGAAAAATTACCTAATTCCAGGGTAAGCGTTCCATTGGAATTTGACTGAAAATGTCCATAGGTTGTGACAGATAGGATAACTAGTTATGACTTTAAAATATACTTTGCTTTTCAGAATTGCAAAAATGATTTTAGATGTATATTATTTGAATTAGTACTCCCTGCTTCTCTTCCGCTTCTCTCCCATGAGGGGAAAAAAAGCATAAGGGGTGGGAAGGAGCATCTGCTGCCTTCCCTAGCTCCACAAAGGTAGAGAACTTAAGGAGGGTGTGTGTGTGAGAGAGAGAGAAAGGTGCACCCATTTTTGATTGGGGAGAGATTCAGGAGAATTTAGAAAGGAATATTTGTGCCAACATTTCTCAGTCCCCACCTCCAATCTCTACATTAAAACCAAGGCATCTGTGAAAGTAAGGGTTAAACACCCCTTCCTTTTCTCTCATCAGAAAAATGGCAGAATGGGGGGGCAGCTGCTCCAGGTTCCTGGTTGTTGGCAGAGGTGTTCATGCCCATCTCCCCTTTTGGGCACCTACTTACTTTTTTGGGCACTTAGTTACTTTTTTGCTGAAGCCCCTGCCCTGTGTCTATCTTAGCAGGACTTTGACCTGCAAACAGAAAGAGAGGTGATCAGTATGCAGCTCCTACACATTAACAAATAACAAAAATACAATACATTTTCTAAAGACCTGGCCTGGTTGTTCGACCTAGTCATCCTCTTTTGTGAAAGGTGGCATCAGTGAGTAAAATGGGACTTTTTAGTTACCCTTCCATTATAATTTTGCCTTTTAAAATTATTATTAAAGTCTGTCTACTTCTTGTAAAAGGTGCTGGATTGGTAGCCCTGAAACTGATATCCTTTTAATCCCAGAATGGGTACAGCATGGGCAGAGACAATCCAAGCATTCCTGGGCCAGTCTCCAATTTGCCTCATCCCTGACCTGAAGGAGGTGAAAGGAGTAATTCATTTTCTATGCCCTGTTCAGTCCTTGGTCTGTTTGCTGAAACCATAGCCTAACAGGGTAGCTATAGTGGTAGTTTTTATGATGTGGATGTTTGTCTTTTGGGAACTGTACCCATAGCACCAACTCTATATAACTCTATATACCATATGTACTAGTGTCAGAAGTGCAAATGTTCTGTGGTAAAAGTGTAAATTTAACATTTTGCAGGTTAGCTAATGGGTCTCCAGATCTGAGATGCTGTCTACTGCATCAGAAACTTCAGGTAAATATCACAAATTAAGAATGATCTGTTTCTTAATTTTTCCTTCCTCATAGGAATAATCAAGAACAATAAAACATTTAGTCAATATGTTCTAGAGTCACTATGTGGATCAGTAGAGTCACTGATGATCATTACCATGTGATTTTTTCCAAACACTGTTAGTTTTCCAATTTCAGTGTAGCTTGTGGTAATTGTAACCTCTCCTAACAGCTGATAAAATCTCCATCAGTGCAAATTCTTCCATATTAATTATACTGCTGTCTTTTAGAACTGAGAGCCTTTCTATGCTTTTTTTAATAAGTTTTACTGTGTGGTATAATGGCATTGCTGCCATTATGTAAGTATATTAGTGAACAGTTATTTATGCATTAGAAATTAGTTGTTAATGTTTTTATCTTTCTAGATGCTAAACTGTTGCATCGAAAGAAAGCAAGCAAGGGATGAGGGGAAAAAAACATATACATCTGATCGTTCCCCTAGTGGTTCTTCATGTGATACTGGGAAAGCAGTAGTCCGTTCAGGTGGAGATTATCAAAAGGAGACTGAAAAGGAAAGAGGAGAGGTTGGGAAATCTTGGGAATCATGGAGTGACAGTGAAGAAGAATTTTTTGAATGTCTTAGTGACACAGAAGAACTGAAAGGAAATGGACAAGAAAATGGAAAGAAAGGAACAAAAGAAGGAAGTAAAGAATCTGCAAACTTAAAACCAGAAGGTCGTCTACATCCGCATGGAAAACTGACTTTGCTGCATCCCGGAGAACCTCTCTACATTCCAGTAACACAGGTTAGAAAGTAGTAGCTTAGCAGTGTTTATAGTATGATTTTTAGCAACTTGCTTTTATAACCACTTATAGGTAGGTTTGGTAGCACTTCCCATTATTTGATCCTGTTTTCAGTTGCTTAAAACTTTTGCAAACTTTAACCATTAGAGGTAAAATTTTACATGCCGTAATTCTGCTCCACACTGAATTTATTGGAAAACTTCAGCCGAGATGGTTCAGCTGTTTCCAAGAATGAAGCTAGGAAAATACATTATTTTGGCCATGTTAAAAAATTCTGGCAACATTTCTCTTTGAACAGCTGTAGCACTGCCATGCTTTGGAGCAGAGACTTGAAATTTGGCAGGGGGTAGACTTTGTGTCAGGAATGTGCCTCTTGCACGTTGTCCCAAAGACTATCTGACCAAATTTGGTCAATTTACAAGCCTTTGAAAGAATCACAATTTGCACGTGTTCAGTAGAGACCTATAGATTTTTAGCAGCTAAATTCCCTAAAGACTCTGTCCACACTGGGCATACTCTAGCTTGGGACTGAGCAGGATTTTCCTTGCAATTGCAGCTCTGAGCAGTGGGATTTTCTAGGTCCAGGTCCAAGTATCTGAACTGAGAGGAAGGAGCCTGTCTTCCCTGTGGTCTCAATATTGTTCTGCCCCAGGCAGTGTGGAGAAGTAAACGGACTGATTTCAGTGCAGCAGGGACAAGAGGCAGACCTGTGGGGGAAGTAGATTAGGACAAGGAGGTGGAGGAGTTACTGAGCGTGGAGTCTGACGGGGGTAAGAAGAGGGAAGCTGGGACTGTGAAATGAGTTAGAGATGAGACTGGCCAAGGAGACTGGGACTGGGAGCCAGTAGGTGGGTGGGGAGACTTAGGCTATATCTATACTTGCAAGTTTTTTCACCAAATGTTATACCTTTTTATTAAAGCGCTTTAATTAAAACTGCTGTTGTATGTCCATACTAGCAGCTCTTGCAACGACACCGAGAGCAGTGCGCTGTGGTAGCTATCCCACTGTGCAACTGGCTGGAGGGTGCTTTGGGAAGGGTTTGCAATGCCTCATGGGGCAGGTACAGCGTCACATGATGCAGGTTTCTCAATCCCATTTTTTCATGGACATCTTCTAAATCAGTGGTTTTCAAACTTTTTTTTCTGGGGACCCAGTTGAAGAAAATTGTTGATGCCTGTGACCCAATGGGAGCTGGGGGTTTGGGGTGTGGGAGGGGCTCAGGGCTGGGGCAGAGGGTTGGGGTGCGGGAGGGGGTCAGGGCTCTGGGCTGGAGGTATAGGCTCTGGGGGGGGCCAGGGATGAGGGATTTGGGGTGCAGGAAGAGGTTCCAGGTTTGGGGGGGGGGCTTAGGGCTGGGGCAGGGGATTGGGGCGCAGATTTACCTCCGGTGGCTCCCGGTCAGTGGTGCAGCCGGGATGCAGCGGCAGGCTTCCTGCTTGTCCTGGCACCGCAGACCACGTGGTGCCCCATAAACGGCCAGCTGCAGATCCGGCTCCTAGGTGGAGCTGCGCCACTCTCACCTGCAGTCACCATTACCCCGCCCCAGTTCCCATTGGTCGGGAGTGTGGAGCCGGTGCTCAGGGCGGGGGCAGCACGTGGGGCCCCGTGGTCCCCCTGCTTAAAAACTGGACCCACCGCTGGCTGCTTCCGGGGCACAGTGTGGTGTCAAAACAGGTAGGCACTAGCCTGCCTTAGCTGGACAGCACCGCCGAGGGGACTTCTTAAGTCCTGGTCAGTAGTGCTGACCAGAGCGATCCAGTGCCGATGTTCCGCGACCCAGTACTGGGTTGTGACCCGAAGTCTGAAAAACGCTGTTCTAGATTGCCAGCTGCTTTTCAACTGAAGTGTGTGGGGAATTGTACCCAGAGCACCAACTCACAATATGTACTAGTGTCAGAAGCGCAAATGTTCTGTGGTAAAAGTGTAAATTTAACATTCTGCTTGGGAGTTTCTCCTGAGACATAGCAGTGCAGCAGGAACTGAGGGGGTGGTTCACCCACACAGCCTGATATAGCCTTGGTATGGGGTACGAGGATACCAGTGGCACATATGCAGGCCAAATGGACACTGTTAATGAAAATCTCTGATCAACTGTGCCAGGGGTGCATGCACATTAAGAGTGGGACACTCATAGGGACACACATCTTGAGGAACTACAGTTATTGCACAGGATGAGTAACCATTTCTTTCGTGAATCAGCTTGTATACACTGAAAAGTTACATTGGCATAGCTGCATCTCTCAGGAGTATGAAAAATCTACACCCCTGAGAGATGTAGTGAAGCCGATCTAACCCCTGGTGTACACTGTGCTTAGGTCAATGGGAGAATACTTCCGGTGACCTAGCTACTTGCCGTCAGGGAGGTGAATTACCTTAGTGACAGGACAACCCCTCCCATCATTGTAATAAGTATCTGCACTGTAGCTCTCTAGATGTACAGCTGCTGCAGCATTGTAATTGTAGACACCGCCTAAGTCCTTTTGTGAATCTAGCCCTTCGTCTTTTTCAACATTACAGGAACCAGCACCCATGACGGAAGATCTACTGGAAGAACAGTCTGAAGTATTGGCTAAACTGGGAACATCAGCAGAAGGAGCTCACCTTCGGGCACGCATGCAGAGTGCTTGCTTACTCTCAGATATGGAGTCTTTTAAGGTATATGCTGCTTGCAGAGTTCTCTGGGACTATTCTGACATGAGCAAGCTGGGACAGTTGGTCAAGATGACTAATTTGCAGGATCTCTTGACAGCTGTTTTCTTCCCTTGCTGTCTGTTTTAAACTTGGCTATTCTTTTCCTAAATGAAAATTTCAGGGTACATTTAAAAATTCATGGTTTATAATTCTTCTAAAGCTTAAAATTAAAATCTGTTAATAAAAAAACCCCTAAAAGTAGGTATGTGTACCACACTGCTTAGAGATGCAACACTTCATAGTAATTTTTCTAGCACAAGCTGTTTTGAAAACCTAAAGTAGCAATGTAAAATATGACTTAAAGGAAGGTGAGGGCATATTGAATATGGCAAGGTTTACTGCATGGACAACCATGCCTTCTGATGACAATATAGGAGCAGAAACAAATTGTGCCATTCTTAAATGAGGCTTTATAACTTATTGGGAGCGTTTGATTTGCAAAATAAAAGTTGTTAGGCTGCTCCCATTTAATGATTTGGTACAAAAAATGAAGTTGGATGGCAAGTATGCATTGGCACTTTTATTGGCATTAAAACAAGTGGTGTTTGCCATCTGTTTCATTAACCAATACAAACCTTAGTTTAGAAAATATTTTAATGCAGCCTATGACTTTTTCAGGCACTGAGTGATGACAGCGTGATTTTTATTTTCCATCTCCAGTTTTTTTTACCGAGTCACAAGAATTTGTTGTAAATCTCCTTTTCTCATGCTAATTGGAATCGCATGTGTTAAACCTCTTTTGCAGCATTGATGAGGCAAACGCCTAATTTTGAGCTTGCTTGAAATAACTGGTAAACCTGTACTGATTTGTATAAGTAAGAGGATGCATTTTTTTCAATGCGTTGTCTTTCCATTGCTATGTTCCATTTAATAATGTGAATGTTCAGTGCTTTTCTAGTGCTCACACAGTGAGTTGGTGATTTGTGATTAGAACTCAGGAATTCCTGGCTCCTAGTCCTTAGCTCAGTCCACGAAATCACATTGCCCTGTTAACCAGATTGTATATAGAGAAAGTCTATTAAAAATGTAATAAAATATATTTTATCTTATTTTTTTCTTCCATTCTAGGCAGCTAACCCTGGTTGTTGCCTGGAGGATTTTGTGAGATGGTACTCTCCTCGAGATTACATTGAAGAGGAAGTAGTTGATGAAGAGGGGAATAGAGTACTTAAGGGTGAACTGAGTGCCCGAATGAAGATTCCTAGCAACATGTGGGTAGAGGCGTGGGAAACAGCAAAGCCAGTTCCAGCTCGGAGGCAGAGGCGACTGTTTGATGATACCAGAGAGGCCGAGAAGGTAAAAAGCTCTGTGTTGTGGTAGCCTGTTCTGTGATTCCTAGTAAACACATAATGGTCTATTATGAAAGATTTAACCAGTAACTTGTAATTGCACTATATTTTGTTCGTTCTAATTATTAAACTGTGTTACTTGAATGCCCTAGCATTACTTAGAGTACGAACTTGAATACAATGGACTGCTTTTTTGCCAGTATAACTGTTCTTAGAATAACTTTCTGAAATTTGAATAAATAATACAGTTGCCTTTTGAAAACATGTCCAACTGTAACTTGGTAAGTTATATTACTTAGGGACTTATTTGCATTTCTAATAAATGAAACAAAGATTTTGATTAAATTCAGTGCTCTAATTTCTTGAAACTTTCATTATTTGCAGTTTCTTTGCTTACTGTTGTAGTGGGGTTAGAATTGCAAATTCCAGATGAGAAAGACTTAAGTCCCATCTCCCTGCAGAATATTTTCTGGAGCTTTGTTATAGAGCTTTTATCATGAGGATTAACATCACAGCATACTTTTGAGACAATGATTCTTGTATCTATTTCATAATGTTGTAGTGGGTGAAGTGCAGCTTAATGTTCCGTTTTTGCAATTAAAACATTGGTGCTCATCAGTCATAGTTAATCTTTATTTTTGTTTAAATGAATTTTGTCATTAATACATTAATTTTTTGACATACCATAGGTGCTTCACTATCTTGCAGTTCAGAAACCAGCTGACCTTGCAAGGCATCTTTTGCCTTGTGTCATCCATGCAGCTGTACTAAAGGTAAAGGAAGAAGGTAAATAACATATAATAAGTAATTAAAATGTTTTTAAGAACAGTGATGATACTATGACTAAAGTTGTGTTGTTTTTTAGAAACGCTGGAAGATATCGCTTCAGTTAAGAAGATTATTAAACAGATAATATCTCATTCCAGTAAAGTTCTAAGATTTCCAAACCCAGAGGACAAAAAATTGGAAGTAAGCCCGTCATGTTAGCCAGGGATAAAAACTTTGCAGATCTCAGTACTGTCTATAGTGTGTGTTTTCAAAATGCTGATTTTTTTTTTTTTCCCTTCTCCTCCTCCTTTCTCTCCCCCCCCCCCCCATTCAAAAAAAACCCCACCCTTATACAGGAAATCATTGCTCAGATTATGAGTGCAGAAGCTATCATTGCCAGGGCAAGGTCACTGAAAGCAAAATTTGGGATAGAGAAATGTGACCAGGAGGAGGAAAAAGAAGATCTGGAAAGGTGACTGATACTTTATTAGTTTACTCTCTTTGGTGCTTCTCCACATATTTTTCTAGGTTCCACAGCTTAGACAATGGAGAGTAGTAATGATAATGCAGATCGCCAAGAAACCACAACACATGAGAGAGACACTTCAAAGAATGACGTTTATAACTCTTTGTAGGCGGAAACATTTCTAGAAGGTTCCTGTCCTACGCATTGGGGATGCCAAATGCAATGTAATGTAATCTATCCATCTCTTTGAAAATATTGTGTGATGTGGACTTATTTTAATACAGTCAACTTTTTATGTAAATGTGATAAGAGTATCTAGTGTCTCTCTTGTGAAAGTGCACAAGTTGAACTTCCTATGTTGTTTGAGACCTACTGATGAGAAATGTTATATAAGAACCAGGCATTTTATTTATTTATTTATTACTGTCCTGTGCATAATGTAGAATGAAATATCCAAAAGAACCATTTCTCCCATTATTTTTCTTACTAATATGAAGTGCTGTATTGAAGCACTACAAGAAAACTAGTGAATAGGAGCCAGTTAGCCCATGATTTTTTTTTTTTTTTCTGTTCTGCACCACACAGAAACAGTGTGACTGTTTATTCCTTAGTCTGGCTAAACATGTGAATGTTAAAAAGTTGAATATTGGAAGAGGCTAAATTCTTAGGGCTAAGGTGGTTGCTGTGCTAGGATGAGAGGGGTTCCTTCACTCTTGGTGTTGGGACTCTTTGGAGGAGCCATTCCTGACTAGGACCAACCCTCCCTGCTAGAAATTCTCCTAATTTCCGTCCTGTGTTCTTAATGTGCTCACTTCCCCCAACTGCAGATTCTTGATTCCTCCCTGAAATTGGGAGCCAGCAGGGGGAAGATTGGACACATTGGCCAGGGTTGGTTAGGAGACAATAAACTCTAATATGAGGCAGCTAGGAGCTGAGTCAGCAGCGCAGGAGGTGAGTAAGCATAGGAGGGGTTGCCTTTTCCAGCTTTGCGGGAGGGTTTAGGAATGGAGATAAGAGCTCCAGTCCCTGTTGGGATGGAGTGAAAGAAGTAGAGGGACAGATGTGTATACCACAGATGAAGGATCCAAGAGTTAAGACTTAGAAAAAATCCTGGTAATGTAATGTCATGTGCAATACTGGAAAAATGGTAAGTTTCTAAACTGGACGTTCAGTTTTAATTTTGAAGGTATGTTTTCCTAATAGTGCTCTTCATGCTGGAACTGTTTGTATACTCAAACTAGATGGGGAGCTAGCTTTAGTACACCTCTACCCCGATATAACGCTGTCCTCAGGAGCCAAAAAATCTTACCGTGTTATAGGTGAAACAGTGTTGTATCGAACTTGCTTTGATCTGCCGGAGCACGCAGCCCCGCCCACCCGGAGTGCTGCTTTACCGCATTATATCTGAATTTGTGTTATATTGGTTCATGTTATATCGGGGTAGAGGTGTAGTTCTTACAGGAAATAGTCTTGAAGATGTCATGTGAAAATAATTTAGAACTGATACAGTTAAGAGCTTGAATGCTCACCTTTTCCTTCCTTTCATTATTTTGTACTTCCAGGTTTGTAAATTGTCTTCTGGAACAGCCAGAAGTATCAGTCATTGGTGCAGGAAGAGGACCTGCTGGTAGTATCATCCACAAGTTATTTGTGAATGCCCAGAGGGTAAGCTGGAATTTTCAATAGATTCGCTGATACCTTTAATTTAGACATTATGAGGCAACAACTCTCCAAGTGATGCTGATTTCTATCTATCTATCTATAAATAGACATGCATTTTTTATAAATATGCACAAGGTTTTTTTTCTTCTTCCTGTGAAAACAATTTTGGCAATAGTAGAACTTTAACTACATGAAGAAAGGAGAACAAAAGCCATGGGATATTCTAAGACTGTGGATGTGGGTAGGTAGACAGCCATCTAAGTGATTTTAAAGTGAAGCTCACTTTGAAATATGACTAACAATGCCATTGTGTGATTCTACATTTGTATCTAGCTTTCCAGATCAAATGTGCTCAGTTTATAAATTAAAGATTTTTTTACTTCTAGCCCTGCAAACTCTTCTGGGTTCTGAGTTAAAATGGGTTTTTTACTTTATCACTGGTGGTAAAGGTTTTGCAGGCCAAAATCTGCTCTTTGTGACTTTTCTGCAGTTCTGTTGTCTCAGTGGATTGGCACAAGTATTTCTGATTGAGACTTTGCTTAGTAAACAATTATGTTGATGATGCACAAGAATGAAGAGCCCCACTCTCTCTCCTTTAGCTGTCTTGGCTTTGCAGGGCTTAACAGAAAAAAAGCAGTACAAATGTATTTTTGTCAATAAAAGAAGTGGATATGACTCAGTATATGCAGGGAGCAGATCTGATAGGTAAGCTGCTACTATTTTTAAGTAGTAACTTTCAGAGTACACTTGCACTTTGAGCCTGCAATAATATGCTCTGCAATATGTGGGCACAAAAAACAAAAGTTCAAAAAATCTAGCCCTGTATTTTTGACTATTTGATCTTGCCCTAGTGATTTATAAAAGATAAAATACTCAGTAGTTTGGCCCATTCCCTTTTCTACCTCTGCAGGCAGTCAGTCAGTCTCTCTCTCTCTTTTTTTTTTTTTGGGGGGGGGGGGGGGGGGGAAGAGGGGAACACATGACGGACCATTCAGTTCTAATTCATTCCAGTTGCTCCCCTTCTTTTGCTAATATGCTAATGGTTTTTAAAATATGATGACCGAAACTTATCTTATTCAGTATTCTGAGGACAGTTGTGGCTGTTGCATTGTTAGAACTGTGCCCAGCGATAGTGAGTTCTCTTGGCAGAACACTTTCACAAAATTCATGAGCATATAGATTTTTGCCATTTCATTAATCTGGAAATTGTGCATCATTGCAATCCAGAGTGTCACTTCTTTTTAAACTATAAAACAGCTTAAAATATTTGTATTGAGACTAATGAACCTGCTTGTGACACTTGACCAATTATATTTGCAGTGTGCTGAAAGGTGCAATTGCACATTGATATCCATAGCCTGTTCCTACTTTATATTTTTTTCATTGTTAGCATTTTTACTGACTCGGACAGGTGATGAAACTGCAGTGTTTATCACCTGGATAGCCCTACTGGCCTCTTTGTATCAAACCTTTTCCAGTGTGTTCCAGTTGTTTTCTTATTGGGCATAAACTAATTTCATATCAAACAGATATACTAAACTTCCTACTAATCTTCTGACACTAAAGTGCCTTCTAAACTTCTCCCCATTTTTTTAAATGCACATTAGAAAATAGTATTCATATTCAGTAGGAGTAACTCCAGTTAGAAGCAGATTGTATTCACAGGTGCAATCCTGGAATTCTCAAATGTAAAGCTCTCTCTTCCTGTTAATCAGTGTTCTTAAGAATAAGGGTTTGTTTTGATTCTTCTTTAGCAATATTACCAAGCATTCAGCAACTCTTATGTTGCCAGCCACATACTGATCTTGTAAGCTGTGGCAATTTTAACTTTTTCTCCCAAGTCCGAGTGGTGTAACAGATGTTCTGTTTTTGTTCTCAAATAAGTTATTTTAATAATTGAAAGATTTCTTATCCAGTGAACTGGGATTATAGAAATGGCTCTTATTAACTTAAAGTAGAGATTTATTTTTATCAGTTAAAATGCTGAGATTTGCTAAAAGGACTTTAACTTCGTTGTATCTAATTTTCCCTATGCAACTGAATTCTGCTGCGGATACAACAAATGTAACCCCATCCTGTGGGTTTTTTCACTTTTTATCAAAGGCTTCTTTCTTCTATTTACAATTTTTTTTTTTTTTTTTTTTTTTTGAGAAAGGCCCACCTATGTATAATGTTGCAAAATGCAATAAGGCTACAAGGCATACATATAGTATACTTTGCCCTTTACCTTGCTGGTAGACTTCTGATTAAGTGCAGCATTTAGTAGTTCCAAAACTTCAGCAGAAGTTTCTAATGTTTGTTAAAGTTTAATTCTGAAGATATATGTAAATTAAAGACTTTGACTTCTTTCAGGCAGAAATAATCCAAGCTATCTCCCTATGGGGGGGCGTTACTAGTTGAAACATTATTGTTATTATTGATGGGACAAAAATTTAGCTTGCTATTAAATAGCAAGTTTCATTTCCAAAAATTGTTTCAGCAGCTACTTGTTGGTTAAATAGAACCTGATTGACAGACTTATTATTTACTAAGTTCTGACCCTGGACTCCTGTGTATAAATTGTGTAACAATGTGTGTTACATCTGTTGTGTTCTCAAAGTATGTTTGTCACAATAGCTCTCCTGACAGAAACACTCTTGAATTCGTATATGGTGTCTTTAAAACACTCTTAAAATCTCTGTCTAACCTTTGTAAGTTATCTGACTTGCATTTGTTTCTATCTTTCATCACTGGTTCTCTTCTCATCCCTTCTCAAGATGACTGAATCTTCTGATGAGGTAACTAGCTTTTGTCCCTTGTTTCCTGCTCATCTTCCTAGCTTCGTGTAAGGGCATAGAGAATAGCTTTTGAGTAGATATAGTATAACAGCATCATATGATTTGTACGTATCACATACCTTAAGCATAAAAATTATTCTCTCTCTCCACTTTCAAACTGACTTCTCATCCACAGATTTTTGAAACTTAACAAGATATGAAAAAACAGAGTTTGTAAAAACACTAAACATCTCATCTAATGAAGTTTAAATATGAGAAGTTAATTCTTTATGAAGCAGAGGCTTTTCACAATGCATCCTGTTTTTGTCTGTTCGAAATATTGTGGGTATTGCCATTGTACTAAACATAAACATTAAGTTGTTCACTGGTTGGGATCAGCAACATAAAATAGCGCTAGCTGTACACTAGCTCATTTGCCCTGCCATCGTAGACCACAGTAACCCCACTTCTTGGCCAGTAAAAATATGATCTATTGCAGAGTTTCATTGGGTATGTCTATACAGTAAAGAACCTTGCCCCCCTGCAGGGTCCCAGAGCTTGGGCTCCAGCCTGAGCCCAGAAGTCTAGGATAGCAATGAGCCCAAGTCGGCTGGCATGGCCAGCCGCAGGTTTGTTTTGCTGTGCAGACATGCCTATTGAGTCTGGAAATGCAGAACAGGGCAATGATTTTAGTGCAGTCTAGGACGTGGCCTGTGTAGTGGCACTAATACTTTGAGGGGATACTGTCTTTAGACTTTTGTAGCCCCACTCAGACATGTCTGGATAGTAAGGGAAGTACTGTGAGCCCTAACTGAAAAATTAAGCATTTTTCTTATTCATATTTCTTGTCTCCCATGGTGTCAAAAGTTAAAGTGAAAGATGGACTAGCTTTACCAGCTGCATGTATGAGGTTCTTACATCTGAGTGTGCGCAGTGCTATTCCTTAGTGTCTTACTTTGTGTCTACATGTAGCCTTTTGGTGTGTAATTTACCACATTTTGTTTTTCTTTTTCAAAATAATTTCTGATGTTGGTGTTGAGAATAACCTGCCCTTAAGCAAAGTTTCTGGTTCTGTTTAAGGCTGCCACAATGACTTCACTTGATGAAGAACTGAAGAGGTCAGGCTCATCAGATGAACGGCGACTGAATTTAGGAGCAGTTGCAGATTTCCCACCGCCTGCAGGCCGGGAGCTCATTTTACGCATAACTGTACCTCGACCTGCACCTTACTCTAAACCACTGCCTCAGCGTATGTACAGTGTAATCACAAAAGAGGATTTTCGACTTGCTGGTGCCTTTTCAGCTGATACAACATTCTTCTGATGTCGCTAGTTATCCTGTATGTCTTCACAAGTGGAACACACTTCCTCTCTGTCTCCATGGAAATAAACACTGTGGTCAAGGGGGGGTGGGTAATACTGTTGTAATTAGTGATCAAGAATAACTTTTCCTTAAGGAGTCGAACCAGCATCTCAGAGCGATGTCTGCATTAACCCTTATTTCTGATATTTGGGACAGCTCTAAGTTATTAGACATTTCTTCAACTGTCTAAAAATCTCCCCTCTGTTCAAAGATTTGGACATTTTTGCATTGGCTAGTTTAACAATGGACACTTCACTGGACAAATACTTCATGTTGAAATTATAGTGCAGTACGTGCTGCTTTTCAGTTCCTAATCTAGTCCTACTAAAGTTGTGTTAGGCAGTCTATTTAAAGTGTAAACATTAAATAGTTGTATTTATTATCATATATAATCTTAAATATAATCTTAAATTCTGGATATTTTTGGTGACTTTTTTCACTGAATTCCAATGGCTGATTTTAAAATGCTGTTACATTTTGCTCAAACTATTTAGAGAAAATTCAATCTTGTGCTAAACTCTTAACATGCAGTATTTGCCTGAAAAAAGCCCTGGATTACATGCATTGGGTATCTCTTTCTCTGAACTGCTGAAATGGATATTTTGGGCTATACCAGGGTATTAAGCCTAAAAATCAAATAGCCTTAAATTTATCACTTACAATTTTCGATCTTTTATGTCCTCCTGCCTTGGAAGGAAGCATGCTTCCAACTGCAGTATAGACACGCATTAGCTCTGCTTCAGCTAGTGTGCTAAAAATAGCAGTGGGGCCATGGTGCCTTAGGCTAGCTGCCAAAATACAATCAGCCCTGACTCCCGGGGTACATATTTGGCCAGCTAACCCGAGCCATTGTGGTCACACTGCTTTTTTAAGTGCACTAGCTCAAGCAGAGCTAATGTGTCTGTCTGCTCAAGCTGGGAAGCATACTCACAGCTACAGTAAAGAAATACCTTAAATGTGAGACAGCTGGGCCAAAACTATATGTAAATCATGATTACTTAAGCAACTTACTGATGCTTATAGATAGATCTTCATGACACACAGTGTACAGCATGCATCTCTGTTCCTGTTGATTTGGTAATAAAAGTATTCTGAAACAAATATGAATCACATGCTGTAAACTGATTCTGTCAGATATGCAAACAGTATGATTTTAATGTGTGGTGATGGAATAAGGAAAGGATTATTTTAAAACAACAACTTGTTGTGGTCTGAATTAGCAAAGGATCATAGCTGCGTTGTAAACACATGTCAAAATGGCTGTGAAACACAGTTTTGTTGCTTGCACCTATTTGTCTTTGGACACTATACAATAAATCTTAAAATATAATTAGCTATTGAAATTGTTCAGTTTACTTGTTCAGTTAAAGTGGCAGTACCTCAGACAACACACAAATCACTTGCAGTAACAGCTTAAAATTTTGACAGATTGGGAGGATGCCTATCTCTTCTCTTCATGACAATGTGTGAACATCCAAAGGTTTGGGATCTTGATTACTTTTGCTACTTGAGGTGCAATGTTCAAAAGTGCCTATGGCCCAGGTCCTCAAAGGTATTTAGGTGCCTAACTCCCATTCATTTTGTTGTGAATAAATACCATTTGAGCATCTGTACCTAAGTGACTTAGACTCGTGTGTCACCTAAGCACACTTTAACATTTTACTCTATACCTATTAGAACATTTTATGGCATGGAAAATTAGATCATGACATTCCTTTTCTCTGAGTATTATTGTAAAACTTAGGGTGTTGTATTAGGAACAGGTGTCCCACCTGGCTTAGACTTATCACAGTAGAAGTGGTGTCTAATAGAACCATACTCTCGAGAAGACCAGATAAGCAACCACATTCTAAGGAATGATGGTAAGAAGCCCTTACGAATTATACCAGAGCTGGCATGGAACCAGGTTCATATTTGAGAGGGTAACTACCTAAACTCTATATTTAGAGGTGAGGAAAGTCTTTCACATGCCAGTTTTGTGATAGAACTTTAACTGATTTTTTCCCTTCCCCTCCCATTTTCCAGGTGCAAGGACCTACTAAGATAAGAAATCTTGGTGCGAACTTTTGTACTATGCCTTTCCCATATTTTTAAACCAATTCCGATATTTTTAAACCATAGTACCTGCAAAGTGTAGCTAACTTTCTTTTAGGGGGGAAAAAATGGCAAAACCCCTCCATGTATAGTAGTCCCTGGTATCATGTCCTTTTTAAACTTTATTCCTAGCACAGACATCACTGCATTCTGTTCTGAAGGATTTTGTATAATGCTAGTGTTGAGCAATTAACTAATTTTTTTTTTGGTTCAGTGGCAATTCTGAAAAATAAAGGGCGGGGGAGGAATTTCTCTTCAACCCAAAATGAATTAAAAAAAAAAATTGGAAAATTTTGATAAATTTCAGGTTGACCAGATCAACCCAGAATGGAGCAGTGATGTCCTTTAACTTTTAGCCTAGTGGTTATAGCACTTACATGGGGTACATTTTCCCCTCTACCTGCTATTTTTTGGTAATAGCACACTGTTACTGAAAAATTGCTTACTTTCTCATTTTACCATATGATTATAAAATAAATTGAATATAACTACTGTACTTATATTTCAGTGTATCGTACAGAGGAGTATAAACAAGTCATTGTCTATATGAAATTTTAGTTTGTACTGAATTCGTTAATGCTTTTTATGTAGCCTGTTATAAAACTAGGCAAATATCTAAATGAATTGATGTATCCCCTGGCAGACCTCCGCATACCCCTGCCTTAATCAACAGACTCGAGTCATGTTCACACTTTCCCTGATCCAGGGACTATTCACTGTGATATATAGAGTGGCAATTCAGTCATTCATAACTTATACATGGTGGAACAGCTTCAAAAGAAGAGCTTGAGAGAGATCCACACCAGAATTTCCCCAGAGGCCTGAGTGAAGGCACTATTTTAGGGAGAGGGGAGAGCCCCAAGTGTGACAGGTTCCCCCCAGGGTGCCACCTGGAACTGGGGTACCACTGAGCTCCCTGACCCACCAGCTTTGGATCCCTCTCACACTGCACTGCTGTGACAAGCGGCAAAGCCCTCCAGCCTGCACTTTCACCAGGATTCATACAGGTAGGGACACACCCAGCTGCAGTCACACACATGCTCTCTAACCACCAGCTTCCCAGCCTGGGACCCATGTACTGTCCTGCCCTGGTCAAATCTGGCCATTATACGGGTTAATACCTGGTCTGCCTGTCCATCAATGGGAAGAGAACAATGCACACTTGTGACCAAGTGAGATTTTTCCCCAAGCACTCCAGACTGGAAGGAAGGATTGGTCCCATTCATGGAGCTGGACCTACCTCTGGTATAGCAAGGTCCTAGCTCCTGGAATAAGGGGAGGCCTTCTCTGGTACTTTTGTGTTTGAAGTAGAAATGAGAAAAGTTCCTGCCCTTATACAAAGGCTTCTTGAAGTTTGCTGGATCAAATGCTTCAGTTTAACCACCTTATTTGGGTACAACCTAATGAAGCCTTTGCTCAAACAGGATTCCATCCTAGAATTTTGAGGCACAGAGAATTTACTATGCATAATAAGGCACCTCTTGGCATTCTGCCTGCTCTGTTTGGTTGCCTCCACCATGCTTGCAGAGGGAAGTACAAGTGTAAAGGAAGGAGGTTGGCAAGTGATCCCCCCAAAAGTCGTCATCTAGGTTGTGGGACGGGGTTAAAGAATATTACTCACTGCTGTTGTCCCCATATTTGGCTTTAAAAAGCTAGAGCGAGAGAGAGAGCAAACACAGCTGTGGTGCTGAACTGACATGCTAGTAGTTGAATGCTCAGAACTAAGCTGGAGTGAAGACAAATACCTAAGGCAGTTTCTACACCAGCCAAACGTTGGTCTTCTGTATCGCGCTTTCTGAATTAGATTAATCTGATTACACAGAAGCAACAGCTTTTGTAAGACTCAAATTTCAATAGTGTATTAACCAATTCTTTGTCTCTACTGGTAATTTACAGAGGCCATGTGGGTCTTGTCTATGCTGTGTAAAATGACAGCAAGTTAGCACCCCACTATCACCAAACTTGTGCATGAACAATAAAAGAAAACATTTCAGTTTGAAGTTTTCAAGAGACTTATTTTTATTATATTTTAACAAGGAATATCCCTCTCTCCTTTTTAAGCATTTCTGGCTGTAATACCAGACAGCCTCTTGTGAAGGCTCCTCTACTCTCTGAGTGCTGTTTTTCTCCCCCTGTATCAGTCTTCTATTACTTTATTGCTTCAGATTTTTCCCACCCTATTGTTTATTGGCTATGCTAATCAGTTTTTGTTATGCTCTCTGGTACTTGCAGAAAGAGACATTTGTGATGCACCTCTCACACAGGGACAGAAGTCATGATCCAGATATTTTTCTTTCAATTGGATACTGTGACTGGTTTTATGGCAAAGTAGAAGTTTTACCTGTGCACAAATGAACTTATTGTGGCAAACCAATCTTAAAAAGAAAGGCCACAGTATTATATTATTCTCTACTGCCTGACTACCGTTTCTAAGGCGGATGGCTCAGTGCTGGGACTTGTCCCTGCTTCATCATCTTCTCTCATTCCACAGTGTGTGCCCTGCTGTTACTGAGAAAGGACAAAATATAGCATTTCATAAGGGTCATAAATAGCTTCCACTGTGGCTATTTACTCAGCTTTTGCTTCTTGTGCTACACAATCACACCCATCTTTTCTCCCTCTCATCTGCCTCCCTTGCTCCCGGCCATGGAAGCTGTGCATGTGCAGTAATTTTCCACAAAATGTGAAAGAACCTTAGGCTAGGTCTACACTAAGGGGGGGGGGGGGGAGAAATCAATTTAAGATACGCAAATTCAGCTACGCAAATAGCGTAGCTGAATTCAGCGTATCCTATTTGACTTATCCCGCTGTGAGGACGGTGGCAAATTGACCGCCGCGGCTCCCCAGTCGACAGCGCTTACTTCTCCTGACAAGGTGGGAGTAAGCGTGTTGTTCTGGGGATTGATTTATCTGTCTAGATGAGACACGATAAATCGATCCCCAAAAGACCGATTTCTACCCGCCGATCTGGGCAGGTAGTGTAGACTAGCCCTTAGACAGCAGCCAATCTGAAACAGGAACCACTTCTGCTTGTGGTCATGCTGCCATAATACAAGTCTTCGAGGCGACTGCACACCTTTCTGAGGGCTTCAAATGCGGTGAAGCCATTCATAAAACCACCGGGAACATGTTGCAATGATGCATTGTGACTATGACACCAGGTGCTTCTAGCAGGGGCGGTATGGGCATGGTGATTTCCAAACGGCTGAATAAAGAGAGATGTTTTTAACCCTTACCACAGACTATATGACTACATGTCCAAGTACTCCGACCGGCAGCCCCATCTCCCTCAAATAAAATACAACTCTTCACAGTTGGTCCAGCAGACTGACAACCTTATTCTCCCCTTCCCCATCTCCTCTACTATGTTCCTGCGCAGGGAAAGGAAGGAGTAGTTCTGTTGTTTCAGTAACACACACTGAAGCAGCAGAGGTAAGAAAGGCAGACAATTTGAAACACAGTTATTCCAAAATTCAAAAAAACGTCAAGTGACATTGAACTGAGGAGGTGTTTTATGGCTTCCATATCCATTATGTGTTAGAACTACGCTTTAAATTATTCAGAATTGTCAGATACTGTGGCTAGCTTCACCTTAATATGAGAAACCGGTGGCCTTGTTTTCCTATGACTCAGTTCCCTCTCTTGTTGGACTATGATGCTAGGTAGAGAGGCTGATTTTCTATTCTAATATGAGAATTACTACACTGAAACCAGTTTCCCCCACCTTTATTTAATAAAAAAAAAAAATCCTATAACATGATACTACTGTACACCCTCCCAAAGTCTGATTGCTACCCATAAGCCTGACAAGCTAAACCTTTACAGATTAGAGAACATTAATACTATACTTATCAAAAATTGAATGAAAGTTGATATTAAAAAGAACTGCAAGCAGCTTGAACAGCTAGTGGGATTTCATTCTATAGCTTTGAGTCTCACACTATTGCCTGTGGCTCTCAGACTGGATATTAAATAACTGAATTCTGTGATAGGGAACAACCCCCCTGCTTTTGTGTCTACCTCAGTTATGTGTCCCCTCTTCCTAACAGTTTCTGGTGGTCTAAAATTTAATTTGTTACAGCTTGTGCTATGGGTCTAAAAGGAGACTTTAAGAATTTTAGCTTTCAGTAAGTCCCCTTCTCATAGATAAAATAAAGGTCTAGCCAGGAGCTGTTCACTTTTTCACTGGCTTTGATTTCCAGGAACAAATGGGGAGATTATCACAACAGCACAAATCCTAAACAGTTTATAGATAATAAACTAGCAGTTACATCTGTAATAGATTCAAGCTTCCCTAGAGCTAGTTTTACCCAGTGTTGATAAAACTAGTCTCATCATGGTTTTACACTTCAGTGCACACATATGGAAGTCTTTCTACTCCCCTCCCTTACTTCCTCACCATTCATGAACTTCACTCTATATCCAACCAACAATGGTCAGATATTAGACAGAAGTACTACATGACTGTCTCTTAGCAGGGGCACATAAAACCACCTTCACAATGCTCCCAGCAGTTCATGGTGGGCCAGAGTTCAGCTGCACGTGTGTGACACTCTCCAGGGTACAGCCTGAACTGCTGTATTTCCTCAGCTCAGTAGCCTGTGGTGCCTTTTACACTGCTTTACTGTGAACAGCCACTACTCCTGGTCCTACTCATACACAGCCACTAGCATGTCAAATCACGCCCAGCTAAATACATGAATGCTCTCCCAACCACTCATGAATTACATTTAGGGTGGCACCTATAAATCCTTAGTCCCAGTCTTGTTCCCCAGAAATGTGCATCTTGGACTGCTCCATATTCTTCTGGCCAGTGCAAGCTCATTGATAGTCCAGCATTCCAACACTAGGACTTATTCCTAATCATTTCCCAAACTCACGATATTATGGAAATCGCGGATCCTGCAATATTAGGCTTCCTCTGCAGTTTTGACAAGGGCAGCCCAACTGTGCACAGGGTTGACAATGGGAGCCCTGGCCACCCCTGAGCTGAGAACAGGAACCCCTGCTCTCAGTCCCAGGCAGCCAACAGTAGAAAATCGTAGAAAAGTAATAATGGACTTTATTAACGCAAATAATAAGGTCCATTGTTACTTTTTCACTATTTTCCATGGCTTCTCTGCAACTCAGCTACAATTTTTGAACAATCATCCAGTGATTCAAGTAGGACTCTATGCACCAGGCTTGTATTCTCAAGTAGAGGTTCCCCAACACTTCAATCCAAACACACTGGATTGGATAAAACAATTCTCCCCCCCTTAAGCTGCAACAATTCACAGGCTAGATTTCCTTTTCAGCCAGGCACTCCTCTCTCAATTCAATGTTCTTCAGGTATTCATTGATGCCGTGAGCAGAGAGATTGGAGGAGGAGTGAGAGGGGTGATGTGAAGGTCACGGTCTCTCATTTTTGTACCTTCCTCTCTTTGAGAATTACCCCCTGCCTGGGTGTGGATGAACAGTCCCCGGTGTACATGAGATTTCAATGGTCTCTAGGATGAAATGTAAGTTTCTTGTTTACACCTTCCCCCCTTACTGGTGAATGGACAGTTAAGCAGGTAATGGCCCCTTAGCACCTTGCTGGCATGCTAGTGTGTCTATCTCTGAGAAATTGGTTTGTGGGCATTACCCAGAACTAGAACATATTTCAGTAACAATCATATAGAAAAATCTCATAATTTTACAGGGCAGTGTTGTTACACACATTTCAACAGGATAATAATATTCAGCAGATTATGAGTTTTCAAGATACCGCACAAGACATACTTAGTACAAAATGTATCATAAATATATAGAAGTGGTGAACATGGCGTATAGGGTGTCACATGTCACTGCTCTACTCCATCACCAGACTGGCCCAGCCCAATGGCTCATTTTAAACAGTAGATTTTCTAACTCATATTGCATTTAGCATACAACCTCTCCTTCCCCATCTTATCCCTTATTTAAAGTAGTTTAGCAGCCTCAGAAAATTGTTCCTATAACTAAGATGCTTAGTTATCTGTTATTCACAATTCAATGAATTTTTCAAAATTAGTACAGGGAACAAAAAAATGCACCAGCATGAATTTGCTAGCAAATAATTATAATCGATGACTCTGCTAAGTACCAACAATGTTGATTTCACAGGAAAAAATAGCCAGAGATGATAACTATAAAATGACTTATGTCTTCAGCAACCTCAACCTGCCACTAGGAAAGAGGATGTGTTTCCCCTTGAGTTGCTGACAGTAACTCTAAATCTTCACAAGAAGATTTCCTTTTATCGCTTGCTGCCTCCCCAGCAGTTAAAACAAACAAGACCTTGCATTTCTTGTTATAGAACTGGCTAAACCGCACATGGGAGATTCAAAATAGCTACCACTAATTGTCTTATGCTTTGGCTTGTTTAGGAAAAGTAGTTGAATTTAGGTCTGGTTTAGCTAGTAACTAACCTAAATGCAACCACTTTTCCTAGTCCAGACAAAGTTTGGCAATCATTTTAATGTCTGCACCTGATTATTGAATGCAGCTATATTTAATGAGCTGGCACACAAGTAGGCCACAAACACACACATACCTTGTAAACACTTACCAGGGATATGAAAACGATATCCAAGGTCTCTGTGATGCACCAAATGAAGTCCTGCAATACCTTGAAGTCACTCACTCAGATAGATGTAGAAGGGTTCACTGCTTCATCAGGGGAGGATTAAGATATTGCATTAGAGACTCATATTTTTTCCCCTTTGCACGTGATGCCCTTCCTCAGTTTTCTCTTCTTGCTTCTACAGTATCTGAGTTTACACTACTTGGCCTAGCTGCTATGGCCTAAACTGCATCTCTTGTGGGGGAAATCCAACTCTGGAGACAGTAGATGATGCAGACTTTCTAGAGTGTGGCTGCACACCCCAGAGCCTCCAATAGGGTCAAGGCTGGTATGGATATCAATACTGAGGTGGTGGATCCATGGGGGTGTATAAAGCAGATGTTCCCTATGAGTCCGAGGTCCCTTCCTGTGACCTGTCATGGAATCACCTCTAGAAACATTTATTGACTCCGCTGTGCTACCCAAGAAGGGGAAGGTGGATGGGTGGGAAATGAGTCTGTGCTGTGTCTTGATAAGGATGAGAAGGAATACATTTTGTCCAAGGGAGAGATCTTTCTATCAGAAGTGCCCTGGAGAGATTGGTACTGTCAATACTTCCTCAACATGATATACCAATAACTCAGAAACCAGTAGTTTGGATACCACTACCCTCAAATCTCTGAAGGAGAACACCTCTGGTACAAGGCTCACAAATAGGTCACTCTGTACCTTGTATGCTTTACATAACGAGATAGCCGGTAGCAATGAACATGGCTCTGAGGGGACTGGTAGAGAGGCGGTAGGGACCTGGATTCTGGTACCGATCTCAGCATTGGGTGCCCAAGAAACGTGTGGCCACAGACTTAGTGGGTACCACAGGCGCCGTCTTAGAAATCAGTACTGGGGTAGTCACAAAGGATTTGTCATACTTTTTGCCCATAGGAGGTTGAGCCTGAGATGAGTTAGAAGTTTAGTGACTCAAATCTCAGCTTGCTAGGTCCCACAGATGGTGACCTGCACCCTTGTCTCCTCTGTGGAGCAATACCCCCTTCTGATTCTGTCAGAGATTGTTGGCACCGGAATAGTAGTGAATGATTGGGGTCTCTTACATATGTGACCCAGGGATTCAAGGTAGACTCTTGGCTCACGAGGGCACTACTGGAAAGAGATGACCGGGAAGACTGATCTAGGTAAAATCCTCCTTTGTGTCCAAGCAAGCTTGCATCGAGCTCTCAAGGAGAGAAAATTCAGGGGGGGTTCTTTAGATGTGAGTATGCTTAGAGCAGTGGTTCTCAAATGATTAGACATTATGGGCTGCATATGCAGCCCACAATGTGTTACCTGGGCTGCAGGGGCCAAGTGGCAGGGCAGCCCCGACCCTCACCACGTGGGGCAGCCGGCTGCCCCAGACCTCATGGGGCCCGCCAACAGCCCCGACCCCGGACTCCTGCCATGTGGGATGGGCCAGCAGCCCTGCCCCCGCCCCTACCATGCTGGGTGGCCGGGCAGCCTGACTGCACCCTTCCATGCCGGGCAGCTGGGAACCCGGGGGACGGCCTTTACCACACAGCTGAGTTGGCCCGCAGCTGTGTGCTCATTGGGCCACATGCAACCTGTGGGTTGAGAACTGCTGGCTTAGAGAAAGATCCACATATAGAGCATTCCTCTGAAGTATGTCCCTCTTCAAGACAGAGTAGGCACTGGAAGTGCCCATCATTAACAGATGGACAGGGCTTGAATTCTGAAGACTTAGCTTCAGCCATGGTGCTAGTGCCCCTGTACAAAGAGGAAGGGGATCGGGTCTAGCCTAAATGAAACATATCTAAGCAAAACTTTTTTTCAGGTTTTTATTCGCCAATGGGCAATAACTAAGGCTAAGTTTTAGTCATGGGTATTTTTAGTAAGTCATGGACAGGTCATGGGGCAATAAACAAAAATTCACGGCCCGTGACCTGTCCATGACTTGTATTATAAAGCCCTGACTAAATCTAGGGTGTTCTGGGGGCACCACTGGTGCTGGCAGGGGAGGGCCTCCGGGGTACCTGCTGGTGCTCATGGGGGTCTCTGGGGAACCCGCTGGTGTGTGGAGGGGGGGGTGGTACTCCAGGGCACCTGCTGGTGCTCCGGAGCGCTCGTTGGTGCTCAGAGGAGGGGGCTCCAGGAAGCCTGTTGATGCTGAGGGGGGCAGCCCAGGACTGTCGCTGCTGGCAGAGGGTGGCCCGGGACCACCACCACCACTGCTGGGGGGGGGGGCAGCCTGGGACCACCACTGTTGCTGGGGGGGCCAGTGGGGCTGGCCCGGGGCCACCTGACCTGCTCCGGCGGCCCTGGGGTCAGGCGCACCAGCAGGCTGCAGAAGTCCCGGAATCCGTGACTTCTGTGACAGACTTGCAGCCTAAGCAATAACTACTTAACTATAACAACTAACGACTAATTAGCCATTCAGCAACAGAGAACTCATGAAGAAAATTGTTCTGGCCGTACAACCAGAAAATACACTTGTCAGAGATATACCACTGAGCAACGACATGTGACGGAGGAGTACAAGCGAGATGGTGAATTTTCTACTAAATTAAATAGCTAAAAAAGTCACAGTGAGCCCTTTCTACAGCCTTTGCTTGTATGAGAGCTTTGATGTCACAAGAAATCCCAAGATAATTGTATGCGTTTGCATTTTTGACTGTGATTGCCATTGTTTGTCTGTAGGTGTTTTATGTCAGGTGAGCCTCAGTGATTGGCCAACTGGCCAATCCATTTTTGAATGTGTTCAGGTGAGAATGGAATAGTGCCATGTTAGCTTTGACAATCTGTGCGGCTTGACTGCTGATGGGGCAGCGGCTCTGCAGGGTGCACGAATAGGGGTGCTGAACTGAGAAACTTTTTTTGTTTCACAGTTTTGCCCACCAAGAAGTACTTGCCAGCAAGGCTTCAATGAAAACTATGGATGAGACTGAATCTGTAGTGAAAAAGTGCATCATTGCTGTCAATGCCAGCGGTATCAATAAGGGGAGATTTGCAACTCTGTGCAAAATGGGCTGAGAGACACATCAGATGCTTCTGAATTACAACCTGGTCTGCTGGCTTAGCTTTAATGACAGTGTACAGAGGCTGTTTGAGCAGTGGGAGCAGCTCGTTGAGGTTTTGAAAATAATTTCGCCAGAACTATCCCCAAAGCTACAAGATCCAGAAGTACACGATCGTTTGCTATTTTTGAAAGAGTTTTTACGAAGGCGCGCTTCCTTGAACTGGAGTGTCAGAAACCTCACCGAATGAGATTTGACAGAACTGAAGTAATTAATACATTCAAAATGACAATCACTGACATCATCCAGCAACTAGAGGAGGAACAGGATTCTACAGTTTTTTTATCAGCTTAGTCAGTTTCTCAGCTGTCAGGATGAGAATGTGCAGCGAAAGGTCAGCTTAGCTGTAACTGAATACCTGAGTATCCTCTTGGAGGATCTTGCAAATTGTTTCAGGAAAACTTTTTCCATCAGCACACCTTCGTGACTGACCCATTCAGTAATTCTGGTTCATGTTCTTTGGCTGCAAACAAACTAACTGCCTAGCAAGACAGAACAACTTCCTTCAACACTTTAACGTACCTCATGCTGCAAATGTGCAATGATGCAAGAATGGAAACATATTTCTGTCAGCCCAGTGTTACAGTACTGGAGGTCTGGAGTAATATATACCTGTTTGAGGACACCTACAAGCAGAGTTGCTTTGCTTTTCTTGTCCCTGTTTTCTACTACTGTGCTGTGTGAGAGGGCATTTGGTGAACTGCATTTTCTGAAGAACACGTACGATACTGCTCACGGAAGCTTCCCTTCTAGTTTTACAGGAGACCTGGGATCCTTCAGACTTTCTATTCAAAGAGTTCCTGAACTTTTGCACATAGTCTGATCCAATCCAGAACTTTAGTAAAGTACAATGTAACAGGATTCTGTTTGTTGTCACTATTATCATTATTATTACTGAATTGGATTGATTTTTTTTGTCTACATTTATGTAAGAGAAATTTTGGACATATTTGCAGATATGTTTATTATTATTCTTTGGACTTTTATTATGAAAAAGGATTTCTAAATTTAGTTCAGAATTATACAGACATTGTTTCTCTTGTGTTTAGGTTCAGTAAAGAAATAGACAACTGTACATATTTTTATTAACAAGTCTTCAAAAAAATCCTACGTCAATAAATTAGAATGATTTGGACAGGTGTATGTGCATATTTATTTGTTTTTCCTACATTTAATTAAGTATTTTAGGAAAAATTGTCAGAGTGGCCACCAGCAAGAGTTAGTGGCCACCAAAATTTTTTTTGTGAGAATCCCTGAAGTTAATAGAAAACCAATAGAAATATATTTTTTTTAATATTCTAAAAGTAATTTTTAAAAAGTTTTCCGAGAGGCATCAAGGATACTTTACCAGCTAATTTTACCTGCTTAAAGAGAAAACAACTAGTAAGAGGTGATTAACCAGTCTGTGAAATACAACACTGCCATAGTGAGCTAACTTTGGATATTACCTTTCCAAATTCAAGTAACAAGACTGTGATCGCAGCAAGAGAAAGAGATACATGTCTGTCAGAAAGAGCTATGCAAATGAAAATATGTTCTGGAGGTACTCAGAACGCAAATTTTATTTTATCTAATAAAAAACAAGCTCCTATAGGAAATAGAGTGTTCTCTGTCACATGTGTATTCAATTCAGTTTCAGGTTCAGTTGGACTCAGTCATATTTTGAAATATTGACCATCTAATGTACTATACCGCCCATGAAAACAGCAGTCAGTACATTTGTTTTGAAAAATGAAGTAGAAATGCAGTTAGTATAGGCAATAAGCGTCAAGTAATTCTGACAATTAAACTGTTGCCACTTTCCTTTTATTCTGTAGCCAAAATAATTGCTGAAAATAAACTCAATCCAAACTCAGTTCCCCAACAATGACACTCACGGTTATCAATCTAGGTACTCATATATCCACTATCACTTTAGTATCAGAACATCTCCCAAGTATTGAAAAATAGAAACAGAAAAATAGAAAAGTAAAAACCTTCCTTCCCTTCTTCATTTAGGGAACGTTTGTCTATTACTGTATGTTAAAAATAATTTTAATGTCTGAACCAAAGACACCAAATAATGATTTAAGCAAAGCCATCTTTACTGTAAGATGTTTGCTGCTAGTATGCCAGAACAATGCAAAGCCAATAAACATTCCAATAGAGCCTCACCAGTTTCTGAAAGGTGTAGTTACACATAATCTAATTTGGAAACAGTAATACAGTAGAAAAAAATAGATCAAATAACATATGCTGAAACAACATTAAGTTTCTGACTTATGACAACAAAACCCAGGATATTTAGTTTTAAAGCTATTGATCCATCTAGTGAAGAAACTGTCACGGTATATGATGACAATATGATGATCTGTTTTGCTGACATCCCAGAAATACTGAAGCAATTATGAAATAGAATGATAATTTCTTTCCCTAGCCTTGGTTTTGACTGAGTAAGATTTATCAGAAGTTACTCTTTTAAAAGAATTAGACTGTAAAGATTCAGTGCCAAACCAAACCCGTGCATATACATAATAGTTCTGAAATATTACAACTAAACACATTTGCATTTCACATCAGTAATATATGATGCTATATCCTACTCACATCTTTACAAAAAATTTTGTGATATCAGATCCATATTTTGAAGCTAAAGAATGTCTTTTCATCTGGCTTCTTTCCTTGGCTTGTTTAGCAGTTCTCTGGAAAGAAAGACAGATGTGTCTGAATATATTAAAAATTACTTAGCAACTGTAGTCAACATTTGATTTTATCTTGATTGTTAAAGAATTGGGGTCTCATGTTAGATCAAACATGTTGTAACACTTATCACATTATTTTAAATATAGATGCTTGTAACAGGTTGACAACTCAAGTTCTTGTTGAACTAAAATCTTCCAATTTGGCACACTCATTTCTTTATGAAGTTCTGAGTACAGAAGAAAGATCAAATGTGAACACTGATTTTTCTATTAGAGATCACAAGAAGAACATCAGTCTTACTGGAGTAAAACTCTTCATGTACTTTTTTAAAACTAGAATCTTGAAGTCTGATATACTTGTTAATTGACGGATCAAAGAAAAAAACATATTTGGAATTTGCTATTTCTACTATAAGTCACCAAAATGTCAGTCTATTTATAAAAGAGTTACATTAATTTCTTCTGCAAGGCACTCACGTGGTAGAATTTGGAGACCAATTTGGAGAAATTATGATAATCTAAATTCACAGGTTCTATTTAAGAGATTTTAGCCAGCTAACTGTTGAAGGTGACTAAACAGTTGAAGGTGACTATTGAAGTATGTTGCAGGCCCTGATGTTCATAACCCTGTCCACCAAAAGGGTGCATTGCCGTCAACTAGTATTTAGTATTTAGCAGTCAGGTAGCACTGTACATCAGTGCTGTGAAAATAAATGTTCTTATAGGGAGTTTTGTGAGGACTGATACATGTATTATTTCTTTCCCGACATGGATAAACAAACACAGGACAAATGGCTAGCACCAAGTCACATGGCAAGTCAATGGGAGAGCCAGGATTAGAACACCGTAATATATGGTTCCAAGGTGGTTTAGAGAATTACTTTACATACATTTTATATTTTTAAAGATGATCTGTGCCTGTATCTTACTTTTTATTCATAGTACACCTGCATTAGTGAAAGAGACTCATTTTACCTTAAAAGGCAGCATCTTTTAAAGCTTTTTCTAAAATTACTACCATTTGATGGTTATTTACTTACCTGTGCAAAATAAGTTAGTCCTACTCCAATTCTTAGTAGATAGGTGTCTACATTAAAAACATCACTGCAATTGACAGTAACAAACATCCTTACTGTCTTTCTCAGCAGTGGTGCCAAAAATCAAACAGGTTGCTTTGAAGTTTATTAACATCACATTATTACATGATCCTTTCATCCCCACTGATGAACCTCCCTCCAGGTTAGGTAGAACAGAGACATGTTAACTACACAGCATGCAGAAGCTTCCAATGATGCTATTCATTCTCTACAAAAACAATGAGAAATATCCTATCTGGGAATTTTCTGCTAGCAGCTTCTCTCCTCGTTCATAACAAATGGATAATGCCTTCCATCGGTGGACTTCGCAGGTAGTCCAGTGTTGTTGCTGGAGGCTTGAGGACTAAGCACAACTCTTCAGTTCGAGCCACCAGCAGAGTTCTTCCAAAATTGTAGCAACACTTCAACAACCGATTATTAGCACCAGGGCAACAACTTGCAGTGATATCAACTAACTTTAAGGCAATTATATGCTTGTCTCTTTTTAGAGAAAATTTGTTACAAATTGCATTGCATTTATTTACCAATCAGAGTGGGCTGAATGAGGAGAGAATCTTGTATCAGAAAGAAAATGATCAGGTAAGAAATTTCTCATTCTGTTGCAGAGCTTCTCTCCTCGTTCAGAATAACTGGGAATTAGTGAGCAGTGAATCACAGACTTACAGAGAGGAAGGATAAGCAGAATTATTATTATTATTATTACTATCAGAGAACAACAGGCAGAAATAGACATACCCCCCATTACAAAAGCTTTGTAATTTAAGGAATTATTTGGGAACCAACCTAGTAGCATGCCTCTGTAGAAGACTGGAAATTCCTTTGCAATCTTCCTAGGATGGGGTTCACACATTTTCTTCCTATGATACCACAAAGGACCTTCCTTGTAGAGGAAGCCTTGATTCCCTCAGTCCGTGGTTTCCCAGATGCCTAGCATGCTAACTGGTGCAGGATTTTAACATCTTGCTTGCAGCATCTTTGAGGTTCTAAGGCCTTGGCATTTTGGATAGGAGGAGATGAACAGGAAACAACTAGTGTGTGGACTTCCTATGTTGGAGATTTTGAAATGTGTATGGTATCCTCACTCTTATGGCCTAAGGGATCTTTTGGAAGGAAGTCCCCTTCTGAAAAGGTGACTGTGTTTTTCACTGGGGGCTAACTTAAGGGGGAAGTTAAGTTTTAGGAACTTAAGGTAGAGAGCTGTTGATGTAGTTGTGTGGGGCACCGAGACTTTCTGTGCCTCTGTTGTGGACACAGACTGCCTAAAGTGCTCTCCTTACGCTTTAATGAGGAGCCAACTTATGGAGAAGAAGAGGGACAGAAAGAAACCACTTCTCATCTTTCAGATTCTTGGAAGACCTAGAGTCTGTGACTGAAAGCCAGACAGGCACAATTCCCATTACACTGCTGCTCGAGAGAGGGCTTCACAGAAATCACAGGCATCTCATCCCAGACATGCTGAACACATGTGCCTCATACAGTAATCATGATACAGAGCACTGTTAGAGCCCCTGTACAAGTGGAGAGCCCCAGCAAACATACACTCATTGGTGGGAAGGCAAAGGAGAAATAATTTAAAACTGTATTTTTACATCACTTGCTCACTAATAATACAGATTAATTCCTCATGAATGAACACTTGCTTTTGTCCTTTTGGGACCTGGAGCCTCTGGAGTTTGCAAGTTTTGGCCCTGAGCAGGCTGTTAGGGGTCCTAATCTCCTTGGAAATCTTCATGTTCCTGGTCATGCCTTCCATGGTGGAGTTACAGCTTTGGATAGGGAGTGTGGCCCTAGCATGCCAGTCTGACTCAAGGCCTCTTGTCCTGCCAGAGCAAAGGCTAATGGCTTATGGCAGCAGAGTAGAGCTTGCTTTCTCAAACATGTAACCCTGGCAAAGCAAGGGTCAGTGGCTTGCAGCAGCAGGGCACAGCTCATCCTATGAGGCTCCTGAAAAACTGCCTATAAACTCCTCAGACTTGGCTTGATGTTTGTAGGGCTTCTTTGCTGTCATGGTGGTAGTGGGGAGGGCAAAGAGAGCTCCCTGGAAGTACTGTACGAGTGAAACCTGATGGTTAGAGCCTCAACACTCAATTGATTCCATAAGCTCAGGAGAATGAGCTGAGCTGAAATGAAGTTGCTGTTCCAGGCAAATGAATAAAAATTCAAGTTAAAGAACAAAATGGTCAGGAGAAACTGAACTACCAGCTTGTTCCGCTGCTGGAGGAAGACATTTTGGTGACCTGAGCTGAAGGGCAGGGCTTAATCTTGGAGCTTCCAGCAACAACTTTGGACCACCTCTGAATTCAATAGATGTGAGGTATTACCCATTAGTGATAAATGAAGAGAGAAGCAGTGCAGCAGAAAGGACTTCAGCTTCAATCTCCAAGGGTAAAAACCTAACAACAACTTTCACATGCACTGAATGTACCATGCTACCACGTATATGCTGCTGATGTACACCCAGCGTTGCACAACTTGGAGCATGTATGCTGCCTATAGGGGCACAGTAAATCTGTTCCCAAACCCACACTGGGAATTTTTATAATGCCTTCTTTTTACTATTTATCTTATACTTAATACTAGAGAAAGACTGTTACCCAGGGGCGGATTAACAAATTTGCCGCCCCTAGGCCGTCAAAAAATTGCCCCCTGCCAGCTCATCGCCGCTCCCCCACGGCAAGCCGGGGGAGGGAGGAGGGAGAAGGGGAGTTGTGGCATGCTCGGGGGATGGTGGCAGTGGAGCAGGGGTGAGCTGGGGCAGGGAGTGGTTCCCTGCTCCCCCCACCCCCTCAAGAGTTACTCTCCGTGCCCGCTGGCCCCAGCTCACCTCCGCTATCCCCCGAACGTGCCTCTACTCGCTTCTCCTTCCTCCCTCCCAGCGCTTTCGCAGCAAGCCTGGGAGAGAGGGGGGAGAAGGGGAGTTGCGGCGTGCTTGGGGGATGGCGGCGGCGGTGGAGCAGAGGTGAGCTGGGGTAGGCCGGGGAGTGGTTCCCAGCCCCCCGTTATTCCCCATGCCCGCGGGCCCTAGCTCACCTCTGCTCCACCTCCTCCGAGCGCGCTGCAACTCGCTTCTCCCTCCCTCCCAGCGCGGCAAGCCTGGGAGGGAGGTGGAAGGAGGGAAGCGCGGCGCGCCTGGGGGAGGAGGTGGGCCGGGGATTTGGGAAAGGGGCGGAGTTGGGGAGGGGGCAAAAGCAAATTTGCCGCCCTAGGCCCAGGCCTTGTTGGCCTAGGCGATAATACGCCACTGCTGTTACCCCTAAAGTAAGTCTGCATACTCCAACCTGTTCAAATGTGGTTGCAAGATCACTTTTGACACCTTGAGTATACACCAGCAATCTTTAGGAAACTGCACTTCAAGAACCTACTAAAGGAGTGAAAAAGACAACTTAAATTAACATTATAACTACACTGAAATGCACCCAACCTCTTTATTTGGGGAAATCAGTATCTAGGACTGAGGATATAGTATTTCTGGTGTAATATTTTTATTTTTGCAGATTATTGTTTGTAGCACCAGGAACCCTACTAATAGACCACGACCCCATTATGCTAGTCACTGTACACACATATTTTACTTTCTAAAAAACAGGATAACCAAATTACTTATTATTTTGACTATTCAGGGCACATAGGTCTTAAGCACATAGCATTTTTGTCCAACTTTTACAATCTTAATACTATTATTTGCAAAGAAAACAAACAAGAAAACTCCTAATCTTTGGATAAAAATTAGGGGTTTTATTGAGTTCCTGAAAACTTAATTTACTTCTCCCAACAGAGTGTGTGTCTAAGGCTACCACTGTAAAACAAACTAAGTAAGAGTTACTAATTGTGATGATTACTGTTGATTATTTTTGCCTTTGACAGTTTATTTTACTTATATTTCTAAAGAACTATGAAAATCACTTCATTCCGTCTATTTAGTGACCTGATCCTGTCACATTTTCCAGTGTACTATGGTCACTGGTTGCAAGGTCAGCTGAGTTACAATTACACAGAAACAGGAAATGTGGGTTGATGCTTTAGGGGGAGGTGATGAGAGGTCCAGGAACATCTCTGTCCATCTTACATGATATCATCTGACTTCAGTGGGGCTCTACACAGGCACAAGGATGCACCCACCCAGTTACAACTGTAGGATCATGGCCTTAGATGGAAGGCCCTCTGATAGCTTTTTATTTTAAATTAGTCAGAAAAAAATAAATTATAATTGAACACCACTGAAATTAACTGCATTACCTGACACTTAAATCAGCTCTGCCCTGTATACTTCCCATGTTTAAACTCTGCATGACCGCAGAAAGTATGACTATAACTAGCTGCACTATAGAGATCAAAAATAGTTTATTTTAATGTTCATAAGTGTAAAGTGATCAGGGTGCTGTAAAATCATAGTGCCTAAAATTACAAATATTACTTTCTAACCTATTTGTGCTGTTTGGCCCTGAACTCCTCCTCTGTTGAGAGCTAGCATGAATAGAAAGAGTAGCATAGCCATGGTAGCATGGACAGGGACAGAGGCAGTGGAGGCATGGCAAAGCCTTGAAACTGGTGTGTCTGTACTTGGCATGGCTAAGCCATACTTCCATTGCCACTATCTGTGCTACTGTGGCTACACTACTATTTATACTTGCACTAGCTTGATGAGAGCTAGCACAAGCACATATATGAGAGCAGGGGAATCACACTCCTCACTTGAAGTGAAGACATAGCCTAAATTATCACTTACGCGAAAAGTATCCTATTAAGTCCTCCTCAAGAGGTGAAGAAAGAAGCAGCTTCTACTGTACCCATTATGGAGAACTGATATAAAGTAATGCTTTTGGCAGTTTTATATCAAGAACTTTCAACAAACAGGATTTGAACCCATTGCAGGTCATATCAGGGGATCAGGTAGGAATATATTATAGCATATATGTAGTGCTTATACACTTGAGCCGATATTTTGAAAAGCAATTAGCAATTTTGGGAGCATAACTGAGACCTTTATAAAAAAGCACTGGTTTTCAGAAAGTGCTGAGCACCCAATCCTCAGAAAATCTGGCTCCTTTAAAGTGTATCAAGTTTGGTGACCAAGAAGCCATCTAGTTATTTTTGAAAATTATGGCTGTAGAATTTTTCATTGACACTTCCATAAATTATCTATTTACTTCCACATTCAGGGAATTATGAGTTGATTTATACTGACCTCCTTATGACAAACTGTACATAGAGTTTGAAGATTTTCCAGAGAGCACTGTCCTCCTCCACTATAAACTGGTTTGATATGATCCACCTGCCAGAACTGGCCTTCTGTTGGGTTTGTTATAATTTCATTTAACTGCAATAAACAAAGGACACAGCATCAGACGTTTTAAACAGTCTACTCTGAACTGAGGAAATTGTGTCATACATTCCTCAATCATGTTTATTCAGTAAGAACAACAGAGAAAACAATACGTGAAGATAGCTTTTTATAGCTTTCATTGAGAGAAGGAAAAAAATTCGGTCTTAGCAATTTTTTTATTTTTTTTACTTCTAACAAGCAACCAGGAGTTATATTTTTAGAAATCTTATTTTCACCAAGTGCACTGTAGTTTGATACATTAGAGCAAGTGCTAAAATACAGGACCCAATAGGAATATCCTAATGCATCTGTGTTCATTTACAGAATTATAAAAAAGAAAACTGAGAAAAGATGCAGAACAGAAATTAAGGATTTTTGTTTCTGACTGATACAAGCAATATATCCTTAATGTCTGTTTTATTAATGGCAGGTGTCAGTACTAAAAACAAATGTCAGAGTAAGAAAAAATGATGCACTTTCAATCTTGTCACTTACAAAATAAAAAAGTCAAAATACCATCATAAACTTGGCAATTCACAAATAAGCAGATATTGACTGTGACTGTTTAATGTTTTTACTATATTTAGATGTAAAGTTTCAGTTTTGTTGATGGGTCTTCTAGTGAAGATCACAGTGAAACATTACAACCCTAATAAAGCTTTCAAAAAGGCATAGGACTATTGTAATTTAAACGTAACATGGAGGTGAACAGTAAACAACATAGTAGTGTCTGTATAAAGAATGTAAAGAAAAGAGATTACTTGGTCTTTGTGATTTGAACTCACTTATTTTTCTCTTTATATCTTCAAATGTTTTAAGTCACACAGTGCTGTTCTTGAACTAAAGGCCATCAAAAGCAACCATGTAAGACCAGGAATGTGTTGTAAATGCTGATGGCTAATGCCAAATGTTACTATTCCTTTCTGAATTTTTCTTAAGTTTGAATGGGCACTGGTAGAGTTCACCACATTTAAACTTTGATCTCTGACGTGGTGTTTATTCAGTAAGTGCCAAATGGCACTATTCCCTCTGAATCAATGCTGATGCAATGACCCATCATGAACATGGAGGAAGGGTGTTACTATAAGTGTATTTTGAGGAGATGCAGAAATGACATCCCATTATCGTTAAGACTTTAATGAACATTTTGAAATAATAGGAGGCATCTGAACTAGTGTCCTGGCCAGCTTCCAGTAGGGTTCAACAATACCTGATCTCTTGTTGCTTTAATTGGATGTGGTATTCTTCACTTCCTGTCATAAACTAACAATGTGTTGCTGGTGTTGCCATGTTGTAAGCCAAAAATAGCTGCATTTCAGTAGTGAATGAAGCTATCCTTATTATATAACTTATAATTAGATGAAGCATGTAATGCAATGCTCTGTTTTTTAAAAAAAAACACCTCATTTTTCTTCATTGTTAAGCAGTTACAGTTGGACAGATCCTTTACTTCCATTTAAAGAACGTTAATTTATTTTCAATTTGTAAATATATTTTTCGTATAAGAGTTATTTGTTAAGCAGCAGCCAATCAAAATGAACACAGATGTATTTATTTTCAATAAAATAATGTGTTAAACTTCTAAAGCTAGATGGAAGAATAATCATTATTTCAGCAGTTCATGGTAAGACAATTGTTTTTAATGCTACAATTTCCATTTTAGTCTACAAATTAATACAATTTATGAAAGTATTTTAAAGAGGTAAAACAATAATATTTCTGCTGTATTTGAAACCTTATACTTTGTAGGGAAATCTGATGCCCAAAGTTTTGTCAGTCGGTGCTCAAAGCTTCTCAGGCTACAGGGCTTTTGCAGCTTCACATACAGAGTTTTGAGTCACAACCGGAGGAAGCTGGAGTGTAGGTTAGAGCTTACTCATCAGGCATGTTCCTTTTTAAACAGATGAGATGTGACTATCTGACTGACTCTGCTGCTATACTACCCAGATAATTCCTCTCTCCAGCTACTTAGTCTTTAGCCCTGAGTTCTCATCCTGTACATTTATGTAAGTTATATTTTGAAAAAAGAAGAAATTCCCTCACAAAACAACTTAACTTAGAGTTAAGTGCTCACATGTACTTCCTCACAAGGCAAAGATTCAAAAGGACAATATAAGTTAAAGCAACGCTCACACCTAACAGCAGCAGTCTCTAAACATTAGCCTACTACCATCATGATAATCTACACCAGTGGTTCTCAAACTATGGGATGGGCCTCCCAAGGGAGACGTGGGAATGTGTCAAAAAAACCACCAGCTGTGTGCTTTATTATTATTATTATTATTATTATTATTATTTTAAGAGCTCTTGTTGTCAGCCCCAGGTGGCTGGGGTCATGCAGAAGGTCCATGCACACCCGGGAAGTGGACAGCTGGAGCCCCACCATTTGGGCTTGGGCTCTCCTTCCCCAGCCCCCAAACCCTCACTGGGAGGCAGCCCAGGCTCAGACTCTCCTTACCACTCTCTCTCACTGGGAGGCAGCCCAGGTTCGGGCTCTCTCCCCTGCCCCCCCAAATCCCTCACCTGGAGGCAGCGTGACTCCAACTGTCAGCCCCGGCGTGACAGCAGCACAGAAGTAAGGGTGGCAATGGGGTGCTAAGTCTGCTGTGAAAAGTGATATTGACAAATATCTCTTTTCACATTACTGCCTTTACTTCTGTGCTGGCGCTGCGCTGCCTTCAGAGCTGGGAACCTGGCCAGCAGCTGCCGCTCTCTGCGCTGCCTTTAGAGCTGGGTGGTGGTACATGTACTTGTGTGTGTTTGTGGAGGGCCATAAATGACTATAGACACAAAGAAAGGTCCAATCAAATAAGTTTGAGAACCACTGCTTTACACCAACACACTCCGTCTTCAGTTCAACAATACTATGCCCCTTAGGATACATGTATAGTAGAATCTCAGAGTTACAAACACCAGCGTTACAAACTAACCAGACAACCATACACCTCGTTTGGAACCAGAAGTATGCAATCAGGCAGCATCAGAGACAACAACAACAAAAAAATAGGGGGAGGGGGAGAAATACAGTACAGTATTGTATTAAACAAACTACTAAAAAAATAAAGGGAAGGGAAAGTTTAAAAAAAAAAAGATGTGACAAAGTAAGGAAATTGTTTCTGTGCTTGTTTCATTTAAATTAAGATGGTTAAAAGCAGCATTTTTCATAATAAAGTTTCAAAGCTGTATTAAGTCAATGTTCAGTTGTAAACTTTTGAAAAAACAACCAAAATGTTCGTAACTCTGAGGTTCTACTGTATTAAAGAATTGAAACACTATGTTAAAGAAGATTTTCATATGGTAGAAGTAATAACCAGTAAACTCTTATATCTTACTGCATTAGTTATTAAATGGGATTTAAAAGTATCTACCTATCTTAGGGCTTTTATAATATCACTAATCACTGTACTACAGCACCTTCGATGTAAAATCTATAGCAACAGTCAAGTCCCTAGTGGACTTCATGGAATCATCTGGCACTTCTCCCTTTTTGGAATTAAAATTCTGCTTGGGGTAGGGTTTTCTGTTTTTAGGACTTTTTTTTTTTTTTTAATTATTCCCTCTTTTTTGTTGCTGTTAGGGGTTATGGGGTAGAAGCATCCACCCCAAGTAGTGCATTTGTTGTACATTTTTCTACTCTTTTAATTGATAAACATTTGCTTTCAGCCACTTACCTTTTAAAATGACTTGAGGAGCATAACCACCACCTACCACAGAAATACATTATTTACGTTACTGCTTAAATACCATTGCCGTTACCTGTCCTAATGGAAGCTGAGACATCCAAGAACTCTCCAGAAGATTCTTACGTTGACTCTTAGGGGCATTTTTGATGCTAAGGTAGAGTTCCTGGGCATTGAGATTGCAAAGCTGACAAACACCATGTTCGACTTCAAATACTTTACTCCTCAGGTAACTCTGACTAGAGCGAATTAAGAAGTCTTCCTGGCATTTAAGAGAACAAAATCGTGTTTCCCAAGCAATAGATTTGCATTGTTGATCGAGATGAACTGTTGGTTTTTGGCAGCTAAGACAAAGTGGATTTCCTTTATTATCTACAGCCTGTAAATATCCTTTGTATATGGCAGGACCTTCAATAACTTCAGCCTGAACTGAGTCTGCATTAAGAACAGGAGAAACTTTCTCATCTTTTAAAAGTAACCTGTGATAAGGACGAGAAGCAATTATTTAATAAGACTGGACTTCATCAGGGTCAGTACACAATACTTAAATACTCAATATCAACTATTAGGTTTCTTTTATCATGAAAAGTAGCAACTTCAATGAAAACTCATGCTGTTTTAGTTGGTCACTGCACAATGCAAATAGCCCACTTGAATTGTATTTTTTAGGATCAGATTTCTAAAACATCTTCCTGCTACTCTTGCTGCCTCATCTACCAATATTTTTAACGTGCTAGCTCAATGAGAACTAGTGCAAGGAGTCTCCTTGAGATGGGAATCACACCCCCAGCTCAAAGAGCAGACATACTCTTTGTGTCTCCAAGCTGTTTGCTGACAACCTCACAGGCTTGTTTGTGTGTAAACTCTCCATTTCCCTGATCATACAATTTTTTTCTTCTTTCATACTAAGAAACTCAGCTGTCCACTGACAAATGTGCTTGCTAACATACATAATCTAAATCATTATAGGAAATAAGATTTAGATCATCAGCACAAGGTAAATGCCTTCGATCTTAAGCCATGCATCATATTAACATAAGCCCTAGTACCCTATAATTTCATTACATACAGTAAAAATAATTTTGGGAAAAACTAGTTTAATCACTGTATTGTGGCTATTTTGTCTTTTTTATTAACATTAACAAACTTACTTTGTGGAATGGCCATCTGTTTTCCCAGCAGAAGTACCTTCATTTTTCAAGTAAAACGCAGTTTCCTTTGTGACCAAACATACGCTGCCCCCACTGCTGTTGGCTTTGCTGAGTGAGGCTACAGCAACATCCTCTTTTGTCACATATCTGGAATTATTATAAGTTGTTTCAGTATTCTTTTTTCCCCTGAACTGTACTGCAGACAACTGAATACTTCTTTAGAGAACATTCGTGTCACCTGCAGCAATACTGATGTAGAAAATCCCCTCCAAATATTTTTTATTTCCTAAACCTGGCACGAGTACAGTTTGGAAAATGTATTTTACTTATTCAGCTTTTCCACATTAGGTAAGATTTCTTTTAAAAAAACAGCCACCTCTCTGTTGTGCTGCCAAGAGATAATGAGTTATTGTCCATGACATGCAATTATAAAAAGTAATAAGAAAACAATGTAAAGCCTGTTTCACTTGAGTGAACCATCACTGATATTCCAGGGTTTTTTGGTTTTGTTTGTTGTGGAAAAGGTACTATTTGGGAGAGAATATGAGAAGCGTTGGAAGCCACGAAAGAGTTCTGGCAAAATTAGTTTATCTTTGAATTTGCTCAATTTCCTTTGTATTTTTATTGTAAAATCATCCCTAGTCTTTTAAATTAAGCTCTGTTAAAATCGAATAGCCCCCCATGCTTTGGTCACTCTTAAAATATAATTATTAATCAACCTAACTAACTAATGGTCAGGGCCAGGCCTTAGGCAAGCATACACTTCTGGGCCCCTCTAACAGCCAGCCAAACAAGATGCTTCTGTGGTAGGGATGCATTTATATTAACCCTGCCCTGGCCATCACAGCTGCACTAGTAATCTATTCACACAAGCAAGTCCAGCTCTCACAGCATGGATGTTGCTTAGTTAACCCTCTTCTATTCACGTCAGTCAGTGACTGGCTTCTGCTGCAGGGACACTGCCCTATTAGCCATCTCATGTCTGCCCCCGCAGAGCTCCCTGCCACCCCTCTTCTGGCTGCTCCCTGTATTTTTAGCCAGCCTAGAGACTGTTGCTGAATGAGTCTTGCGGGCAAAGCAGAGAGGACACGGACTTCTGAAAGCGGGGTGAAGTCAGGCAGATGCATGGAGGTTGGGGGAATCCTGATGCAGGAGCAGCACTAGCCGCCCCACTGCCCACTCAGGTTTGGCTTAGCTGCCCCTCTGTCATAATGGGGGAGTCGCAGAAGTCAGCCGGGCCAAATCTGAATGAATGGCATTGTGTGACCTGGTGCATGGGGTTGCACTGCTGCCCAGGTTGGGCTTTAGGCATGTGCCTAGTTTGCCTATGCATTAATCTGGCCCTATTTACACTAATACCCAATCACATTAATCCCCACTCAGCATCTCTATAAATCAATAAATGCCATTCTGGTTATTCTAAAACAGTGAAGAATTCCTTTTAGATTCCTCTTTTACATGTTATATAATGAAACAATCCATGGTTAAAAAATACAACACTCTACTTATTACTACTATTTGCTGATCTATACTTGTTTTGCAAGCCTGAAATTACAAACTGCTCTATATACTTACAGGAATTCCTACTGACCATCACAATCCTGTTGAGGTGGAGGGGAGGGATTTAGCAGTAGATTAAGAGGAGACAACAAGTTATAGATATATGTTGGTGAGAGAGCCCGGATGTATGTATGAGAAAAGTCTAATTACAACACTCAGGTTATGAGCCCCATGTCAGGGAGAACAGTGATGTCATCAGAGACTGAGGCTACGTCCACACTGCAATCAGAGGTGTAATTTGCTGCTCAGGTGGACATACCTGCACTAGCTTTAATCTAGACAGCGCACTAAAAATAGAAATGTGGATGTGGCCACACACGCTCCAGCATGGGCTGCAATGTGAGTACATACCATGACAGGTCGGATGAGCATGTACAATCTGTGCCACTGCAGCCTCACTGCTACTTTTAGTGAGATGAAAAAGCTAGCACTAGCACGTTTACATGAGCTGCAAATGATACCTCTGGTTATAGTGTATATGTAGCCCAAGAAAGGAGGCAGAGGAGAGGTAAATTTCGATTTTACCACTGACTGGGTACCTTACACATAGGAAGGAAAGCAATAATAAATACTGAAAAAACCTGGCATTCGAGGAGGATAGGAAATCAACTAAGAAAGAAGTGAGGCTGAGAAAGTATAGAAGGAGACTCTGGATTATGAAAAAATATAAGTAATAATTTATTCCTGCTTCTAAGCCTGGAGAAACAAGATGATGTATTTTGGACAGACTGAAATCTGGACTACTGGGACCTAAAGAAAATAAAGGAGGGATTTACCAGAGGGAAGACAAGAGATGAAGACACAAATATGATTTTGTTGAAATGTTAAAGGAGGATAGAAGGAGATGGAAAAAATGGAGCAGGGGAATAGCTCCTTTGGGCAGAGAGACATTCCCTTCCAGCAGGACATGAAAACTTTTAAAGCACCAAGACTACAGTTTTACAGCGGATTCCTTAATTTGATCTACTGCCAAATAGAAAAAGAAAAGTTTGTATCTGAAGAGTTTTCAGCTGATTTGGTTACTGTTGGCCACCTTTCCATATGGCTCTTCAAGAAAAAATGCTATGTCTACACAGAACAAGCCTGAGAGCAAGGAAGGCATAAAACCAACTCCTTCTACAAAACCCTAGCTTATGTCAACAACAAAACAAAAACCAATCAACTAAAACACAAACAAAACAAACAAAAACTACTATCCACACATTGCCAAAACACTAACATAAGTAAATAAATAAATGCTTGAGGATAGAAACTTGTCTCCCAGGATATTTTGTATTATCTAAACAGACTGTAATCTCTTCAGGAGAATAGTATGCCTTCCGATGTGCCTTTTAAAGCTCTAAGCACACAGCTGGTGCTTAAATTAATAATAAATAACAACAACAATTCAAATGAAATGTGGAAGCCAATAAATGGTATTTTAATAATACAAATGAAAGATTTTTCTCAGGAATCTCTAGCAGTCTCTGGATGTTTAAAGCTGCAGAAACCTTCAGAAACAAAATATCTGCTGAACTGCACTCATAGTGAAAGAGAGTCAGGCAGTGTGTTCTGTTCTAACAGATTTGCACAAATGCACACAAAATGGCTAATTTTTTCACTATAAGACAAGTTATCCCTTAATGTTCAGTTGATTATCTCAACATGATTCCACTGAACATTACATAAAAAACTTTGGACCTCCTGCAGGAACGAATACAAAAGAAGAAGGAATGTAAGTAAAAACACATACCTTTTGGTGCTGCTCAGCCTGGCCTGCTGTTTAGAAATCTCTTCTGCAGCAAGAATAGGGCTACAAATAGTATGGCCGCTTTTTCTGATAATTTTCTGCTTCATAACTGTTAGACTACTCCATTCTCTCACAAACCTCTGAATCTGGCACAGAGAAGGTCAAGTGGTCAACAGGACGGGTATTAAACAAAAATACTTAATTACACTGAAATGTTTTAGATTATTATATTTAAAATTATTTTGTCAACTGGAAAAAAGTTTGCTTGCTGTAAGATGTTCTTTTCTGGGATGTAATAATTTCTGATATGAGCTTCAAAGGTTCTGCTGAAACTTTAAGACTTGGGCCTGATCTAAACTTAAAACATTTGCCTATATAGCTATGTAAATTAGGAGGGAGGTTGGGGGCAAGAGAGGGGGGAAAAAAACATCAGACATTTTATCAATGTAGCTTTGATGGCAAAGCCCAAGTATAGACACAGATGTGCTGGCACAAAATTCTTTTGCTGATATAGCTTGCATTGTTTAGGGAGCAGGTTTTAACTGTACTGGCAAAAGAACTCTTTTGACAATATAACTGCATCTCCACTAGAAAGGTTTGCTGGTATAGCTGTACTGGCAAACCCTTCCTAAGGTAGCATAAAAATGTAGACAGATGTTTGAACATAGACAACTCTGTTCAGCCTTTCTTATTCAAGCAAAACTTCCATTGCTCTCAGTTGGGAGTTGTGGCTCAGTAAAGCGAGCTGAACAAAGTCTGTAATCAGGTTCACAGATACAACCCATGTCTCACTTAAAAAACCCCCACCAGTGTTAGATCTGTGATGCAGATTGCCTAGTTTCAGTACTAGAGGTGAATGGCATAACTATAGTCAAGTTGAAAGAGCATTTTGTACTAAACCATGAGCTGGTTATGCTATGTGAAAAAAACATCCACTTTGGGGACTAGATTATTCCAAGTGTGACTTAAACCTTATGCAGAAACAGGCCTTCAGAACCGAAAAAGTAGGCTATCATAATGATTTTCCTTTCCTCCTAATTTTCTTCCCTCATCCTTATTTTTGTGAATAAATGAAAATGAGTACATGTAAGGATTTCTCTCCCACTGAGCTGGAGCAGCATGGAAGAACGCAATGAAATTGGACATTTCAGTGGAGATGTGAATCAATGGTTTTTTAAATTTATTTTGTTAACATTTTACAGAATGTATCTCCCTCAGTTGACACTCAGAATGATGAAGGAGCAGAAGATGACAGGAGAAGAAGGGTCTATAAGCACTAGAAACACACGCCTCTCCAGAGCCTGAAACTGAAGCCAGGATTCTTGAGTTTCACTCCTCTACTGTCTACGCCTCTGAAAAGCACTGACAAAATGTGTCTCTCTTCCTTCCCAATAGCTGATCTACATGGATAATAGAACCTTCTACTGCTACCAGTTACTCAGTTAGCTCAATTGGTTGAGGTCTGTGCTGTAGATTTAAAGGTCCCAGCCTTGTGATAAACCATGAGGGAATCAATAGGATTAAACATGATGTAATTTGTTATTTTTAATTTGCTTTTCTAAGAAGCTAGGAAATTGCATTAAAAAACCTTGCTTAAAAAAAATGAAGGTTCCAGTGTTGCAGGGCAACCTTAAAATGACATTTCCTAAATTCTGAGGGCTTGACTTTGAACCTAACAGTTGTAATGTCATGTTTTGGATGTAATCTTCATTATAGAGATAGAATTCACAGAGACTACAAGTCTCAGCATGTCATGCTCTACATTGATTTGAACGGTCTTGCTAAGAGAGGAGAGTAACCATAGAGCACACTGAGAACTCTGTGGCCTACGCACATCACAAGTGTGACGCAGTCAAGCATATTTTCTCGACTCACAGTATGCCTCTCTTAAAACGTAACCTTTAAGATATGCAATTTTGATAACTTATGAACATCACTTACTAATCCTGTAAATGAGAAACTAATTGATGTGATGATGATTCTATCTACAGAAATGGTAACAGGAGGCGTGATAATTTGCCAAAGTAACAGAACGCACATTTATTATTCACATCAACATTTATAAAATCTGGCTGCATTGAGGAAATATAATCAGCAATTGAAACTTAAGGCAGGGTAACAAAATATTCTCCATTTATAAAAATTAAAGAAGTTCAAATTAAACATTACATTATTTTTATAGTAAAATTTTAAAGATTGTTCTTACCAATGAACGATTTTGTTTTTGCTGAAAATTCTCTGGTAAATCCTCCCAATTATCCAATTTTATATCCAATGGAATAAAATTACAGTTCAGCGATTTTCCATCCTGGAGACGCAATACAGACAATTTAGTTAAACCCACTAAATCCTGAAGGAATCCAAGTCTTTTAATTTTGTTTACAGTTGTAATGTAATACAATATAGAAAAAGTACCAATTTTTTTCAATGGCTACCCAAACAATCTAGTTTCCTAATATTAGAAGAAATTCATAAGGTATTTGCACAGTGGATGTAAAACCACAGTAAGACTACCAATTCAGGAAATCTGATTCATAGTATTATACTGCAACTATAGAGGATTACAATTTTACCTCTAAGCATCATCTTCACCTACATATAATACATCATCTTTGAATAGATCTGAAGCACCAACTTCACTAAATTAAACAACATAGTTATTAACTCAACTGTACTGCATAGCACACGGGATGACTGTTAGAATTTTTACTTGAGTGGAGAAAATGACTCTATGCCACTTTAAATCAGGTGACAGGACATGCTGTGGTGAAGTGTGCTCAGTGCCTCCTCTGTGCTCTGAGCAAGTTCTTTCTCAGATGATTGTCAACAAGTGAGCCGCCACCTAAAGTCCATGCAGGCCAAAGCCTTGTTCATGACTGACCGATCAGAAAAAGAGCTCTCTTGTGGAAAAATAAAGGCAGACTTCTAAAGTACGTCACAGTACACTAGGGTTACCATACGTCCGGATTTTCCCGGACATGTCCGGCTTTTGGGGGCTCAAATCCCCGTCCGGGGGGAAATCCCCAAAAGCCGGGCATGTCCGGGAAAATCGGGAGGCTCGGCCGGGGCCTCTTTGTGCGGGGCCGGGGGTATGGTGCCGGGCCGGGAGCCGGGCCGGGGCCGGGAGCCGGGCCGGGGTCGGGGAGCCGGGTCGGGCCCGCGGGTCGGGGAGCCGGGCCGGGGTCGGTGGGCTGGGGGCCGGGCCGGGGTTGGGGGGCCGGGCCCGTGGGGCTGGGAGCCGGGCCGGGGCCGCGGGTCGGGGAGCCGGGATCGGGGGGCCGGGCCCGCGGGTCGGGGAGCCGGGGGGCCGGGCCCACGGGTCGGGGAGCCGGGCCGGGATCGGGGGGCCGGGCCCGCGGGGCGGGGAGCCGGGGGGCCGGGCCGGGATCGGGGGGCCGGGCCCGCGGGGCGGGGAGCCGGGGGGCCTGGCCCGCGGGTCGGGGAGCCGGGCCGGGATCGGGGGGCCGGACCCGCGGGTCGGGGAGCCGGGGGGCCGGGCCCGTGGGGCTGGGAGCCGGGGGGCCGGGCCCGCGGGGCGGGGGGCCGGGCCGGGGTCGGGGAGCCGGGCCGGGCCCGCGGGTCGGGGAGCCGGGCCGGGATCGGGGGGCTGGGGGCCGGGGGGCCGGGCCCGTGGGGCTGGGAGCCGGGCGGGGCCCGCGGGTCGGGGGGCTGGGCCCGCGGGTCGGGGAGTCGGGCCGGGATCGGGGAGCCGGGCTGGGGTCGGGGGGCCGGGCCCGCTGGGCTGGGAGCCGGGCCGGGATCGGGGAGCCGGGCCCGCGGGGCTGGGAGCCGGGGGGTGCGCCGGGCCGCCGGGGGTGGTCGGCCGGGGTCGGCACCCCAGGGCCCGAGCCGACCCAGGCTGGAGCCGCCGGGGGAGCCAGCCTGGGCTGAGCTGGGCTGGGCCGGGCCGCGCCTCCTCCCACCCCCCCTTACCTGCTTCAGGCTTCCCGCGAATTAAATGTTCGCGGGAAGCAGGGGAGGGGGCGGAGACTTTGGGAGGGGGCGGAGTTGGGGCGTGGGCGTGAGCGGGGCTGGGGGCGTGGGCGGGGCCCCCGGGAGTGTCCTCCATTAGGAGGGACAAAATATGGTAACCCTACAGTACACAAGATAGAGACTCACTCTCCAGATACACTTCTGGCTGAGGAGAAGACCCATTAATCTGGGAACCAGAAGGCTATGAGCTCTAATCTTCCCTCTTTTACTGACTGTTGTTTATATTCTGTGTATTTCAAACTGAGTATGGCCTCATACCATTCACTCTAGGAGGGAGGCAAATATTATTATCCTCATTTTACAAATAAAGCAACTGCGAGCTTCACTTGCACAAGGTCACTTCTGGCAGAATTGGCACTAGAACCCTGATCTTGAATATGAATGACCCATGGGCCAAGTATGTGTTGCTTTTAGTGGCAGCTCCATACAGAGGATAACACTCATTTCTACAGCTCCAGCAGTAGAGCTCTGTGGTGAGGATGTAAAGGTTTTTGGTTCAAATATTGCTGCAGAGCCATGTGGGTTATACGAAGGAATTTGTTTTCCCAGTTCATTTAAACAAATGGTTTATTTAATTCACAGAGTAGAAAACTTTCATTCATGTTGAGACTTGCAACAGAACCCAAGTGTTCCAGATTTCAATTGCTTCTGAAACACAACAGCTGGTTTGAAGATTGATAGGTTTGTAAGAAAAGGTCCATTAAACTGAAGAGATCTCCCCCTGAAAACCAGCAGAGAGTTGGAATGAAACAGTGACAGCAATGCCCCAAATGACAATTTAAAAAACAATATTAGTGAACTTATTTTCAACCCCTAACATCTTTGGATACCAATGGGAGTTTTCTTAATTTGTTTTGTTCAAAAGGTGATCTGACATTATATATATGGCACCAGTTGCTTAGTTTTCTGAAACTTGGGAGAAAACAATATTATGTTTGCAGGTTGAAATGATGCACTGTCATAATTTTTAGTGACATTCAGAATATTTACCAAGGGTCAATGGTGGATTCTCCAACACTTTAATTTTTACATCAATATTGGATGTTTTTCTAAAAGATACGATTTTATGCAGGAATTATTTTGGGGAAGCCTGTGTTATACAGGAGGTCAGATTAGATGATCCCAATGTTCTGGAATCTATGAATGTTCTGCCAATACAAACATTTTAATTATCCTTTTGAACATTTTAAAGAATACCCTTGACTACAACTTTGATCCAACACTTACTGGTGGACAGGAGCTGTAAGTATTTTATTTAACTGAAAGATTGGTAAGTTGTAAACCATTTACAACCCAAACCACTGCCACACGTAAAAATGTAATTTTAATTATATATATATTCCCAAATGATTGAAAAATCAAATAGAAAATATTTTTCTTCTAATTTTCACCAATGAAGATGGCTTAGTCACATAAGTAAATACAATTTCAAGTCCAACTAGGGACTTTCATTTTTCACCCTGGAAAAGTTTGGTGCTGGATTGTGGTGGTGGTTCCTGATCAGAGTTAAGGTTTTTGGTAAAACAATTCTCCAAGAGCACATGCTAGCATATAAAATGGTTACTAAACTTCTGTAACTGTTGTTCTTCGAGATGTGTTGCTCATGTCCATTCCACGTCAGGTGTGCGTACGCTGCATGCACTGTTGCTGGAGACTTTTCTCCCAGCAGTATCTGTATGGCCGACTCTATTGCCCACTGGAGGCCCACGCTTATGCACCAGTATAAGGGGTGCCGCCGGCCCTGCACCCTCTCAGTTCCTTCTTGCTGTCAACTCTGGCCATGGGGAAGAAGGGCAGGTCATGGAATGGACATGAGCAACACATCTCGAAGAACAACAGTTACGGAGGGTTAGTAACTGTTTTTTTCTTCTTCGAGTGCTTGCTCATGTCCATTCCATGTCAGGTGACTCTCAAGCAGTGCGCTCAGAGGTGGGCTAGGAGTTTACAACTGAGTAGATTGTAACACAGCTCTGCCAAAACTGGCATCATCCCTGGCTTGCTGGGTGATGGCATAATGGGCAACAAACATGTGGACCGAGGACCACATTGCAGCTCTGCAAATGTCCTGAAATCAGCACCTGTGCCAGGAAGTCTGCAGAAGACACCTGTGCCCTTGTCGAATGGGCCTTTACCATGAGTGACGGGTTAACGAGCCATTGGGGGAGGCTAGCCCGCGGCCCCTCCCCATCTGTCCCCCTACCCCCCTGCAGCCCAGGGCGCACCACCCCCTCCCCATGGCCCCTAGTCCCCCATGCACCCCCAGTCCCGGAGCGCCGGGCAGTAGGCCTGCTTGGCACATTGCTAGTACTCTGCTGGGAGGAGGAAGAGGCTGCTAGGCTCTGGTGGCTCCTGTAACCTCTCCCTTTGCACTAGTTGGTCTTGTGCCTGGATGGACCTGAGAAACTTGGGGGCTGCTGAGGCCTAAAACGCCTGCACGAGGCTGCTGATGTACAAAGGGCAAGGGATCTTAATGTGGCCCTAGAGTCTTTAACTCCATGCAGCTTCGTGTCCGTTTGGTCCGAGAATGGCGAGGACCCTTTGAATGGAAAGTCCCGCACTAATTGCTGGACCTCTTGTGACAGCCCTGATGACGGCAGCCCTGAGCCCCTCCTCATGGCGACTGCCGACGCCATCGACCTGGATGCCGAGTCCACCGCATCCAGGGCAGTCTGGAGGGAGGTTCTCCCCATGGTCTTTCCCTCTTCCACAATGGCCCCAAACTCCTGCCGCACTTCTTGGGGCAGTGACTCTTTGAAGTGCATCATGGAGTTCTAATCGCCGAAGTTGTATCACCCTAGTAGCACTTGTTGGTTTACAATATGCAACTGAAGGCTCCAGTAGAATAAACTTTTCTACTGAACAGGTCCAAGCATTTGTGATGGGTTCCCCCTGGGGTGCCACCTGGAACACCCCCCACCCCCATTCAGTTTTTGTTCCTCAGGTGTTTCCAGGAGTCTTCTTGTCTGGAGAGGAAGAACCGGGAGCAGGTCTGCAGCTTGTCACAGCAGTACAGTGAGAGAGAGCCCAGGCTGGTGTGTCAGAGGGCTCTGTGGTACTGCAGTTCCAGGTGGCACCCTGGGGGGAACCCATCACATAGTTTTGCCTCCTTGTTTTTTGGGGTAGCACTGGCCTGGGCCCTGCCTATCTTGCTCATTGGCAGCAGCAACCACCAGGGAACTGGGGGGAGAGGGGGGAGGGGTAGAAGTACATATAATCGTAGCCCTTTGCGGGCACGTAATACTTCTTCTCTGCCCTCTCGGAAGTTGAGGGCAGAGAAGCGGGGGTCTGCCAGAGTGCCTTTACCATCTTGAGTACCTCCTAGTGCATGGGGAGAGCCACCCTGGCTGCAGCCGCAGCTGTCAAAATATCAAAAATGGGGTCTGTAGGTTGTTTGAACTCCTCCACCTCCAGGTCCAGATTGGAGGCGATTTACTTAAGAAGCTCTTGGTGGTGTTTGAGATCACTGCAGGGTATAGGGTTAGCAGGCCCCACGAGTGCCTCATCAGGGGAAGACGAAGAGGAAGCCACCGGAGGGGCTGGTCCTTGATCTGTCCTGGGGCTCCTTCAATTGGGAGTACCATGGGGATCTCGGTGCCACAGTCCGAGTCCAAAGCTAGTTTTGGCATGGGCTGAGGCAGGGCCACAGTGCTCCTTTCAGAGGTCACTACTGAAGGGGAGTGCAAAAGGTGACCCAGTGCCAGTGGAAACCCCCATGGATTCCAGACTGCCAGTAGACTGGCCATTGACCCAGGGCCTATGGGACCATGGACGGACGGCACCGACATCTGTCTGGTAAGCATCTAGGTGATGGAGACCGGGGCCGGCAAGCTGGGGATGGGCACCTTGATGCCCAAGACCTGGCCGGAGACAGAGACTGGTGACCACCGAGGGGGCCCCAACTCGGGTTTCCCTCTTGAGACAACGGCCTTAGGCGGCTCCCCTGCCAGAGGCTGGCGATCCCTAGGCTTGGGCGGAATTCAAAGGGTCATTATGTCTTTGGCAGCCTGAAAGGCTTCGGGCGTGGACAGTGTCCACATGTGCTACATGCCTCTGCTGACACCCTGTATACTCAGGGGATCCCTCGGTGGGTATCTGTAAGTTCCCCAGCCATATGCCTTTGAGGGGATGGCAAGTGGCCTGACATGGGTCACATCTCGCCCCCCAGGCTTCTCTGGTCTTCTTGAGGCATAGGGGAGCTCCTTCTGTTGGCACGCTTCTTGTGCCACTTTGCCTGTACTGGAGAGGTTGAGTGGTACAGGAAATGACCCGGTGCTGGGGGAGCACTGCATACGGAGGTGGAGATGCTTGGTGCCAAGTCCGATCTGCCTGGCTTGGAGGCTGATCTCAGCCTGGCTTCCATAAGGAGGGCTTTCAGTCTGATGTCCCTGTCATTTGCATGCGGGGTCTGAAACCTCTCAGATCCGACATTTATCTTTTACATGAGTTTCCCCCAAGCACTTTAAACAGCTGGAGTGAGGATCACTCACAGGCATAGGCTTTGTGCAAGCTGCACAAGGCTTGAAACTCGGGGACCGGGGCAGGCCCTGTCCCGGAACAAAGTCCCTTAAGGGGACTAACAACTAACTCTAAAAAAACAACTTAAACTATTAAAAACGATCAGCTATATACAACGAGAGTTCAGAAAAACACTGGGAGAAGGCTTGCCGAAGCAAGAGCAAGAGCGTTCCAGCAACCGTCATGGGTGCGAAGAATGAACTGATAGGGTGCAGAGCCAACAGAGCCCCTTATATTGGCACATATGTGCAGGCCTTCAAGGGGCACCAAGAGCCGGTCCTACGGATACTGCTGGGAGAAAACTCTCTGACAACAGTGCACATGGCGTGTGCACATCTGACATGGAATGGACACGAGCAAGCACTCGAAGAAGCATCAAAAGTTATCTGATAGTACTTTAACAGAAAACATCTGTTGTTATGTTGCACTCTATTGTCTTCTAGATTAAAGCACAATTTTCAAGAGCCTGATCCAGAGCCTATATATGTCAACAGAGACTTCCTTCGATTTTAATTTTGGATAAGGCCCTGGAAGAGCACCTTCACAAGATGACAATGATTATCTCTGTCTTCAGCTCAGTTTAGCGATAATTGGAAAGGCAAGATTTTTACAACCAGGAGAGGAAAAAGTCTACCACATTAATAACTAAGTGTTATGAAACTCCAATTTTACAGCAAAGAAACCTCATAAACCACTAACATTTGTACCTCAATAGATAACCCAATTTATCAGCCTTCTAAAATATATCTATTGAGAAAACATTTGTATTTGTTTGTAAGCTAAAAAGTTATCTTGTCTAGTAAACTATTATTAATTCCTTGGTGGAAAAGAACTAGAAGATAAATTGCCTAATTTTTGTACATCTCAGTTAATAAAAAAGAAAGCTTTGGTATGAAATAAGAAAATTAAAACAAATACATGCACTGTAAACCTTTCACTATTATAAAGTAAAATGTTGCCCTATAATAAGCATACTAGTATGTGAAACCTGTACAGATTGAGTGCATTGTAATGCTTACCTTTGTATAGAGGTGAATTCTATCAGTATTCCTACTTGCACAGAAGTTCAGCACATCATACACTGGAAAAGTATCTGAATTATCAACACGTCCTATAAAAAATAAGAAAAGTGTTTTTTGTTTTTTTTTTAAATCTAATCTTCATTACTTGGAGCAAAAAGGGAAAATGAGCACATCAGCCACAGAAAAAGGTTAACTAGATCTAAAAGTCATAAGATGAGAGCCTTACATTGCTCTTTCAAAGCATATTAGGCTTTGCTTCACTTCTAAAATGGTGTCCTTGGGAGAAGCTACAAAAAAGTATTTGATATTTAGTTTGGAACTTAGAATTAAAACTTAGACAAGGTTCTAACAACTTAAGCAATATCATTCTAATTCTAAACTTTTCTCTAATGATGTTTCTAATGGTATAATAGACACAAGCTACTACCTCTGTTTTGTACCAGTTCTGTCTGTTCTAGCATGTGACATCCTTCTAATTTTGTATTTTTTATCCTTAGGTTGTAAGGTCTTGGGTGCAGGGACAATATTTTTGTATGTGTTTGTACCAGACCTACCCCAAGAGGGACTCAATTCTGACTGGAGCGCCTGAATACTATTCTTATATCAATAATATTTCATTACAAGTCTGTATTTAAAGTATCACAGCAACACATCATACCTCTATCCTTACTTAATTCAAAACACTCCAAGATAAAAGTCTGTACACTCCAAGTAGTTCAGGGAAGACAGCAATAGGGTTGGTGAAAATCCATACCTTAACTGCTCGCTATAGGGCTCAGGACTGGAACCCAGAGTAGAGGGTAGGCCTTGGCTTCCCTGCCATCCACTACAGAATGGCATTGCTGGGGGCAGTGAACAAGATGACTACCTGATTCACTGCAGGAGTGACACAGTCAGGGCAGTGGATGAGAGGACTGTCTGATGTTTCTTCTGCAAAGAGACTTGGAAAATCTCCCCGCAGAAGGGGAAATCACAGAGTGACCTGGCCAGAGGGCTAAGTCAGGAAGCAACCATAGTATGATTCCGTGAATAGGAGGAGAGCGGCATGGTGGAAGACCAGAAAAGGGACGCTGAATCAGGCAGAACTAATCCCCAGAGTCGCCAGAAAGCGACGCCACCCGGGGTGAGTAAAGCACCCTGTGACAGTGAGCTTACAAGAAGGTGTTCTAGTTGTTACATGCATACTTGGAAGCATCTTTTACTTAAGTTTAAAAAAGTTAGACACATTGTGGGTGTTGCTGAACAAACTGAATGAATAAGGATATGCATAATTTTACAGTGACAAAAATTGTATCCATAAGAATGAACATGAATACCAGGCATTCTACATATCACAGAAATTCTGTATTTAATTGCAGCCTCGGATAACAGCTCAATATGACCTGTACTAGCAGGCCAACGGACAACAAGGATGCGCACTGCAAAATTCACTGCATCCTGCCGCCCACAAACGAAGCAACAAAGTAGAAGAAACCTATAGGAAAGATGGGCAGGAGAAAATTTAAGAAAAACGGAGGGAAATTAAAAGGACCTTTGTATTTTTACCCCATATGTGTTTCTCATGAAACATTAAAATGTATCTATGTTGTGTACAATATAACCACAGACTAGTATCTGCAGCCACAAAGTTCAATAAAATGACACACTGTACATGGATCAACAACCTGCTAATTGGCAGCTGCTCACAGGGCATACTTGTCACACAACCCAAAAGCAAACAGTGAACAATACTATGTACACCTGTGGTTCTGCCACAGTTGGATGAAAATGTTGGGTTCAGCCCATCTCACAATTCATCTGGCTGTACTACGGTGAAACCCAGAAACCCAGTGGTCATTCTGCATGTGTCAGCTTTTTTGTGTTTCAAATATGTGGTTTCCAAATGAATCTGCATCCCAGTGTTTATGTTTAATGCAATTTTGCATAACTGCTATGACAGATTGGCTCAACTAGGAATCCTATTTTTCTTTACCTTCTTGAGGCTTTTGCTCACATTCTTCAGATCCATTTTCAACAGCATTAGCTACTTCGCCCCGAATCTCATCAGATGATTCAGTCGCTGTTTGTACTAAATCCTCTCTCTCATTGTCTGCATTGCATACTGCTATACCTTTGATTTTTCTAGAGTCCTGTGATGCATTTTCTCCTTCACTCAGAGTAGAGGGAGGATCATTCATTTGATTTGTATTCTTTTTATCTATAGTTAAAGAAACAGGAAAGTGATCAATTTTACTTTGCTTCTATAAAAATAGTTAAATAAATAAGATAAATATTAGGCAGTAATATTAATTTATATTTGAAACAAAGTATCCTAAAATGTATTTTGGTTATAATAATCCAGTAGTTAATTCTGAAAGAACAGCTGTGCCATAAATGAAATGAAATTAATTTTAGACTTGCTGAAATATTAACAGATAATTTTAAACAATGAAACACCTGAAAACTGTAATGTTTAAGTTTAAACTTAAACGTTAAAAATATTTTAAATTGCATGATGTTGAAAATTACATATTATTCACCATATTATTCCTAATGTTGAACAATATTAATGTTAATACATTTCAATACAATTTTTAAAGTTCAGCTTATACACTATTTATTATTCATCTGAGGAAAATGTACAGATCAATTGCTTATTCTCTCTCTCCACCCCACAGCAAATATATTTTATTTTAGAAACTAGAGCTTAATGTCTGTGAAATCAATTAGAACCAATATAAATATGTTTGTTTCTATTCTTTTTCTTAAGAGAATTTTAGTGACTATGAGATGAGCCATGTTGATGACACTGGAAACAAAAGTCCTCCATGGAATAGGTATTGCACAGGCACTGCTTACTGATGTGTGTCAGCCAGTGAGTTAAACAGAGAGTTCAGAGTCCATGACACAATCTATCCTTGGTTTCCACTACTGAAACTGTCAACAATGCTGTGGTGGCTTTTATTTTATGGCTATTTGTCACCCAAGAACTGGAGCAAGTCCACTACCTCAGGTCCCTGGAGCAAATTTATATGATCCTCTCACATCCTAATAGTCAGTATTAAAAAGGTACAAGCAATATGTTATACATGCAACTTAATTTCAAAATACAAAACAGTAGATATCCTGGTGAATAAAGTATGTACATTGTGCAATAAGCACATCAGTAATTTCCTAAAGGTAATTTTCTGTTTTGCTTATGAAATATGAAGTTTAAAATATGTCCTTTAGTTGATTATGCTATTTCAAAAAGAAAATATATAAGGCTAATAGCTCTTATTATTTGTGTTTAAACAGATTTTTAAAAAACGCCTACTCATCTTTTCTCCACAATCTAGATGACAGTGATACCAAAATGTATATACCATGGAGACAGATAGTTAGGACTTTATACAAATCTTTAGGCTATTTTAAAACAAACTTACTATGGACATTCCAATTTTTACTCTTTGAGGGGAGAAATTTAAATATTTACAAATTTAAAAACTTTTCATGTCTTAAATGTTAGCTCTTGTGACAATTACATACTTGTTTAACTAAGTAAAGCATCTACACTGCATTATTTGGCTGTGAAAAGATAGGAAAAAAAATGGATAATTTCATTGGCTTGTTGATAATGATAAATCCTCTGAAGGGAAAGAAAGCAGCAGGGTTCGGACTGTAGGGCATGCTTGCTGCCATGGAAACAATTTCTGCTGCTGCTCATTGAATTTACATCCTACTGACTTTAATCAAGGATCCATTTTTGATAAATTAATGTCATATCACAGGACTTTCGGAAATAAGTTCCTGACCAAAATTAGGAGACAATTTCAAAAATTCCAACTCATGTGATGATTTTATTCTTCATATTTTGTCTGAATTTGTAAATACTCATGTATTCTAGTACAAAGACACTATAATCTTTGAAGCAAAACAAAATAGGAATATGCCTATACAGTTACAACTTGAAGCATGGGTTACTCACCATCACTGCCACGAGGACATTCACAGATTTCACAATAAGGTAATAACAAATTATTAGTGTAAGTGCAAAGACTACAACACCAGGCTTTGGCTAAAGGTGATTTTTCCCTTGAAGTAGATGGAGAGTCACCAGAAAACCCATGATCTGTTTCTTTGGTAAACAAAGAGTTTGTTTTTCCAGGCAAAGTTTTTCTCTTTTTCTTACTAGAGCTGCTTTGGGTGAGTGTACTTATAGCTCTTGGTCTTTTAGCTTCAGGCTCACAACCATTTTCATAACAAATTGCATCCACATCAATTATTTCTCTGGCATCCAAATGCCTGCTGCCCTCCTCTATGTCCTTTGCCGGTGTGACGCTAGAATCTCCTACAGTAAAGTTCAGTGATTTATCCCAAGAGTCAATTTTGCGTTTTTTCTCAGATGGTTTTGGTGAAAAGAAGGCACGAATGTCATGTTGTTTTTCTTTTTCAAACTAGGAAAGAGAAACAAACATTACCAAACATACAGATCTAAAATTCCTCCAGTAGATATAGTAGATATAGTCCACAAGTTTAAAGTTGTAACATTTTTTTCCCCTCAATTATGCGTCTTTTGTCTTTCTAATTTGAGGTATTTTTTAAATTTTTAATTAGTAGACAGAAAATGATAGACACTCTCTTTTAATTATTTAAACTCAATTTAAAAGTAATTTAATGCTATTTCTCAACTATGATAATTTTTAATATTCCAGTCAAAAGTTTAAATCAGCATAAGCATAGCACAAATGTACAGAATTGTTAGTGTGGTACTTTAAAAAAAAAAAATATACAACAGAATGAGAGAGATTTAATATCATTTTAGAATAATTCTGTATATACATACTGGATGTTTACTGATGTAATATGCTAACACAACTACAAAACCATCCAAACTCCCAGTTTCCTTCAGGTTTTGTATTATAGGTCTAGATTTTAGGCCATGTCTAGCACTATGAAAAAATTCATACTTTTAACATATGTCAAAATGCTAGTGTAGACAAGGCAGTTGTAGTTTTAACAAATGTTAGCAGGTTCCCTGGAAAAATCCTAATATTGTTACATTGTATTTCAACACATTAGTTAATACATGTTAAAACTTTTTCCCCCCTACTGATGACAAGGCCTTATAGGTAACAGTGTGACTTGTCATAAAGCAGAATAATGTCCTGTATTTATTAGGAATTTTGAATTTCATGTCTCCATTTGTAAACTTCAAATAATTAATTACTATAGGCTAAGTGCTATACATGTACTAGTAAGGGAATTTTTGTACCATAATATATTGGCTGGACATCTCATTGTGATTTTTTTCTTTTAACATACTTTAAATAACTTTAAAGTAATACTTTAAAAACTCAACCATGACAGTGTAATTACTGTGACACTATATCATATACCCTTCCATGGTGAAAAGCAGTACGAAAAATGTCGGAAAATAATCAGGTTCTTTTCCTCATCCATTTAACTGAACATCATAAGATGTAGCTCTCTGAAGTAAGAGAGGCAGTGTTTATAAAGTCAAAACTGAGAGCCAGGAGACTTGCATTCTAATCTCAACTCTCACAGTGATTCTCTGTGTGAGTTTGGATAAATCACATATCCTCTCTGTACCTCAGCTTCTCCATTTACAAAATGGAGATTATTCTTAGCTGTATTTTGAAACTGTCCTGGTTTAAGCTAAATCCATTATTTATTAAATTAATTTGTACAATCAAGCTGTAAAGAGTTAACATTTGGAAAGAATTAAAAGCTGTTCTCTTTCCTTAAGTACTAGCTTCTTCCTAAGCAATGTCATTTTCAAATAGCTTGCTGACTCTGTCAAACAGTTTGGGTTAAAATGTGTACATATTAAAAACTATTGCAATTTTTATACTCCAAGGGAGCACTAATACCTACAGTGTATTCAAATTCATTTGAAATGAAATTAATACTCCATCCAGTGAATTATTACATATTGGCAACACTAAGGACGTAAAATGATGAACGAACATTTAAATCAGTGCTGCAATTGCATCAGTTGGAAAGCTCAACTTTTGTTTTACAGAACGATGGGGAATTATTTTGGGTGAATTACTCAATGGGGTGAGTATCCTCTTCTTCTTCCTTGAATAGTGTTCCTATGGGTGCTCCACTTCAGGTAACTCCCAAGCAGTTTCTCCACTGCAGAACGTTCAGGAGCTTTGGTGAGTCTTTAACCTCCTCAAGAGGTATCTGAAGGGTGTCAGCCACCCTCTTCACGAAGCCCAGGAATGGGCAAAAATTGTCAGCCACTGATGGCCATGACTGAGAATGAAATAAGAGTTTGAGGAGTGGCCTCCTTAACCACCCTAGTCTCCTGTTCTTCAAAGGCCTCCTTGTGTTGGGGGTTTGGTAGAGAAGACTGTGTCACCCTTGCCTCTCAGTGCAATGGAGCTGGAGGTCTTGCAAATTGTTACCAATATCCTGCCCAAGGATCCCAGTATAGCCATTGGGGGGGCCCATATGGAAGAAAGGGTGGCACTCAGGGCTGATCCCACCATCCCTGTCATGGATGAGGATCCTGGCTGAAGTATGGCTTCCTGTATGGATGTGGAGGGGAATCCCGCACTGGTAAAGGGGAGATTAATCTAATGTTTCCTTCATTCTCCTCAATGTCCTCCAATGGGGAGGCCCTAGTAGAAAAAGGCTGAGAAGTTTGTGGTATCGGGAAGCAATGGTAATCCAGACACTGGAGTCTCAGTACCGAGAGTCATCTGGTACCATAAGCAGTGCTCAGGACTTCTGAAAGTCAGATCAAGTGTATTTACTTGTTTGAGGTTTATTTTGACAAAACTCTTTATAATCATAAACACTATCAAAAATCTTGAACCATCGAAATTAATATCTCAAAGCATTTTTATCAAACTAAATGTGCAGTGAAAATTGCTTATATACCCACTGATTTAAAATCCCCCCCCCCCCCCCGATGTTTAAATACACTTTTTTCATGCTGGAGTGCATTCTGAAGAGGGGCAGCAATGAATGATTACACCAGAGACAGAATCTTATTAGTCTGTAAGGATCCACATGGCATGTACTGGGTTTCAGCAACTATAGCTGTATGACTTGAGGCAACTTGCTGTTGAAGGCAGAGTGATAAACTGAGATTGAGTCAGATAACATCTCAAAGCCAGTTTTTGCACTATAAAATGATATAGCACAAGTATAGCCTCAGTTAGAGAGGTGACAGATCAGGCAGATGCAATGGCACCAACTGACACCCTGACAGCTGCATAAGACAATGATGAATGAAGAACCAGGATAATAACATCATGAGTAATATCCTGATCATGGTGCTTAACTCAAACTTACAAGTAACCCAGGCGCTGCTGCTGCCTGAAGCAATAAAGCACAGAAAGTACAAGGTTCCTCTCTGAGGCCACACATCAGCTACCTGACACATATCAAGTAAGTGTTTTGATATCTAGCCCTGACCAAGCTCAGCCCAAGAAGTCTATTGATTCAAAAGCAGATGTACATCAAGGAAGACTTCCTGGGAAGTACGTGGACAGATCTCTTTGATATTGGCCTAGATCATTGTTTTATAAATTGGTCAATGGCTTCATGATCAAACTATACCAATGGAACCAAAACAGGTACCAATTAAGACCCTTTAATCTATAAGAATGAAAATAAACAAACATGGCTAACTTTGAAGGTGGTAGCCAAAACCCATAGTATAATTTGGGTTGGACAGTAGTTTGGACCTTATACCCTGAACCCCCCGAACCGAACTCCACCTTATGAGGGTCATCCTATCCTCATTACCCGGCCCACTTATTTATACCTATGATTGCCTGTAATTCCTGTATGAGTGATGTACCCTCACTGCTTGCTGACTGTACCTTGATTCATCCACCTTAAACCCCGTCCCCCATTGGGGATATTGCAGACTGTATGTGTTATGCGCTATCCAATATCAAAATACTACCATCCCCCTATACTCTGTATGTTACCCCCGATGACTAATAACTGAAGTTTCAACACTCTGTATCATCTATTTTTAACCATTTTCTAATGTTTAAATGTTCTAAATGTTGCTCTATGGCAGGGGTTGGCAACCTTTCAGAAGTGGTGTGCCGAGTCTTCATTTATTAACCCTAATTTAAGGTTTCGCATGCCAGTAATACATATTAACGTTTTTAGAAGGTCTCTTTCTATAAGTCGATAATATAGAACTAAACTATTGTTGTATGTAAAGTAAATAGGGTTTTCAAAATGTTTAAGAAGCTTCTTTTAAAATTAAATTAAAATGAAGAGACCCCTGGACCAGTGGCCAGGACCCGGGCAGTGCGAGTGCCACTGAAAATCAGCTCGGGTGCCGCCTTTGGCACACGTGCCATAGGTTGCCGACCCCTTCTCTATGGTATAGACCAGTGGACAGAACATAACTTTTAAAAATGCTCTTTCAAAGAAAAAGAACAGTTGTTAAATTGTCTTTTAGGGATGTTCAATATTTGTGTTATTGTCAGGACTAAACACAAAATGAAAGAAATAGAACAGAGAAGAAAGAAATCTAGCAAAACTGATAAAACTATGACAAATATTAGACAGAATAGCAGTAAACAATAACAAGCACTGATCAAAGCAGAACCCCTATCTCAACTGATAACTCTGCAAGGAGCTCATTACTACTTTATAACATCAGTCCTAAACTTCAAAATAAATGAATTTCAGAGAAGAGGAATAAAAAGCACTGCATGCTGAAGTGAGTCACTGAGAAATCTGTTAGTTATAAGTAATGAACTAAATGAAGAGAAGCTTGAACAACACCATAGCTAATGAAAACCTGAAAAATCAAAAATGACCCAGAAGAATTAACACTAGTGATGCCATAAATGAAAATTCAAAACATGAATATGAAAATCACCCTCTCCCTACGCTCTTTGGCAAACATTATTAAACGGGGCAACTAGGACTGAAATAATGTTGCATTTTTGTTGTCCTTAGCTAATCACTAGTTTTTTTAAAATAGTGACTGGCTAGAAAAATCAGTTGGACATGGAGTTTACAAAAGTTTGTAACTAAAGTTATAAAAGCCTCAAGTGTAACACCGGAGCACATTCAGGACAAACAGTCCTGTACTTGAGACATTTAAACTTATTACCAAACATAGGCCAGCTTCTGAAGGACATTTGTTGATAGTCTGAAAAACACTCAGAGCAATATCATAACAACTAGTTAGTTAACAGTTTAAAGACTGAACAGCAGGAAGGGATATAATGCAAGTTTATTAAATGAAATGACCCAACCTCAGCTATCTGGATTATTCTGGGCAATCCAAAAGTGGGTGATTATTTATATAAATAAATAATAACTAGACAATGAATAAACCACTTGTTGAATACTGATGCCTTGAGGAATTCTGGCTATTTTGCAAAAAGATTGAGCTTTGAAAACAATTCTGTTTATATATTGTAATAATAAATAACACTTATATGGAGTTTCATATCTTCACATATTAGTAAATAATTATTAATTCTAATTCCTGCAGATGTCTTCCTGCCAGTATAACTAAGGACACTTGTGAGAGTACACGTCTTGGGTCATTTCCAGAACAACTGTCTGTGATGTCAAAAAGAGGATTATATTTTAGATTCATTTGGAATTGTTAGACAAAAAATATCTCATTTTCAAGAACAAGTGTATCACACTGAAGGCCAGAGTAAGAGAAATATAGAGAAATATGACATATCAAACTGGTGTTGGTAGACAACATTTTTTAAAGTTTTCCATAAAGCCCAGCTACTCTTCAGCATAGCTTCCCTTTTCACATTATCCTATGATCATTATATTTTTATAGTAGTCACATGCTCACTGCTATTTACTATATTAAAAAAGTTATTTTATTGGCTTGCAGATGCACCACCTTGAGCTATGAACTTATCACAATTCATACGCTAAGAAGGATTGGACTTAGACAGTATCTAGAGTTCTACCAAGTAATGGGTGCTGCAATAAGTTGTGTTGGTGATTCAGCAGGAGGAAACTCTTTCCTCTGAATCAGTGATTCTCAATCTATTTACCACTGTGGCCTGCATATGCAGCTCTCTCTGTGTTATTTGGGCTGCATCCATACAATATATATGCTACTTGTATGCAGGGCCGACGGGGGGGGGGGGGGGGGGGGGGGAAGCCGATACAAATTACTGGGGCCCGGCAGTCCGGAAGGGGGCCCAGGGCCTGGCTTCCCCCCCCATCTTGTTGGCCCTGTTTAGCCAGTCCGCCCTTGCTGGGGGGCCCGAAAAAATCCTGGATCCGGTTCCCCCCCCTCCGCCAGAAATTTTTTCCACCGGGGCCTGAAACCGCTCTCAGCGGCCCTGCTTGTATGGTCCTGAAGATGTCACATGGGCCGCAGAGTTGTGCTAATTGGGCTGCAAGTATACCATGGGCTGCAGGTTGAGAACCACTGATTGAACTGATCCAGGTTCCTGCATGTTGTTTGATCAACCCTGTACTGTAGGAGATGCCATCTTCTGGTTATTAAAACACTCTTGGCACTTTTCACAAAGGTAGATGTATTAGCTCTGGTTTCCTGGCAAGAGTCAATGTGGGCAATTACATTCTGCCAGTCTAAACTCCCGTTTCAATTTCATATAGTAGTTTTTACTTCCTGTCCTAAAGTCTTGTTTACGGTTGATTGGTATGAAAACCTGATTTGAACACTGGTGGCTGCATTTCAGTGTTAGGTGAAGTAATTTCAGTATATTTAAAGAGCAAGATTTGAAAGGTGACTGTTGATTCTCGGTGCCCAACTTGAGACACCTTCAAGAAACCTGACTGTAGGGAGACCAGACAGCAAATGTGAAAAATCGGGACGGGGATGAGGAGGTAATAGGAGCCTATATAAGAAAAAGACCCCAAAATCGGGACTGTCCCTATAAAATCGGGACACCTGGTCACCCTACCTGATTGTCAGGAAGTGCTGTGCACCCATCCTCTAAGAAACAGGCCCCTTGAAGGTGTTTCAAATTAGGTACACAGAAAAATGGAGTATCCCAATATCACTAGTCAAGTTTGAAAATCTTCACCAAAGGGCTCTGGGAATACTTTGGAATGTGAAAGCACTGAACAAATATAAAGCACTAAGGAAGTGTATATTCATCATAATGCGGAGGTCCCAATTTTATTTCCTATCAGGTAAACAACTGTTCGCAACAAGTGGCTTGTACATTTTGTGAGAGACTCTCTCAACCAATCAGTCACTGAAAGAAAGATCAACAGGAAAATTATGTAGATGGTTCACATATAGAAGAACTCAGCATATAAATCTTAAATACTCTAGAAACTTGATATTTGTATCAAGTATCAGGGGGTAGCCGTGTTAGTCTGTATCTACAAAAACAACAAGGAGTCTGGTGGCACCTTAAAGACTAACAGATTTATTTGGGCATAAGCTTTCGTGAGTTAAAACCTCACTTCTTCGTATGCATGATATTTGTAGTAACTGAGCTACATGGATTTTTTGTAATATCAAATGATAGCAGATAAAAAGCTTAACAGGACAGCAAAGCTACTTGCATGCTTTAGTAATATAATTTTCACTGGAGAGCTATGATAAAATTGTGAAATCTTAGAAAAAGCTCAAACAATTGATCTGTACATACAAGCTTCTTCTATTGTTTGAGAAACTCAAATTTCTCATTAAATCAACTACACAGTCTTTGGGAAGATTGACTTTTCCTTCATCTCCCTTCAACCTGCACTAGGAAAGTTAAGATAGTATGGTATATCAGACATATATATATTTTTAGAAGGCAATCTGGTTATTTCCATTCATTATTTCCTTGTTCACAAAATTAATAAATGTATCTGTTTGCTTTTAACAACAAATGCAAATTTTAAGATGTCTTAATTGGTAGTAGGATGCTATACGTTCATCCCTAATATCATGCTCTTTTATGAGTGCCCAGATTAATATAATTTAGCATCACCCCAATTTTTCACTGAGCCAGATTGAACATACAATATACAGCATTTTAGATACATATGAATGAAAAGGACAGTTACCCGTTCCGTAACTGGCGTTCTTTGAGATGTTCCTTCTTGCCAGACAACTCCGACAGAGGGGAAGGAGGGTGGGACGTGGAATACACCTGAGCAACACATCTCAAAGAACGCCAGTTACGGAACAGGTAACTGTCCTTTCTTCTTCGAGTGATTGCTCATGTATATTCCACTATAGGTGACTCCAAGCTATACCTGATGGAGGCGGGTAGGAGTTTAAAGCAAAGTTTTAAGGGTTACCCGGGCGGAGCACCACCCTACCAAACCCGGCGTCATCCCTTGCTTGGGAGATGATCGCATAGTGTGATGAGAAGGAATTGAGGGTGGGGGGAGCACGCAGCCCCCTTTATGGCGTGATATACCGGCACCACTCCAGAGGTTGCAGCTGTGCTCCCCCACTACGGATACTGCTAAGGGAAAAACTTCCGGCACTGGTGCACGTGGCGAGCACGCACACCTATAGTGGAATACACATGAGCAATCACTCGAAGAAAAACAGCATGTTGCGATAATTTAAAGGACACAATGGATTACAGAGCTAGATCCTTTATTGTAGAGATGGACTTTGGTCAATTTTAACTGTAATTATAACACGCTACTCAGTATTAAGCTATAAACTAAAAGTGCTTGTACCCACCAGAATGTTTCTTGAGATCAGTGCTAGAAAAAGGCTTGTGAACAGTCCTGCACTGGTAGGAATGGACAACATGACTCAACAGAATATTCTTGAGCACTTTCTACAGACTAGTTTTAAATGTCTTTTGTGATGGTGCTTCTACTACTTCCCTCGAGAGGTCACTAGATAATGTTTTCACCTCTCTTAGCCAGAAGGCCGATTCTACAGTCTAATAATTTCACTGGTTCACTAAGACAGCATACCTAATGAAGCTGGACAAGAAAATAGGTACCTGTACAGCCCCACATCAACCCATTCTAAAAAGGAGAAATGGCAGCAAAATGAGCAAGAAAAAATCAATACCAAAAGAGGAAGAAGTGGATGGGGAAGAGAGAGAGAGAGAGAAGGACAAGTAATAATCTAAAAGGCTGTTTCCCAGACTTCATTCTTTTCAAATAGGGGCAGTTTAACATTTAATTTGAAGCACAATTAATCACTAGGTATTAGAATTATTTTAGAAAAGAAGAGCATAGAAAAAGATATATATCCATCTTGTCTTACATGAGTGAATAAAACTTCATTCTTGATCTCTTCCAGACTTTCGTTCGGGGTCCAGGCTTCAGCAAAACTCAAGAAATCCCACTTCTCCTTATCACCTTCTTCAGCCTGCAATTTCTCCTTCTTACCATTCAATGTGCTCCCTGTAACTTTGGCCTGCAGACAGAGGGATTTAATTATTTCACACTTCGGAGTAAATTTAGTTGCCCAAGTTTACTAAGTGTTACTTCCCTTTCAAACATAACTCAGCAACTGTAAAAGTGCAGAACACAATTTAGTAATTCAAAGTAAAAATGTTTTAAATAACTGACTGAAGATCTATAAGGCTACCATCTGATATTCCTTCAAATCCTCTATCAAGATGGCCAAGATGAAATCTATGGTTGTATGATGACTTGGCAGTGGGACAGTTAGGGGAAGTTAATATTTATCGATTAATGTTACTACAAAACTTAAACAACATATGTCCCTTTCACAAAGCCTTTATATGTTTGTGACGCTTCTCAGGATAGCTAGGGTTGAGAGGCACCTTGCTAATATCTACCCTTAGTGTGAGGAAACCTGCAAGGGTCAGCTCTCTGACTCTCCCAGCCACAGGAAACATCTAGTGCTTTTTACAATCTGAATTACCCATTCCAAAGGCCACAGGGCACTGGGCAATAGAATAAAACAAATACAAAATAATAAAGAAGAAATGGGAGCAAATTCCATACACTAGAGACGACTGAAGTAAAAGCACCGTTAATTTCTGACTTCAGATGCTGTGGTGGAATCCTTAAGTGGTAGGTATTGTCTGAATATTGAGACCCATCTGTACAATGCTCATGGAGCAGGTCTTGAATGCAGCTAAGGCAATATTAATGTTGGGATTTTCAAAGAAGCCTAAGGGAGTTAGGCATACAACTCTCATTGAATTGTAATGGGATTCAGGTACCTAGCTTCCTTAGACTCCTTTGTAAATCCCAACTTAAAACTTTAAAAGCCACATCTTTCTAGGTATGACATATTGGAAAGCAATTGTAGACACATGAACAACACATACTAGTTCCCAAAAACAACACATGGATCAATCATATCAAAAGCTACTGAAAGGTCTAGCATGACCAAAATAATCAGCTGATTCTGATCTAAAGCTAGCAGAAAATCAATCATGAATCTGAGATGAGCAGCCTCTGCTTCAAAAGAAGGCCAAACACAGAGTGGAACTAATCAAGGATGGTGGGTATCCAAATATGCCTGGAAGTGAACAGCCATCACCTTCTCAGTCACTCTTTCGAAAAGGACTGAGCAGTTACTGACAAGCATATCAGCAACAAGAGATGGTTTCTTGGGTTGGTGTCGGGGAAATTAACCTGTGGGTTTAAGTTTCAGAGTAACAGCCGTGTTAGTCTGTATCCGCAAAAAGAAGAACAGGAGTACTTGTGGCACCTTAGAGACTAACAAATTTATTAGAGCATAAGCTTTCGTGGACTACAGCCCACTATGCATCCGAAGAAGTGGGCTGTAGTCCACGAAAGCTTATGCTCTAATAAATTTGTTAGTCTCTAAGGTGCCACAAGTACTCCTGTTCTTCTTTCTGTGGGTTTAAGAATGTTCAGCAGCCTTTCTGACAAAAAAAAGACTAAATAGTGCACATCAGCTCGTACATGTCCATATGTCATACCAGCACTTCTCTGAAGCGATCATCTTGTACTCTAGAGTCCCAGGTGGTTGTTATTTTTTAAGTAAATCTCTAATTGTTATGGTTGCAAAGAAAAACACAGACATGTGAAAAGAGTAAATGAACCTTAGATGAGCCTGTAGATAGCTTGAAACAATAGACCAGATAGGTGTGAAGTGCCCTCATTCACCTAAGTGAGGGGTTAATTCAGATGCCCTTTGATGATAATTTAAATGTCAACATTGCGAATTATTTTGTTCCTCCTGTAAAATAAGAGAGTGACTGCCACAGATCTGCACAATTTACTGTGAGTTGCACCTGATTTTGATGTCACAAGTAAGTGGTGTTTGAGAGCTATCACCACTGATTTCCCCCTGACCCGACCCAGTCAAGAAGGAGCCAGGTCCAACAGCCTAGCAGATCCCATGGTCATATTCAAATCCCACTAAGTGGGAGCCAGTATTTGCACAATCTATTGTGAGCAGCATCTCATTTTGGTGAGTCATATAAGTGGAGTTTATTTTGTGGGCACATCTAGTGCTTATCAATAGTGGCACTATAGCTAATCCATTTACCCTGAATAATGCCCAGAAGAACACTGACATCACAAAAAAAATACAAATCAAACACAACCAATGGATAACAATAATACTCCCTTAAGGGGCTAAATTTTTAGTGTCATACATTAGAATTTTGGTGTATAATGTTTCTTAATGCAAATGTCTATCTTGCAGATGAAGACCACCAACCAATGTAGTCCTAGTCATTTTAGTATTTCCCCTTAATTAAGTCAGGTTTAGAGGACAGTGGTTACTTGCAGCATCCTTCCTACATCTCTTCTTTCCAGTCCTTAGGTACCTGTCATATGTAAGGAATTTTTAAGCTATCACAAGTAGCTGTTAACGCTTTTTCCAAATTTTGATGTGAATATTTCTAAAATTATCATCTATCCAAATTTCAATTTCTATACTTTTCTAATAGAAGCTTCAGTTAATATTTTCCAGGATGAAAAACAGTTGTCTCAAAACCAATTTCATCCAAGCCATCCCAATTTCACAATTGATAGTGAAAAGATAGAAATAAATGTTTTGTCATGTTTATCTTGTCTACTACTACATCAGCCTGCTGAATCTTATTGAATCCTTTAATGATCTTTTTTTCCCTATTTGCATCTTAAAAAACAAAACATATTTATCTTTGCCTCTTAGGAAAGGACAGCAGAAAAGAGAAAAGTTAGTTCTGAATAAGAGTTGTCATTCTGGTCCCCTGCAATTGTACATACGTTGGTTGGTTTAATATCCTGAGATTAGGACAATGCCCCTCTACAGAATCCTCTACAGCAAACATCCTTGAATACTGTGGATTCCAGACACACATCAAACACTTTGTTGGCTACTTAGTTTTATTTCAATACATACCTTGCGATTCAACATTGCCCACATAAGAGGATCCAAAGTTCCTTTTGCAATAAGGTAGTGGATATTTACAGAACTGCACTGTCCAATTCGATGTGCTCGGTCTTCTGCTTGCTTCATGTGTCCAGGGTCCCAGTATAATTCAGCAAACACGATGTGAGTGGCAGCAGTAAAAGTTAAACCCTAAACAAAATTAGTAAAAGCAGTGTTGATTCACTGATTACTCAAATGCTAGACAGAGAAGATGTGACTCTACGAACACACAAGTAAATTTCGGTGAATGACTGAGCATCAGAAGGGAACTACTACAAATAATGTAAACTATTTTTATAATGGCAATAAGATACTGGAGAGACAAGGTGGATGAGGTAATATCTTTTATTGGACCAACTTCTGTTGCTGAGAGAGAGAGAGAGACAAGCTTTTGAGCTTACACAAAGCTCTTCTTCAGATACTGGGTGACCTGGACAGCAGATGGTTCATAGATATATGTTGGATTTTTTTCTAAGGCAAATCAAGGCATTTTGCTTCTTGTTGCAAGCAAAACAGGATTGTTAATTTTATGACTGTTCCATTGAACAGTTACCCACACCAACTATACTGCAGTAGTAATTCAAGCATTGAAAATGGATATAAGACAATTATTAATGCTTCTGAAGTATTTGTGCCCATAACAACATGAAATAGCGACAGCTGGAAATGTCAGTAAGACAGGGCCGGCTCTAGGTTTTTTGCTGCCCCAAGCAAAAAAATTTTTGGCTGCCCCCGCTTCCCCCAGCCCGGGGCTCTCTCTCTCCCCCTACCCCGCAACTGCACCCTCCTGCAGCCCCAGCCCTGGGTCATTGGTAACTCGCTCCCAGGGCGGGTCATTCAGCAAGAATTTTGGATGTGCACAGAACACAGACAGGATTGGTTCCCATATGGTTACAGAACTGCAGTAAAGTGGAACATTTTCAGCTTGTGTGATTGAAGGATATCTGGATGCATATTTATAAGACTGTCCTACATAAATGAGGAAAAGTTGAGGTGCCTTTATTATTCTTTTGTTCCATTCTTTGTTTCTATGGGGAATTTGCCAATGCAATATCACTGTCTTCCTTTTAAACAAATAAAACTAAAAAAGCAATGGCTGTTGAAAATAGCAATTCCAGTCCTAATAACCACTGGGAAGCATTTCTTGCTCAATTTATTCTACCTTTTCTACAGCAAGTTACAGTGGATCAGTGGGTAGTCGTGTTAGTCTGTATCTACAAAAACAGTGGATCAGTATATTTGATTTGGGAGAAATGGAGTAACAGATGCCCAAATTGAGCTTGAGCACTCCTGAATTTTGAGGGTGTTCAAATCTGGAAGGCAGGTGCTAGATTCCCTTTCTGAATATTAGCTAAATCTGGAAAAGAAAAGTCAATTTCTGCTTCCATGGCTCAGAAGTGTAAATCCTCCTACATGCCTGGTACTGTATCTAAAGCTGCCCAGGTCCTAGTAGAGCCTCCCTTCCGTTACTTTTCATTTTAAATTCGAGTGGGATCCAGGTCCTCCCTCGCTAGGCTTCAGATAGAGAGGTGCACTGTCCATTTAGTAGGGTTACCATACGTCCGGTTTTTCCTGGACATGTCCGGCTTTTCGGCAATCAAACCCCCGTCCGGGGGGAATTGCCAAAAAGCCGAACATGTCCGGGAAAAATACCGGCCGGGCACTTCCCCTCCCGCGGCTGCTCTGCTCCTCCCGACTCAGACTTCGGCTCTGTTTAAGAGCCGAGCTGCCCGAGCCAGCGCTACCGGCTTCGGGCAGCCCCTGTGCCTCCGGACCCCGAGCCGCCGGCCGGGCACTTCCCTTCCCGGGCTCCAGCTGCTCTGCTCCGGCAGCGCAGGGTCCGGAGGCAAGGGGGCTGCCCGAAGCCGGTAGCGCTGGGGGGGAGGGGGAAGAGCCCAGGGCTGGGGCGGCAGGAGGTGCAGGTGGGGCCAGAGCTGGGGCGGCAGGGGATGCGGGTGTGTGTGGGGGAGAAGAGCCCAGGGCTGGAGTGGCAGGAGATGCGGGTGGGGGGGAGAGTCCAGGGCTGGGGCAACACAGGGGAGCGGGGGGAGCCCAGGGCTGGGGTGGGGGGGCGGCAAAAAACCTAGAGCTGGCTCTGTCCCTTCCATTCACAGCAAGCTGCAGCATGAGGTTTCAGTTCCACACTCCTTCCCCCTCCCTTTCCTGTTAATGGCGGCCAAGGGAATGCTGGGAAATGTAGTTCTTTCCCTGCTCCAGGGCTGGCTCTATAGGTAGGGAGCTAACCAAGGAACTACAGCTCCCAGGGCCCCCTGTTGGTTCTCAGCTCCCATGCTGGATTCTTGTGCCCCTGCAAATTTGCTGCCCCAAGCAACTGCTCGCTTTGTTGGTGCCTAGAGCCGGCCCTGCAGTAAGATATAGTAAACTGCAGTATTGTGTAACTGCCACCACATTGCTTCCCCAGCAAACAACAGTGGAAAGTGATGTTTGCTTCTTATTACATTGGTGCTTTTAGAAATGAGTGAACTCACACCAACTTCCTATTTAAATACAGGCTGACACTTTCCTAGCTTTGGTTCTGTAGAAATAATTTCAACTTAAATTCAGTACTGATTTTATGGTTGGTACTAAATTGGTTGCTGAGTGCAAAAGCCTCATGATATAGGTCACTTATAGTAAGACATTATATGTGTATGCTTTGTCTTTTTAAATATTATACTTAAATTGCATTGCCTAATATCTACTTTTTTTTTTTTTTTTTTAACCTTACCTGACCAGCAGCCTGAATGCTCAGGATGGCCACACGAGTATCAGGATCCTTCTGAAACTGATGGACAAGATGGATTCTTTCTACTGAAGGAACACTTCCATCTATCCGAATGTAACGTGCCTATAACATACCAGGATAATGGCAAATTTACATAATGATTCCCATAATTTACATAAAAGGAATTTTTTTTTGGACACTATTAAAAAACTGGGGAACAGAATAGCTTTGTTCTACTCCTAACTCAGTACCACAGGCAAATCACTTAATACCTCTGTGTTTCAGTCTTTTCTATCTGTAAAATAGAGACAATCATCTCACCTACCTCATGGGAGTTTAATTCATTTATTAATGTTTGTAAAGCAATGTGGAATCTTAAAATGGAAAGTGTTACATAAGAAAAGCACATTATTTCACTGTGAGGATTATTTATTAATATTCTCTTTAATTTTAATCACCATTTTGTGAGCTATTATAGTACACTGAAATAGTACACTATTTTAGCAATGACCTAAAGGACTTACTCTACAATAGTATAATGGTAAGGGATCTGGCATTTACTGTTCCAGATACAAGTATTTACATTATTTCCCCAAACTATTCTACAACCGAGATCTTTTCAATACTGACTGTTGGCCCTGATCCCACAAAACACTCACATGACTAACTGTGAATTCAAGGAGCTATGCAAGTGCCTCAGTGTTTGCAGGATTGGGGCCTAATAATATGATCTTTGGAAGAGGTCATTTTTAAAAACTCTATGAAGAACACTTAAAATTACCTTGTTTTCTATGGCTGCCTCTGTACAAGCTTGGAGCATGCTTAAGTGGTGAGCAAAAACCAGAAACTTAAGTTTGTCATTCTCAAGCATCATTTTGATATAGTCCTTTACCGCTCCTGCCTAGAATACAAGAAATGGTGCAATTTTATTAGTATTACAGATTATACAAAAAAATTCAGACAGTGATGGTATCTGCTTTAATAGCTTTTGTGATGTAGACTTTATTAGGAGGACAGAAAATTAACTATTTTTTAAATTGTATGAGTCATGTTCTAACAGAGAAAAGCGTTTCCAGATACTGTCTTCATGGTTTGATAGTTTCGTGGTGCTTGTTAAGGATTAAAATGCAATTTTTAAACTCCTTTTAGCTAAAACAATGACAACTCAGATTGATTATTTAATATGCTGACAATCTAATGAATATCAATTGATTTCTGTCCTAGAGATATTTAAAGGGATACCAACAACAAAAATGCATTAAAAAAATCTGCACCTGTGTCCCTAACACCATTGATTAAAACTGAAAGAATAATCTAATTCACTATTTCCTATTTCTACTCACGTTAGGCTTGCAAAATATTTTAAAAACTGAGCAAACTAGAGTAATTGAAAAATGATTAATATGATATTGGTATTGATATGGTATCAATGGAAGATTATTTCTATTAAGTATCTGATACAGAAGGCTACACTCTTTGACCTTAATATCATTAACATAAAGGTTAATTTATTACCTAAATAAGTGGCTCTTTTAGTAATGAATGATACTATCACAGAAAAGTTCCAAAGTTTTCTCCATCAAAGCTTAGTCTATCACACTTGTGCAAAGCATTGGTTAGTTTTGAATTATCTGTATTGTATTACAGTAATAACGAGAAGACACAGCCAAGTTGGGGCCCCACTGTGCTGAGCGCTATACAGGCATATATTAAGACACTTCCTGTCCCCAAAATTTTACAATCTTAGTTTAAGACAACATGCAGCTCGTAAAACAAACAAATGGCAGGAGAGAGGGAAGGTTAAGAAGGGAATTTGAGGAAACAGTAATACGAGCATGTTATGGACACACAAGACTAGCTGTGTATTGCAGCTGTAGTAGACAGTTTGTTTTGGTTTGTAAGAAGGGATTTGAAGGAGTGTGCAGTAGTGGCTTTGCAGATTGTTTGGAGGGAATGCAATTAAGAATAGGGTGTCAGTGGAGGGACTCACGGGGCCAGGAAGATAATTTTGAGGGAGGTAAACTTGCAGTAATAAAAATGCAAATCTCAATTCTCACTGAACTCTGCAGCCTGCAGATTCACACACTAAACCATTTGAAATTAGGCAACAATAAAGTTACCTGTGAACAGACGAAAGAGTGGCTCAGTAACTGGTGATTTGATTAGCAACAGTCAGTTCCAGATTGCTGATTTGGAAATCAGCAATTTTTTTACATCTTAAGACCTAAGGAAACAGATGTGGCTTTATATAAAAATGTTATAACTGGGCTTGTGTTGAGATTTCAGATGAGTCTCCCCTGACCCTAATGTATTTAAAGAAAGTAAATGGATTTAATTTATTTAAAAAAGCAATTCTGAAAGCTTCTTTCAATTATTTGGTCCAAATGTTTTTACTGTTCACTGCTATAAACAATATTTAATTAGGATTTTTTTTGGATTTTCAACAACAGAAAATACAGATGAGTAAATATTATTTTTATAAATATTCAATGTGATGCAAAAGCATAATAGTGTTATAAAAGTTTTCAAATATTTTGCAACTGGATTTCAAGTTTCTCTAAAGATAAAATAAAAGCTTCAGCTATGTTGCCATAGCAAATAGACTAAGTCACAAAACTTTTAATATAGTTTTTTTTGGCCTAAGTAGCATATCTATTATGATTTACCTTTTCAAAGTAGTTACAGCAATATATGCTACATTGTTTTTTAAGAGCTTCACATATAAGGTTAACTTACAATTATTATAATACTTATTTGAATTCTCTTTCCACATTTGGCAAAGGTAACTATATGCTGCTTTTGACAGTATTTTAACAAATCTGAAGATACCTTTACTGTAGTTCTGCTAAGCACTTTTCCCACAATAGGAATTTTTAACAGGGCCTACCAGTATGCAAATTAACCTAGAAAACATTTCTTTTGTGCCATGTAACTCTTGCTTTTTTATTTTTAAAAAAACTAGGAGAGAGCGCAAGAGAAAGGAAAATGAAATACAGTAAATAACCTTACATTGGCACAGTAGGAAGGCAAACTATTTTTCCCTAGCTAATTTGTTTTGTGTCTCAGTTGAAACAGCTTAGTCAGTGTGAGTTCCTCCTCTTTATTTGCTTTGACAGGCAGGATGACTATCAACCACCGTGCAGGGTTTTCCCACTATATCTGACTCACCAAGTTAGATTTCTTTTTATCTAAAAAAATCTGTTAATCCATTCTAGCTCCTAACCTAAGAAGATGAGTTTGGATGCAAAATCTGCACTATTCCCACATTCACAAAAAGCACGTTAGCCAGAAGGTGATTAGGTAAGGGCTTGTCTACACTACCATGTGGGGTCGATCTAAGATATGCAACTTCAGCTACGCGAATAGTGTAGCTGAAGTCGACATATTTAGATCTACTTACCACGGTGTCTTCACTGTGGTAAGTCGACAGCTGATGCTCTCCCGTCGACTCCGCTTGCGCTTCTCATTCTGGTGGAGTACCGGAGTCGACGGGAGAGTGCTCAGCGGTCGATTTATTGTGTCTATACTAGACGCGATAAATTGACCCCCACTGGATCGATCGCTGCCTGCCAATCCGGTGGATAGTGTAACAAGCCCTTAGATGTGAGAGAAGCTTGTTTTTGGAAAGGGAAGAAAAGAAAGCCTTGTCTTGCTATAGCTTTAACAGTCCGCAAATAACAGCCTGGGCCTAAGATGATTAGATAGCTACTGAAAAAAGCTTGGAACTTTGTTACAAGATTAGTGTACAAGGATTCACCCACGGGATATCATCTGTTCTTGGCTTCTGGGTCTGAGCAGAATCTAAGCACTGTCTCGGGCTTTGGACCTCTGGGCACACTCTCTGGGGACACATCCTCTAATTAGCACCCAACCCAGAGAGAGAAAACTTTACCCATCCAACTGCCAAGACCTTGCAACCTTCCAGCTCTCCCAAGCAGCTCTTGCACATTTGCAAAGTTTCACTGAAGCTGTTGATCTTCTGACTTACTGTTACCCCCATTGGGGACTATATGACATTGAATGCAAGAGCCATAAAGACAGTGCAAAGGAATTTCTAAAATTATCACCCTTTACTCATAGAGAACTTACAAAAGCTAGACAGCTCTATGGAAAAATAGCAAAACACTGCATGCAAACCCCTCTCTCAGTTTCCTCACCACTCAGAGTCCGTTTGGCTTTGGTCAGTCCTTTCAGGGTTGCAAGACCCTCCTTTGCTACTGCCACAGCCTTGCCTTCTGGGCCTGATCTCCTCTCTCTCTAAAATGGCCTGTAAGAAAGTCCTCCTTTTATAAAGGTTCCCACTTAAGGTGACTTTCCTCAGTGTCTTCAAGTCCCTCATTAGATAATCTATTGCTTGGGTACAAGTCCCCCTGAAAAGTTACCTATCCTCCAGTAATCATGGCTGTTCAAGACATTTAGTCAGTGCTGATCCCACTGTTGGTGTCCACCTCATGTGCATGAGATTTTTTTTTTTTTAAATAGTAGTGTGCACTGGGGCCATGCATGAGCCCTGTGCCTTCTTGTACTCCCATACAAGGGCATAAGGGGCAGGGCAGCCAAGACCCACCTTCTTTTCCCTTGCAATCTGAAACCCAAAAAGCAGGAATAGAGGACAGGTCATAATAGTAATAATATAATAATAATTAATGGAGATATCCCATCTCCTAGAACTGGAAGGGACCTTGAAAAGTCATTGAGTCCAGCCCCCTGCCTTCACTAGCAGGACCAAGTACTGATTTTGCCCTAGATCCCCAAGTGGCCCCCTCAAAGACTGAACTCACAACCCTGGGTTTAGCAGGCCAACGCTCAAACCACTGAGCCATCCCTCCCCCTAGATGTAGTCATGGGATCACACTGACTACATCTCGAAGAACGACAATTATAGGGTAAGTAACTGTTCTTTCTTGAGTATGTGTCAGTGTGAATACCATTGTAGGTGACTGGCAAGCAGTCAGAATGGTGGGAATGAGGAGTTTCAGCTATGTCCGTCGAACAGTGATGAATTTGGCATCAGCTCTGGCAGATGAGTCCAAGGCATAAGTCTTGACAAACATCAGTGGGGCACTCCATGTTGCCGTTTTGCAGATATTGGAAACTGGTACATTTCTGAACCAGGCAGAGGATGTTGCTTGAGCTCTGATGGAATGAGCCTTGATGTTTATTGGGATTATTACATCAGCTAACACAATGAGATACATTTGTAATCCATTCCAGTATCCTCTGTGAGGAGAGGGCTTGAACTTCAGAACACCTGCCCATGACTATAAATAGATGGGGCAACAGTCTGAACAATTTGGTCCTATCAGTGTTATAAAGCAACAGTCTTGGATATATCTGGTGTGTTTAATTTATTTTCTTTTGGTGCCAAGTATGACATCTAGAAGAAAACAGGCAGGCTGATTGACTGGTTTTGATGAAATTCTAAAACCATCTTAGGAATGAACTTTGGGTAAAGTCTTAGCACCACCGTGTCCTTATGGAATTTTGTATAGGGACTCAGGTTTGGCCATAATTGCCTAACACTTAGTCTCCCAGCTAAAGCATTAGCCAATAGGAAGATCATCTTCAGATGCGGTGCAGGGAGTAGTCTGATAAAGGTCCATCAGTGTCAGGACTAGACTGAGGTCCCAAGTAGAAGTAGGTTCTCTGACCAGTGGGTAAGTGCATAACAGCCCTTTAAGAAACTTTGATACCATGAGAAAAGACTGAGCATGACGATACAGGTGGATGCTAAGCAGAGATTGCTATGAAATATATTTTAGTAGAGATGAACAAGAGGCTGTCCTTTATAAGTGCAATAGACAAGGATCTGTGATATTGAGGCCTGGATCTGGTCAAGACCACGATGGGCTGGCCATATAAGAACATAAGAATGGCCCTACTGGGTCAGAAAAAAGGTCCATCTATCGCAGTATCCTGTCTTCCAACAGTGGCCAGTGCCAGGTGCCCCAGAGGGAATGAACAGAACAGGTAATCATCAAGTGATCCATCCCCTGTCGCTCATTCCCAGCTTCTGGCAAACAGAGGCTAGGGACACCATTCCTGCCCATCCTGGCAAATAGCCATTGATGGACCTATCCTCCATGTATTTATCTAGTTCTTTTTTGAATCCTGTTATGGTCTTAGCCTTCACATCATCCTCTGGCAAGGAGTTCCAGGTTGACTGTGCGTTGTGTGAAGAAATACTTGCTTTTATTTGTTTTAAACCTGCTGCCTATTAATTTAATTTGATGACCCCTAGTTCTTGTGTTATGAGAAGTAGTAAACAACACTTCCTTATCTACTTTCTCTACACCAGTCATGATTTTATAGACCTCAATCATATCTCCCCATAGCCATCTCTTTTCCAAGCTGAAAAGTCCCAGTCTTTTTAATCTCTCCTCATACGGAAGCCGTTCCATATCCCTAATCATTTTTGTTGCCCTTATCATGAACTTCTTCTATTTAAATGGATATATTCTTCTGGTGGATACTTTCCTGCTCTGTGCCAGGATTTCTTGGACCTATAGGAAGCAATCTTGGTCGCTGGTATTCAATCAGCCAACAGCCATGCTCTGAGGTCCAGTGACTTCGGGTTCAGATGGAGTATCTGGCCACGGTGTTGTGAGATCAGGTCCATGCAGTCCAGGAGCTAGATCAGAGACAGATGGACATTTAGTAGATCTGTCAGCCAAAACTGCCTCGGTCAGTATGGAGCTACAAGAAATATCGTGGCTTTGTCTCCTTTGATTTTGGAAATCACCCTGGGGATTGGTGGAAAGGCATACAAGACAACTTGGAGCCACTGAACAAGGAAGGTGTCCAGATTCATACCCCTGTGGAATAAAAGCTCTTGCAGTTGGTGTTGATGATGATGTTAGCAAACAGGTCTGTCACCAGGGTCCCTCAAAGATTACTTGTGAGTGGTGACCAACTGTCTCCTCAGGAAGTCTACCAGGTGGTTGTTGATACCCGGGAGGTGACGAACCCTCTGGGTTATCCTACGCTAGTGGCACCACGTAAAAAGCTTGATGATTTTCAGGCACAGCGATGATGAATGTGTGCCTCCTTGCCCATTTATGTAGTGCACGGTGGAAGGGCTGTCCATCAAGATCTGTAGAGTTTTGAAGAACAATTAGGAAGGCCATGCAAGTTAGCCTGAGGGCTCTGAGTTCCAGGAGAAATATAAATAAAGGAAAGGAATTATTTAAATTCTCAAAAGATGTTAGGACAAGGAGCCACAGCCTACTGTAAACATAAAATTGGAGGGGGAACTTAGTAGTGAGAGCAAACTGGCAGTGAAACTGACTCCCAAGATTGGTCAAAGCACAAGCATTGTCATTGTTGGCATCTAAGAAGACAGATAAGATATTCAATGCAGAATGTCAAACTGAAAGTTCAAGCAGTCTCGTCTCGCTAAACATCTGATAATACTGTTCAGAATTCTGAGATTGAAGAAGTCATGCAAAAGTGCTTTGCCAATTTATTACTCCGCCAGACAGTTTTAGTTTGTGCTTATTATACCAGAGATACCACAAATCATCAAAAACATTTCACACAATTAGCTATCCACCTCTAAAAAAAAATGTGGGACGTTACGGTGACTGAAGACCACTCAAATGCCCAACTGTCCCAATTCTGTGAAGAAGCATGAAGAGTCCACTAGTTAACTGATTACACATCAGAAGCACATAATATAAAAATAGTAGAAAAAGAGATAATTAAAACATATGATTGAATACATATTTAAAAATAAAACTATAAAAAGATTTCATTACCTTGGCAATGGCAGTTTGCTTATACATGCGTGTAATCAGACCCATGACTTGAACAAAGTGGCTTTCAGTGACATCTGAATTTGGAGCCCTCATTAATTTCTCCCACTCTTCAAAGCTGGTATTCAGTTCCTGAATGGGAGGGAAGAAAAATGTTTAGAGGTACAATATAAATGGCAAAACAATTACTGCTTCCGTGAATCATGTCCCACCTTCCTATCAAAAGGAAAGGTAAGGAAGGAGATTATATTCAAAGATGCCAGCTTTTTCATAGAAAAACATCAGTGCAGCAGCAGGTCAGTCATATGTTCCTACCAATAATAGAAACTTGTGAAAAGCTGTGGGTGAAAATAAAGCTCACTCCGATAACATCATAAATCAAACACTAAGCACTTTTTATTAAGAAGAAATACTGAACAAGCAAAAAGAATTCCAATTACATATGAAAGTGGAGCATCAGGAAAATATAATCATGTAACAAAGCACATTAATGGTAAGATTTAGTTTTAGTCAATCAGCCAAGATGACATGACAAAACTTATTTAAATAAAAATACAATGTAATCAGCTATCAATCCTTCACAATATTTTCCTTTGTTACAAATACCTAAGCAAAAACATTAATTCTACTTTATTGATCTAATGTCATTTATGTTGATTTTCATGTGCTGTTGAATAGTTAACAAATATAACCATTTGGTACTCTGGTCCCATCCTAACCTTGGGTTATACACTCTCAAAAAGTTAAAAGAAAATCCAGTTGATGGATCATACTGAAAATCCTTTCAAGGGTTATACATTAAGGTTGGGGAAAGTTATTAGAAAGGATAGCAGAGATTATACTGACATCCCTAGTTGTATTTTTAAATCTGGATGTGTGCCTAGATGCTCAGGTAGCAGCTACACAGCCAAGAGCACTTTAGTTTATAAATGGCAAGAAGAGTCTTTTTCTTTTGGATGCACATTTTGCTAGTTTACTCATGCATATGTCAACTCAAGATTATTTTACTGCAACACGCTGTACTGTTTGAGAGTACTCAAACTGAAATTGAATGTGACTGTCCACTTATTAAGTGGTGCATCATCACGCAGAGAACACAGACACCAGAGCACTAGTTGTGCAAGAAGAGAGCATGGGGAAAGGTGCTGGCCAGGCATTTTCTGTTGAAGGATTGTCAGGTTTGGAATGCTCTCACCTCTCGGTCTGCTAGAACCCAGATTTGTTAGCTTTCGGGGAACACCACAAAACTCACATTTATTGTTGGGAATTAGAGGAAGAGATTGGTTGTTGGGATGGATATGCTAGGTCTTTGGATGGGCTGCTATTAAGGAGATAAGTTTTTTTGTTATAATTATTGGTTGTCCCATAGATGTATTAAAGAACTTATTGGTTTAACTGTAATAAAGTTCCTGACAGATTAGAATGTACACTAAAAAGAGACAAAAGACAAAATACTAAGCCCTGGGCAAGTTATTGAAGTTTATAATTTTAGATTAGAATATTTGATTATGTGTAAAATGTGAGAGTTTGAAAAAGACTGCAACTCTTGCTGGTCAATATAAAAACACAAGTCATGAACTAACTGTGTATGAAATTTCTTTCAGTGAGCTACCCAATAAACACTGCAACTAAATGTATTACTGTACTTTAAGTATTGTAGTCATTGCAAATATGCAGATTAAATTTCTTGTACTGAGTGGTTATTCACTTTTTGTAACATAACTTAATTTGGCAAAATATAGGAGAGAGAGAGAGTGAGTTAAAACAACCAATGTGCGCTAATAAGCGTAATTTGACGATTTTGTAAGGTAGTCTATACGAGACATTTCTAATTAATACAAATGAACCTTAACTGCAGTTACTTCAATACACCTCTACCCCAATATAACGCGACCCCGTATAACACGAATTTGGATATAATGCGGTAAAGCACTGCTCCGGGGGGGAGGGGGGGAGGGAAGGAGGAGGCTGCGCACTCTGGCGGAACAAAGAAAGTTCGATATAACATGGTTTCACCTATAATGCAGTAAGATTTTTTGGCTGATAGTGAAGCTTAATTTTTTTTTTATAACAAACATTTAGAGTTCAAGTATTCTTTTGGAATGCAGTACTTGTTATCTACTGGTACCAGATAGTATTAATCCACTTAAAATGCAGCATTTATCACCTCTCTCTTTGAAGTAGGAATAAAAATCCCTGGCTCAGGGTCTTGCTGCAAGTATTCCCAATAGGGAGAGAAGAGGCAGTCTTGTTCTCCGTTCTTCAGAGAGTGAAGATACAGCCTTGTAGTATCCCCACCCTCCACACCAGACGTTCTGAGGATGAAGAGGATGGGATCTTTTGTGCACCTCTAATATTAGTAAAATTCTGTTTATAAAGTGAAGTGTTTTTGTGGAAGGGAAACCCTTCACTATGAGTTTTGGGTCCTGCACCATTTCAGGTAATGGAAACTTTGCCATTGACTTCAGTGGAGCTGGATCAGGTCCTGTAAGAGAGAGGTGTGTATGCACATGTATTCTGTTATATGATACCAACAATTTATTTAAAATCCTAACACATTCTAATGTAGTTACTGTATGTGGCAGACTACATCGTTGTGTATTATGTATGGCTCTTTTGGGGCAAGCTTCATAACTCGCTTATGGCTTCACCTCCCATTGGTAATGCAGCCACCTCATACCCATGTTGATAAAACCTATGCCCATTATTTTATTTTTATGTGTATATATAACATAAACATACACTATATATAAATTCATGTTCCTTATATACAAAAATATATTCCAAATAATTCAGATAAAAAAGGATAGTAAACACAGTTATTAGATATTACTGCTAGCAACAAGTTTGTTAGATATTTAAAAATATTGAATGAGAGTCATTTTACCTTAGCAGCAGCTTTTGGGAGATCAAATGGAATGCGTTGTCTAATTTTGGGAGGCAACTGGGTTAGAACTTCATTCTTCAAGCGTCTGATCATTATGTTACTTAACAACTGATGTAATTCATCTAAGTTTGAAGCCCCTCTGCAGTCCCATAGAGTTCTTTTACCAAAAAACCTGAGAATGAGAAGGTGAGGGGGTGATGAAACTTGTTCTGCTAACTTGAATCAACGATTTCTTTAGTACACACTGGATTTTATAACATGGGGCAAGATACCCATGTGTGCCAGAGCCGTACTCAGTGTATCTGGGTGTGAGGCACAGGTGGCTCTCCATTTCATTTCTGCCTCTCTACAATCCTAGAGGCTGGCAGGAACCAAAGTGGCCAAGAACAAGTTAGAGCAGCCTAGGGACAGCTTTAATTGGCACCAGCAGATAAGGGGACCCAAGGAGCCTCTCCAACAGCCAGGAGTGTATTAAACGCTGACCCTGCCCCAGGCTAGAGGTCCAGACTGAGCAGCCACCGAGCAGCATGTCTAGGCTAGTGCATCTCAGCTTTGTGCATTAGAGGCATCAGGTGGGGTAAAGTTTTCTGGCACCGCTGGAGGTGGGGGTGTCACAGAGTGAGGGGGAGTCAGGGCCCCACACCCGCCACTTCCTGCGATTCACCGTGACTCTCAGCCAGACAGTAAAACAGAAGGTTTATTAGACGACAGGAACACCATCTAAAACAGAGCTTGTAGGTACAGAAAACAGGATCGCTCAGTCAGGTCCATCTTGGGGGGTGGGGAGCCCAAACCCAGGTTCTGGGCCTCCCCCCGTCTCCCCAGCCAGCTCCAAATTGAAACCCCCTCCAGCAGTCTCCCCCAGCCACACCCCCCAGCACCTCCTTCAGCCTTTGTTCAGTTTCCCTGGGGCAGAAGGTGTCACCTGGCCCCAGCCCTGCTCCTGGGCTCAGGTTACGTGCTGGCTGTCAAGTATCATCCCTCAAGTGAAGTCACATCCTTATATCCCACCACCATCTAGTATCAATGTAGACAGTAAACTAGTAAAATTCCCAATTCCCGTGCAACATTACCAGGTTAATACTCCCTACTCCATCACAGGGGGAAGGGATTGTTTTTTAATTGTTTCACTGTTGTTGTTCAATTTCCTTATGCCCCCCATCCCCTTTCAGCCCATTGGTTTGTACCCATTCCCTTGCCAAATATTCTCTTGTATAAATGATCTCAGAACTCCTCTGTGTGCAATTGGGTTTTTGTGTCAGTGGCTTCCGGATCTGCATAAGCAAAAGGGTGGGTGGGGGTGTCTAAGACTGACCCAAAGAGAAATAGGTGCTACCAGCATATGTGCCCAGTGCAGAGACGGGGCGGGGGTAGTTTGGTACAGTACTTTCCTGATTGCCAATGCAGCACAGCCAATATAGAGGATGATCACTGTTTTGGCTCTGTTGCTATAAATGTCCTAAGAAATGCTGAAGGCAGGTCAAAGATTAAGAAAATATTACTCTTGCTCCAAGAGTTTTAACAACCCACTTTCCTCCTTAAGAGTCTCTGTTCCCTGAGTGAATGATTAAGTGTCACCCCAACTGCCAGGTAACCTTTGAGCCCCCAACGTTCCATCTGAACACTCCCCATGCATCACCTCTTTTGAACCCCTTAGTGCTACTTAACCAGCAGGGAAGATTGAAAGGAATCTTCCACACAGCCCCCATTTCTGTTTTTTCCTTTATTCTCACTCCTTTTCTATCATGCTGGCCAGGAGATGAGCAGGACAAGCAGCATGACAAATTCCATCAAGATTTCATCAACTCTGGAGAATTGCCCAAACACACACCTGCCCAGGATAGGAGTATATTGGAAACATCTGAAAGAATTTACAGTTCAGCAGCATTTTACTCTGCCGTCTAGAATCAACTTAGGAAGGGACACAGGGACTCATTTCTGAGCTGGTGAAGTATGATCATACTGTGAGGATGATATATTCATGAGGAAGATGCTGGCTACACCACTATTTGCACACTTCCTGTCCCTCTCCCCCAAATTTATTTACTAAGTGCTATCTATACAATCCCCAGAAGGCACTTTTTCTGTCCTAGTTAGAGTCAAGGTGAGAAAGGGGGAAAGTTAAGTCAAGAAACAGTAGGCAAAAAATTCAGACTCCCTCAAGACCTCTTAACTTCAGAAAGCAGTGACCACGAAAACCCAAGTTGAAGAACATGCAGGGAAAGCACAGTATAAAAATATTAAATCAAGCTTAAACATCACAGGAAATTTTTATTTCAGCCCAATCATAAAGACAAAGTTACTTATTTTGAGCACGCCAGATTGTCACTCAGTTTGATTTTTTGCACATTTATGGTATTCCAAAAATAAAATAATTTTCCAGAACTGAATAGCTAACCACAATGTACATCCCACACACATTTGTGGTGTGAAAATTTCACATTCACACAGTCATAACACCTTAGAAAAAACAAAGTTACTCTGTCTGGATATCAGACAAAGCTGTTTCATGGCATCTCAAGTCAAATGCTGAAAAAATACATAAGCCAGGGGGTAAAACAAAATGTTGCTTTGGGGAAATGGAACCTTATAATATGAATTTTTATAAGACTACCATCCAATCGAAAGTCAAGTTATCTGGCAAAATGAATTCCGTTCAGTAACAGAAATGTGTCTTTCCAAGTCTGAGCTTCCATAAATGTGCATAAAGTTGAGAGCTAACATAACCACACCAGTGATAAAGATAACCATTAAGAATGACACAAAATGAATTTGTGGTATGTCAAGGTTTTATAAATTAAGTTCTGCAAAAAACAATTATTTAACCACAGTTTCTTAGCAAATCTGTTTCTGAGCAACTCCTCTTTCTTTTCTACTTTTAGAATACATCTAGAGAAACTGATCCGAGAGAGCGAGCGAGCGCGCACTGGACTGGAACTCAGGATACCTAGGTTCAATTCCCAGCTCAGCCACAGATACCCCGTGTGAGCCTGGCACAGTGGAAAGACACTGAGGTGCTTTTGAAAATTTACATTTTGTGTCTCAGTTCCTCATCTGTAAATATTTACTTTCTTCACTCCCTTGAATAGATAATTTACTCCTGGGGGAATTCTGCACCACTGCACATGCAGAGAATTTGTCCCCACAGATTTCTTTGCTTCCCCACAAAAATGACTTTCTGATGGGCAAGCAAAAGGAAGCCACAAGAGCGGTCATGTGACCCGCCCCAGCAGTATGTTTTGAGTGCCCAGGGCAGCCAGCAGAGAGGTAAATCACTGTGGGGCAGGGGGCGGGATTGGGGAAAACCCAGCTGGTGGCTCCTAACCTGCACCGGGCTCAGCTGTTAGCCCCGGCTGGGTTGGGGAGGACGGGACATCCTCTTCCCCTGCATGGCATCTCGGGCTGTGTCTGACCCACCCCCAGATTTCTCCCCCGGCTGTAGGAAGCTCTGCAAACTCCCCCAGACCCCGAGCTTCCTGCACCCATCGCTCCTCAGCTACAGGGAGAGAGATCACTGTACAGGGAGCTGCTCCCCCATCTGCCCAACCCTCGTGCATCCAGACCCCTTCATATTTAGACTCTCCCGCCGAGCCTCATCCCTTCCCTGAACCGAGAAGCCCCCTGATAAGCCTCACTCCCCCTGCACCTGGACCACCCCGATGAGCCACCCACATCCAGATCCCCACCGTACCGAGCCCCAATCAGCTGCATCTGGATCCCCACCCCACTGAGCCCCACTCCCCCAGCATCTGGACCCCCCCATACTCAGACCTCTCTGCCGAACTCTATCCCCCTCCCCCCCAACAAGCTCCTTTGCATCCAGATCTCCCCCTGAGCCGCCCGTACCCAGATTGCCCCACACAGAACCCTCTCAACCCACATCTGGCTTCCCCCACACTAAGCCCCCACAGTTCGATCCTGCCTTGCTGAGCCTGCCTGCCCACACCTGGTGCACCTGGCACAGACGGCATGTTTCTGGGGCAGGCCTGGTCCTTGCGCGGTGTCAGGGTTGGGTGCAGTCACACCGCTGAGTCCGTGTTCTGGGGGGGAAGCGGCACAGTGATCTTCCACCTCTGTGCAGCCAGTGGTCTGTGCTCTCCAATGCCATGCTGGAGCCGCCACATGTAGTTGACAAATAAAATTTGCATAATTTTGCATAATTTTAAAATATTGTGCACATAATTTTTATTTTTTTGGTGCATAATTTTTAATTGTTTGGCGCAGAATACCCTCAGGAATAATAATTTGTTTATAAAGCACTCTGAAGTACTATTATTACTATCAGATCTGCCCAAGGCTCAGGAATTACAGGTGAAAAAAGGTTGTTTACTTCTTCTGTAACTGTTGTTCTTCAAGAAGTGCAGATGTGTATTCTACTCAAGTGTGTTCACACCTAACACATTGGAGCAGAAGACTTTCCTGCAGCAGTGCCCGTCGGGGCAGTGCAAATCCCCTATGCCCCCTTGTGGCCCCTTCCAAGGCTATAGAAGGGCAACGCTGCCCCAAATCCCCTCAATTCCTTTGCACTGGAGAAGATGCTAAGGGTATATCTACACTGCAATAAAAGACCTGTGGCACTGAGTCTCAGAGCCTGGGTCAAATTAATTGGGGTCTTGGGCTGCAAAGCTAAAACTAGCAGTGTAGGGGTTCAGGCTCAGGATGGAGCTCAGGCTCTGTGACATTGAGCCAGAAATGGTTAAACAATTAGCAAGCTAAATGACCCAAATTCAACCTTTAGAGACATTGTTAGAAAAGTATGTCAATGGTAATTAGGGCCATTTAATCATGTTAGATAGACTAGTGCTTTGAAGCAAACCTGTATTGTAAGAGAATTAGAGGTAATACACTAATTGTATGTGTTTACTTATATCTTGTCAGACGTTAACCATGTAAACAGACGGTTCCTGTCTGTTACTAGTATTGATTCATGGATCAAAAAGGGAATAACAACATTTAGATGGAACATGAATGTAATAATATCATTGTCTATATTTTTCTTTGAAGTTTGTAGTAAACGGTCTTTGAACTACTTGTGGAAGCAGAGAAAAGAACTGACAGAAGGGAACTGTAATGCATGACGTTTGTTAGCAAGAGTCAGGCTAACTGTAACCCTGATAACGCGAGGTTTGTAGAAGCGAGGATTGTGTGAGGCGGGTGAGAAAGAGCTGTGTAAGAAGTTATGATGACCTCAGCATAGATAAAGTGTAGAAGACCTTGGGTAGATAAGGTATAGAAAATAATTGTATGTTGGCAAGAGTCAAAACAACTGAGGAAATGAGATATCAAGATGGCCTATGTATAAACAAAAATGCTGCTGTCCCTCATTATTTTTGTAATGAAAGGTATAAATGCTTGCTGTAATTAGTTACCAGGGAGAGAGACCTGTTTGCTCTCCCTCTGCACATGTGAGAGTTAATAAAGCTCTGACTTGCTGTACCTAAACAAATAGTGAGAACTCAGTTTTTCTCCGACAATTTGGGGGCTCGTCCGGGATGGCAACGCCCGCAGAGGCACCGGCAGCTGCTACGGATCGTTCCCCTTCGAACCCCATGGCGCCACAATAGAGGTAGGAGACCTTTTGAAATCTCTATTGGGGTGTCGGAGGAGGACTGTCCGTGGGGCCGTCTGCCCCTGTTGGGCTCACGCCATCCGAACTTATTGACTGTGCAGCAAGGTCAGATGCTGAGCGGCGTAATAGGGGAATTGTTTGCCGCCCCCTGTATGCATATGCTAGGTGCATAAGGTTTGCACCTGTGTTGAGGGGTTGTTACCGCCTCAAGAGGGGTTTTTACCGCCTCAAGTGATGCATCGAGGTACTTGGGAATAGTACCTGGAGGTACTCAGGAGTAGTACCTGGTATAAGGCCTTGGTGTGTGTGTGGTCTGTGTGTGTGTGTGTACACAGTGTGAATTGAGTGTTACCGGAAGACGCCCAGAGTACTCTGCGAAGTCTTTTGGCTCGTGACCAGAACTACTCTAACGCAAGCCCGGTAACTAGAGGATCTTTTAGGAGATCCGACCCATGTAGGTTGACTCGGCCTGGCATCGTCCGGCGAGGAGGCTACCTGGGTCTAGGAGTGTGTGCACCCATCTTCCCTCCCCTTTTCCTCTCCGTGTGAGCCACTGACAGTCTGATCATCTCACTGGATGCAACAGAGTAAGCGGCGCCGTCTCTCTGAGACTAGCCGACGCTCTTTGCTGAAGGGAGGTGTAGGAGGGTCGTGGCCATCCTCGTTAGTCTCTCCTGTGTGAATACCCTGTAGGGAGAGATCCTTAGTTTATGTGCCGCTAGCGCGGACAGGGCATCCTCCTCCCTGTGTGTGTGATTGGAAAATGGGTGGGGGACAGTCTAAGGATTCCCTCTCACCCACTAAGGGTACCCCAGCTTATTTCATGTACGTACATTATGGTACTAAAACCTGCAGGTATTTAGAGAATTGGAATCATTACACGCGTGAAAATTCATCTAAACAATGCCCACTAGAAGGTACCTTCAATCTAGATAAGATCATACATCTCAGAGGAGCTTTTAATCACAAAAAAGCCTCTGACACAAATGGGAGCAATTTGTCTATTGAGGAAAGGAACGGGTTAATTTGAAATTCAGCTTGGTCCAGAGATAAAGAGAAAGTTAATCTGCGTTCAAGGTCAAGAATCAATGCAGACCAGACTAAGTATAAAGAAAAACTGCTTTCGGCCCCAGCTGACTGTGAAAAAATATAGACATAGTCAAACCAAAGGCAATACAAGTTAAAGTGCTGAGATTACATTTGCAAAGCTTAACTGTCCAGTGAGATCCAACAGTCTGCCTTTGCGACCCTGGAGCTGGCGTGGTTTGGGGAAGCTGAAGAAGCCACAGGCAGCCGGCCTGGACTGGAATCACTGAAAAGACGCCCCAGGAGACCTCAGGGTGTAAAAGAACTGCCCTCCCAAGAGAGGAAGCAAGTTGGAGATTGCACAGCACCTTCTCTGAACGTTATACACAGACGTGGCCAGTCTGGACGTACGTGTGTGAGTATGAAAGTGTGTCTACTCTCAGCCGCAGTAAGTCTGAGAACCGGAGAGGGATTTAGCATTCCTCTTTCCACCCCGGCTGACCGGGAAGGGTGTCAGGTGGATCTACCCCAGTCGTAGCAGGACTGGGCAACAGAGAAGTTGGAGAAAAGGGAAGAGTTGTGTACTTGATAACTAGAATTGAGCAATTAAGAGCATAGATCATGAACCAGGCAGCAACTCAAACCTACGCCCAGGGCAAGTTGCAAGCCTTGAGACAGGACTTCCAGGCAGAAAAGGAAGCACTGGCTAAGCAAGTACCGGTCCTTCAGGGACTTGTCAGAATTTAACCATTTGTGTTTGCATATGCTGTAAGAGCAGTGTGTTTGCCACAAGAGAAAATTGAATAGTTAAATGCCAATGGGCAATGCGTTTTGCCCAAGTGGCAAGCCTCACGGGGGAGGACTTGGGTAGCCTTGTGAGTAAGAAGATAAAGAGAAGAGACCAGGAAGGGTGGGGGCTAGTTAAGAAGCCCACCCTCCTATCTAAATTGGTAGTGAAAAAGCTGGTGCCCATGGAAGGGACGGTTCAGCGAGAAAAGCAGGATCGGGCCCAAGCGGGCAGGCAATAGATAGAGAGATTGGAGAACAGGTTGGAAACTTTGAGGGCATAGTGGAAGGAAAGGAGTAAGTAATTATAAGCATGGGGATTTCAAATCCCCAGGATAATAATTGAAATGGTAAAATGTGTGTAAGACAGAGTCTTTGTACCAAGGTGCAAGGCTCTCCTTTCTTCTGCAGAATAAAGCAACTCTTCCTTATCCCTGTCTGGCTGTTATTGGCTCTCAGCTAGGTGGACCCGATATTTTGGTGACAGTTAATGGCGACTCCGGTTAATGAATTTCTGTCTTATACATTTAGGTGTTAGGTGTGTGGATGGAACTGAGCCTCTCATTCGTAATTCCTCAGAGTGGAAGCCATCGCGTGCAATGAAGCTCTGAGGTTGAATTGGGATCCTTCTGTCCCGTCCCCTGTAGCGGTCAGTATTAGTAGAAATTCCTGTAATAGGATCCTATTAGGCCATAATTCCCTCTGTTCTCTGTGTAATTCTCTGTTAGAGTGTCAGCAGGCAGATGGGTGGGTCTCTGGTAAAACTCTCTAAGGATAGCCCTTTGGATTATATGTTAAGTAAATGGCCTTTACCCGGTGTTCAGGAAAGAATAAAGATTTGAATTTGTTTTTGGGTAACAAAATAGCAGATAAAAGATCTGGTAAAAAGAGAGAGAAGGACAGTGCCCCTGGCTCTGTGTGGTCGAACTGTCACTTTACTAGGGGTGCATGGAGATTTTGTAAGCACAAAAGAAACAGTTACACCTTGTGTAGAAATTGATGTGGCTAGTGTTGTGGAAATTGAATTGTGGAGAGGATGTGCATTTTCCCCAGAACATGTGCAGTGTATATTGTAGCAGAGGTAAAAGAAATGCAAACCTACCAATATAGGTTGTGTTGTCTCTTTCAGATCACTGGGTGTTTGAAAGCAGGAGTTAGAAGTAAAAGGCAATCAAAAGTCTGGGAAAGTTAATTGTGACTTTTTACATAAGAATTTTTAAGCTGTGGATAGCTTTGGATCTGGAAGCAAGCCAGAAAGCATCTGTATTAATGCAATTTTCTAACTAATAAGGTAGAAGCCACTGAAACCTGGGCTGCCTATGAAACAAATACAAAGAAATATGGGGTAATTCCTCTGTTTTGTCTAAAATCAACAAGAGTATGTGTGTATATAAAGGAAATATTTTAAGCAATGACTGACTACCCAGAAGGGGTAGACCTCTGTTCTTTTGTCTTTCAGATCATCAGAGAAAACGGATGCCAGCTGAACAGCATTCAATGTACCATGCATTTACTGGTACAATAGGAATTATTTTTGTGTTCTTTGTCCTGTCTTGTGGTGTTTGTCTTGTGGCCAGAATTGTTGGGTTTAATATTTTCATAAGACAGTCTAGTTCAAAATTAAATAGAAGGGTTAAATCAAAAAAAGCAGATACTTGTTTTATTCAACTTGGAATACAAAAAGTGTTTGGATAAATCAGGAAAATGTGATATACTAAAGTGTAATACAGTTGCTTAAGTAAGAAAAAAAAAAAAACTTCATTGGCCAGATTTTTTTTTTAATTGAAAAAAATTGTTGTTAAGAGTTGCATACCAACAGTCTTTGGAAGCAAGGACATGGAAGGTTAACCCACTCCCCATATTGCCCATGGGATCCTTCTGGCTACCTCAGATTTCTAGCCAGAGGGCTGGGGAGGGAGGAAAGCTATTGGACACCTGAGGTTGTACTGAGTGGACTCCTCAAAAGTGGGTGTGCTTGTCCTGGCTTGTTGCTCCAAAGCTCTGTAATAAAGTTATTTTACTGGAAGGGTGTACATGGCATACATTGAATAATAAGACTAATGTACTGTATAATGGCAATGTGTATGTGTTCATTGTTGGGAAAAGATGTATAAGTGAAGAGTGGAAGTTTCCTTTGTAGGTTAAAAGAAGCCAAGAAGGGGAGAAGGAAAAAGAACAGAATGAGTTAACTGAGAAAAAATAGCTAGCAAGCTCAGTCCAAAGATAAGATGCTGGCACCATCCAAGGACACTGCCCACAGCTAAGACTTGGCTGATAGCCAAGAAAAGGGGGGCCTGAATGTGCCCAAGCAACTATGAGATCTGAAAAACACTGCCAGGCATTAATGAAATGTGTTAGGTTTCTTTTCTCACAGATAAAAGAAGTGCTACCCAAAGACCCTAGCAGCCCTGCCATTCATTGAAACAAGGAGACTGAGTCTACGTAAAGTCTATCAACGAAAGACTGCTTTGGCTCCACACTGGAAAGGCCCTTTCCAAGTCCTGTTAACCACCACCACCACTGTGAAGTGCCAAGGACTACCTGCCTGGACCCATGCTTCTCACTGTAAAAAGACCCCTCCACCTCGGGAGGACTCTCCGACTGATGATAAGCCTATTTCTCCTTCTAGCTCTGCTGTGTCTTCTGGACAGCAGGAAAAAGAAAGAAAGAAAAAAAAAAAGACAAGGTGAAGTGCTAGTAACCTCTCCCTTGTCCACTGACAGACCTACTGTGCCTCTGGATTTTTCTAGAAGAAGCAAAACCATTACAGGGTGATGTGCTAGTAACCTCTCCCCTGTATGATGCTAAACCACACTGTTTCAGGAAAAGAGAAGAAGGAACACTTGCTTCATTGAAACCACAAAGTCCAGGGATTCCTGACTACAAGAGACATTAAGAACTGACCCTGGTGAAGAAACAAAGAATTATACACTGGCAGGAAGAAACTTGTGGGACCCATGCTTGGGAATGTGGTATAGTACTACACCAAAAAGAAATGTATTAGGATATCAATGAACTGTGATTAACACTACACTAGGGACTGTTAAATTTTCATTACCCTTATCCAGTTTCCAGATTACCTCTACATACCCAAATTGCTCACAGGGGGCTGCCATTAGATTAGCACAACAGAGGGCTTGGGTTATTTCTTCTAGAAAGAAGAGAGACTTGACCGGATCCCTGTGGGATGGGGCCAATAATGCAGTAGCAGTCTGGAATATTTTTAAGAACCAGGAACATGATGAGAAATTGGGCCAACTAGAGAAGGCCATAGGCCTTGTTTCTGGAGCACAACTAACCCAGGTACAGGCTGGAGTTGGTGAGTTACATGTTATTTCTGCCCTTAGTTCAATGACCCAGAAGTTGCTGACAGAGATGGTATTGAATATCACTGAGGCTGGGAAGGCATTGCAGTGGGATCTAGCATGCTCAGAGATTCAGGATTTCTTGAATGACCAGCTAATGGCCATTCGGAATGATCTAGAGCACCAGGCTTGGCCCACTGCCCTTACAGACACGTTAGGAGTACCATCTGATCTGTGGCCATGGAGACATACTTGGAAACTTTCTGGGTGGAAGTGTGGACGTTCTCAGTGCTCCTTCCAAGCATATGGACCGGTTCAGGGGGTGTGGGCTCCCACATACCGAATCCTGCCGGGTCCATGGGGAGGATGCATGTGGGATTGGGTAATTCACCGAGACATCTGGGAAATTAGACCTCCTGGTATGCCCAATCGATTTTTAGTCAGTGCTCCTGGGATTACATCTGACATTTGGGTGGGGTTAGGGAGACAATGGACATTTTGGCCGTTACAACCCCCACAGCTTCAGTGTATCCGTAAACTGAAGCCAGGAGAAGTTGTTACTCTTCATGACTACATTTGCTGGGAGGGTAGGGGACAAGGAACTACCCTGACAGGACACTTATTTTTTTAAGCTAATGATAGCTGTGTGTATGTTAAAGCCACTACATTGCAAGACATACATTTTAATCTCACTACCACTGCAGGCAATCATATCATTTATTGGCCTGCAGATAGAGTTTTTCAAGTAGCCCTTAGGTTCCAGATACCCTTTAATTGGACTAGCTTACTATCTGATAGATTTCAAAATTTGCTTTCATTGTTACCTGAGATTCAGAAAATCTCTGAGGTACAAGGGCAAATTCACATGCTTCAAAATGTATATCAAGTAGAAAAGTATGCCTTTCACACTGCTTATAGAGTAGCTACCTTATGTATTAAATATGATGTATTGTGCTTTATGACAAAGGCTGTACAACAACCCCATTATAGTATTGCTATGGGAATGTTATTGCTTGTATTGTTATTAGTTAGTTTAGGATTATGTTATTGTTGTTGTAAAAGACGTAATAATAGTAATACCTTTCATGTTCATGCTAATCATGCATTGTCATTGCATCCAATCAAAACCCCTAAGGTTGAAGCATCTGATTTAGAATCAGAAGTCCAGGACTTGATGCAAATAGAGATTTGAGAATGTTTGTTGTACTAGAAGTACAAAAGGGGGGGTTGTGGAAGCAGAGAAAAGAACTGACAGAAGGGAACTGTAATGCATGACGTTTGTTAGCAAGAGTCAGGCTAACTGTAACCCTGATAACGCGAGGTTTGTAGAAGCGAGGATTGTGTGAGGCGGGTGAGAAAGAGCTGTGTAAGAAGTTATGATGACCTCAGCATAGATAAAGTGTAGAAGACCTTGGGTAGATAAGGTATAGAAAATAATTGTATGTTGGCAAGAGTCAAAACAACTGAGGAAATGAGATATCAAGATGGCCTATGTATAAACAAAAATGCTGCTGTCCCTCATTATTTTTGTAATGAAAGGTATAAATGCTTGCTGTAATTAGTTACCAGGGAGAGAGACCTGTTTGCTCTCCCTCTGCACATGTGAGAGTTAATAAAGCTCTGACTTGCTGTACCTAAACAAATAGTGAGAACTCAGTTTTTCTCCGACAATAATGGATATTACCTGATGCTGATGAATGCAACTAGTTACCACATAGGAAATAGGAGGTTCAACTTCAAAGCCACAATGCTGCACCCAAGGAATGTCTGATGTCAAGAGGCTGCCAGAGAGCTATAAAAAGAACTCTTGGGCCCCGATCCTGTATCTCAGATCTGCTTAAGATTCATCAGGGGAAGTTTGAGACGCAAGACTGAGGTCCCAGCTCCAGTCTGGGTAACTTTGATATTCGACATTGGACTATAATCTATGGAACTAATTCTGAAAGAACTTTTGCAACTCTGATGCTCACCATCTCTACTACGAAACTGACCTAAGAACTTTATTCATATCTGTATGTATCGGGGTGGGCACACTTTTTGGCCCGAGGGCCACATCTGGGTATGGAAATTGTATTGTGGGACCTGAATTCTCACAAAATTGGGGTTGGGGTGCAGGAGGGGGTGAGGGCTCTGGGTGAGGATGCAGACTGTGGGATGGAGCCTGAAATGAGGAGTTCAGGGTGTGAGAGGGGGCTCTGGACTGGGCAGGGGGTTGAGGTGGGGGGGGAGGAAGGGGCTCCAGCTGAGAGTGTAGGCTCTGGAGCAGGACTGGGGATGAGGGGTTTGGGGTGCAGGATGGTGCTCCGGGTAGGGATCAAGGGGTTCGGAGGGCAGGAGGGGGATCAGGACTGGGGGCGCAGGAGGGGCTCAGGGGTGCAGGCTCCAGGCAGTGCTTACCTCAAGCAGCTCCTGGAAGCAGCGGCACGTCCCCCCTCCGGCTCCTATGCGGAGGCACGGCCAGGCAAGGCACCACCCCAACAGCACCTATTGACTGCAGTTCTCGGCCAGTGGGAACTGTGAAGGCGGCGCTTGGGGCAGGGGCAGCATGTGGAGCCCCTTGGCTGCTCCTAAACATAGGAGCTGGAGGGGGGACATGCCGCTGCTTCCAGGAGCTGCGGCAAGCATGCACAGAGTGGTTCCCGACCCTGCTCCTGGCTAGAGCGTGGGAGCGGGGAAAGCCCCAGACCCCACTCCCCAGCAGGAGCTCAAGGGCTGGATTAAATCATCTGGCGGGCTAGATGTGGCCCGCCACCCCTAGTAAGTATAATGGTCTTTTAACCTATACTTGCTCTCTTTTCTTTTTTAATAAATCTTAATTTAGTTAATAAAAATTGGCGTGTATTTGGGTAAGACCTGAAATATTCATTGACCTGGTGGGTAATGTGTCCGATCTTTTGGGATTGCTAGAACTTTTTACATGATGAACAAGATTTTCAGTTATCCTCATCATATTTGACTTGGCTGTCTGGGTGGAAGCCGAAGGCTGGATTGTTTTAAGAGAACTGTATTTTTGGCTTCTGGGTAACCAATACGGTATTAGGGAAGCTGTTTTATTGCTGGCTTGGTGAATCTAATTATTAGAATAACCACCAGTTTGGGGGATTGTCTACCCAATTCTTTGCAGTTTGCCCTGACTGAACAATCTCAGTGTGGCCCCCCCCGGAACGCTAGTCACACCCTCTCCCCACACTGGGTTTCAGAGCACTGGGCTCCAGCCTGAGTCCATACATCTACACTGCTAGTTTTAGCTCCAGAGCCCAAGGCTGAGCCAACAGACCTAGTGTCATGGAGTGTGGGGGGACACAAGGCCCTGCACCCCCGGCTTCCTGCGATTCACCATGACTCTCAGCCAGCCAGTAAAGCAGAAGGTTTATTTAGACGACAGGAACACAGTCCAAGACAGGTCTTGCAGGCACAGACAACAGGATCCCCCCCCCCCCCCAGTTAGGTCCATCTTGGGGTCCCAGGCACCACAGCCCCCTTGGGAGGTCAGAGCCCTGTCTGCCTCCCAGCCATTCCACCAGCCAGCTCCTGAAACTCTCCCTCCAGCGTCCCCTCCCACAGCCTTTTTTCAGTTTCCCAGGCAAAGGTGTCACCTGGCCTCTAACCCCTTCCTGGGTTCTCACGTTACATGCTCAGGTATTCTCCCTCATGGCCAGTCTCCCATCCCCCAATGCAGACCGTCCTAGCCAACCTTCCCTGCCTTCCCAGCCAACACTCTCCACTCAGCCTTCAAAGACCACATTAAGAACAGTCCCAATTCGTCACACCAAGGCTCTGAGATTTGTCGCTGAGGGTTTTTCTTTGGAGTGTAGACATACTCTAAGATTCTGATGGAGAAGGGATGGAGGGTAGGTCATGGAAGAACGTAATTGTTTTTTCTTCTTCACGTGGCTGTAGACATGTATTCCACTCAGGTGACTCACAAGCAGTACAGTATGGTGGGAGATAATGAGTCCATTTAAATAGTGATCGCAACAACACTTTCCAAAGTTTGCATCAGATCTCGAAGTGGTGATTACATAATGATGAGCAAAATATGGAAATATGGTGTGAATTTTTGACAGTGAGGGTAATTAACTACTGGAATAATTTACTAAGGATCATATTTGATTCACCACCACAGACAATTTTAAAATCAAGATTGAGTACTTTTCTAAAAGATATGTGCTACGAACTATTTTGGGGAAGTTCTATGGCCTGTGATATACACATGAGGTCAGACTAGATGATCACAATGGTCCTTTCTGGCCTTAGAATCTATGAATTTATGAATTCATAGATAAATTGCCAGATGACACAAAAAAAGAGGTAAGGGTTTCTTAACAGATCGTCAGCTGGCTGCAGCTCGCTCTAATCTGCCCTCGATGTTGCGGATGTTTCCTCCATTGCAATGGCCTCTGCAATCATAATGAGAAGGCATTCATAATGAGAAGGCATTCATACTTGCATAACTCCAGTATAGTGCCAGATATTCAACAGTTTATGGAGGGCTTACCCTTTGATGGACAATCGTTATTTTCAAATAAGACAGACAAGGTATTGTACCCTTTTAAAGATTCATACACTATTCTCTGCTCCCGGGGAGCACGCACTCCAGCAGCTAGGAAGCACCAATGTAATCTTCCACAGCAAATAGTCTCAGCATATCAGAGACAGCTCTTCTATCTGCTGAGGCAACTTGACACCTTCAAGAAGAGACAGAAACCTCAGAAGAGGAGGTCATCTAACGCCCACTCTAACCACTTGTCTTGCCCTCAACCTTCTGTAGGGAAACAAGCCTTTTGATTTCTTCAAGGATAGCAATGCAATGAACAGCGATCTTCTCGTTCCTTCCTTCCTTTTCAGTAACAGACCATCTCACTTCCTCAGCATTTGGGAGACTATAACCTTGGACAGAATCCACCACAACCCTTGGTACATCATTCCAATAGCTAATTAGCCAGTTAAAAAATTATGCCTTATATCAAATCTGAATTTGTTATATCTTTCTCTGCTATACTGAAGAACCCATTATTACATTTTTCCTCATGTAGTTATTTATAGACTAATCAAGTCACCCCTTAACCTTCCCTTTGTTAAGTTAAACTGACAGAGCTCCTTCTGTCTATCATTGTGAGGCATATTTTCTATCTTTTAATCATTCTTATGGCTCTTCTCTGAATCATTTCCAATTTATCAATATCATTCTCGAATTGTGAGCACCAGAACTGGACACAGTATTCCAGCAACAGTTATACCAGTGCCAAATACAGAATTAAATAATCTCTCTATTCCTACTCAAGATTCTGTTTATGCATCCCAGGATCTCATTAGCTCTTTTGGCCACAGCATCACACTGGGAGCTCATGTTCAGCTGATGATTCAAACTGCCCCACCCCCAAATCTTTTTCAGAGTCACAGCTTCCCAGGATAGATTCCCCAATCCTTTAAGTATGGCCTCTATTCTTTGTTCCCAGATTAAAACACATATTATATGCATGCGCCCAGTTTACCAAGTGATTTATTTTAGATGACTCTGAATCAGTGACCTGTCCTCTCCATTATTTGCCACTCTGCCAATTTTTGGGTCATCTGCAAACTTTAACACGGATCATTTCATGTTTTTTTTCAGGTCATTAATAAAAAATCTGAATAGCATAGGGCCAAGAACTGATCCCTGCGGGACCCCACTGGAAACAGACCCACTCGATGACTATTTCCTGTTTACAGTTATATTTTGAGACCCATCAGTTAACCATGAATGTGTCCCATGTAATTTTATATTATTGTCATCTTTTAACCAAAATGTCGTGCAGTACCAAGTCAAATGCCTTACAGACTTCTAGGTATATTATGTCAATACTATTACCTTTACCATCCAAACTTGTAATCTCTTCAAAAAAAGATATCAAGATAGTTTGATAGAATCTATTTTCCATAAATCCATGTTGATTTGCCTTAATTACATTAATCTTCAGCTCTTTATTAATCGAGTTCTGTGTCTGCAGCTCCATTATCTTGCCCGGGATTGATGTCAGGCTGACAGGCCTGTAATTACCCACGTCAACCGGTTTACCCTTTTTAAAAATTGGCACACCATTAGCTTTCTTCCAGGCTTCTGGACATGGTGATTTAAAAATGTCTGACTTTAGTAGCTTCTGTTTAACATTTTCCAGAGACACTAGTGGAATGGAAAGAGTGTTATTACCATATGATGAAACTGTATCATCTGTTTTTTCACCAAATACAGAACAGAAATACTTGTTGAACACTTCTCCCTATTCTGCATTATTATTAATAATTCTCCCACTTCTATCTAGTAATTTAGACATTGCTTCTCAGATGAGGATATCATACTTCACTAGGAGATCTTGTTGGTTTGCTGTTCTCATCTGGAAAAAAGTAGTAGAATAAATCTTTCTTGCTAAGGAGTTCAGTCTTTCTTTGGGGTCGACTTAATTCTCCCCTGCCGCAATCTCTCTTAATGGCTATGATGATGAGGGAGGTGGGTCGGAGCAAAAACATTTGAAGCCTTGCAATGCTACATGGTATCGTTTGTCTATATGGTTGACTGTCAGGACTAGCAACACTGGTGTAAGACACAAGGCTTTCATTGGCTGTCAGAGGGTGTCATTAATCAGTGAGACTACTCTTCCTGGAGCTGTTGCCTGAAAGATGTCTAATAACTTGTGGATATTTTCCTTTACCAGTTCAGCTTGTGTACCCAGACTAGCAGCCATTGTCCTAAGTAAGTCCTGATATGATTCAAAAACTTCTGGTGGGTTGGGAAGATGAACCTCAGACCACTGAGTCATCTGGGGAAGATGAGCACAGAATTGCTGGAAGTGATGCTAATTTGTTGATTCTAAGATTGATTCTCTGGCAAATACTCCTCCAACAGAGGTGGTTTGAGAGGACAGGCATTGTTCATTACCTGTATCACAGGCCATTATGGGGGTTGGTACACACAATAAGGGGATCTTTCCCCATCTACGTGAGCAAGGGGCACTCCACAGTGCCCAGGGAAGCCACTGCAAGACGGCATAAGGCACAGGAGGCCAATACATACATTTCCAAGATGGCGTGTCCTTGCTATAAGAGCAACTGTGCTCTCGGTGCTGATCTTTTCCCTCAATTGGGTGTGTGTAGGACATAAAGGGCTGCTTTCACCATGGTGATAATGGAGATGAGTTGGAGGACTCCGAATCAGAGAGTGGGTGGAACCCTCTGAATAGTCAGTGGGCATCAGTGGTGCCTGACCTGGTGGGGCCACTGGATGACCTCATTTGTCCATAGTCCAACAGGGCAGGGGGCAATGTCAGTACTGGAGGGGGAACTGTGGTTGGTATAGCAAAGGCATCCCAAGAAGTAGAAGACCTTAAAGAGGGATCCAGGATTGAGAAGTTGTCCTCTACTGGGGCCAAAAAACAAGATGGAATTGGTTCAGATTCTAAGGGATGCTTTAGTACTGAGATAGCAAACACTGAGGTTGAGGATTTAGATGGCACTAAGAACAATACTGGCCCAGCAGCCATCTTTGTCAATACCAAAGTTGTCAGTGATAGTAGTCTCTGTCCTGGAGTTAGAAATGCACCGATGTCCTGTATTAATGGAGAAGAGGATACTGACAAACAGAGCAAATCTGTTGCTGCCACACAGGCATAAGAGACTGCCAGTACGGAAAGCAGCAGAGCCGCTGTGATATCCATAAGTATTAAAGTCAACAGCTGTACCACTGACGGTTCTGGAGTCAATGGTATGGTACGAGGATCCTCTCACCTCAGTACCGGGGAGACACTAGTTGACGGTCCAGCTCTACCCCAGGTATCTGAGTCTTGTGGACATTGTGAGCCTGTTTTTGCCAAAAATGAGGAATGAAGGTCTTCTATTTTGGATGACTCTGATCCATTTTATGAACGATCTTGGGAGATGAGGATTGAGTCTTCCCCTTCTCAGGGAAGAATCAGAGTTCAGAGACAATCAGCAACTACCATAGAGGTAGAGAATGCCTGAGGAAGGCTGGCCCCATGAGCCAAAGAGGGTCCTGGTGCCAAGACATCTTGTAGCCTGTTCTATCACATGCTGTTTCAGGTAAAGATCCCAAGAAATCTGTGTTCTCTTTTTAAAAGAATGACAGATATTACAGAAAAGTGTCAAATACGGTTTACGGGTGCTTAACTAAAGGAAATGTGTGGGGGCCAGTGTTGGGGGTGCCACAAAACAGGCAGTGCTTGAAACCCAGGGAATGCTGCATAACCTATGGTGCTGAGAATCATAAAACTATAAAACTAACTAAACTAACAACTACACTAAACTACAGGCACTAGCTGCTACTGTTTACAGTAGTGAAATCTCAGCGACAAGCTGTGACACAGAGAGAAAATCGTGAAGAGAAAACCCCTCAAAGGGAGGACTAAAGTCATTGACAATAAGAAAAAAATGAGAGAGGATTGGGGTGGCCTTCCCCTTATATAGCCTTGGGAGGGGCCACTAGGAGGCACAGGACACATGTGCGACCCCAACGAGTACTGCTGTGGGAAAATAGTCTCCATCTCCAGTACAGTAGGCACGAACATGCCAAGTAGAATACATGTCTACAACCACTCGAAGAAGAATATCGTCGACTTTTTTCCTGCTTATTTGCATTTTTAATTCTTCTCACACACTGGCTAATAGTTTGACCAAATTGGCATCATCAGGACTTACATTTTATATATAAAAAAAATCTAATAAGTGCTAAAACACCTAATGAGAAAACATTCTAGGTCAGTCCAAAGCAATAATTTACAAATAGCAGCAGCAGCAGCCTGGTCCCTATGGCTTTCACAGAGCACAAGAACGAACAGTGCAATCCTCCCTCTGCCTTTCACGGCATCTTGCCTCCGCAGTGCCCATTAGCAGTGCTTAATTTGTAACAAAAGGGATGCCAGGGCTCAAGCAATTTTTTTACATTCATAACTCATGCAGCAAGCCCAGAGATGCCGGGGCTATGAACTGCCAAGTCTAGAAGTGCCAGGCTCAGCCCTGGCACAAATAAAGCACTGCCCATTAGCCTCCCTTGCTTATAGGCTCTAGGCTGTTTCTGAACATATAAAAAATAAATAAATAAAAATAAATTAATGGAGATATCCTATCTCCTAGAGATGGAAGGGACCTTGAAAGGTCATCGAGTCCAGCCCCCTTCACTAGCAGGACCAAGTAATGATTTTGCCCCAGATCCCTAAGTGGCCCCCTCAAGGACTGAACTCACAACCCTAGGTTTAGCAGGCCAGCGCTCAAGCCACTGAGCTATCCCTCCCCTCAGACTAAATCCAGTGTCATCCACCTCATCCAATGAATGTGTCAGCAGGGAAGGGCCCAATATCCCTAGAGTACCAACAGCAGGCGACTTAGAGAGAATAACTCTAGCCAAGGGCTTTTTATAACAGTTGGAAATAGCAAAAATCCACGGCAGTGGAGGACAGTGGAGAGGAATCTTGGCCATGTGTGTGTGATGGGGGAGTGGGTGCAACCTCAGTCCAGATCCATCCATGTGGAATTCTATGTAAATCCATTATCTGAATGGTATCACAGGGCTGCACACACCCTCCTGGTAGCAACGGTTTGCAGTATGGCAACCAAACTATTACAGTATGTTTTATTTTTAATTATTTTCTCATTAGGATTTCTCAGTTATCACAAGATAAAAAACAAGACGTTAACAGAGAAATAAAAAGGCAAGTACCTGACATGAGCATTGCAGTATTTTTTTGCATATTCATTCCAGGTTCCAAATCTTCTTGGAAAAAGTGCCTCAATCTGCATGAAAAGCTGTAAACAATGACACCAACATAAATAATAAAATGTGAGGGGTCCATACCATACAAATGATCTTTAAACACATTTTTCTCCATACCCTTAGCCCCACCAAAACTATTTAAAAATAATCTTCATTTAATAAATCATTTGTCTGTCTTCTATTTTCTATAGGCTATATTACATAAATACAAAACTTGAAACACATAAATAACGTTACATAGGAGATTTCATGTACTCCTCAGATTAGATATGTTATGCAGACTGATTTTCTTTTTTGCCTGAGCAGGAATTTCTTTATTTAGACTTGGAATTTCATGCACATTATCCCAGAGAAGCAGAACAATGGAACAACTTTCAATCTCTAAAAGGAGATCATGAAGAAAGGGGGTCTGGAGACCAGAAGTATCCACTCATAAAATGTGTTACTTTCGAGGCCCTCTAGGTACACAGGAAGTACCCTCTGAGACACTGCAGGTATGACTACAGTTCCAGCTGAGCGTATAATTCCCAGCTCGAGGAAACATACTCAAATGGCTCTGAATGAGCTAGTTCTCTAAAAATAGAGTGTAGCAGTGGCAGCATGAGTGGCAGGCGAGACTACCAAACTGAAACAATAGGTACATACTCAGGTCAGCTAGCACCTCCCACAACCAAGGCTGCAAAGGCTACACTCTATTTTTAGTACATTAGCATGATCAGAGCTAGCATGAGTACGTTTCCTTGAACTAGGAATCACCTGCAGCTTGAAGTATACACAGTCCCTGAGTTTAAAGGGCATAAGACAAAATTGATGCACAGCCCTCCGGCAATCCCATTTACTCTGCTGCCCCCTCAAATTCTCTCAGATCACTTGCACTATTTCAGTGTTCCCAAGCCCACATATGATCTGTCCTGATCCCCCATCAGGAATTAAGCACCTCTCAGTGTCTTTTCACTTCCCCAAAGGCTTATTTCAAGACAGCAGCTGGAAGAGATGCTACTGTTTTGGGCCAGATTTTACACAGTTTCTGGGCCAGGAACATTTTGCTCTTATTTACCTGCTACACATCAACAATGCTATACATTTCTGCCACACCTTCAGAGGATTTCACAGCAAAATATTTTACTCTTGGGGGAATTATGCACCACTGCGGTGCAGCAGAAAAATCCCCTCCCCCTCGAGATTCTCTTTGCTTCCTTGCAGAAAATAATTTATGTGGGGAAGCAAAGAGAAGCTGCACCAGTGCTCACTTACTCCTCCCCAGCAGCTCAGATGCATCTGTTCAGACAGCTGGGGGAGAGGGGTCTGGGGATATCCCAGCTGTCCAGGGATGTTAGTCCCAGCTGGGTGGGGGGGATGAGGGGGGGGAAGGAGGAGGATGGAGACAGAGTTCCCCCTTCCCCTTCCCAGCACAGAGCAGCCGGGGCTGGGTCAGATCAAACTCCAGAAAAACTTCTTCTGGCTGCAGGAAGCTCTGCACCACCGGAGATTGGGGGTAGGGGCGTGGCTTTGCGGGGGAAGTGTCTGGGTGCGGGTGCGGTGTGGCTCAGTGTGGGAGTTTGGGTGTGTGGGGGGGTGGGATGCACAGCGGTTGGGCTAGGGTTACCATATTTTGAGCCTCCAAAAGGAGGACACTCCACGGGGCCCCGGCCCCGCCTATGCCCCCGCCCCAACTCCGCCCCTTCCCCTGCTTCCCGCGAATATTTGATTCGCGGGAAGCCTGAAGCAGGTAAGGGGGGTGTGGGGGGAGGAGGCGTGGCCCAGTCTGGCCCCACCTGGCGTCTCCAGCCTGGGTCAGCCCGCCCAGCACTGCCGGTCCCCGGCCCGACCCCCGGCCGAGCACCCCCGGCCCGGCACCGCCGGCCCGCATGTCCCGATTTTCCCGGACATGTCTGGCTTTTTGGGATTTCCCCCCGGACGGGGATTTGGAGCCCAAAAAGCCGGACATGTCCGGGAAAATCCGGACATATGGTAACCCTAGGTTGGGCGGAAAGGGGGAGCAGCTCCCTGTACAGTTACCCCTCCCTCCACCCATGCACCCGGAACCTCCCCCGACTGAGCCTCCCCCCCCACCCCGCATCAAGAGTCCCCACACCCAGAACCCCCTCACTGAGCCCTCAAACCCCTACCCCGCCAAGTCTCACCCCCTGCATCAGGAGCCTCCCACACCCAGACCCCCACCTCACCAAGCCCCACTCCCCCAGCCCCCTTCCACTGAGCTCTAATCATCTTCACCTGGACACCTCTGCAGAGTCGCATTCCCCCTGCACCCAAACCCCACATCTAGCCCCTGTATATCTAGGTTCCCCCCTGCACCCAGACCCCCCACCAAACTGCGTGCACCCAGATTGCGCCACACAGAACCTTGGTACTCTTGAGGGAATTCTAAACCAAAACATAAATTTTTTTAAAATTATGCAAATTTCTGCATATTTTATTGTCAAAATAACACAGAAACACAACAACAATATAACCACACCATTTAAATTATTTTGGTAATATATTTCATAATATTTGTCAGCAAATAATTGAAAATGGTGTGATTATATAGTGTTATTTTGATGAATAAAATATGCAGAATTTTGAAATACTGTGAGCACAATTTTTTGGTGCAGAATTTTTCATTTTTTTGCACAGAATTCCCTCAGGAATATTATATAATGTAGTATTTACAACCGTGATAATTTACTTATTTGCTTTTTTTCCTCCCAGCCACTGGCATCTCTTCCATTCTCAAGGGCTTGAGTTTTGACCACAATAATACCGGCCAAATAAAGACTTCTTTGGAACTCTCTTTGAAGCCAGATAGTGCTGCTGCTTAATGATCTCAATGTGCAACTGCTGAGCAATGTGAACAGTTCCTATTATGAATTTCCTGCCTTCTCCACCGCACCCTCCGTTGCAAGTGAGCTGCCTTTACTGTATGAGCAAGAAGTTGCATGCCCTCCCAATGACCAAATACCCCTTTAAATGTTTCTATTCTAATATCAACTGTCTACCAACTCTCTTTTCTCTGGGTGGATAACAAATGAGCAGTTGCCTTTTCAAACTATATTAACATTCTAAATTTGTTTCAGAAAGGTTAAAAGGGCAGGCAACAGACAATAGGCCCCCTCTAAAAAAGCAGGCAGCCTCGGAAAATCAGTTGTTTTTTTCCTTATCAGTTCGAAACCTGAAGTGCCCTGTACACATAATTAGGGCTGTCAAATGATTAAAAAAAATAATTACAATTAATCGCAGTTTTAATAGCACTGTTAAACAATAATAGAATACCATTTATTTAAAGATTTTTGGATGTTTTTTAGATTTTTCATATATACTGATTTCAATTACAAACAGAACACAAAGTGTACAGTGCTCACTTTATATTATTATTTTGATTACAAATATTTGCACTGTAAAAAAGATAAACAAAATAAAGTATTTTTCAATTCACCTCATACAAATACTGTAGTGCAATTTCTTTATCGTGAAAGTGCAACTTTAGGGTTGTTGTTTTTTTACATAACTGCACTCAAAAATAAAACAATGTAAAACTTTAGAGCCTCCAAGTCTACTCAGTCCTACTTCTTCTTCAGCCAATAGTTAAAACAAATAAGTTTATTTACGGGAGATAATGCTGCCCTGATAGATACTGTTCTGAACCCATTGGTAATGTTGAAGAAATGGGACTTGAATCGTATACGGTTTGTTGCTACCCTAGAACAGAATTCCTGATGGGCAATTGTATTAAACCTTTTGTGTCATGAGCCGAGAGATTTCAGGGATTCATAGAGCTTTTTTCCCAGTTTTTATTAGAGCATTCCTAACACTAATTAATGTTCGGTGAAAGTATTAAGTAAAAATTATCATGCCTACTTGCTTTTCACATGTTGGGAAGATTATTATTGAGAACTTGTTAACTGAATGGAAAGCATTATTTTGCACTGAATTCAAAGTGAACCAACAAATCTTATCAAATATTGGTATTAGTTAAGCGCAAAGATTATATATATAATAGATTAGTTTTCCTTGAAAGGCTACTCTCTAGTGTCATCTTTCTGACTGTTGGTATGCTTGAAACAGTAAGTACAAAAATACAAATATATTTTATAAAATCCCAATATAACCAACACAAAATTAAGCAACCTCTTCTGGTTTCTGATACTCATATTTCATATTGTAATAAGTGCATAAAGTAACAGAATGTCCCAGTGCATGTAACTGTATAGATCTACAGGCTTTATAAAATGATATACTTCATTAATGAACCATCATCCCTTTAAAAAAGAACAATATTTTTAATACCTCTTCAGGTCTTCCTAGAGCAGGAGTTCCAGTAAGAAGAATTGCTCGTGCAGCATTCTGCACAATTGGCAACAAAATCTTGCTGCGGGTTGCATTCCTGGATTTCATATAGTGAGACTCATCAACCACGACTACCTTGAAATTTTGTTTGTACAAAGTATCTACTAAAGTCTGTGCATCTGTAGTTAGTAGGCCATAACCCAAAACTGACACTTTGCTGGTCGATATTCTCCTAGAAAAGAAAATCCAGGGGTTTGGTTATTCATTTATCATAACAGGACTAACCCAGAAAGGAAGAAAGAGAAGTGAATATGCTGAAAAAGTCTTACAGAAACAATCTCCAGTAAGAAAGTGTGCATAAGGTCAAATACAACTGCTATACCTATTGGTTTAAATGCCAAAATTCTCTAATATCAACTGTTCAAGCATCTGCAACATTGGCAAACTACACACAAAAGTTCTGTAAACACTTCACATTCCCAGAATAGATATATTACACATAACATTATACAATGATGCATGACAATGCATTAAGGATGCCAATGACTGAATCACAAGCTCCCAATGTACTGCTGATGAATTCAGTACACCCCAAACACGTGGGTAACTACATACAAACTCGATGCTAAGATAACTATTTGACTGGCAAGATATGCTAGAGATGCAGGCAGCTACTTAAAGTCAATTAAGACGAGATTGGTGAAGCAACTACAGAAACTTTATGACTGTTAGTTAATATGGACAAATATGATTGACATCACAGAAAAATGTATACATCTAAGATAAATATAATAGGGTCACCATATGTCTGGATTTTCCCAGACATGTCCGGCTTTTAGGGCCTCAAATCCCCATCCGGGAGGAAATCCCAAAAAGCCAGACATGTCCGGGAAAATAGGGAGGGAGGGCCTGGTGGTGCTCAGCCGGGGCCGCTGGGGCCGGTGCCCCAGGGCCCGAGTCGAGCCGGGCGGGAGATGCCAGAGCCAGAGCCCCGCCCCAGCCCCAGCTTACCTGCTGCCTCCCTGTTTCAGGCTTCCCGCAAACATTTGATTCGCGGGAAGCAGGGGAGGGGGAGGAGCAGGGGGCGGAGCGTTCAGGGGAGGGGGCAGAGTTGGGGCGGGGACTTTGGGGCGGGGGTGGGGAAGGGGCGGGGGTGGGGCGGGGCCGGGGCCCCGTGGAGTGTCCTCCTTTTTTAAAATTAAAATATGGTAACCCTAAAATATAATAAAGTGGTTTCTTGCACTGTTCATACTTACAATCTTACACTGTGCATTCTTACAACCTCACGGAGACCAACAGAAACAAAGATGGAAAAAAACAGTCAGTGGAGCACACCAAAAGAGGAGATGACAGTTTTGGGAATCGCCAATTTCCCAACTAGACATAGGTTTCACAACCTTTTATACACTTTTTTCATTCCACCTACATACATCTGGAACCAAATCTTATCACATCTTAGCCCACTATTCATATCTGGTATTGCGGGAGAGGGTTATGATTATTCATATGTGGTATTCTGATTTGCCATAATTACATTTCTGACAGTTAACCATTGCATCAGTCCATTTCCCAATAATTTTAATATGTTAGTGTGGTTAGCTCTTATTCCAAAAAGTCCCTAAGATGTGTTGTGATAACTGGGTCTTCAAATTTACTCTAATTATGAGCTCAACTGTAAACAGTATGTAAAAGTTCATAAGATGTCACAATAACTTGTGTCACAAATGCTGAGGTGAAAAGGTAAAAAACGGAGACAGAAAGACTGAATTATTCCAAACAAAAAGGCCTACTAATATAACTCAAGGACTATGTTAAGAACATGCTTAGCAAACAAGAAAAGTGTGGAGCCAGAAATCAATGAACCAAAATTGATGCATCAGAAACTAGGCTTAACTGGTGGACAAAATAATGAAGGGATGGGCTATTCTGTCTACCGCTCCCTTTGTGGGTCCTTAAAGAAAGAGATCTTGGGGAGAAAAACAGGCTACTGGAGTGAGCTTCACCATCATGGCTGCCACCCCCACCATCTCCTTGGACTCCCTGAATCTTTGTCATCCTGATCCTGAGCGCTGTCCTGACCAGACCAGACGAGAGAAAGGGACCCAGATGATATCGCCACCTCTACTGGCTCCAGCTGAACCCCAGGCAACAGCTGGGATGAAACTGGATTGGATTTTAACAACAACAGCGACAAAAGTAGCTTCAGCCCATCTCAATTAACTTCTTCTCTTTTACCACCAAAGGACAGTTATTACCATCTTTGATACCATCTAAGAGACTGTCAAACAAAGGAGGTTTTCCTTCTAAAAACTCTCTCCAGCTAAATGGAATGGGAACAAGGGATGTTGTTAACATGAAAGCGAGACTTAATACTTTAGGTTTCAAATGGTTTAACTGTTTTTCTTTTTTAATCTTTAATAAAAGATTAAGAAGATTTTTAATGATATATTTGCTATGGGATTAAAGCAAGCTGAAGTCTCTATATACCAAACCCTGAAACTTGTTTATCACTGTTTAATGTTGGACAGTGACTAGGTTATATTAGCATCACCTAAATTAATACAACAGATGTAACCATCCGTTTACTTGTGGTTCACCTGGCTACCACAAGATGCATTATTAAACTATTACAAAATACATATTACTAAGTTTTATAACCTTAGGCGAAGCACGTATAATTTCATAATCTTTGGTCATGCACATGCTAACTTCCACCACACCTCACTCTAAGCCTTTAACAGTTAAAACCTACAGCTAAGCTTATTTTTAATAAATATATTTTGGCTCTTCTACTTGCTATTACAGCTTCAATAATGTCCTATAAGCATATTTAAGAAATAGATTACATTTTACTCAAAACTATAGACTCTCCAAGTTCAGGTCAAGGGTCAACAGTGAACAGCATCCTGAACTTTGAGATGTGACTTAGTGCAAAAACTGAAGCTGGGTTTGACCTATTTTGGTTAAGAGTTGGGAGACAGACGAGGCATGGTTTGAGTTGTACATGGTATCTTCAACCTGAACTTCAAGGTAGGCTTGGTTTGAACTTCACCCTCAGAATTGATTCTGTGAGTCATCCCTGAACTAGAGCCTGATAAAGGCACTTGCAGTGCTTAGTTATTCCTGTGCTAGCCTCTAGCCAATCCACAACTTAGAGCTGGTCTAGTGACTTTTAGAGCAGCTATATAAGTCTCATAGGAGAAACAGCAACTCAGTCTGCCACACGTCATTTCATGGCTTGGTACTCTCCCCTGCCTGATAGCCATGACAGACTCCAAAGCCCTTGGCCTGCTCCAGCCCTGTTCCCAGCCCTACTCTCGCTTTGTTCTGAATGTGCTCTTGAATCCTGACTCTGGTTCCAACCTTTGGCTCTGATTCCTGGCCCAGCTGCCACCATGATGACTACTAGGCCAGATTGCCATCGCTCCAGACAGTAGGCCAGACCCTCCACATCTTGGTTTCTGATAGATACTAAGCACCATCAAGGCATTGCAATGAAGCACACAGTGCTTCAATGCCTTTGCAAATGAAATAGCTGAACTCAGAGTCCAAAGACAGCTTCTGAGACCATTCTTGCGGATCTCAGTTGATTGTCAATGCCAACTGTTCCTTAACATCAAATGATAACACTTTTTCCCGGCACTTTCAAATATTTCCAGGATATTTTTATGTTGGACTTATTTGGTCATCGCAGGGAAGGGTACAAATGTTTTGAATAATCCCAAGTGGAACCTGGATGTCCTATTTGCAGTAGATGTCTCTATGAGTAGACAAGTCATTTGCTGGCATTCTTCAGACATCAGAAAGAGCAGTTTATCTTGTCCAAGAAAGACATTTTATAAGTGCATCCAGACATTACTGTAAATCACTATGTTGCTTTTGAGATTAAAAACTGGCTTAAACTGAAAATCTTGGCCTAAATTTTAAAATCACTCCTCTGAGATAAGGAAGCATTATAGCTTGTATTTAATGGGGAAACTAAAGTTAAGAAGTTAAGTTTCTTTCTTTAGGTCACACATGAATTCTGGTAGAGCCTGAAATAAAACCCATGTTGCCTAACTCCCAGTCTTGTGCACAAGACCATCATTTGCTTTTATAGATGTTGGGCTGTGTGAATTTCATTTAATTTACAGGCGTTTACTGAACAAATCATGACAGAATTTTGTGGAGAAGAATAAGAAACTTCACTCACCCAGTGTCAGTTTTGTTCTGAATGATGCTGATATCATCTGGACAGAGTTCTGGAATCCATTTCTCCATCTCATCAATCCAAGGGTACTTCAGAGATGAAGGGACTACTATTAAGAGAGGCCATTCCTTTTTATAGTAGTAAGAAATGGCAATTGCTTGGATTGTCTTCCCTAGTCCCATCTAAGAAAGACACACAAAAAAAGTAAAGTAATTACCTGCATTTGAAAGGTGAGCATAACCTGCACACCTTTTATAACGTCCCAAAGTAGATGAGTTTAAAAAAATGGAGGGAGAGAAGACCAGTAAAAGGGAGAAATGAGTAGAAGGGGCAAGCTAATATGTTGTGGAAAGAAACTGCAAAGTATGGTTTTCAATTAAAATCAAAATGAACTGGTAAAAAGTTCTTGGGGCCTGATCCAGAGCCCATTAAAACTGATAGAAATGCTCCAATTGACTTCAATAGGCTTTGGAGCAAGCACATAATGAATTTAGTAGGGGAGGGGAGGCCAAAAATCTTCACCTCCTTGAGCTCCAAAAGGCCCACAGAAAATATATTCAGCCATTGGGCAATTCTTTCAGATGTTTAACTTCAATTTAGAGTAATCTTTTTTTCTACTAAATTATACTCAAATTGTATCTGATTGTTTTACATGGAATAGTATCTGGTTTGTATGCAGATAGAGTCAATTTAAAAAAAAACTGTAAAAATTGTAAGATGTAATGTAAAGGAAAAAAGTTTTATGGTCAAACTATATTTAAGAGAAATGGATTTAAAAGAGTTTACAAAATACATTTTCAAATTTGAGACTGTTTTGCATCAAACAAGTAGAAATATGCATCTCTTGCATAAATTTTAGATAAACAATATAACTGTCTGGGCTTTTATTTAGATTTATTTGTTCCATCAATACTCTAGAACTTTACCAAAACATTTTAAAGTGACCATTTAAAAATCTCCTTTGACTATCTCGCTATGAAAATGTCCTCCCATTTTGTAGATCACAGTATATCCTTTCTAGATGATGAACTGATTTATGGCTCAGCAAGTAATTCTGTGAAAACAAACAAAATTCAAACCTCGGCACTGCAGTTAATGAGAACTGCATCTTTCTGTAGCAGCTCTGTAATAAGAGTTTGGGACAATGCCTCTGGAGTTCCCTAGAAACTTCTTATTAATTCTGGAGTATTGTCAGAAAAGGGAGAATTAAATGTCTTTAATTCAGGGATAGGTAACCAATGGCACGCATGCCAAAGGTGGCACGCGAGCTGATTTTCAGTGGCACTCACATTGCCCGGGTCCTGGCCACCGTCCAGAGGGGGGTAGAGGGGGGGGGCCTTGCATTTTAATTTAATTTTAAATTAAGCTTCTTAAACATTTTAAAAACCTTATTTACTTTACATACAACAATAGTTTAGTGATATATTATAGACTTATAGAAAGAGACCTTCTAAAAATGTTAAAATGTATTACTGGCAGGCAAAATCTTAAATTAGAGTGAATAAATGAAGACTTGGCACACCACTTCTGAAAGGTTGCCAACCCCTGCTTTACTTCAATTTATTGAAGGCCTTCCTCTTCTGTCATCCCACAAAGGAACAGTCCATAAAAGCAAGCATTTTAGCTCCACCTACTGGAAGTAAGATCGCAAAGAGCGGACTGCAAACTCCCAGTGGGTATATAAACCCAGCCTCCAAACCTCATAGCCCAGAGTCAAGGAAGAAGTAGAGCATATTCAAAATTAAGAAACTGTAAGAAAAAGGGAAGAATATGGGATTGAAGAACAGAAAGATAAAGTTACCACTAAGTAATGTCCCTTTCTCAAATGTCCTGTCTTCTCCCACAAAACAGTCCAAAAACAACAAGCTGAAGTACTGTAGTGAAGTGGGCATACCTGATGAGCCTAGTACAACCTCCTTTGGTCAAGAGCCATTAAGAGAGGGTGGGGTAAGTAACAGAGGGATGGGGCCATAAGATGATGTTTGATGAAGGAGTGAAGAGAGGATCGAGTGTTATATTCCTCATGATATCATCTCAGCTCTAAATTCCCAGAAGGGGGCCCATATCACTTTTATAATGGCCCCAGTCATCTAGAGAAGGTTATCATGCTTGCTAGTATGCCTTACAAACATAGCCCTTAATCAAATGGAAGAAGGTGGTTTTAGTGGCCTACAATCCTTTTTTAGGATCCTAGAAATAAGTTCTTAGGCCTTCAGTATATTTGAGTGTAAGTCAAATATAATGTGAAACCTCTTCTGGAGGAGAAACACGGATTGGTAAAGATGATAAGCAGACAACATTTTATTAACATGAAATTATTGTTTTGTTGACAAAAGTGACAGAGGTAAATATAATGCCAGATAAACTTAACTTAAAGGAGAATCAGCACTGAAGATTCAGTCTTGACATAGCAAGCCAACAAAATAGCAAAGTGTTACTTCCATCAACAGAGGCTGAGAAGTACCATCCCTATACCACAGATTCAAAAAGAGGCCCATATAACTCTAGGTAGGTAACCTTTGGTAGGGTGGAAAGGTAAAGGCTCAATGTTTGGACCTTTAATGAAAAAGCACAAAAAGCATGGCAGTGTAAGGATAAGAATCCCCACTCAAATAGGCCACCAACAATGAAGATAATAATAATTATAATAGTAATAATATCCCCTATTTGTCATATACATCTCTACCCCAATATAACGCTGTCCTCGGGAGCCAAAAAATCTTACTGCGTTATAGGTAAAGCCGTGTTATATCGAACTTGCTTTGATCCTCTGGAGTGCGCACCTCCGCCCTCCTGGAGCGCTGCTTTACCGCGTTATATCCGAATTCATGTTATATTGGGTCGTGTTATATCGGGGTAGAAGTGTAGTACTTTACATCAGTAGATCTCAAAGTATATTACAAAGAAGGTAAGAGATGGCAGATGTGAACTCTTAAGGGCTTCAATTTAAGGTTCCTGTTAAAAATGCCAACATATCTGAATATTCCTAGAAGGAACAACTAAGGTAAGTTATTGTAATGACCTGGGAACCTACCCTTCAGATTCCTGATAAGATCTTTTGAACTACCAAAGAAGAGGTTGGCCTTAAAGAATTCTGCTTGGATTTCCCATGGAGTCAAGTGCATTCTGGAACAAGACTTCGGAAGCTTAATCAGTGCTGTGTGAATACTCACAGTAAAGACATGATCAACTCAGATATGTATCTAAGTATAGTATATTAGTGACTTGATATAAGGAGATCTCAATAACTAGTCATCATAAGGCTCCTCCCCAAGCACCACTGGGAAATCTCATAGCAATGACACTAAGATATAGACAAATCTATTGATATTGGGGGGGAAAAGAATTGGTGGTGGTAGGCACTTTAGGAAGAGAAGATTAAATTTTTAGAGAGAGGTGTATATATAAATACACCACCTCATCCCCACAGCTATTGAAAGCCTAAGGCAGCAGTATACTGGGTGTTAATTTGGAATGCAATATGGTAGCAAAAATTGAATGAAATTTGGAGTTACATATACAGACACATTACATCACAGAAAAGGGAGATGATAATCCCTCACTTCCAATTCTGGTGACATGGCAAATGGAATGACCACATTACTTCTTGGCTCCTCAAAACTAGAAAGATATGAACAAACAGAAGAGAAAACAGAAAGGAGCAACAGAAGTGACTGACACATTTGAGGGACTGATTTATGAGGAAAGTTTATAATATTCATAGTAGCGCTTGGCCAAATGACAATTAAGAGGGCAGAGGAATGTTATAATCTTCTACAAGTATTTAAAGGGTGAAGATACTTAATACCTAACACTTACAAAGCATATTTCATCTTAAACACTGGACAAAAGTTTAAAATCAATCCTCAATACTTATGTGATGTATAGAAGTTTTTTAACCCTTATTTTATGTATGGGAAAACTGAAGATGAGAGGGTAGCCCATGGAATATAATATAACTAGGAAAACCAGGATGAGATATGCAATAAACAAATGAATAAATAAATTAGACTGAACGTCAGGAAACATTTTCTATTGGTAAGAATTATTTTGCTATGGAATAGTCTCCATATGTAAATGATGGGAGTACCATTTCTTGAATTATTTAAAAATTAATTAGACAAATCACTTGAGAGTATACTGTTGGGAACATTCCTTCGTTAGCAGACAGACATGGTTCTTTGGAGTTGATATTTGATATGAAAAATAGTTATTGGAGAAAATACGTATTTATGTCATTTTCTGCAATGAAAATATTTCTGAAATAGGTTATAGACAATGGTTTAAGTGGTTTGATGAAAATCCACAACAAAAATATGTAATGCAGACCACTGATTGGTGTAAGATCCTACCAAAAAGCTAAAAATAGATTTTTTTGGACTGGAGTCCATTTGGGAGCTTGTGGAAATGAAAACGCTGCACAGGAACAATGAAGATATTTTAATGGGAAACACTATCTTTGGTTATCTATAGGGCCCTACCAAATTCACGGTCCATTTTGGTCAATTTCACGGTCAGAGGATTAAAAAAAATCATAAATGTCATGATTTTAGCTATTTAAATCTGAAATTTCACGGTGTTGTAGGAGTCCTGACCCAAAAAGAAGTTGCGGAGGGGTCGCAAGGTTATTGTAGGGCATGGGGGGCTTGCGGTACTGCTACCCTTCTGCACTGCCTTCAGAGCTGGGCAGCTGAGAGTGGTGGCTGCTGGTTGGGAGCCCTGCTCTGAAGGCAGAGCTGACGCCAGCAGCTGTGCAGAAGTAAGGATAGCATGGTATGGTATTGCCACCCTTACTTCTGCACTGCTGCCTGCAGAGCTGGGCCCTCAGTCAGCAGCCGCCGCTCTCCAGCTGCTCAGTTCTGAAGACAGCAGTGCAGAAGTAAGGGTGGCATGGTATGCTGCTGGCAGGGTACTGCCTTCAAGACTGAGCGCCTGGCCAACAGCTGCTGCTCTCCGGCTGCCCAGCTCTGAAAGCAGCGCAGTTTGTAAGTGTGGCAATACCACGACCCGCCCCCCCCTTGCAACTCCCTTTTGGGTCAGGCCTCCCAATTTGAGAAATGCTGGTCTCCCCCTAGCAATATTTATAGTATGGGGTAAAAGCACACAAAAGACCAGATTTCATGATCCATTACATGTTTTTCATGGCCATGAATTTGGTAGGGCCCTAGTTATCAATTTTTCAGCACTGACCGTAAAAGTAGAACAATAGCAGATATGCTAACCACAGTGTTTTCAGACTGCAAATCTTTCTAGGCAGGAATATTTTTGGTATCTAACTTTCTACACTATTTCAATTTATGGGCAATATAAATGGATAATAATTCTGTATTAAGTGAAGTATTGAATGCACAATTTATGAAATGTGTGCCCAGGATAAAAAATTAATAATAAACAATATTATATTTTTAACCGACTGAAGTAGATGGAAATTAAAATTAAATTAATAAGGAATATTATAAAAACATTTTATCCATATGAAGAACAGTACTACAACTGAAATACAGAGCTATCATTCAGTTCATTATAACTAGAGGATAAGACAAATCACAGATAATCCCCTTATTGCAATTTTGAGTGAATACTAATTTTATTTACAGTAGATGGTGCACATAATCTTAAATAGGCTGGGTACCCCAAAGGGTTTTCTTCCCAGAAAACAAGATTGCAGTTGAGATTAGTAGAAATGCTTGAGCTGGAGCTCCCTATATATAGAGAAGGAGGAGCTGCTGAGAGGAAACTCACTCACGCACTCTAGGCAGGAAAGCTCTAGGGGCCTAAAAATATCACTCAGAGAAGCCTACCCGGCCTCCAACCCTTGGAGAGCCCAAGGGATATTAAATCTAACTGTAAGCCTTTGCATCTCTATCACTTGATCACTCCATGCTATTAGACCCTGGACCCTCACCCTAGGCTGGAGAACTCCAGCAGCCCTATTCCCCACCTTGATTCACCAGTGCCCACATTTGTTAAGCTTTCATTCTGCAAAATGCAATTTCCCCCCATATCTTCCCCACAGCTGTTAATATTAGGGTAAGCAGTCCTCTATTTATTGGTGTGTGTGTGTGTGTGTGTGTGTGTGTGTGTGTGTGTGTGTGTGTGTGTGTGTGTGTGTGTGTTAATTCACAGATAGACAAGATAGGCACTTAAAGTTGTATTTTAGAAATTTGAAGAAACTAAAATAATAAATATAATGATGTGTACCTGAATAAGACAGTCAATGAGTTATGTTCCTAGCTCCACAAATGACTTAGCAAGCTATACTGAGAAAGAAAAAAATTCTGCCTTGACTCTATATAGTACTTTGAAGATATAGTCATGTAAGTGACATGATTGGTTACACAGCATAGTCAAAGGCACCATGCTGTAATATACAAAGAATTTACATTTCCCTAAGAAGTCAAAGAATCATTATTTCATTCTCTGAGATGTATTACTTTATTAAGTACACATTGCATAGATTCATATTTGCAACTATTTGTTTAAAACAGGTGTCGCTTCAGTTTAAGATTGCTATTTTTAAGCCACAAATAAACAATCTACACAGCGACAGAATTGCTTAAAACTACTGCATAAGTAAAGTTAATATTTTAAGGATTTTTCAGGAGAGGCGCTTTAACATCCACAATAAGCAATTAAAATTGATCTTTAAAAACAAGTTGTTCAAATTTACTTTTAAACCAGGCAGTCACAACTTCAACTTTCACTTCTTTACTTAGACAGCTTCATTGAATCTAATCAGCATTATAATAATGACGCCTCTCTCATTCCTAGCCCACCCCTTTCCCTCCCCCACAAAAAGAGACATTCTTAACAAGGTTAAAAGTAATAAAAGTGATATTAGATAGGAAGATGGAAAATAACTTACCTCATCAGCTATCATACACCTAGATGCAAAAGAGGGAAATGTAACAGTAAATACAACATATAAAATAATTAAAATTACATTTATCTACAGATTTATTTTAATAATTAAAAAAAAGACTAATGGCGTGATAGATTAAGAACAAAAGTTAGCTTTATTGTCACCTACCCTATGATTGAAACCCACCAGAAAGAGATTGAATACTGTAATAAATACTACCAGAATGTTAACTCTTCTAAAAACATATTTATCAAATATATTTATGCTAGAGTTTAGAACAAGGTATTAAATCAGGTACAGTCTAGCATTACATTAAATGTGATATCCATCTACATGTTCAATAGAAGCTTTGTATCTTCTAGTTTAGTGTCTTTCACAGAGGATGAAGCAATGTTCTCCGCCCCTTCAGCTACATATTATTTATCTGTCAGAAAAATCAGATAGCTGTGAATCGGAGTAACTACTTGTTCTGAAGGTTTCTCCAGCCACTTTTACAGTAGAAACCGAAGTTGACTTCCACTTTCATCTTCCACAAACAAATCTTATCTTTATACATGTTATAATGTATATCAACTTGAATTTTTCAATTTCAGAATTTATCTGTCTAGTGTTATTCACAGTAAGACCAGTACTAGCTGATCGTAGTGAGAAATAGTATATCCTACAATACTTGTTTGGAATATATGCATGTTGTTGCAATCCCAGGTTGTGTGTGATAGTATATAGCAATTTCAGATTTTGAGACATATAGTACAAAATAATGAATGATAAAATGACAGCTATTTCATATTGCTCCTAATTTACACATTGGCCAATGCCCTTACCTGTCTCTACCTATCATGTTTGACAGAGATGTCTGATGTTAGTTACTTCACTAAATTGTTTGCTTATAATATTAAATAATATGCTACTATTAGGACTGTTTCAGAGTGGTAGCTGTGTTAGTCTGTATCAGCAAAAACAACGATGAGTCCTTGTGGCACCTTAGAGACTAACAAATTTATTTGGGCATAAGCGTTCGTGGGCTAAAACCCACTTCACTCAGATGCATGGAGTGAAAAATATAGTAAGCAGTAGTGTATATATATTACAGCACATGAAAAGATGGGAGTTGCCTTACCAAGTGGGGGGGTCAATGCTAATGAGCTCAATTCAACCAAGGTGGAAGTGGCCTATTCTCAACAGTTGACAAGTAGGGGTGAGTATCAACAGAGGTAAATTTACTTTTTGTAGTGCTAACGAGGCCAATTCAATCAAGGTGGCTGTCGCCCATTCCCAACAGTTGACAAGAAGGTGAGAGTATCTACAAAGGGAAAATTACTTTTTGTAGTGCCCAGCCACTCCCAGTCTTTATTCAGGCCTAATTTGATAGTGTCCAGTTTGCAAATCAATTCCAGTTCTGCAGTTTCTCATTGAAGTCTGTTTCTGAAGTTTTTTTGTTGAAGAATTGCCACTTTTAAGTCAGTTATTGAGTGTCCAGGGAGACTGAAGTGCTCTCCTACTGAGAGGTGTGTGTGTCACTCTGAAACCTAGAATGTCTGCTGAGTCAGTGTGAAGCAATGGAAATAGCTACAAGCATGACTGAGAGTTCTTATTAATTAGAATATCACCAGGTTCAATCTTCACAGGAATTTATGGTCTGTTACCATTCAATTTCTAAGTTCTTAGCCATTTTCAACTTTTTTACACTTTATGAATTACACCCTGTTCCAACTCATAGGGGTGCTTGAGATTTCCAAAGAAAAAACTGCCACTTTTTTTTTGTCATTGCCAAGCATTCTCAAAACTGCGATACCCACACAAGGAAATAAAGAAACAAATCAACAGAGCCAGACGTGTACCCAGAAGACTCCTGCTACAAGACAGGCCCAGAAGAGAAACCAACAGAACTCCACTGGCCATCACCTACAGTCCTCAGCTTAAACCTCTCCAACGCATCATCAGTGATCTACAACCCATCCTGGACAATGATCCCTCACTTTCACAGACCTTGGGAGGCAGGCCAGTCCTCGCCCACAGACAACCTGCCAACCTTAAGCATATTCTCACCAGCAACCACGCATCGCACCATAACAACTCTAACTCAGGAACCAACCCATGCAACAAACCTCGATGCCAACTCTGCCCACATATCTACACCAGCAACACCATCACTGGACCTAACCAGATCAGCTACAACATCACCGGCTCATTCACCTGCACGTCCACCAATGTTATATATGCCATCATATGCCAGCAATGCCCCTCTGCTATGTACATTGGCCAAACTGGACAGTCACTACGCAAGAGGGTAAATGGACACAAGTCAGATATCAGGAATGGCAATATACAAAAACCTGTAGGAGAACACTTCAACCTCCCTGGCCACACAATAGCAGATGTTAAGGTAGCCATCTTACAGCAAAAAAACTTCAGGACCAGACTCCAAAGAGAAACTGCTGAGCTTCAGTTCATCTGCAAATTTGACACCATCAGATCAGGATTAAACAAAGACTGTGAATGGCTATCCAGCTACAGAAACAGTTTCTCCTCCCTTGGTGTTCACACCTCAACTGCTAGCAGAGCACCTCACCCTCCCTGATTGAACTAACCTCGTTATCTCCACACTGATATATACCTGCCTCTGGAGATTTCCATTACTTGCATCTGAAGAAGTGAGGTTCTGACCCACGAAAGCTTATGCTCCCAGTACTTCTGTTAGTCTCAAAGGTGCCACAGGACCCTCTGTTGCTAGTCTTAAGTGTCAGGTAAAAATAAGAAAGGTATTTCTTGCGGGCACTGGCATCTTTCCTCCGTAGAAGCACATTCTTTCTGCACACGAAACAGTCACCATTCTACCTTTAAACAATTAATGATCCTGGCAGTCCCACTGACTTAGAGGTTTCCATAATGCACAATAAGATGCACCCTGCCAATGTAGAATTCAGCTCTATTACTTTTCTTAGAACCATCAACAGAAACAGATTTATTCATACATGTATTGTCTAAGCAGTGCTTAAAGATTTTTCATGTTGAGGAAACAATATACCAGTCATAGCTTTGGAAAAAATGGAATTTTAACTACTGGACATGTCCATGGGCCTTAAAGATTTTTCATTTTATACATTAAATATAGAGTAACAAAAACTGAGGCTAGAAGAGAATCTTTTGTTTTAATAGAAGTTCAGTGTCTGGCCAATAGTGTGTTTAATATGCACTTAGAAAGCATGTTTATTTGCTGGTCAACTAATACACAGTTCTATCTTAATGTTACAATCAGTTCAGTTTTCACTCACTCAAAAATTAGTGATTAATGTTGTCCGTCATATTGACTGTTAATTGCCTGGACTGAAATTTATGTAGTTTGACCCTAGGATTTATAAAGTAAATCTTCATTTTAATAACTTCTTTCCAAAATTGCTTCTGTACATTAATCATCCATTTATAAGACAAGTACACACATTCTAATTAATTCTCATGCTGCGGCAGTCTCTGTTGGGCAACTCTGATTTTTTTTTTATACTGACTACATGGATTCAGAAAATGAGCTAAACAATAGCAATTAGTTACAGAACAAACATGCATTCTGAAACAATAACTAGCCATTTCAAATCTCAGTGAACAATATATTGCACCTATATAGCATATTTCATTGTAAAAGATATCAAAACTTTATAACCCATATACCCATTTATGCTGACAAGTGCAGTATAGTAATCTTACAATACTCCACAGTACAGTAGATACTACGTTTGCGCCACAGCTCATAGAGCCGAGAAGCGATAAATGTGAGGGTAATGAAATTTTAGTAATGCAGTGTTAATAATACGAGACCACTATATAGCATATTTAATAGCATAGTATGAGACACTGGTAAGGACAACAGGTTTCTGGAGCACATGTTCCTTAATCCCATCTTCTCCAGTATGGGGTTTATATAACCTATCATACAGACCTCACACAGAACCCTGCTGCAAATGTTTGTGGTTTTACAATGACATCTTCTTATTTTGTTAAAGCGCTCTCTCTCTCTCTCTCTCTGTCTGCAGTTCCCATTGTTCAAATCTCTTTATGTCACATGTAATTTGGTTTTGTCCTCCGTGTTTGCGCTAGCAATCCACTTTTGGAGGCATCTGCATATTTGACCAAAGATACTTTCCAAAAATAGCATGAACCTAGTGCAAAGGAGTGCTTGCTGTCCTTCTCTAAACCCTGGTTAATGGCTCAGAAAAGTCTCTAAATCCCTGAGTGCTGTATTAGGCTGCAATTAACAGGATGCATCACTGCTTGAATATGAAGAGGTGCAGATCCACATGTCACCAGTGGGTTGCTGATTTTGAAAACTACAGTAGAACTTAAGAGTTATGAACAGCAGAGTTACGAACTGACTGGTCAACTACACACCTCATTTGGAACCGGAAGTATGCAATCAGTCAGCAGCAGAAACAATTTTTTTTTAAAAGGCAAATACAGTACAGTACTGTGTTAAATGTAAACTACTAAAAAAATAAAGGGAAAGTTTAAAAAAAGATTTGACAAGGTAAGGAAACTGTTTCGGTGCTTATTTCATTTAAATTAAGATGGTTAAAAGCAGCATTTTTCTTCTGCATAATAAAGTTTCAAAGCTCTATTAAGTCAATGTTCAGATGTAAACTTTTTGAAAGAACCACCATAACATTTTGTTTAGAGTTAGAGTTATGAACAACCTCCAATCCTGAGGGTGTTTGTAACTCAGATTCTACTGTAGTCTGAAAACTGCTGATTTAGACTCAAGCATAAATTGAAGTTTTGATATGACACTTCAGATGAGATTCTGAAAGAGAGGTAAAAATAGATAACCATGTATTATGAGAAAACTAATAAAAGATTGGGAACAGAATATATTTTGATTAGATTACAGCTAAAATAATTTAAAGTAAGGGTTCTCACCTTTTTTCTTTCTGAGGTCCCCCTCAACATGCTATAAAAACTCCATGGCCCACGTGTGCCAACTGTTTTTTCTGCATATAAAAGCCAGGGCTGGCATTAGGGGGTAGCAAACAGGTCAACTGCCTGGAGCCCTACACCACAGAGGGCCCCCACGAAGCTACATTGCTCAGGCTTTGATTCAACCCTGGATGACAGATCTCAGGGCTTCAGACCCATGCAGTGGGGCTTTGGCTTTCCACTCTGGGCCCCAGCGAGTCTAATGCTGGTCCTGCTTGGCGGACCTCAGAAGCCTGCTCACAGCCCCCCAGGGGGCTCCGGACCCCTGGTTGAGAACCACTAATTTAAAGGATTCAACCCCAATACACTGTTCATTGTTCCACAATCAGAATTTTAAATTTGTGCACAGCTAATATAGCAACAACAGATTGAGATCTCTAGGTCTGAGAACTGATTTTGTCCAGTAGAGTCTGGGCCAAGGAAAGTGAAGCCATGCTGTGGAAGTCATGTATTCCATTGCTGTGAAAGAAAGTATTGAATGTTTTGTACAACTCCTCCAATTTATGATCACTTGGAATTATACTGGAAAATATAGCCACTCACCTGTCATTGTAGCCTAAATATATAGAATTCATGAGACACACAAATCAGAGCTTTATGACTTAAAGACCTCTATTTAGTATTACATACTCTTTTTAAAGGGAAATCTCTGTTTAAGCTAAAAGCTTTCACTTCACTATCTCCTATATTAATGTATTCAGACTAGCTGCCAACACTAGAATCAAAATTTCATGCTGTCTAAGTAGGAGAAACAGGTCTTCAGATACAAGTGAAGGTACAAATCTGTATTTCTAGTTCACATATTTTGACTGCAGGAAGACAGACTTCTTGTTCTTTGAAGTTCAATTAGTCATTTCCCCTCCACTGGTAGTTACTCAATTCAGGCTTCATCATTCATATCCCATCTGTTCATATGACACCTTAGTAATAACTATATCCAAGAATGCAAATACAAGCTATGAGACACTCCGTTTCATATCCTGTTATAGGATCAGCCCGCATGGCCAAAAGTTTCAGGAAAGCAGGAAGAACAATACTGGATGTCTTGGACACATCTTCTTTAGTAATCCAGTCCAACCATTTTGAAAACTTTATGGTCAATGATAAATAACTTCCGTGTCTTTTAAGAAAAAAGGAAGATTTTTTTATTATTATTTTAAAGGCTGTATCTTCTTTCATAGAGATTCAGTGATTAATGCTGGAATCTCTGTGAACGTGTCTTAGAAGTTGGCTGTTATTCCAACAACAAGCATTAGAATCTCACTCCAACCTACTGCACATGCTGGTGTACCATTGTAATGGTAGGATAAACAATGGCTCCATACATAATGATGTCACTCAGGAGTTCAGTTCATAAAAGAAGGCATGCAGAGTGATCTGAGGGACAACACTGTTTTTTTGTTTATTGTGTTTACTTCAGAATAATAAAGCAAAGTCTGAAGTCCACCATTAAAATACAGACACCAAAAGTTAAAAAGGAAAATTTGCCTGATCAGGCAGCATGGCAATTGTAAATGTATGTGGGGAAAAGAGCGAGGTGCACCAGGACATTGATGTCTCAAGTGCATACATAGGTACTATAACTAAGGTTAATCTTTCTCCTCACAAACTCATTTAAATGTTTCCTTCCCTTAAGGTTTCACTAAGCTCCATCACCGTGCTTTTGAAACCCTGCTCTAAATGCGTCTGACAATATAGTTTAAGGGGTCATGCTAAACCACATGGATCAGTGCCCTTAGTGGACCATGAAACCAGATAATCCAGGATTATCTTGCAATACTAAAAACGTCTCTTGAGAGCTTTGAAAATGTCATGCTTTCTTGCCAACTAGAGAGAGATTACTCTCCCAACATAGGCATCTAGAGTCCCTTTTCATAGTATCATTCTTAGATTCCAAGATCCTAAGGCAGGGACCTTGTCTACTTCCATGGTCTGTATAATGCTCTAGCAGATTACAAGTGCTTAAATATTTCTGATTATATGGTTTCTTAGGAGAAGACAGACGCCCTCTAAAATAAGGGTGGTCCTGTGAATGGCTCATCAACCTATAAAGGCCTATAACAGAGGACTTTACACTGAGCATGGAATCATGAGTTTCTCCCTACCCAAGTGGGGGAATTCCAGACAGTTTACAAAATATACCTTTCATCAGTTTATCTGCAGAAGTGACTGAGGACTTGTCTTCACTGCATTGTGCACAGGAACTATAACTCAAGTTTTGCCCCTAACCCAACTGTCATCCATACACAAAAATCTTTAGCATGAGTTAAGTGGTGCTGAAAGCTCAAGCTACCTGGCCTGTCAGGGGATACAGTTGAAGCTTGAGGACTGCTGATATAATGTAGTAGGGATCCAGTAATTCTCCATCTGCTAATCCAATCATTCTGTGCTGGTTGAGTGTCGTTTCAGAGTGTTGTTGCTGTCATACAAGCTAGGCTTGCTTGAGTGGAGTAAGTCACGTGTACTAACTGTTGAAACACTAAGCAAAGTTGCACATTTTTGGCTGTGCTGGCCTGTGTAGGGAGACTACATTTCAAAAGAGAGATGGCCCAACTTTCCACGGACAGAGTACACTACACTATTTGTAAAGTTTAGAGATCTGGGAGTTCCCTTAAGAAGAAAGAACAGGGGAAATGGGAAGGCAGGAAGACACACGGAAAAGAGAGGAATGTTCACATTAAAATAGTAAAGCCCTAAAATGAAAAGTTTCATTTGCAGTGGAAATCAGAGTACATACATTTATTAAAATTAAGATGTCCATATTTTAGAATTACCCCTTACATACAAGCATGCTATAGGGATCCGGTAGGATAACAGTAAGCTCCTACAGCAGGGGTGGGCAAACTACAGCCCATGGGCTGCATCCGGCCCATCAGACATTTTAATCTGGCCCTCGATCTCCTGCTGGGGAGCCGGTTCGGGGGCTTGCCCTGCTCCGCGCGTGCCGTGGCTGCGTGCAGCTCCCAGAAGCAGCAGCGTGTCCCCCCTCCGGCTCCTATGCATAGAGGCAGCCAGGAGGCTCTGCACACTGCTTCCTACCCAAAGTACTGCTGCCACAGCTCCCATTAGCCGGGAACCGCAACCAATGGGAGCTATAGGGGTGGCATCTGTGGACGGTGCAGTGCACAGAACTGCCTGGCCGCGCTTCTGTGTAGGAGCTGGATGGGGGACATGCCACTGCTTCCTGGAGCTGCTTGAGGGAAATACCGCCCAGAGTGTGTACCCCTGCCCCCCTCCCACACCTCAACCCTCTGCCCTGATCCTCCTCCCACCCTCCAAACCCCTCGGTCCCAGCCTGAAGCACTCTCAACCTCTCATCCCCAGCCCCACCCCAGAGCCCGCATCCCCAGCCATAGCCCTCACCCTCACCCCCCCCAACCCGGAACCCCCTCCTGCATCCAAACTCCTCATTTCTGGCCACCCCAGAGCCCGCACCTCCAGCTGGAGCCCTTACCCCCCTCCTGCACTCCAACCCCCAATTTCATGAGCATTCATGGCCCACCATACAATTTCCATACCCAGATGTGGCCCTCAGGGCAAAAAGTTTGGGCACCCCTATCCTACAACCCTATTGCATTATAATATGGATCAGTGGGGAAGGAAACGAGAATTTCATGCTCATATTTTCTTTGTATATGTAACAGAGCAGTCTATCCCTTTAGAAACAGTTGTAGTCCAGCGTTAGCCAGTCCTGTTCCAAGACTCTGAGCCTGTAAGACCAAGCATTTTGAGTGTTGAATTCCCCTGGAAGTATCATGTGACCAAGCTGAAGCAAGCCATGATGTGAAATGGGAAGAGGGAAAGGCAGTTGACAGTCATGTGACAAGGCTATAGGATAAAAGGCAAGCATGTAGCTCAAACTGAAGAGCCAAGAAGGTGTGAGGCATGCCAGGATTTAAGGCAGTTCCCTGTGAGGAGTGACCTGCACAGAGCAGGAAGTGCTGGCAGACTGTCCAAACACTGAATCCCGGAGAGAACTGGATTGGGCTTGGGATCAACCAAGCAGGTGGCAGGAACAGGGAAGGAATCTACAACCTAGCTCTGCGACCCCAGCAGCAGAAAAGGCCTAAGTACGAAAAGGTAGAGAGAGTTATTTCTGAAGTGTTGCTAATCAGGGAAGCAACTGCTGGTACTCAAGAGGGCTAAGCCAACAATTTATATTAAAGAACTAGAATGCCTTATTACTGCAGACACCAAAAAGGCAATGATATTTTGAAACTCCTGGGCATGCGAGAGTTAACTAGAGACCCAGTAAACACATTGCCACACTGGACTGTACCCTACAACAGTGTACAAATGTAGTCTCATAAATGTGAACACTGTGAAAACAGATTGGATGGCAAAGATACCACATACGTAGGTATCTTATCATCTGCAGAGGTTAGTAGGTAGTTACAGGAATTCCACAAGAGAAGTTTTAAGAGCAACACACCTGCAGAAATAGTGTTAACAGTAGCTATCTTGATTTAAAGCACTCTGGCCTGTTAACATTATGCCTTAAACGCACCTGAGTCTTTTCCTTTCCTTTTTTTCTTAAATAGAGCAGTTTCTGTGTTTGGCACCACACAATGTCTGTCCCTGCAGGTTTACAATCAAAATTAGACAATACAATACAACCTGTATCTAGTTAACTGTACACTTTATCATATTATAAGCATACGAATAATCATATGGTGTAGACATGTGGTCCATCTAGCCCAGTATCCGATCTGACAATGGCTAGTTCCTCATGCATCGGGGATATTGCGAGAATCCCCATAATATACAACTTCAGAGTAACATACTTATAAAGGAAGTTTCTTTTTAAACCTGGACAGTTAGCTTTGGTAACCCTTCATAAATGAATGTTTATAGCTATTATCAAGTTTTAACCTAATGTAGCTATTTATACAACCAAATTAAGCTTCTAATTAATTTTAGTAAGTTATTTACTGACTTTTTTTTTTTTTTTTTTTTTTTTTAAATCAAGAGCTAAATGTAACTTTGGGAGAACAGAAGCCCTATACTGCTATGTATATTTCTGAAAGAAAGGCAGGTAAAGCAAAAGCACTTTAACAAGTTCTAGTAGTAAAGTGATTTTTCACCAAGGTTATGAAAAAATAATGCAGTTTTCTTCAATAAATACAAGCCTTATGCAATCTGTTGGAAACATACTTTACAGAGGAAGCTCACATGTTGCCTTCACTAGTGTGAGTGTCCTGATATTCTTGGGATTCTCACCCACTCATGTGAGTCAGTTTTATATAACACTACAACATATAATTTGCCTCCTACTCACAAGTCAACACTTTAGTACTAACATCTTACCCAGGGATATTTAGAGTATGTGAACTGAATATATTTTTATATAGAAGTGCGCAAACATCCATTACATTTGTGTGTCAGTAATCACAGTATGCAGTCATAAAACTATAACAAAGTGAGATGACTTCTTTGCATAAATAACCTGGGCTACTCCACCAAAAATAGAGTCCCAAATGATTTAAATTAGGCATGGTTTGCTCTTGATTTACATTAGGTATTTTAAAAGTGAATTTAGCACACATCAGATGTTCCTACTTGGCAGCACTAGAGACATGGCACTTATTCACAGAAGAGATACAACACAAACAGTGATTATGCAAGTTCCTACATTGACGTTCCAATGTTCCTCAACCTCAGTGTGGAGACACGGCCTCTCCAGCCTTATGTGTCAGTTAAAATACGAACATCATCTAATATTCTAAAAGCCTAATATTCTAAAAGGCCGCGTACACTAACGTGCTAAACTGGTCAAGTTGAAGCTAGGCTTAGCATATGACAAAGTCTAAACTAGGCTTGAGAATATGTTAGCTAACAACATATCTTTAAATCCTACTCAAGATAAGCTTTAGAGTAGCAAGAGTTAATAGTTCATTCTCTATACCCATTCAATCCGTGGCTTCTGAAACTATGTAGTTCACCAACTAGGGTAATTTTTATGAAGTAGATTTGCATAAGAAGTGGACCAACATCCACTTATTTCACATTCGCTATGACTGTTGGGTAACCTATCTTTTGATATGGAAACTGGTGGATTCAGACCAGTGACCTAGAAATTAGAAATTTAGCAGTCATGATCATCATGTCTATGAGTTCTTCATAAATATATAGGAAAGAGGAATTGATGATTGAGATAGCCAGGGATTGAAGCCTAAGGAAAAATGGGGATCATGTACAGGAGACTATGAGAGAGAACATAAGACAGATTAATACCAACACCAGGAAGAGACAGATCTATGTGATCGGGGACTCCATATTCAGAATTGACAGCCCTGACACCAGATCAGATCCAGAGAACAGAAAAGTGGGCTGTCTGCCAGGAACAAGGATACGAGATGTGGACATGAGGCTGAAGAGGAGCCTGATGGGAGCAGGGAAAAATACACTGATTGAGCTGCATGTTAGAATGAATGACACGTCTAGATTTCCTCTGGAATGGGTCAAGAATGACTAAACTCAGCAGGGAAAGACGCTTAAAAGAAGTGGAAGGTCAGATGATTTTCAGGATACTTCCAGTGCCTACAGAAGGCAGATGCAGGTGTGACAAGACAACAAATATCAATAGATGGCTCAAGGATTGTTGCTATGAGGAAGGTTTCAGGATGACTGATCATTGGGAGGCATTCTCAGGAAGAAGAATCTTCTTGACTTATGGACTCCACTTGAGGAACTGGGGTATTAACCTCCCAGGATCAAGTCTGGCACAATTGATAAAAAAGACTTTAAACTAGGAGATATGGGGAGAAGGTTGAAAGGGACTCATGAAATCTCCACGTATGGCTTCAATACACAGAAGCAAGTAAATCAGCTAAATGAAGATATAGTAAGGGATAATGGAACACCGCAAGCTAGAAAACTGGGTGAGATCGGAGGGAAACAACTGAAATGCTTGTATACAAAAACAAGGAGTCTGGGTAACACAATGGAGAAACGAACTACTAGTACAGGAGGCTAAACCTCATAGATTCTTAAAGCACAAGCTGCACTTGCTTTGCAGCTTGGAATCCCCAGATCTTTCATACACAGGCTAGAAATCCCTTTAGCCTGGGTCCAGCACTTCCCCCAGTTCAGTCTTTGTTCCTCAGGTGTTTCCAGGAGTCTTCTTGTGTGGGGAGTGAAGAACCACAGATGATGTCAGTCAGTCTCTGCCTTATATGGCTTTAGCATATGATGGGAACCCTTTGTTTCAAAACTAGGTTTCCAGACTGGTTTGCGGAATAATACTGACATCCCAAGATGGAGTCCAGAGACATGTGGTCTGACCCTGGTCACACGTCCTTCTAGAGACATAGCAGCCATTACTTACAGGCTAGCTGGAGTGTTCTCAGACAGGCTCACCAGGTGGGAGATAAGCTTCTCCTAAGGTCTATTGTTCTTTCTAATGGCCCATTACCCTGAATAGGCCCTTTCCCCTGAGCTATTTAGATTGAAAGCATCTTGTCTAGTGGGCATTACCCAGGTGTAACTACATTTAAAACAGATACATAGTCAATATTCATAACTTCAGATACAAAAATGATATATTCATACAAATAGGATGAACATATTCAGCAAATCATAGCTTTTCCAATGATATCTCACATGACTTATCTTGTACAAAATGCATCATAATTATGCCATAATCATATCATAATAATATCACTATGAAGAATATGGGGTGCAGTACCACACCTACAGTAAGAGAAAGGTCTATTTTAAAAACACAGTGTAGACAAGGCAAGTTGTAGTTTTAACGTGTTAGCTTGTCCTAATGTTTAACTCAACCTGCTAAAACATGTGAAAGCTACAAACTGCCTTGTCTTCACTTGGATTTCACCTCATGTTAGCTAACATATAGTAAGGTAAAAACACTTTTTTTCCTAGCATGTACGTACCCTATGGGCTCGCCTAGGCTAGGATTAAATGTGCGCTGCTAGAACGCGTTGGCTAACACATGCTACATAACATCTTTAAAGTCTAATTACACAGCATGCTGCCTTTAACATGAGCTAAACTGATAAAAGTCTAAGCTTTTCCTCACCCAGGTTAGTACACAACAGAATGCACTGTCTTGTCTACACTAGACTTTTTACTAAGTGCTAGCTAACGTGGTTTTCTCCTTCTTTCCAACAGATTTAGTAAGTGAAGCCAAGCTTCATTAGCTGCTCATCACCAGCCAACACAAAGTTACCTTTCTTGTGCAAAATGTATATTTGTTTTGGAACTAAGAACTGATTCAATGAAATTCATCATGCAAGGCAAGAAAATCCTCACAGCACTGCAGGAATTTAAGGGCATAGGACTACGCTACAGTTCTCTTAACATGGCTGTAATATTTTCTATACAGGCCATAAAAAATAAAAACGGTGTGAGAGGATCATTGGGCCACAAATGTGTTGTAACTAGTTGTAAATATCTATGTAGACAAGAATTTTTGTATAGAGAAAGCTTAGTCTCATACCTGTTCTGGTGCATGTTATCAGGTGTATCTGGAAATATCTTTGGACAGATAGGTAATCAAAGAACCTTAGGAATTTAGTTTATTTTTGTTTGCACTTCAGACATAAATGGAAGTGCCTCAAATCCTCTTTTTGAAAATAAATAGATTAGGTGTAGACATACCTAGGCTGTGGCTGTGTTACTTGCATACATTTAAATTAAATAGTCGACAAGTGTGGTGCATTGATTTACAGCTAATTATAAATCTGTATTTAACCTGTAAAAGCCTGTCAAAGCTCCGCTCAATACTTCCTGGTAAATATTTAAACCAAAAAAGAGAAACATTCTAAAGTTTATATTCTTGGCCTTCAGGCTCATGAAGTTATAGTTATTTTATTTTTAAGACTGAATTAAGCAAACTGAGAAGTAAGGAGGCATCTCTGAGGGAGCTAAAAGCAGACTCTCTCCAGTCAGTGCTAAATGGAAAAAGGAAAGTGAGAGCTTAGTTTGGTAACAGAAGCAGGGTATGAGCCTTGAGTAGCAAGGCTTCCAAAAGAGAAAGATGTTACAAGGACAATTCTTAGCCTGAGTGCTTCATGCCTGCCAGTTGTAACAGACTTCTACATTTTGCTGTTCTGGGGCCCAGAGAGCATGATGACTCAATCTCAGCATCTGAAATACGTTCAGAATAAACAGAAATATATACTGTTGAGAGGCTCTGTTCACAGATTCCCAGTTTCCTGTAAAGTCCTGAAGACTGAGCAACTCCATAGTGCACTGTATACCTCCTTTTCCTACCTTAAAAACATCCTTCCATCTTTACCTGAAGCTTCTTGAGTGATGCCAAAAGCAAATTATCTACCAAATTTCTCTCATATTAGAGACCCACTTTAAATCATGTGTTTGTTTCAAGCCTCTCCTTCACCCCACCAATACTCCCATCATAAAGGAAAACCTTGGATTTCCTTTATTGCAGTAAGCCTGAATTACAATAAATTTTGTAAAGCTGAGTAGCTCACCCACTCTTTATGCAGAATTTGCAAAGTTAAAGAAATTTTTTTTTTTAAAGAGTTGGGTATATTTTGATTTAATAAAAAGAGAGAAAAACATTCAGTTTAAGAAGTGGTAGCTTACATTTGATGGTGTTCAAGTGACCAAAAATGGCTTTTTAAAGTCAAATAATTTGATTACATTAACTGATAAAAACTCAGATTTAAGGATTCAGTCTGAGTATTTGTAAAATATAGATCCATGCACACAAGATTAAGATTGCATTTTTAGTAATACAAAGTTTGTTGTAAAGGATGAATGATTCAATATTATTTTATATAATATACTCAGTATGGTGGTTTGCAAGTATAAAGATTGTTTTTCTTCTCATTCTTCCTTATCTCATTTTGGCTATTCAAACAACCACTTTTTTCTACTACTATGATTGCCAGCATTCTAACTAATTTGACAAAACAGAAGTACTTCAGCCTATTTGATTTTTGCACAGCACACAAACTACCATTGATATTCTGTATGGTGTTAATTTGTCTTCATTCTTAAATCTGAAATGCTCCTTCTTTTCTATTACACATTTTGAAATTAAAAGTAGCAGTGGGAATAAATTAAGCACAAGGTCCAGTAGAGAATAGGTCATAAAAGGGTTGCACATTTCAGTTGAAGGGAAGGAAAATAGTTGTAGATAGTCTTGCTTCCTGACTGGATGCCAGTCTCTCTCAGCAATCTATGATTTTACATCACCTCAGATTGCTCTACCTTAAGAGTTTACTTCACTTTCACTACATCACAGAGCATATCCTCTCTCTCACCCCAAACAATACTGTATTTGTCAGCATACTGATTTCTACTGATTAAAGTTAGGCTGAGAAAACACCCCCCTCTGTACATCCTACATTATATTATCTACAATATTATATCTGTGTTGAAAAGAAGAACCTAGTCCAATAAATCAGAAGAGCATTAGATATTCGGTCCAGGCAAATACTGCATCTAAAAGAAAAAAAACTGGGGAAGACAGTTAACTGATTAAAATTCTTCTCACCCTATTTTTTATTAAAGTTTCCTTGAGGCAACTATGCATTACATTCAGGATAACAGATTCCAAAGAGCTTATGCTTCCCTCAGATATACACAAGTAACTCTAATTAACATTAAACGGAATTACATAATGCACTGAGGGGAAAAAAGAAACAAGTATGATTAATCAGACAATGTTTTGTAATTTTGAACACCATTTTACTTCAAAGTTATTAGAAATCCATTTAACTGAAATTGCCTTCTTAGCTAGTGACAGCACAGCCCTATTATGTAGAAATGCAATTACAGATCTCAAATGCAGTCTATGCTGCCTATGGAAGGCATTTATAGAGCCCAACTACTGTAGTCTGAGCGCCTCATGATTTTTTAATGTGATTATCCTCACAATACCATTGTGAAGTAGGGAAGTACTACTAATTGTCCTCATTTTACAGTTGGGGAACTGAGGAATAAAGATATCAAGGATATTGTTTTCACCCCTCAGCTCAAGCCCAGGCTCAAGCCCAAGTCCCCTTTCCATTTACAGCCAAATCTGCCTGACTCAGGCTGGAAAGCCCTCAGGATCCAGGCTCTAAGATCCACCAAGGAAGGTGGGTCTGAGCCCAAGTTCCATTGGCACTTGGGTCGAAATGGCACCATGTTGCATTGTTGATGCAGCTCACGCCCGGGTCTTAAGACTTGTATTTGGAGAGTCCCCCAACGCTATCCTAAAGTGTTTCTTGGCCTTTCTATCCCAAGGCTAGACAAACGGCTCCCAGGAAATGGAAGCAACCCACCTGGGTTCAAGTACAGCTGCTTGGCATTTAACCCTTCTATTTTATTCTGGCGGTGTTTTCATGCACCATCAACAGAGGGAATGGTTTCCTGCATTAGCTAAGGCCACCAACAAGAAGTCCTTTGCCAAGAATGCCGCGGTCTGGTCACAGGACCACAGTCAGATTCTTATAAATCTCTGGTGCGAGACAAGCAAGACATTTAACTTCGGTAAAAGTACCAGAAATAACCAGGTGTACTCAAGAAATAGCGGACAAGCTAGCAAGCACTGGGGATTAAACAGATCCTTGACCAGTGCAAGGAGCAGATTAAGCAGTTTGTGTGACTATCGGAAAGCCAGGGATCAAAACTGCACCTCAGGAATCTCCCCATCATCCTGCCTCTATTACGAGGCCTTTTATTGGGTGCTGTGCACTGCTTCGAGCCCCCAGGGGTTCATGACAGTCTGATCAGTGGGGATAGTGATGTTCTGATCCCTGATTCTAACACAGTGCCAGAGGGGCGCCAACAGTGGCCTGTTCAGGCTAGCGAAGTGACTCTGGTGCTCATATCGATCCCTTAGGAGGCTTTGCTGCAAGACCAGCTGCAGCACATTCTGGATCCATACTCTAAGGAGTTGTTTAAACCCTAGAGGAGCAGCCCACCAAGAAAAGGGCAGCAGAAATAGAAAAGGCAAAAATAGCCTGGTAAGTGTCTGATTCCATGTTTGTTATTGATATACAAATGGGAGGGATTTCCAGTTTTTGACCCTATGCTATTATTAAAAGCTGCGGGTAGCAGTGTTTATCCCCTAACGGTGGAATGCATGCCAACGCCTTGGCATTGCTCCCACCCCAGCAAACACCATGTGGGATTCAAAATGTATACCAGGAAGCACAGTTAAACAAGCATTTACAATGAAAATTTTTACTAGATACTTGCACATTCTTACAAGGAAGTGCTGGGGTGTTTCAATTCAGATCATTATTTTGCCTTTCCTTTTAGTATGGTGCACTGTATAAGTCTGCCACACTGTTAACAACCCCACTGTAAACTGTATTGGGGGAGGAGGAAAATATAGTGTATGGGTGACTAAATCATTGCCTGAAATACAGAGGGTGGGGTGTATGCAATCCAGAATTATGCTGGGGAAGCAGGGGTACTCACTATGAAGTACTCACTATGCAGAGTCAATGTGGTCATGAATTTGCATGTAGTCTATAGGCAGATGGAATCTGAGCAGGCTGTAACATAAGTTAGCTGTACCCAGGTAATTGCACAAATGCAGAGAGTTTTCAGCAGCTTTCAGGGAGTCTCTAATCCATGAGGATGCTAGTACAACATCCTGTTGATTCCCTGATGAATTTTGACCCAATCCCAGGTGCGGATAGCTGCAAACTCTTCCCACAGTAGGAAGACCAGATGAGTAGTCACATTTCAGAGAACTGTGTATTTTCCAGCCCACCACACTCATAGATGTGCTGCTCAATAGCCATTAGCTTGAAAACCCCGTTGGCACACTTGGCTGGCTTGATGCTAGTAGCTTGGAACCTTTGCCATTCAAGAACCTCCACGTTTGTAACATCCTCAGGATGTGAAACGCCTGAAAAGACTGAGAAACCATAGGTAGTAAGCTATGGCAACTGTCCTCCTTCACCAGGCTAAAATGGTCTGCAATTTTTAAACATCTGTTATTTGTAAATTTCAGCTTACCATTATGTTTGCTCGCTTTACACTCTGATGTTTCATCTGTGTCCATGGAGCATCTGGGAACTTAACTGTTGCTCTGAGACTATACTGAGGCTGAGTTTCACAAAATATCTCTTTTGGACCTTGAGATTCCAAAGGCACTTTTTCTGATGCTATACTTTTTTTGAAGCACTGAGCCATTGATATAGTGTCTGTCTTCAGTCCCCTTCACCTCAGCAGTCCAGCAGGAGCCTGCGTTTCACACTGTTATGGAGTAGTCAAAGAATAAGCATGTCCATGATGACCTTACAGTGGACATCTTGGACATGGCCAACAAGTAGCTACCAAAGGGAGAAGGATTCACAGCAAGTGGAAAGGCACAGAGGCTGCACAATATGATGAAAGACTTGCTGTGCAGACTCTGAAGCAGGGAAATTACTTGCAGGGGGAAGACAGAGTGCAGCAAAAAGACCTGATTGAGAGGCTGCTTACATTAATGGCAACAAGAGGCTAGGCTCCTGCTCCATATGAACTACATCCTGAGTCCCCTCTACAGTACCATCTCTTGCAGACCAGGAACGCATTGGACAATATCATGATTGGATGACCTACGCAACCAGGAGTGAATGCTAGTTGGACAGGGCAAGTGTACCTCCTGCAGTTCTCCACCGCAGCAGCACCGAGTGCATGCAAAATACATTGTAGAGAAGGAAAGATAACGGGAGGAGGGGGGGCAGGAGACATGCAGAAGTAGGGGTATTATTTGTTTTCACTGGTTTAACTGTTTTGTATTATTCAATGTTTGTTATGCACTTTATTTTATTATTGGTTTTGGTGTTTTCATGACTGCTGGCCTCCCTGTCAATTCTTTAATACTGTTTTTTTGTAAAACAGACATGTAACAAATAAAGAATTTTGTTTCATTAGGAACATTTATTACAATCACTGCTTCACATCATGTGTGTGTATCGCAAAGAATAATGATGGACATGAGAAGGCATACTTGGGAAGTTGTATTCAAACAATTTTTCAATACACCTTTTGAGATGAATCCATAATGAAAATCCAGTTCACAACACACAAACCCCCATTTCTCTCCACTGCATAGGCAGTCATTTCATTCATAAGTAAAAATTCATGATAATCACATCCCCATCCCGCTCAGAGTATGCAGCAATAGTACATCATTTACTATTGACAATGCTGTACAAATACATTCATAAACATACTTTTCTCCCTCTTCCATTGGTCCATGCTAGTCCATAATGTGGGCACACAAAGAATCCCTGATTTCTGTTGCACATGGTGCATCCTGCTCCATTTGTGACATGTGTACTTTCTGCCTGACTGAACCAGTTCAGCAAACCACTGCTGTCATAGGTCCACTCAAATGCAAATGACTCTTCTTCGGCTTTACAAAGATTGTGAAGAGCACAGCTAGCCACAATAACGTGGACAGCATTGATGACATGGGAATCCAAATGTTTCTGTGAGCCGCGCCAGAACGGATTTCAATTTGCTAAATGCACCGCCACCATTCTATACCTACTGAGGGTATAGTTAAACTGTCTTTTGCCAGGGCCTCTGAGATCAGGATATGGTTTCATAAGCCAAGGCAAAAGGGATTGTGTGTGGTCTCCTAGAGTAACATTTATGACCGTGTCATTTGATGGGACTAGCATCCTGGCCTGTCCATGAAGGCAGACTCCTGATCAGTGGAAAACACTGGCATTGTGAACTTTTCCAGTGCAGCACATGTTGGTGTCCATAAATCGGCCTCTGGAAGGATGAGGCAACTTCCAGTAAAGTGCCAGGGGATGCACAGTCAAGTTTTCCCACAGTGCACCACAAATAAAAGGGCTAGAGAGGCTGCAGCTGGGAAGAGCTGTAGGAAGCCTAAGATAGGTTGGTTTGACTCGAATCTGTGTAGTGCAATGTGGACATGTGAGCAAGGGTCAGAGACCCAGGTCCAGAAATTTCAAACCTAGGGTCAATATTCAGTGTGAACGTTCAAGCCTGGTCATAGAAACACTGAGCCTGAGCATTTGAGTCCCAAAGACCCAGGCTTACATTGCAATGTACCCTTACCCCAAGTGGCTTGCCTAAGGAAGGACACAGGAAGTCTGTGGTAGAGCAGAGAACTGTACCTGGATCTCTCAAGTACCAGGCTAGCACCCTAACTACTGGGCTGTCCTTCCTCCTTGCTTATTGCCCCAAATCTATTTGGCCAGATGCACAGTATTAAGATGAAGAATTTCTGAGGGAGCTTGACCCAAGCACAGGTTCTAGGTCACGGTAAACTTTGAGGACAAAGACTAAAAATAGAAAACTGGAGAGAGATTAGGGGAGAAAGCACACACTTTTCCTTCCACAAAAAAATAAATGGTTTCTAAGCACCCCTTAGAACTTAAGGCACTTCTGTGTTTGTGCTGTTCTGTTTAAGGTTTAAAGCGAGATTGAAGAGTAAAATAGCCCCTCAGTAATATTTTTTAACAAAACATGCTGCAACGCTAAGTTTGGAATATTACTTTGTTTCACTGAAAAAAAAATATATGTATACACACACACACACACACCACCACCACTTCTGTGAGCACTGAAATTCTTGGTATCCCTGTGCCTGCCATGTTAATTGAGGGTATGTGGGACAGAACATCTCACAAAAATATCCAGTGATCTTCCAAGCTGTCAGCTTTCATTTTTCTTCTGTACTGTAAGTCATCATAGCAAATAGGATGGGATATTTTTCTACTAATTCTTTCCACAAACGTACTTGTTACACTGACACGTTATATACATAGCATATGGATATCTGTGGCAATAAGAAGCACTTAATAGCTCTAACGGTCATATTACATTGTAGTCAGTCCTGACTCAGAGTTTACTTCTAGACAAAATTCGAAGTGATCTTTTTAAACTATATAGCCTTATATAGCTTTGGCCCCAACTACCTCAGTAACACCTCCCTCACAATGGATTATCATGGACACGATTCAAGATCTGAATAAAATGGCAGCAATCTCCTAGACTCCACCATCAACCTATCCTGAGGTATCCTTTTGAAGTAGATTGCACAGATCTTCATAATATGAACAGTCTTCTTTAATGCATGCTTTGATCAGCAGTACAGCATTATCAATTATTTGACTCTTAAATTACCATAATTATGCTTCAGAGTTAACACTCCATGGAAATAAAGGGGAGCAGTGCAAGCTGCTCAGAACCATTGTTGTAGCCCATCTGCAAATTCAGCCAGTCTTTCCTTCACCAATTTACAATATCTTAAAAGTTAATTTTACAAAAATATAGGTATAGGCAAAGTCTTAATTCCTTACTTCCTCCCCACATACAAGAATTTAGATTGTAGCATAGGATAGTAGACATAACAGAAAAGTACCAATTCATAAGTCACCACAAACCTGCTTAAACCAACCCCAAATGAATGCAGCTGAAATGCTCACACATTTGTTAGTAGCCCTTATTCAACAAAATCTCTCTATCTTTCAACTGTCCAAGCTGTTTCTCTCTTGAATTCTCTCAGCTATGCCCATAACCACCACCCCCCCCCCCCAAAAAAAAAAAAAAAAAACCAACAACTATAGAAATGAGTAAATGGTCAGTTTTGGAGAACCCAGTAGAAGTATAAAACAAACTTTCTGTCCTTACTGATTTTTACCTTCATATAGACACTGGTTTGGTATTCAGGGTTGCTCAAGAATACAGCATTATTAGAATCTACTTACTCTTTAAGAAAATTAAAATTTGTTTTTAAGCCATATAGAATATATTCAATAAGGCAAATTATGTTTTAGAAACTTAACTGTCACTTGTTTTTGTAAGGCTTTTGTAATTGTTCCAGAAACAGACTTCTAAAACAGAATTACTACTTTCAGCATACCATGATATAAGCACTTTACCTGCCGCTTCTCTGAAGTGCAAACAAGATGCCTTTCTTCTGAAAAGGAAGCAGTCTTTCCCTTAGTTTTTCAGGTAAGAAGGATAGCTTAGTATCAGCATCTTCAGAACAAGAAGTTCCAACTGTAGAAGTTTCTTGGACTGTGTTTGACATGTTGAACCTGAAACAAACAAACAAGAGGCTAGGAATTGGGTACTGAATACTCTTAATACAATACATGTTATAGCTATATGTAGCAATAAGTAAAAGTCTTATCATGAAATGATTAATTGCTAAATGATATAGATGTTGATTTGTACTATTTTCTCAACAGATTTTAGTTTAGACAATTAACTCTTGGTTTGCAGTTCAAGCTTTCTTATCATTTAACTAAGGAAGCTGGTTTATAACTTGTTGAATGAACACCTTTATATTTTTATTTGTCAGATGCATTTAGTTACCCTTTGCCTGTGACTTAAACGTGATAAGACTAAACACAAAAATCAAGGATTAACAAAAAGTTTAAATTGAAACAAAGGGCACATATGCCCAAATTGGAGGTAAACTTTTTAGGAATATAAGATCAGCTCAGCTCTAATTTACCTAACCCAGACAGTCCCCCCACTCTTCATAAAATTCACATGATAACTCAAAGAAAACAAACAAACAATGAACCCTAAGACTAAATGAAAACATCTCTTATGCTTTGTATCACAGACTAACAGCTTAAGAATTTCACAGATGTACAACAAATAGACGAGTTTACAGGCAAAATATACAACTTTAAATAAGAAATAAAAATCACAACCATCTACAACAGAGCACAGAAAGAATGGTTACTTACCCTACAGTAAACATGGGTTTCTGAAATGTTTTAGTCAGCATGGGTCCCACTCTCTGTGTGCATGAAATCAGATTCTTCTGAATAGCAACATCTGTCAGGGACGCACATGCACCCTGTGCCCCGGGCGAGGGCATGAAGGAGAGTTACAGCCATCCTGACCTTTACTTCCCTCACAATTCAAAGCCCATGATAACAGAGGACTCTGAAGAGTGGGGATGGAGTACAGGTCATGGGATCCACAGACAATATCTCAAAGAACCACAGTTAACCACTGTCTTCAAGCCTGTATCAGTGTTGCTCCCACCGCTGGTGACGGACAATTAGTATCCCCTCCAAATGGTATGAGGCGGAGTCTCAGCTACAGCAGTGGAAGAGATATTGCAGTGCACCTCTTCCAAACTTGGCACCTGACCTGGTGGATAAGCCCAAGGCATAATATTTATGCCAGGTTGCCACCTTGTAGATCTTGGAAACTGGAACATTTCTGAAGAAGACATAGGATGTTGCTTGTGTTCTGATGTGCAGCGATATTCAGTGGGAGAGGCACACCAGCCAACAGTAATAAAGTGAGATACACTGTATTATCCATTTCAATATCTTCCAAGACGAGATGGCCTGACCTTAGGACTCGCCTAAGAACGAAGCAGGAAACTGTGTGAATAGTTTGGTTCTGTCAACATCATAAAAGCAAGGTCCCCAAGATCATCTAGTGTGAAATTGCTTCTCTCTTGGTACTGTGTGTGGTTTAGGAAAGAAGACAGGTAGATTGATTCAGAAGTCACACTGGAGATGAATTTCAGGTAAGGATTCTTATCCTTATAGAATGTTGTGCGGGGAGGTTCAGCTGTAAGTTCAACTGAAGCTCACTCACTTTTCTGTCTAAAACAGAGGTGGGCAAACTACGGCCCACGGGACTGTCCTGCCCGACCCTTGAACTCCTGACCGGGGAGGCTAGCCTCCTGCTGTCCCCCTTTCCCCGCAGCCTCAGGTCGCTGTGCTGCCAGCGCTCTGGGTGGTGGGGCTGTGAGAGCGGCCGACCTGCCCTGGTGCTCTAGACTGCGCGGTGGCATGGCTGGCTCTGGCCGGGCAGTGCAGCTGCAAGTCCTGGTGCTCTGAGCGGCATGGTAAGGGGGTGAAGGGGTTGGATAAGGGGCAGGGAGTCCCAGGGGTAGTCAGAGGACAGGGGGCGGTTGGACAGGTGTGGGAGTCCCAGGGGGCCTGTCAGGGTGTGGGGGTGTGGATAGGGGTCGGGCAGTCAGGGGACAGTGAGGAGGGCGGGTTGGATGGGGGTGGGATCCTGGGGGGGAGGTTGGGGTAGAGGGTCCCAGGAAGGGGCAGTCATGGGACAAGGAGCAGAAAAAACTGAACACAACTACACCAGGATGACAAGCCAAGATTGCTGTGAGGCAGACCCTGAAATCAAGCTGAAAAGGCTAGCCTTTTGTTCAATAAATATTTGAGGATCTTTGGTATTGATATCTGCTCTGGGTCTAGTTTTCTTTCTAGTTGAAGTTTTCCTGACCTAACAGTCTCTATCCGTGGTGCTTAACCAGCCAACAGCCACAATATCAGTTGCAGTGACTTCAGGTCTGGATGCAGTATCTGGCCATGGTGCTGCAAGACCATATTGCTCAGATCTGAGAGCAGGATAAGTAGTTCAAAGGATGTGCAGGAGGTCTGTCTCACAAAATTGCCATGGCCTGTAGGAAGCAATGAGAATGATCTTGGCTCTGTCTCACTTGATCTTGGAAATCACCCTGAGGATCAGGGGAATTGGTCAAAAAGCACACAAGAAGCCTTACAACCACTGCAGAAGGAAAATAAATGGTAGTAACCCTGGACTCCTGTAGTAGAAGGGTCATAGGATTCTGGCACTTGGCATTGACAATAGTGGCAAAAAGGTCTATTATCAGAATCCTCCTGCAAAGGAATATCTACTCTACTATGGATCTCTGCAGCAATCACTTGTGATTGGCAACCACTTACCTGCTCTGGAAGTCCACCAAATTGTTACTGACCCCTCAGAGTAGAACGACATCGGAGTATCCCATGTCAGAGGCACCATGTCCAGAGCTCAATAGTGTCCAGGTAGAGGGGACACTAACATACACCTCCTTGCTTGTTTATGTAGTGCATTCTGGACATGTTGTCCACTGGGATCTGCACTGTGTAGTTTTGGAGAACCATTAGAAAGGTCATGCAGGCTTCCAGGACGTTGATGTGGAGTTTCATGTCTGCTGGGGACCAAGTCATTTGCATCTTTATGTGGTTCAAGTGGGCTCGACCACCTGTCCTTGAAACATCCATGATTAAACTAATTAGTTAAAGTAACTGGATAAAGGGGTAGGAACAATATCCCACCAGATACGTTCTTGGGTTCCCACCACCATCTCTGTTCTGACAGCACATGAAATAGGACCACGACTGTTATTTGTTCTGCGAACAGACAGATCTGAGCTGGAATTGCAGGGGCTGCAAGTTAAGTCTGGCAAGCAGAATCTCGTACGTACATGCTGACATTTTGCCTAACAGTCCCAGGCACATCCATACCATTGTACTTGAGTTTGACTGTATCCCAAGTTCTATCAACTGTATCAAGAATCTGTCCTCAGGAACATAGACTTGCACACACTTGGAATCAAAGCTCCTATGAACTTTCATCTGTGATGGGATAAGACACAATTTTTCTTAAATCACCAGAAGGGCCATATGACAACAGGAAGAGGGCATATTCCAGGCTTGCTGCCATTTCTTACTGGGATCACCCATTGATCAGTCAGTCATTAGCGGGTAGACACAGATGCCTCTCAATCCGGGATTAGCATCCCATAGAGACTTCTAATGCCATGGAGAGTCCAAATGACATTACCTTATATTGGCAGCAATTGGGCCCCAACATGAATTTTAAATACTTTCTGTGGACTGTGCAAAGGCCATGCAGAAGTACGTGTCCTGAAATTCAAGAACTATAAAACAATGTTGAGCCTCTGGAGATACAATGGAGGCAAGCATTACCATCTTAAATCTGAGGCAGCATATGTATTTATTCAGTCTCCTCGGTCTGGGATAAGACCAAGATATTCCCCCTTTCTTCTCTGTGATAAGGAAGTATCTGGGTAGAAAGGTCTGGATTACAAGTACCTCCCCTATGGCTCCCAGACAAAACAACGAGGCCAATTCTGTTTGTGACAGATTCTTGTAAGAAGAGTCCCTGAATAATGATGGGAAAGGGGGATGGTCAGGGGCAAGGAGTGGAAATTATTAAATAGAGTAGCCATGAGCAATAACATTTAATGACCATTTGTCAACTTCAGTAGCCAACCAGCTCCAATGGAAAGGAGAAAGGCAGTTCCCAAAAGCAGTGACTGACTGTGAATTGGATCCAGAGACCCTTGACATTTCCAAACGTGCTGCCTCAGAGAGGGTGCCAGACACATGACTGTAGTAGCAAAAAAAATGGGCATCCCCTAGAGTATCTGGCCCTTTTCCTCTGTGGGTATCAGGCTGTCGACCCTAAGAGTGGAACAGTATTCTCTGCCCCTGCTTGGTGCTGTTCCTTGTATGGTTTCTGGTAATGTTGTAAATGTTGTGTAAAAAGTTAACCATTTAAATGATTAAAATTATATCGTTTAACTGGTTAACTGAGGTCGCACTTCATTTCTCTTCACCATCTGTAAAATTCATGTGATACTCACCTTCATCAAGCACTTTCAGATCCTCTGATAAGAGCAGTGTATGATGATCAGGGAGAGAATTTTCAAATTTTTGGAACATTTCTCTAATTTCTCATTTGCTGAATAAGACCAAGGGAGAATTCAGAGGCCTTCTGACTCACTGAGCTCTGACACATGAGCAATGGAGAAACTCCGTAATTGCTAGGGAAGGCATAAGTGGGGATCACTGATCCATAGATATAAAAATTACATTATTTGGAACCATGAGGTTGTACTCTCTACTAGCCTATTAAGAGAGCAGTCTAACAATATTTACCCTCATCCTCCTTTCCTAACAAATGTTTTATTCTCTTGTTACATCTTATTTTAAATTAGGCTGCAAGCTTTCAAGACAGGGACCTTGTTTTACTATGTGTTTATTATAGCACCTACCCCCATGAGATCCTGATCCCGATTGCGGCCTTTTGGTGCTACCTCAAGCACAAACAAGAAAACACTTTCGCTAAAGCTCTTGTTGACATCTATGGTAAAATTTATAAGTATTTTCTTAAAGAAACACTCAATTTAAGATGTAGTTTTAAGGACTTAATTAAAAGTAGTTTCAAAGACCACTTTTTCTTTCTTAGAAATTTGCATTTGTAATCCTGTTCTTCTCTTAGCCTGTATATTGATTTATTATTAGTTTTATTGATTGTATAGACATTCTTTATAAGCATTTATTTAAAAAAAATCCTTCCTCTTATTCCCAGATCTTTGACACTATTTCTGAATTAAGCAATGACGATGAAAAGCCCACATTCTGCAAATCTGAGTTTATACTGCATTATTTCACAGCACCCAAAATTGTGCCAAGCACTTCACAGATGAGAGACAATCTCTCTGCCCCTTAAAACTTATGTAAGACAATAACTTGGATAGCTACTTAGCATATCTATCCTTGTAATGTTTTTGCCCACTGGCAAAATTACTTTTCCCTTATTATGGGAGGGAGTGCAGACAGCGCATTGGACTGGGATACAAGAAATCTGGGTTCTATTCTCAGCAGTGCCAGTGTCCAGGTCAGCCACCTTAGACAAGTCACTTCACCACTCTGTGCTTCAGTTTCCCCATCAGTAAAATGTGGATACTTCTTTGTAAAGTGAGATCTATTGATGAAAAGTGCTATGAGAGTAGCTAAGATCAAAGTGTTAGTAGTCTCTTGGCCTATCAAAGGCCATGATCAAGTGTCTTGATGTTTTTGGTCTTTTGGCCTTGAGATGAAAACCTTGTCTGTGTCTCTTAGACCATGAAGTAAAAATATTATCTAAGTTATATCTGTTCTTATCTCCTAGACTAGCGTTTCCCAAATGCGGCCACCAGGGGCTTTTTGTGCGGCCACAGGCCTCCCGGGCGGTGATTGGAGGGAGGGAGGGGGGCAAACTCTCTCTCCCTCCCTGTTGCTCCTGAGTGTGCCACCCTGCACTGCCTCTGGAGACAGGAGGGGCACAATGCTGAAGGAGCAAGGTGAGTTCTTGACCTGCAGGGTGGGGGGAGTGGGACTCAGTCTTCAATCCTGGGGTGGTTGGGCAGCAGGCTCAGGTGGTGGGACATAGGGAGCCTGGCTGCATGGACCAGGGCTCCAACCATGGTGCTTTGGCACCAACACTTGGCTCCAGCTGCGGTGTTTCAAGCAGACACCCCCAGCTCTGGCCACATGGCCCCGGCCACACAGCTTCAGGCTCCAACCACCGGTCGTGCGCGGTGGACTCTGATCCCTGGCTCTGGCTGTGTGGCACCACCCCTGGTGGCAGCTGCTGACGCCCAGCCGCTCGCTCCAACCCCTAGTTACTGATCCCAGGTGCTAGCCCTGGATGCTGACCTCCAGCCCCGGCTGCCGGTGGCAGGCGCTGATCCCCAGCCCTGACTGCTGACCACGGCCACCAATCCCTGGCCCTGGCCGTTTGGCAGGCGCCAGACCCAGGTGTAGATCCTTGATGCCGACTGCACGGCAGTGGGTGCAGATCCCTGACGGTGGGCGCCGAACCCGAGCTGCGTGGTGGCAGGCTCTAACCCCCGGCTCTGGACACTGACCGCAGGCACTCGCCATGTGGCAGCAGCTGGCCCCAGGCACTGATCCCCAGCCCTGGCCTTTGGCCACAGCCGCCGACTCCTGACTCCGTCTGTTTGGCAGCGGGTGTGGAAGCTAGGCTCTAGCGGGCGCCAGAGCCAGGTGCAGATCCCTGTTCCCAGCCACGTGGCAGTGGGTGTAGATCCCTGGCGGTGGGCTCCGAACCTCGACGCTGGACGTGGACGGGCCCCAAACCCTGGCGCTGGATGCCAACCCTGGGCACTGGCCATATAGCAGGGGCTGCTGGCCCCAGGCGCTGATTCACAGCCCTGGCCATGCAGCAGCAGATGCCGACCCCAGTGGGTGTTGGCCCCAGGCACTGACCCCTGGCCCTGGTTGTGCAGTGACAGATGCTGGCTCTAGGCTCTAGCTGCGTGGCAGTGGGCTCTCGCCCTGGGTGCCTTCCCCCAGCTCCAGTCGCACCCCCATCACCCCTGTCCTCCGCTGCCTCCCTCAGCCCAGCATCCATCCCCCAGGTCTCTGCTACCTTCCACCCCGATCCTCCCATCCAGGGCTTAATTTGTCCTGGGACTTGCTGAGAAACATGCATGCATCACTTTTAACAGCAGATTAACTAGCTACCTGGGAGATTGTAAAATGTGATACTTGTATGTTTGTTAATATCACGTATCACTTTTCACAGCCTTCCAGGTAGCTATTAAGTGTCCTGTGAAAAGTGATATTAACAAACATACAAATATAACTTTTCACAGCATTATTTTTATTATTGAGTCTGCAAAAAAAAAAAAAATAAACCTACATAAATAAATTACAACAATTTGGATGTGTATGTGCATATTTATTTATTTTTTCTAACGTTAATAAAGTATTTTAGGAAAAAGTGTCAGTGCAGCCATCAGCAAGGGTTGGTGTCCACACTTTGAGGCCACCAGAAAAATTGTGGTGAGAACCCCAGCCCTAGACCATTCAACTGTTTCCTGCACAGCTGTGAAGTTGAACTTCTCTCTACATTTTGCAGGGCTTCTCATTTGGAGTAGGGCTCTATAGTCAGATGCTTGCCATCCCAAATCATTTTGGGGACAGAACTAACAAATACATTTCAACGTCATTAAAATTCTGTTTTAACATATCTGACGTTCATTAGTCTTGTAGTCAAGTTGCTAAAAGTGAATCCCCTTGTTAAATTTGAAAAGCAGTAATCCCAGAACATGGAGTAATCATTTCCAGTGTGGATATTAATTACTTTGAGTTGCTAGATTCCTAGACTGCTAGGTTTCTGTGACATGAGACATTTGCAATGTTTTCTAAAGGGTCACTAGCCATTGGGTGGTCATGGATCTACATCCCTCAGATGAACACACAAGAGAAACGGAGATCTCAGATGTGGTTCTGAGACGAGGATTTTCCTCGAGTCAAGAACAAGTCGATCTAGCCTCAAGTCCCCCTACCTAGATGAACTCCCACACAGCACAATCTCAGCCACCACAGTAAGCAAACAGCTTAACAATGTACAACTTCCACCCTAGACACAATCTGGGAAGCCACCGCGAGCATCAACATTAGGGGCACATGCCATCATTAAGGGGGGGAGGGAGGCAGACAGTGGTATGTGGCGTTAGACAGGACTAACACCCAGCTGCTGAAGCCCCACTGAACACGGCCTGCCACACACCGCAGCCCTGACCCTAGGGCGCGCTAGTCCACAGCCCGACCGCCCGGGGGCGGGGAGAAGGGAATAATCGCGGCTCTCCACCATGCAAGGCGCCGCCAGCCCCCCAATCCGTAGGGGACTAGGAAGGACCAGAGCCTTTGGCTAAGTTTGCCTGGCCACCCTTTATCCCGCGTAAAAGACGAGAGCAGCCTCGCCTCCGCCGACTAACTCACACCTACCACTACTGCCGCTGCAGCCGCCACCACACTTCCCCAGAGCGACGCGGGTTTCGCGCGGGCTCGGGCTCGCTCAGCCCCGGAAGTGACCTCTAGCGGGGGCGGGAACCGCCATAGTCCCAAACACACACACCCCCCTCCGCAGGGGAAAAAAATCCCCCGCCAATAAGTGGCCGCGGGTGCGCGAGCGGCGCTTCCGGGGGCATAGGAGGGGAGTAGTTGAGATGCGGGAGGGTTGTTCCTACCCCGAGTGTCACCCCGCGCCGGTCCAACCGACTCACTCATCCCTTCCCGCTGGCGGGGGAGGGCGGGTTTGTGATCCCGTGTCCTGACTCGCCTCCTCCACTTTGTCCCGGGGGTGCGCGGGAATATGACGGGGAGGGGCAACGCCGCGACAGTGAGCTTCGGGGAAGGGAGGCGGGGCGACAGCACGAATGGGAAGGCTGTGGGAGCTACGGAGCGGGGCGGGGTGACGCTATGGGAGCTACACGGGGGGTGGGAGTAATGTAGGGGGCGTTACACGGGGTGTGTGGGAGCTATGGGGGGCGTAGGGTGACCAGACGTCCCGATATTTCCTTGTTTGTCCCGCGTCCCGACCGACATGCGGTCGGGACAACCGGACAAACAAGGAAATGCCCCGGAGCCTAGAGCCCGGAAGTGCTCGCACCCCCCCCCGCCCCGACTCCGCCCCCTCCTCCCCCGATTGGCTCCCTCCCCGAATCCCCGCCTCTTCCCCGGGCTCACCCTTCCTCCCCCCTCCGCAAGCGCTGGAGGGAGGCCCGGGAGACTCAGGGGAAGCGCGGGGCCGGGGTGAGTGAGAGCCCGGCCTGGCCCCGAGCAGGCAGGACTCAGTTGGTGGTTGGGAGAGGAGGGGGGCGGCCCGCGGGGCCAGGCGGTGGCTGTTCTCACCCCCGGGCAGCGGGACTCGGGAGCAGCCGCTGCTGCAGCTCCCACTGCCGCGGGGGAGGAAGCGGCCATGGCGCTCCGCGGCTGCGGCTCTGGCGCCCCCGAAACTCCCGAGCCGGGGCCTGCTGCAGGGACCCAGCAGCGCGCACGCTGGGCCCAGCCCCTGGCCAGTCGCGTCTGGGCTGCTGCCCAGCTGGTGCTATCCCGCGGCGGCCCCGGAGCAGGGGCATCGGCAGCCCAGCCCCGTTCGTTCCCCTGCGGGACCCGAGCGGGACGGGGGGGGCTGGGGCCTGCTGCCCCCGCTCTGGGGCCGCCGCGGGATAGCACCAGCTGGGCAGCAGCCCAGACGCGACTGGCCAGGGGCTGGGCCCAGCGTGCGCGCTGCTGGGTCCCTGCAGCAGGCCCCGGCTCGGGAGTTTCGGGGGCGCCAGAGCCGCAGCCGCGGAGCGCCATGGCCGCTTCCTCCCCCGCGGCAGTGGGAGCTGCAGCAGCGGCTGCTCCCGAGTCCCGCTGCCCGGGGGTGAGAACAGCCACCGCCTGGCCCCGCGGGCCGCCCCCCTCCTCTCCCAACCACCAACTGAGTCCTGCCTGCTCGGGGCCAGGCCGGGCTCTCACTCACCCCGGCCCCGCGCTTCCCCTGAGTCTCCCGGGCCTCCCTCCAGCGCTTGTGGAGGAAGGTTTTTTTTTTTTTTTGGCCCCGCCCCCGCCCCCGCCCCGCGTCCCGATATTTGTCTTTGGTGATCTGGTCACCCTAGGGGGGCGCTACACGGGGGGATGGGATCTGCGTAGGGGGCGCTACACGGGGGGGAGCTATGCAGGGGGGCGCTACACGGGTGGTGGGAGTAATGTAGGGGGCGTTACACGGGGTGTGTGGGAGCTATGGGGGGCGCTACACAGGGAGTGGGAGTAATGTAGGGGGCGTTACACGGGGTGTGTGGGAGCTGTGGGGGGCGCTACACGGGGGATGGGATCTGCGTAGGGGGCGCTACACGGGGGGTGGGAGCTATGCAGGGGGTGTGGGGGAGCTATGTTGAGGTGTGGGGCTGTCTGAATGGGAAGGCTCTATAGGGGGTGTTGGCGAATAGGACGAGGTGTGGGAAGGACTCCAGCGATTCTCGGGAGAGTGGGGCATTGCAGTTACTAGGAGATGGGGAAGGGGGAGCTGTGTTGACGGGGTATATGGTGCTGACTGACAGTGCGACGAGCCCAGAGAGCCATGGGTGGGGCTGCAGAGTGCTGTGGACTGTATGGCAGTCGGCGGCAGAACTCCTTTACTCCTATAAATAAGCGAGATGGCGGGTGAGGGTAGGAAGAATTACGGAGGCCGGTGCTGCTCTCCGACTGGCCCGTTGCTAAACAGGCTCCTGGGGGCAAGCAATGAGCATGCTAATACAAGAGACTACAATTCCCAGGATGCCTTGCGCTGGCGCACACGGGCTGCGCTGTACTTTAGGGAAACGGTCGGGACCTGTTTTCGGAGGCTTGGGCGGATGGGGAGACGCTCGCTGCTGATGATAGGGGAGGGGGCTCCCAGCGAGCTGGTCCTTCTAGTTGGGCACAGCACCAGAGCTCGCGAGGAAGGGGGTTATAATATCACTACGGGAACAAGTACCGACATGATTGTCATTAGACGTGAAAACCGTCTGTCAGCGCAGCGCCGCGATTCCACTGGTCGTTGGTGGACCATGGAGGCGGGTCTCTGTGTGCCGGTCCACCGACTTCCTATTGGTAATTAGGGCCGTCATTCAGTAAAACCACCCGTTACGATTGGCCAGAGACCCCTCAGTGGGCGAGTTCATGCGCAAGTGGTATGTGCACCACAGCGGCAGCTCTGGGGGCGGAGGCTGGACTGTAAATGGCCAAGGCTGACGTCGGTCAGCGGGATTGTGCGCTGCCGTTCGCAGGCACTGGCAGGGGGCGGGTCTCTGTCCCTGCCGCGGCAGTAGGAGGAACCGGAGCCGCTGTCGGGGGCTGGTGATGGGGTTAGTTCTCCCTCGTGTGTGAATCTCCGTCACCGAGGCGGCCCCGTCGCCGCCCTTATCCGCCCGGCTGTGTTAGCGCCAAAGCGGTAAGGAGCGCACCTTCCTTTATAGCCATCGCCCGCCGCCCTGCGAAGGCGAGGGGAGCTTGTTCCAGGGCCCCCGCACCGCGTGAGGGGTTGCTCGGCCCCAAGGGCTGCTGGAGTACTGCACTCGTGTGGGGGAGTGGTTGGTCCCTGGGCGCAGCTGCACCCTGGAGGGGGGCCCGGCACTGCGGGCAGCTGCTCGGGGGGCACTGGTGTGAGGGTCCTGGGGGCAACTGCTCTGGAGGGGGCCGGCACTGGGGTGAGGGTCCTGGGGGCAGCTACTGGGGGGGAGCACATTGGGGTGAGGGTCCTGGGGGCATCTGCTCCGGGAGGTGGTCTGCGGTGGGGTGGGAGCCCTGGGGGCAGCTGCTGGGGGGGGGGCACATTGGGGTGAGGGTCCTGGGGGCAACTGCTCCGGGAGGTGGTCTGCGGTGGGGTGGGGGCCCTGGGGGTAACTGCACTGGGGGGGAGCGGTCCCTGCACTGGAGGGGTGGGGTCAGCTGCGCCTGGGGTGGGGGGTCCTGGAGGCAGATGCCCCGGGGTGGTTGGGAGTGGTGGCTGCATCTGGGGGGAGGCCCCTGCATTGGGGTTTGGGTGATAGCACCCTGGGGATTGGGGACAGGTCGTATGCTGAGATGCCATTAGAAGCTGGCTGGACCTAAGGACTCGTAAGGAGCTTTCAGTGTAGCTGCACTCTGGGATCCTGCACTGGGCTTGTTGCACCCTAAGGATCTTTTTTAAGGGCTGCATCTGCACCCCGTGGCTTTATAATTAAATTGAGTCAGAAGCATTTGAGGAGGTGGTATCAGGAGAGGACCAGTGGAGAAACTGGTGTGACTACAGCATGTTGCCCCTTTAAAGAGGTAGTGAATGTTTCAAATTTCCCCAGTTATAAAGGATGGGGTATGGAGCTGCTTACAGACTGTCTCCCTGATGCTAGATTAACAAAAGTTGAGGTGGCATTTAATGATGCTGGCAAGAGAAAGAGTGTTTCTGAAGTTCTGAATGTAACTGCATCTGGGTATAATAGGATAATTCAGTTTAAATGGGTCACTGCTGGTACAAGTGGATGTGAAGCTTTTTGCTTGTTTTAAAATAAGGTAGTCCCATGTTTTATCCCATTCCTCCTAACTTTGACTCCTCTGGTCTCATGTCTGAACCAACTGTGAATGGGTTCATGTCATATGTTTTTGCTACAAAAATAGGGTTGTGTTATGTTAGTGTAGCATTCATATTTTAAAAAAAAACACTTTAAAGAGAGGCGAGTTGCTTGGGCCAATCATTTCTCTGTCTTTAAGGCAGGGAACTTAAATGTTGTGAGGTTTAATTAAGGGCTCTTAAATTGCTTTGAGTTTTTCAAATGAAAGGTGCTATAAAAGTGCAATGTATTACTGGTGTAGACACAGTACTACTAATTACTTAATTGCTCAAACTTAACATATTTAAAAACCCTGCCAAGAAACTACTGTGCAAATTTGCTGTACCGATTTGGGCTAACCTGGGTTCCATTTCTTTTCTTTTTTTCTCTCTTCACTCTGGATGGAGGAAATATTATAACTGTTGGCTCTGACATTGGAAAATCGTTGTACATAATGTATTCTGGACAATTGTCTTGAATGTAGTTGTAACTAGCACAGTGTAATCCAAAGTGTAGATAGAATAGCTACATCACTGTTTGCTTTTGGCGGCCTCTTAGAATGACACTTTTATTTTTAAAATGGCTCTACGTTTAAATGGTTGGCACTGCGGAAGAGTTTCCCTTTTTTAACCAAAAGTAAAATGGAAAAATGAACAGAACGTAATCTTCTTAAGATACCTTGTTATATTGAAGACTTGATTTTGTTGTTGTTGTAAGCAGGTTTTATAAGCTGGATTCCCATGATAAACACATTCTGTGCAATTCCTTTAGCTATAGTTGTAATTATGGATGGTGTGATAGGCAAATTGCAGCTGTGTGTTTTCTACTTTGTATATTTTGTGATATATATAAAGTGGGTGGGGTGGAGGCAAAAGGTCTGTTCCTAGATATACAGAATCATAGACTCATAGAATTGGAAGAGACCTCAATAGAGGACCTCATCTAGTCCAGTCCCTTGCACTGAGGCAGGACTAAGCATTATCTCTAGACCATCCCTGAAAGGTGTTTGTCTAACCTCCTTAAAAATCTCCAATGACAGAGATTTCACAACCACCTTAGGTAACTTGTTCCGCTTAACTACCCTGACAGTTAAGAAGTTTTTCTTAATGTCTAACTTAAATCTCGCTTACTGCAGTTTAAGCCCACTACTACTTGTCCTGTCCTCAATGATTAAGGTAAACAATTTATTGCCCTCCGCTTTACAACAATCTTCTATGTACTTGAAGACTGTTGTTCTGTCTCCTCTTGGTCCTCTTCCTCCCCCCCCCCCCCCACCCCCCAGTTGTTTAGTCTGGAAAAGAGACAAACCCAGTTTCCTTTTAGGTCATGTTTTCTAGACATTTAATCATTTTTGTTGCTCTCCTCTGGCCTTTCTCCAGTTTGTCCACATTTTTCCCAAAGTGTGGTGCCCAGAAGTGGACATAATACTCCAGTTGAGGTCTTAGCAATGCTGAGTAGAGTGGAAAAATTACTTATTGTGTTTTTGCTTACAGTGCTCCTGCTAATACATCCAAGAATGATGTTCAGGCTTAGAAAGTGAACATGTTTAGAAAACAAAGTTTGCAAAAGCTTTATGCCTCTACATGGTAATAGATCATCATGGAACATTGAACTTAGAAAGGATCTTGTATTCTACATACACATACAGTTATTTTTAACCTGTTTCTTAACAAAAGTGTCCAAAACTAAGGCCTTAGCATCAGTTCACAATGAATAATCAATTTGTAATTCTTTTCATATAGAATAAAGTTTAAAGACAAAGTAGCTGAAAATAAAGTACTTTTTCTCTTTAGGTCACAGGTAGCTGCAAGGTTCTTGACTAAAACAAATACTGGGTGCCAGCACTTTTATGATCCAGTGGTGGTGTTAGACTGCAGAAATAGGATTTTGCACTTCCTGTTGTAATGAAAGGGGAGGGGATTGGAAATAATGTATTATTCCAGGGCCTTTATTTAAACGTTCTGCCATTCTAGGAGATGAATAATTCTGGTATTGGCACACTTCATGTGACATAGTCCATCACTTTTATTTGTCACATGTGACATTCTTTGGAAACACTGGCAATAAGAATTGAAAATAGGAATTCTCTCATGATAGGTACTGTAATTGTGAATGTATTAGGGAATGATGGTTATATAATAAGATTGTACTATAAATTGCAGTCATGTTAAAGTTTCTATGGTAATCTGTCATTGTAGTAGGTCTTGAGTGGTGGACTTTTCTGCTGCTCAATTAACTTCTAGTAGAATGTTCACACTTCATTATTTTAATCACTCTATCTTTTTCTGTAAAAACATAATAGCAAATTCCTGTCAAGTCTGACTATAATGTGTCCAGTTATGAGGAATGATGGTGGATATACCTAAATGCCAGTTGTTGGTGAAAGGAGTATGATGTATTGGAATGGGATTCCTTAGCAGTTTTCTAGAAATTTATTCATTAAATTCAGAACCCTCTAGAAAGCATAGGCTACTTAATTCTGTCCAAATTCAGGCCTAGGTGTACCTTTACCTCTTCGCCCCCTCCCCCCACCTTCCCTTAGGCTCTTTCCTCCTTCCCTTTTTGCTGGCTCCCAAGTTGCTTCTCCTCTCATCCTGCCTATGGCTTTCCCCCCTCCACTAAATTTTTTTATTGTCTAATTCTTTTACGCTTCTTCCCCGTTATTTTCTTATCTTTAGCCTTGTTTACCCACTCCCACTCACCCTTCAGTCTTAATGTGGCTGGCTTTCCCAGCCTCATTAGTCTTAAACACTGCTTGCTTTTAAGCCTCTCTTCTCTGTATGTTTCAGATCCACTTGGGCATTTTAGGATTTAAAAAAAAAAAAAAAAAAGCTTAATTGTACCACAATCAGCTTTGTTAAGCAAGTCTTTGTCTTGCATTTCGCTCTGTATTAAGGTAAAAGGAGCCAGTGCTCCGGTGATCTTATAACCAGGAGAATGGGGCAAATTTCCATATTTTTGTTCCTTTCATCTCTTTGACCTAATTTACTCCCCCCTCTCCTATACCCTCCCACTCAAATGCTCACACAGTTATCCCTGTCAAACAACTTGCGATGCAACATGCTTTAAATAATATGAGATATTTCAGTTTTTAATGTAGTTGATGACACAGCACCTCTTGACTCCAGAGTAGTTTGTACAATTACATTTATTGATCTTTTTACTTGGGATTGTATGTGGATAGTATATAAATGAGTTTTGATACCTTAGAGTACTGTTGTAGAATGGTATGTGAAATAACTTTTGATGGAGAAATAAGACTTAGGTCAGTTTGCAGTATGGCATAGATTTAATTCTTTTAAAAGTAGTAAAGTATATTGAAAATGTTCCGTAAAATTGAGAGAACTAGATTGTGCTCTGTGCAATTACACTATCACTCCTAGAAATAAGGATCATTTATGGTATCTAGGATTTGATGTAAGTACTTTATTGGCTAATAGGTCTGGAGGCTTCTGATAAGGTTTATTAAATCCTGATTTCCCTAATGTATTTTAAAGCTGATGTATTTATGTAATTCATGGATTTCCAATATAATTAACTGATAGGGAGTACAAACAAATTTGTAATTTGTGGACATGACTTCTTGGAAGCTTTTGTAAGGGCTGTCTTATCAAATTACCTTCCCTGTAGGAAACTTGGTTTCATGTCCTAGTCTTGTAATCCTGATTGGGACTGGGAGTATTGCTGAAGCATGTACCTTAGAGTGGGTCACTTAAACAAGGTTTGTATTGGCATTTTCCCAGTTATACCCCGTGGGTGGGTGGGGAGGACACTTACTGTAATTTAGTAAAAGTACTTGAGTGCAATATATATTTCCAGAATCGAGCCTTTTAATTAAAATGGAAAGTTGAGTGGTTCAGCCATGTGAGAGGTAAAATACTCACAATTCATTCTTACTTTTTTGTGTGTGTATGTGTGTGGGCGGGGGAGTTGTTTGAAGGAAGAAGCAGGGCAATAAAGGACAATGGAGAAGAAAAAAGCTTATTGAAAATGATGGAAACTAAGTTCAAAGGAATGAAGGAGAGAAATGGAGGAAGAAACTTTTATTTTTCTACCCAATTATATAGAAAGAATCTATAAACTAACTATAAAGGAGAAACTGACAACTGAAAGGCTATAAATATATCAAGATGAGATAATAAAACTCATAATGCTGCCTTGATTTATATTGGCTCTATAATTCATGTACCTACCACACTGACAATGCAGATATAGTCTTATATACTGGGTCACAGTACATACCCTCATGTCCTCAACCTTCTTAGAAAAGTAAAACATTCATGTTTCTTTAAGTGTGTGACACTTGAAAAATCCAAACTCCCCAGTGGAGACTTCCACTAATAGTGCATCCAGCATGTTGTGTTTCTGTCTGTTCTCATCAGCCAACTTAATGATCATTGGCAACATATCTTCAACCCTATATCCTCATACTCCCTTCTTTCCTCCTTATCCTGCCATTCCCCTCACCAGAAACCAGATGGTTTGGTTGGGGGAACTTTTTTTTATTATTATTATTATTATTTTAAATCGGATGTACCTGTCTTGGAGTGTTGCAGACTCACTACAACTTCTTGTGATTTAGGTCATTGAATACCCCATTAGATAATTGAATTATTGTCCCTGCCTCTACCACAGAGTTCCAGTATGATTCTGGCCGTGTCACTTAAACCAAAACTTCTCATAAGTGGCCATTAATTCTGTGTTTTTCATTTTCTGGGTGTATGAGACACAAGGGGTCATATTTGCTGAAGTCCTGAGCAGTTGCAACTGAAGTCAGTGGGAGCACTGAACATAAAGAGCTATAAAATGCTAAGTACACTGAAAGTCAGGCGCTAGGCACCCAAAATTAGTGGACGCTTAATAATTTAGGCTTTAATCACTCTACCTTAATTGTTCATCTGTACATCACAGGGGTGTTGTGAAGATAAGTTAATGTTTGCAAAGCACTCATATTATGATGAGCACAGTAGAAAAGCCCATGAGGAAATTAATAATTCCATATTTAGTGCTGGGTTTGAATAGTGTGCAGAAAGTAATGCATGAAGTCAGACATTGAAAGAGTATAAAAAGAAATATTGAATAGCTACCCATTCAGGGAGCACCATCCATCCCATGCACTGAATGAGGCACAGTCCCTGTGGCACAAATAACATCTGATCTTTTAGTTAAATTTTCTCTCTCATAATGCATATACACAAGGGGGTGAATTAAGGTTGCATGGGCAACCTGGATTCTTGCATTTTCTAACTTTTGAGTGCTTGACATTGCAAGCTTAAATATTCTTTTTAATATAGCCTTTTGTGTATTTCATTAAAGTTAAGTGTGTGGTATTAATATCAGTCAATAGAAGAATGAGTCTAGAACTGTTCTCCTGATTCCCATTCATTTGTGTTACAGTATCGCTTTTAGGGGCCCACAGTCCTTGCCCTGATAAATGGCGAAGCTTCTGCCCTATGGTATGCCCTCAGAGAGGAGGCTGGTCTGCTGGGTCTAGGTGGGAGGGCCGGAGCTCCAGCTGAGTGCTTTCTCTCACCCTGTAACCTCAGCTACTGGAGGTGGGCTGAGTCTTGTCAAGGGCTTTTTATCACACCCTCTGAAGGAGTAGGAGCAACTGACCTTAAGGGTGCACTCAAAGAAGGGGATGGCCCAAGAGAGGGGTAGCAGTGGATGACTGCCCTTGCACACTCTTTTTCCCATTGCTGCAACTATTCCAGCAGATGTCAGGCTAACTCTGTGCTCCCTGGTGTTCCGAGTACAGTGTATGCTGAAGTGAGGTGGCAAAGGAGGGCTCTGGTGCAACGGTTATGGGATTTTGGCGCAACTTCAGGGGTTCTGGCATGCTGCCAAAATTAAGATGTACAGTGCACGTGACAAAGGGGAAATGGTAATTTTCAGCAGTATATAACTCAGAAATCTGAATAGAGTTTCATGGGACCAGCAAAAGGTATCTGCCTTGACCCCAAGGCTACCTCCTGATGAGTTTCAAAACCCTGCTACAAATAATGGAGATGTCAAATCTTCTCAAAATAAGGTCGCAAGAGTCTTTTATGGTGGATGGTGTTTAAGCAACCTAAATTTGGGATTTGCTGCCAGCTCTCCCTGTAATGAGCCTCAGTGCTGCAGAATAAGTGCTTCTGATTCACCAAGAATCTTAGCAAGGCTTAAGTTGCTCTGGGGCTGTTTCAGGGGCTTTGTAAAGGCAGTGAATATTGTGACACTCAAGTTGTTTGCAAGGCTTTAAACTTGCATGGGGTGTGTGTATGTATAATATAGCCCCTTGACTACTTGCAGTATTTAATTGCACATATAGTGTCTGCTTGTACATGCATATTCTGATGATATGGGGATAGAGTTCACCTTTGCTGATGTTCCTTGGTGATTACTAAACAGAATTCTAATAGCTCTTGAAATCAGACTTTAATCTGCTAAATTTTCCCCACTGGCATTTACAGATTAAGGAAAACTGGGGCCCAAAGCACAACCCAACCTGTGCCCTGTGACTTCACTCCTTATGCCCCAGCTCCTTCTCTGGGGTTCTACCACTTTCCCCCCACCTGGAGTGATAGTCCAAGGGGGGGGGGGGGACTCCTTTGCCCTTCAGAGAGGCAGGTTCCACAAAAAGGTGGCAGCATGGGTTCCCCAGAACTCTGGAAGAGGCAGGTGTGGCAGCAGGGGGCACTCCAATATTTACTTCAGATACTAGATGCTCCTAGTTATATTCCCTCTTACCACTTAGATGCGTTGGATGGATCTGCTCTTCTTCTTTCTTGCTATACACACAATCCTCTGCTGAGATGGTGGGGTGGGGTCTCCCAGTGAGGTGACTCTGAGTTAACACTCCATTGAAATGTATGGGTCAGTTCCTAGCCTGAAAAAATAGTAGTTCAGAGTTATCTGCAGACTTAGGGCCTATCTACACGTGAAATGCTACAGCACCACAGATGCAGCTATGCCACTGGAATAATCCAGTGTAGACCAGGGGTAGCCAACCTGAGCCTGAGAAGGAGCCAGACTTTACCAATGTACATTGCCAAAGAGCCACAATAATATGTCAGCAGCCCCCCATCAGGTCCCCGTTCCCAGCACCTCCTGCCCACAGGCAGCCCCGCCAATCAGCACCTCCCCCTCCCTCTCCGCACCTCCCAATCAGCTGTTTCATGGCGTGCAGGAGGCTTGGGGGAGGGGGGGAGAAGAGGGGAACAGCCTGGCAGGCTTGGGGGGGAGGGAGGGGTGGAGTGGGGGCAGGGCCTGTGGCAGAGCCAGGGATTGAGCAGTGAGCACCCCCCGGCACATTGGAAAGTTGGTGCCTGTAGCTCCAGCTCTGGAGTCAGTGCCTACACAAGGAGCCACATATTAACTTCTGAAGAGCCGCATGTGGCTCCAGAGCCACAGGTTGGCCACCCCTGGCGTAGACCCTGCCTACACTATGGAAGGGGTTCTTCTGTCAGTGTAAGTAATTCACCTCCCCCAGAGGCAGTAGATAGGTTGATGGAAGAATTCCATTGACCTAGTGCTGTCTATGCTAGGGCTTAACTTCCACGCTCAGGGGTGTGGATTTTTCACACTCCTGAGTGATGTAGCTGGATCAGTCTAACTTTCTAGCATAGACCAGGCTTCAGGCAGATGTCCTTTTATTGGTTACATTCAGGTCATATTTTCAAGCTTTCCTTCACAATTATGTGGGCTAGAAATGTTAATGAAAAATGAGATCATGCCCTCAAGTGACTTGAGGGCCTTGGCATGGGCCTATAGTACCTGTGCCTTAAGTCTCCAGTTTTGGACACTCATCTCAGGGAGTCCAATAAAGTAGGCTTTATCTTTATCTGAGGGTTTTATTATACGAAGTGTCCATAGAAGTTAGATTTTTGCAGCATTGTTGAACACCTCTATTAGAGGATCATAAATCAGTAACAGATTCTGGTTCACTTAAAATATTGCAGATAAAATTCTACCTCCTTGGGCCCAGATATAATCTAATTTTGAGACTGATTTTTTTTGGAGGGTACTGTACAAAATTGGGTTTACAATAGAAATTCAGAGGCACTTTTAATTATAGAACAGCTACCACTGCTTCCCTTTCCGTGCAGTGTAGACTCGCATAATGCTGCATGCATTCACAGAGGAGAGACTATATATTTAACTATTCATTTGTGACCCTTCCTTGACAGGATTACTGGCCTAGTAGATTGGCGGAGGGAAGCAATAGATGTGATTATATCCTGATTTTTAGTAAAGCTTTTGACGCAGTACCACATGACATTCTCATAAGCAAACAGGAAATGTGGTTTAGATGAAATTACTGTAAGGTGGGTGTTCAAATAATTGAAAGATGTACTTTTCAATGGCTTGCTGTCAAACTGAAAGGGTGTATCTGGTGGAATCCTGCAGGGGTCAGCAGCTCTCGATTTGGTACTGTTCAATAATGGAGTAGAGAGTGGGCTTACAAAATTTGAGGATGATGCCAAGCTAGGAGGGGTTGCAAGTACTATAGAGGACAGGATTTAAAATTCAGAAGGACTGTAACCAATTGGAGAATTGGCCTGAAATCAACAAGATGAAATTCAATAAAGTGCAAAGTACTATCCTTTAGGAAGGAAAAATCAAATTTTTGCAGGTTAATGAAAATGGCACTGTATTGGTTTCCATATGAAGGTTACCTTTGCAAATCAAAGTGGTAGAAATGCAATTCCTTTTTCAAATGTATGCTTAATTTCTGCAGAAACTGATGGGTTAGCCCTCTTTCTGTTTGTCTTTCTTTCATATTCTTACCCCAAACCTCCCTGTGATAGTCGTGCCTCTTAATTCTGTCTCTGGACAGGGGAAGTTTCCTATCTTCTACTAGGGACGAGAGAGTGGATTTTTTTTCCCCCCCCAAAACCCTTCTGCAAACTTCTGTTAGTGGAGTCCATTTTGTTTTAGAGATCAACTTTGCAATATGCCAAGGTTCAGAAGGGCAGTGCATTGAAGCTTTTTGCTTTTAACTCTACTTCATAATAGTCTTATTTCAGAGTTCACAATAAACAGGATTGTTAGTGTCTGTCTATGAAATGTGAAAGGGACAACTTTGTCAAATGAGATTCCACTACAATATATTATTTACTGAGAGCTGTAAGCTTTTCAGGACAAACATCTTAAATACCTTCAAAGCTGTGGGTGGTAAGTAGCATAGTGAGAGTACAGTTTTTCCTTATTTTGAAAATATGGATTCAGATCACTTGGATCCACAAGGGAAAATAAGTTTGGTGTGGGCATAAGTGCGCAAAGTAAAACTATTGTCAAGTTTGACATAATTGGCACTTCTTGAGCAGTAGAGGCCCAAGGTTAGAAAAGTGAATTTTTGCAGATGAAACTTAGGGTATGTTTTCACTGCAGAGTTAATTAACTGCAGTGAATAGCCACACTGCAAAGTCATACTGACGTGCATCTAGTCCACTGCATCTATATTGGTAATGGACTCCGTCCTTTGAGGCATTAGGACTTCTGGGGTTCCTGTGGGACATAGTGATGAATTGAACTAAATTGCTCTGATTTTTTCCTCCCCAGTGAATTGTGGAAGAACTTGTGTGTCCTTCTGGACATATGGGGGTATTGTAGTAAGGTATTGGAGGACAATCAATACTTGAATGATTTAGGCTGCATTCACACTGCAAAGTGGGTAGATTGTCAGATGGGGCGTAAGCAAAACTTGAGGTTTATATCCAAGAATGGGCCAGTTAAGTTGGGTGTAAAGCATCAGGTGAGAGGTTTTTGTGTGTGGATGGGAGCCAGGTTAGGGGCAAGTAAGAGCCTGAGTTAACTCTGCAGTGAAGACAAGCCCTTATTATAAAATAATAGCTGTAGCCACAAGAGAGAATTTGCTTTATGCCTATCTCTAGTCAATATTGTTGGGTCTCTACTTTCCTAAGTACCATTTTTTCCAAAAGGATTTAAACTAGAAACCTTCAAGAATGAGCAAATTAAGAACTTGTGGAAAATATACTCACGCAAACATGAAAGACCTATTTTATATAGTGCTCTGAAACACTTAATTCTCACAACATCCCTATGAGGTAGGTATTTATAACTATATAATTCACTTTTCTTAATAAAATAATAATAATTTATTATATAGCATAGGCTAAATAGTATATCAAAGACTCTAAACAATCCTAACTGTTCTGATATCAAATGTATAATTTAAAATAATGACATCCCAACCAATAGCTATCTGTTCGGAACAACACTTATCTCTGGTGCATAAACTTTCAATCTGTAATTGAAAAAGCACGCTTGAAAGTTCAAGTGCTTTCAACTATATATGGTGGTGTGATTTCAATGCAACAAGAGCTTCAGGTTAATCATTATACAAGGTATGAGCACATGGGTTCTAATAGGCAGGGCCCAACAAGTCTACCAAACTTGAATCCAACCTGTGCAAATACTGCAACATGAAGGAATAAAATAGCCATGTATTTCGGATGATATACTTATTTTCAATACATTGACAATCAGCATTCATATGTAATACATTTTCAAAATGTAACTTACAACAACTTTTTTTCTTTCCCTTCCTGGGTTCACACTCTTTTTTTTCACCAGTATACATCACAGTGTGTTTTTTCCTGAGTTCTCCTCAATGTCAGTTTCTTCTTCCCGCCTTTACTCTACCCAATTATCTTTTCCTTCTTTTTCTATTTTAATTTCTTTATTTTCTGTATCTCCTTGTTTCTCTCCCTCAGATCCTTGTCCTGTAATTTTCTTGTGTTCTATTTTCTAATTTCTACCATCAGTCTCTCTTATCCACCCCCTTACACCTATTGGTGCACATATATGGCTTGGAAATTTTACCAGCCACCTAGTAGCCAGAAGATTAAACCTCCTACCCAAAGGCTGATATGATAGGGTCCTCCATTCTCTGGGGTAATGTGCAGGTGAGAAGTTAACCTCCAAGGTGCTGGGAAAGGGGAAGGTTGTGGGATTTCAAACAGGGTATTGTCCCTCAACCTTGCTCAAAGGTTTGACGTTTCATATCCGCTTCTGGCTAATAGATTTCTGATGAAATTAAAGTCACCCCCAAATTCCCTTCTGGATGCTGGCAGCATGTTTTTTCTGTTTACCATTCTTTTGCCCTAGAGCACTCTGGTTCCATGATGATGATCATATGGCCTCTTTGCTACTCTATCTATTCCTGCCTCAGTTTTCTTGCTGATGCAAGAATACAAGCCCTCTGCTCCTGTACTTCCTCCCAGCCTTCCTTTTGAGTGTTTTTTCCTCAGTGATTAGTATCTGTTCCTGACTCTACTGTAGCTCAGCTTTCCCAACCAGCAGCGTCAGAATGAAACTGGCCTGATTCTGTTCAGATTTACTACTGTGGAGGGTTCCCAGTAGCAGCAGTGAAAACTGATAGCTTTCCAAAACTGAGGAGAATATTAAGAGCAACAGCACAGCCACTGGAGCTTTGAGTATAGACTCAGGAAGATGATACTGCGCAGGAAACAATTCTGCTCACCTAGGTTAGTGGATTTAAAACAACCAACCTATGACAAAGTGGAAAGTGCCACTGGCAAATAGAGGAAATAGAATAGGAAGTATAGATCAAGAAAATGGAGGTTGGGAGTTGACAACAGCAGACCAGAGAGAATAGGGAAACAAAAGGAATATTAATTTTGGGCACTTGTAAGAGTGATGTGCAATCTTAATGTAAAAAATAATTACATGTAAAAAATCTGTTAAGAACATTAGGGTTGCGAAGAAGTCAAGCACTCAAAAGCTAGAAAATGCTAACTTGTCCTAAACCTCACTTTGTGTATGCATTATAATAAATCTTAAATTTCATGATCACATATCACTTTTCCATTTGACCTCAGCCTCGTTTAGTGAATGGTTAGCTTTTCAATATTTATTTGATCTTTATTGAGTATGAGGCCTAATGCCTTACTTAATACAAACCATGCAAAACCTGCACTAAACACAAAATTATCAACTTCCAGATGAGTGTTTCTATGGTGCTCACTGTAATATGAGTATTATAAACTTTAATATTCACAACTCCCCTGTGATAGTAGGGGGTAGCATTATTTGCATTGTATAGCTGTGGAACTGAGACACAGAAAGTAAGTCCAAAAGTATCCACTGATTTTGGATGCCCAACGTAAGGCACCTAAAGCCTGTTTTTTTTTTTTTTTTTTTTTTTGGTTTGTTTTTTGTTTTTGTTTTGTTTGTTTGTTCTTCCTTCTTCTGTTTGTTTTTGTTTTCTGGAGTACTTAGCATTTTGATAGCACTTCATATGTTCAAAACACAGTTCCCGTTGACTTCAGTTGCAGTTGTGAATGCTTAGCACTTTTATAAATCTGTCCCTGAGTGCCTTATGTTAGTCCAGGGCCTTACTGGACTTGCTGCTCTTCTTTCTAGCTATATCAGAATGATGATATTGAGGAAGGGGACAACTACAAAGCCTGTCTGTGCTTTTTGGTGGGGCAACTGGAGGGGTCTGAACATCAGTGAGACCCCTCTTTCTCTTATGCCTCACTGGATCCTTATGCTTCTCAGAGAGAGACATTTCATACAGTCTCTTGGAGAGGGGCAGACATTGTGGTTAGTCTTTTGAGCAGCTTTCTTGCCCTGAGAAAGAGGGAGCGCCACTGATTGACAGGTCTGATCTGCCACCAAGGCCATATCTAGCAGAGGCCCAATGTCCTGGGTCTGTGGACCTCATTATGAATAAGGACTAACTACATTAAATGAACATTAAGATTGCAAAGTCAAGCATTCAAAAGTTAAGAAATGCCAGAATTAATGCTTCCCTGGGATTCAGTGTCAGCAAGTATGAATCCTCTCTGACCCTGAATCAAACTATTGAGTTAATTCGGGCAGTGTTATGTTCCAACTTGATGAGCGCATACTTACCCCAGCAACAATTTCAAACAATGATAGTGCTTTAGACTTGGCAGATTTGGTCAGATTTTCACAAGAATGGCAAAAGGTAACTTGCTGATACCAGAGCGAACCATGCTTTTTCAGGTTTCAAGTCCCTACTCCAAAACATGGAGACGCTTTAGCTTCTCAACGAAAGGGCTGTAAGAATTTTTTGATATGGGCAAAATAATGTATTTTACTGTAACTTCATTCTCAGCAATGGCTCAGTTGTTTTAACTTAAAAAAAAAAAAAAAAAAAAAAAAAAAAAAGCCTGAATCAAACATAGCCAGAATGGAAAACTTCAGCTTGAATGGTTAAACTTTGGCAAAGTTTTATAAGCGATAGAAATAGGGCCTTGGACTAGAAAGTGTTGGGCAACCTTGGTTACAGATTCACTACCTGTGTTGCCTATAATAAAATTGTGAATAGGCTTTTAAATATATTGGAGTGTGGGGGATACATTCTGGTGACATCAATGTTGTACAACGTTAATTCTCCTATTTTATTAGGGTTTTGCACATGGCATGGGATTATATCTTTTTATTATTTAACACTAAGTCTCTAAGCACTGCTGTATTATATATCCTGGTTCAATTTTCCTGACTGTGGTTTTTAATTTGATGGCATATGATACTCGGAGTCTACTAAAAGTAAATTTAAATGGAATTGCCACTTCTTTCTCTGTTCCCATCTCCCTTCTGTCTTGCTCTCCTTTTGGTCTGGCCTTTGCTTGCACTTTGGCACTTCAAATGTAGTAATGCTGGTGCTAAAAAGGGAAAGTTATTAAGAATTCCAGTAGAGCACAGTGTCTGAAGCGTCGTTGAAAGCTGCTGCTGCTGTTGGGGGAAAGGGAGATAAATATTATTTCTAGTAGAAGTTTAATTCTTAATTGTGATGCTGCTTCTGTGAATTGAGCCTTTGCCCTTTTCAAAGATCAGGTTTTTTGTATTTCAGTAAATATTTATTAGAACCCTGTATTTTAATAATTGCACCTGTTTTATCACTTTTATAATGCTATTCTTGGCATTTAACATTGTGTCTTTCAGGTGTCTACAAATTTTTTTCCCTCCTACTCTCTTCCCCCTCTCAGCTGCCAGCTAGCGTTGACATAACTTGCTGCTTTTGATCATAGTGGTGGGGCTTGTGTTGTCAAGTAACCCAAGTAACTTGTTCAGGCAGCCAATCACTGGTTTTATCGTTTCTTTGTTTTGGATTGACTGGTTTTAGAGTTCTTGTTATAGTGCCATGATTGTTTCCTCTGTTGGAAGATGCCCTCAAATGACTGTGAGGACTAATGTATAGAAACATCTCTCTACCTCCAAAATCACATACCTTTAAAATAAATAAAATGGAGTAAAATTGTAAACGTTTTTGGACTACTGTATCATCTGATCTTTTTAAAACAGTTTCCCCTTGATGTGTGACTGTAACTTCTATTTTATATTAATGAGTTCAGCATGCACATTGATGAAGAGATTGTAAAACATATTTAGAGGGATCCAGTGAGGGTCATCAACTCTTAATTGTACTGGAAGTTGAGGGCTTTTGGCGTCTGCATGAATAGGCCTTTGTCTTGTGTTGGAGACTAAACATGTGAAAAGAGGGTTGTGGGTTTTTTGTTTTTTTGTTTTTTCATTGTAAATAACCATTGTATACAAGGTATTTATACACAATTCATTGCACAGCAAACACATTGGGGGAAAAATAAACACTTATGTTTAATAATAGTAGTTTGCACTGCTGTAGTATCTTTACATGCACAACCAGAAGACAGTGTCAGTATTCTTCTGTGGTATTTCCTTGTTAGAGATTGGGAAAACTGAGGTTCAGAGGGGTAAAGTGACTTAATCAAAGCCAAAGCAGTGGTGGTGACTCTTTTAATTCCAGTTCTGTGATGTAACCACCATATAACTTCCTTTCATCTTATAAAATATTTATGGGACAATAAGACAAGTCAGAAAAATGCTGATATTTTGATCATAATGCCTTTTGTGGAGTAATTACCCTTGCCCCCATTTTTTCTGAGTTCCACATAAGAAAGAGGTCATGAAACTGTGTTTTAAATATTATATATAACAGTTCTGAAATGGTTGGCTTTTTTGTTGTTGTTGTTCTTCTACAAATTCAGAGCAGTAATATAAATTCAATGAATGCAGTAATATAGCTAGGCCATTCCTTTAGTCTTTGAAACACTAGCGTGTCTAAATATGATGCTGAAGTGATTTGAACATTCATGATCATTAACCTGATTTCTAGGTTATTTACTTCCCATTATTTACTATCAGACTTTTGGTTTTCCAGTATCTTTTTAAGTTTGCTTTGCAAAGGCACAAAGAAAAATCTGTCAGGGCTTAGTTGTGACTTTCATGATCCAAACCAATAGAGAAGGCTGTTCCCCATATCTGAATATGGCCACTTTCTGTTCCTGTGGCCTTCCTCATACAAATGCTATGTAGTGATGACACTTGGCATTCCACTTGTATGAAAAAAATCCTATAATAGCAGTGTCAAGATTTAAAACTTTAATTTCTCACAGGTGTCAGGAAATTCAGAACTCACAGCAACATCATCTCTGTTGTTCCCTTCCTCCCTTGTATGCAATAAAGAAAATGTGTGTACATGTCAGATGATTGAAGATGTAGTTTTAAATCGTACAAAATTCCACTTATAAGAGTGGATTAATTAGTAAATAGTATTAAAACTCATTTTAGGAAGATTTGTCATCATCTTGAATCCCTTGAAGTCAAGGATGATTGTTTTTCATGGATTATCCATTTCAAATTTATCTGTGGGTCTGCTGATGGCTGATAAGTCCTACTCCGGAGTTGCAGACTCTGCCGAGTTGCAGATGTGTTTCTGAGCAGGGCAGGTGAACCTGGGGTATTGGTTTGGGCCTTAGCACACTCTTTCTGTTGTTTCCATTTTTCCATTACATGTAGTTGCATCTGATTCTCGAAGTGCTGAGTTCTCTGCCTCAAGGAGTACCTTAATTGTTGTCGGTCCTGGGTTATACATTCCCACGAGTTGATGTCAATGTTGCATTTCCTCATATTCGCCTTGAGGACATCCCTATAGCATTTTTTCTGCCCTCCTCTTGCACATTTGCCTTGGCTGAGTTGAAAGAAGATTAGTTTTGGCAGTCTAGAATCAGGCATTCGGACAACATGGCCTGCCCAGTGAAGTTGATGGTAGATAATAATAACCTCGATGCTCATATTGGCTTGAGAGGACGCTGATGTTAGTGTGTCTATCATCCCTTTTGATTTTGGAGAATCGTGTGCATACAGCGTTGATGATGCTTCTCCAGCACCTTAAGATGTCTCCTGAATGTTGTCCATGTTTCAGCCCTATACAGTAGGGTGGACATCCCAAAGGCTTTATAGACCACAAGTTTGGTTTTTGTGGCACCTTAGAGACTAACAAATTTATTAGAGCATAAGCTTTCGTGGACTATAGCCCACTTCTTCGGATGCATATAGAATGGAACATATAATGAGGAGATATATATACACACATACAGAGAGCATAAACAGGTGGGAGTTGTCTTACCAACTCTGAGAGGCCAATTAAGTAAGAGAAAAAAAACTTTTGAAGTGATAATCAAGCTAGCCGAGTACAGACAGTGTGATAAGAAGTGTGAGAGTACTTACAAGGGGAGATAGAGTCAATGTTTGTAATGGCTCAGCCATTCCCAGTCCTTATTCAAACCGGAGTTGATTGTGTCTAGTTTGCATATCAATTCTAGCTCTGCAGTCTCTCTTTGGAGTCTGTTTTTGAAGTTTTTCTGTTGTAATATAGCCACCCACAGGTCTGTCACTGAATGACCAGACAGGTTAAAGTGTTCTCCCACTGGTTTTTGAGTATTTTGATTCCTGATGTCAGATTTGTGTCCATTAATTCTTTTGCGTAGAGACTGTCCGGTTTGGCCAATGTACATGGCAGAGGGGCATTGCTGGCACATGATGGCATATATCACATTGGTAGATGTGCAGGTGAACGAGCCCTTGACACTTCTTATCACACTGTCTGTACTCGGCTAGCTTGATTATCACTTCAAAAGTTTTTTGTTTTTTGTTTTTCTTTTTTTTTTTTTTTCTTCTCTTAATTAATTGGCCTCTCAGAGTTGGTAAGACAACTCCCACCTGTTTATGCTCTCTGTATGTGTGTATATATATCTCCTCATTATATGTTCCATTCTATATGCATCCGAAGAAGTGGGCTATAGTCCACGAAAGCTTATGCTCTAATAAATTTGTTAGTCTCTAAGGTGCCACAAGTACTCCTGTTCTTCTTTTTGCGGATACAGACTAACATGGCTGTTACTCTGAAGTTTGGTTTTGATTCTGATGTCACAATCTTCAAACATCCTCTTTCTCAGATGGCCAAAAGCTCAGCTTGCACATTTGAGCTCATACCGGATTTCTTCATCAATATCAGCTGTATGTGGGAGGTGGCTTCCAAAATATGGGAAGTGCATAACATTCTCTAGAGGATTATTGTGGATCTGTATTACTGGTGCTGGGAATATTACACCAGGAGTTCGCTGTTGGAGGGCCTTTGTCTTCTGAATGTTAAGCTTCAGTTCCATTTTCTGATATGCTTTAGCAAAGACGTTGATGATCACCTGAAGATCTGTTTCTGAGTGAGCACATGCTACAGTGTCGTCAGCATACTTCAGCTCACCGACTGAAGTCAGCGATGTTTTGATTCTGGATCAAAAGCAGCCAAGGTTGAACAGCTTGCTCTCCATTTGGTAGATTAGCTGTACTTCTACCAGGATCTTATTACTGATCAAATAAAGCATTGCAGCAAAGAAGATGAAGAAGAGCATTGATGCCTATCTTAGTTCTAAAAGGAGCTGGAGTAAATCAGTCACCAAGGATCACCGCTTGCATGTCGTCATGAAGGCGATGAAGAATAGTGACAAATTGCAGTGGACATTCATACTTCAGAAGGCTTTTCCATAATGCTTCCCTGTTAATAGAGTCAAAGGCTTTTGTTAGGCCAATGAATTCCAGGTATAATGGTCTGAGGTGTTCTCTACATTTTTCCTGCAGCTGGCAAGCAATGAAGATCATGTCAACCAGTGTCATCTGGTTAAACTTGTATATTTAAAAAAAAAAAAGTTATAGCAGAGCTATGGTCCTGAATATGTAGTTTGAATAGGCCTCATCTTGTCTGCTTCTAAAAGCTAAATGGGTTTGGGTCTATTAAGTATTTGGGCAGGTGATGACCTGTTCCAAGCTCGTTGCTTCACTATGGAGGTCTTTGCCCAACAGCAGACTAATTTTGACAAATAAGACCATGTTCTCAAGCATATAGCTGTAACCCATTTACTTGTTGATTATATGTGAGTCAATTTGTTCATCACAGGATGAAGTTGTATTATTTTCTGTACCATTAACTTTAATATTTTGTGAACGTATGCGTGGGTGACAAGTTGAAAAGCCAAGAGAGTTCTGATAGCGGTGACAATTCTAGCTTTAGTCTTTCTCTTGCTGAATTCAAACCACTAAACTATCCATACTGGACAATTTAAATTGGAGCTATTTATATTTCCAAAAGTGTCTGTGATTATGCCAGGAGTATATAGGCATCTCATATCTTCACTAAACAATAAGAATAGAAATACATTTTAATAAGATTAAAACGGCCTTCCCTATATTAAACATTGTGGAGTCTTTTATGTCTCAGGTTGCTTGATATTTATTTTTGTAGTATTAAAATGGATGCTGTTTGTGTAACTACCTCATGTAGTGATGGGAGACTAAAATAGAGGGTTCTAAGGTACATATTTCCAGGTTTTTTTTAAATGCTTTCCCAAAATCAAAGAAATGTTTCATTTGGTAATGACTCTCATGAACTTAAATTTGTCAGTATTGTATATTGCAATGTCTAATGTAAGGAGGCTGCTATTACTGCACATTTCCTGTAAAAATTACTAGTGCAAAGAAAGTGATGTTGTTAATTGTTAGCATCCTGGGATTCAAGATAGACTGTCCCAAGAATTTGGCATTATATCGTAATGGAAAGTAGAGCTAAAAATAAAGCTACATTTTGTGGGTAAGTAGGCTCTTGTTATAAGTAGTTACACTTCCCCCCCCCCCCCCCCCCAGTTGTTCTAGTTCATGGTGTGTGTGGCAATAGTGACTAATCGTACGAAGTTATGTTGCCAGTGGGAAATAAAGATAGATTAAGAAGTGAATTGCATTGTTTAGTCATTAGGAACTTCTATAGGTGACTTTAAGTTACTTTTAGTTATTTGTAATCTAGTAATGTCTAGGAGTCCTGTGCATGGACCTGAGCCCCACCGTGCTATGCACTGCACAAACGTACAACCGCGATAGTCCTTGCCCTGAAAAGCTTGCAGTCTAAAGAAGAGTAGGTGTTGTAAATCCATCTGGCAAGTATCCTTAACAAAAAAACTTATAAATTTTAAAAACACCGTTGCAAACTTCAGAAATGAGCCAACTTTATTTTTCAATGAACTGCTCTAACTGGTGGCTGCTCAAGGAAAGAGTAGCTCAAGAATGATCAAATTATCTTTCAGAGTAACAGCCGTGTTAGTCTGTATCCGCAAAAAGAAGAACAGGAGTACTTGTGGCACCTTAGAGACTAACAAATTTATTAGAGCATAAGCTTTCGTGGACTACAGCCCACATCCGAAGAAGTGGGCTGTAGTCCACGAAAGCTTATGCTCTAATAAATTTGTTAGTCTCTAAGGTGCCACAAGTACTCCTGTTCTTCAAATTATCTTGACATTCTGATGTTACAGGTGTGAAGTCCAATGCCTTAAAATTACACCTAAAGGCAAGTATTTTTTTCAATAGTATATGGCCACTCTAACAACTCGCACTAACTAAGGAGGATCTTGCTAGTTTGTTCAAATTTTCAGAATTTTCATGTTTATCATGAAGATATCTATCTTAAAAGGCCTGGCCAGGCCAGCTTTGTTGCTCTCCTGAAGATTGCAGAAAAGGCTGTCATGCCTTTTTTAACCATGAAGCATTGCCTTTTTATGGGTAAATATAGCATCAATCTAAAGTTAATACACAATGCACAGTATATGTTTGTAGACCGTTTTGTTCTGCAAAGTTATATATTAATTCTCATTTCAGTTTAGGGAGATAATGTAGGTGCTAAATTAGGACCCTTAAATTGCAATTTGACTTTTGCTAGAAATCTGGCCAAACATCTCCCTCCCCCCATAGCCCACTTTCCTCAATAGACCCTTTCTGTTTAAAATTTTACATGGGCGGCCAATAGCTAGGGGAGGGGGTTGTTTTGTTTTCTTAAATTTGAGAAAATTTGTCAGTCTTTCTTGAATGTATGCAACTCTGAGAAAATAAGAAGCGTTCTTATCTTAAAAACTCTTCCAGTTGCATTTTTGTCACAACTTCCCGTAGCTCAGGGCATTCTTAATGGGACAGTAGGGAGTTTACAGCCAAGACATCTTGGGGGCACAATCCAGGAGCACTCTGTCCAACCCTTGGAACTGAGCTTTATAAACAAGAAAAGGAAGCTGAGCAAGAGAGAAGGGACCAGAAGCCATACTGGTTGCTACCGGTTGCAGGCCCCTTGGGCTCTAGGTTACGGGCTTGACCTGGGCTCTGGAGACTCAGTTTATTCTAACTGTGAGTTTAGTGGCTGTGACTTAGGGCTTTGAGATAAAGGTCTGATGAACTGGGTTAAGCAACTCTTCCCTTGACCTGATGCCCCAGGGAAGGGGGGAGAGCCTGCCTCCTAGAATGATAAGCAGTTGGAGCTCTGCTGGCTGGGGTCAGACTGGAGGTCTTCTTAAAGGGGACATGGTTTTTTTTTGTTTTTTGTTTTGGCCTTTCTTCTTGGATCCTATATACTTACTCTGAAAATGTTTTTCTCTCTTCTCTTCCCCGCTTCCCTAAGTAATTTTAAATGAATTTTATTTGAAAGAATTTGCTAGGTTCTAATGCCTGGGACCAAAGGGATGTTTGGGAAACTAATTCACTGGCAAATTGAAAATGTAAATATTATCCATTAGGGTGCCAAATGAATGGAAACCTAAACTAACATGTTTTAAACCTTCCTGGTTACATTACCATTATATATCAAATATTATAATTTATCATCCTAGAGGACTCCATATCTACTTCACATATCTGAATTTACCTTTTTAAAATATAAAAATGTTAAAATATATCTCTTGAAAAAACTGTTTCTGTTCCTGTTTTTACCCTTTTTACTGTCTGAGAATAGGACTATGTTAATATATAGTTTTGTTGACTACAGCTAAATCAATCTTTTTATAGGTTGTTTCATGGGATCAAAGTAGCTGTTAGCATTGGGTACTAGTATCATTATAGTAATAAGCTAACTGCTGGAGACACAGAATTGGCTACTGAGTTTAGAATAAAATCAATATTTTACAACAGTATAAAATTCTAACTATCATATTTAGCTGAAGTTGAAAGCTTCCTAATATAAAACTTCCTACTTACTTTGTTTTTACTCAAAAAAAAAAAAAAAAAAATCTGGTAGTGATGTTTAACAGTTGACAGACTTCTTCATGAGTCTTTATCAGCTACACCTCTACCTTGATATAACGCTGTCCTCGGGAGCCAAAAAATCTTACCTTGTTATAGGTGAAACCGCGTTATATCGAACTTGCTTTGATCCGCTGAAGTGCACAGTCCCACACCCCCCACAAGCCCCCCGGAGTGCTGCTTTACTGCGTTATATCCGAATTCGTGTTATATCGGGTCACGTTATATCAGGGTAGAGGTGTATTTGTGATGTAGATCCATGGTTGTCTTGTTTTGTGGGTGATTTGATTGCATTGTTGGTAGGAAGTTTTTTAATGATCCTTTTTTTTCAATGGGCCTGAAGTCTCTAGTTGTCCTTGGCAGTGGCTCTCTTTGCGTCTGTTCACAATACTCTTTATAGTGCTCTTCCTTGCCATGATTTTCCCTGAGAGCAGCTTGGCTTCATTTCTACAGAAAACAATGCGTCCGTAGCCATTTTAAAGGAGGGCATCTTAATTGAGGGCAACCTGTGGCCTGAGTGTCACTGAACAATAGCAGGTGGTGGCCATTCTGAGAGTAATTCTTTGTGGAATTGTCTAGAAGAATGGAGAAAATTTTAGTTTTGAAGAACAGCAGAAAATGACCATTAATACCAAATATTTCTTTTCAGAAACTACCTTTTATACCAAATCTACTCAACAGTGAGGGCAGGAGGGATGGGGAAGATGGATTATGGGGGGCAGGAGGTAAACTCGCACTGGCTGCTTTGCTGCTCTAATGAAGTTGTTGGGGTGGAAGGGAAAGTGGCAGGGAAGAAACATCTAATGTTAAATAGACCTATCTTGAGGCTTGCTGTTTTCTTAAAGAAATGGACTCCTGAAGGTAGAAACTTAATCTTTTTATATCCCACCATGTTTGGTGTTGGAAAAAATTGATTGGGAGTAGGAAGATTCCGTGTGCAATAGGGACGTGTTCCTGGCCCAGTGCTATTAAGGATATTTTTTTTTAATATTCTAGCAGAAAAAACAAAATCATTGCTGGTAACGTTGGCAAATGAGACAGGTGGTGGCGTGACTACTGTACTATTGCATGTTTCTCTACCCATCTCTCAGTATCCTGGCTGCTTAGATTGAACATGGCTGTTGATAGTACAGAGTCTGCTACTCTGCTCTTTTCCAAACTTCTGATTTGTAGTCATCCTATCCAGGGATCAGCTCTATTACTGTTGCTCAGACCTTTTCCAAGCAACAAAATGAGATTAGCTTGGCTTTGGTGAATTTCACTGGTGTGTGTAGGGTTCTGATCGTAGCATCTGTAAAATATTAGCTGTTGAGGAAGTGGAGGTGTGCTTGAAGAGTGGGGAGGAGGGGGCATGAAATAAAACACTGCCAACTTTACTCTCACCGATGCAAAATCTCATGTGAAATTGTATGTCCTGAATTTTTCAAACTTCAGAGGGGTAGCCGTGTTAGTCTGTATCCACAAAAACAACAAGGAGTCCGGTGGCACCTTCAAGACTAACAAATTTATTTAGGTATATGGGCTTTTTACCCACGAAAGCATATGCTCAAATAAATTGTGTTAGCCTTTAAGGTGCCACCGGACTCCTTGTTTTTCTGAATTTTTCACTAAAGACATCCTTTTTGAAGTTCATGAGTGTTTTCTTCCATCTCTAGAGCAGTCCAGAGTCCAACAACACTAGATGTTCTTGGGCCCATTCTTCCTCCCCTTTTTTTTGTGCAGCCGCCTGTCTGCTGCCTGTTGACTTTAACAGCAGTAGCAAAGCTGAAACACTGATATACACAATCACACCCTCTTCCAGGGCCTGGACAAGAGCGTGCTCCTGAACTCTTCACAGAGCTGTGCACGAATCCTGAAACTCTGTACTGGAAGTGCCATCTAATGCACATAGTAAACTAAAAAAAATGTGGAAAATATTTTTCCTCATTTCAGTTACTGTAATCTTGTAAAAACAGTAAGCACAATAAAAATGTAACACCTAGTTACTCCCATACTTTTCAATAACTTATCTATTAGTACATATTTTAAAGCATAAATCTTCCTTTTAAATATCCTGGCTTTAGTTTACAACTGCTGTAATGAATTTATAAGCTGCAATACTGATGAACAAAGTGCAAATCGATCATCTGTTTTGTACTATTTGATGGATTAAGAGAGTCGTGGCAGTTTCCAGTACTCTGAACCTTCAGTGAGCTTTGCATGGGTACAGGAATCCATCTACATGGTACTCATTGCAGTATAAGGGGACAAGGAACTGTTTTCTCATTGTATAACAGACTCAGGGAGACCTACCTTTCAGCTTCAAGACTAAACCCCCGATTGCAGTTAACACAGTAGGGTCTGGGTGGAGTGAGCAGTCTTTTGATAATGGGCCTCAGCATTTGTTTTCTTTGGGCATGGCTACACGTGCAGATGTAGAGCGCTTTGAGTTAAACAAGCCTTTGTAGAGCACAGTAGAGAAAGCGCTGCAATCTGTCCACAATGACAGCTGCAAGTGCACTGGCATGGCCACATTAGCAGCTCTTGCAATGGCCACAGAGAGCAGTGCATTGTGATAGCTATCCCCAGGGCCGGCTTTAGGCCGATTCAGCTGATTCGGCTGAATTGGGCCCCGCGCCAAGAGGGCCCCGCGCTGCAGCTGTCCACCCCGCCCCCAGCTCACTTCCCCCCCTCCTCCCCTCCCCTGCACGCTCCGCCCCCTCCCCTGCTTCCCGCGAATCTCTGATTCGCGGGAAGTCTGAGACGAAGCAGGGGCGGGCCAGCAGCACAAGGTAAGCTGGGGTGGTGGGGGCGGGAGAAGGGCTCTGGCCCGGCTTGGCTCCAGTCTGGCCCCACGGCCCGGCTCCGGCCCAGCCCAGTCCCCGCAGCTCGGGTCCCGCCCCCCCCCCCGGGCGCGGCTTCTGCGGCGTGGCTCGGCTCGGGTCTCCCCGTGTTCCCCCCGTCCCTCCCCCGCGGCGCGGCGCAGGTCTCCCCGTGTCCCCCCCTCCTCCGTCCCCCCCGCGGCGCGGGTCTCCCAATGTCCCCCCCGCGCCAATGTGCGCCAAGTGTTAATCTTCTCGCCAAGGTGGAGTACCAGGAGCGCTCTAGCCCTGGAGTCAGAGCGCTCTACGTGCCGTGCCAATGTGGACGGGTGGTGAGCTAAGGCGCCCGGGGCTGCTTTAATGCGCTCTAACTCGCAAGTGTAGCCAAGCCCTTTGATCATGATGGGCTTGTCTACACCTGGAGTTATTCAGGAATAGTTATTCTGGAGTAGGTGTAGACAAGTCCTAACTTCAGTTCCTTCACAGATGCATTGTTCATATTTTTGTTCACTGATCTCTAGGAAAGTCTTTTGCATCCTGAATTAATGCATCCACTGCTGGTCATCCCACTTTTGCCCCTCTGCATCCTACCACACACTCTGTGTTGATGGAGAAGCACTTGGGCTCAGTCAAGTGAAGATGCTCCAGATAAATGCTCTGCAGAAGTAACTGCCTGATTTCAGTTACCTGTTCCTGTAGCCCTACAGAGCTGCACTGCCAAATACAGCCACCCCTGAACCTGCCAGTATACGTGCATCATCTTGTTTGTATTAATGACTGTCAGGATCATGGCACTCTGCAGAGTTTCCTTCATGCTACCTGACAGCAGTTCAAAAATGGCATTGGCAAAATTAATGGGTGTCAATCTAGGAATCATGAGAATGTTAGTTTCTCTCATGCGTTTGCACAGACAGGTTCCAGTGGGTGTCCCAAAATACACCAGGAGAAAAATCAGAGAATAGAGTTGAGCGACAGAATGTTGTGCTGTCAGATATCTGTCCAGAATGCTAAGTGGATAATTTGAACGAGCGCAGAGGTATGCGAATGCAGTGATTAACAAGGAAAGTATTTTAACCCAGTATAACATAGCATTATGGATACGCTTCAGTTTGATTTAGTTACATTACTGCAATTAGAGTTGACATACTAATTTGATGCAACATTCCCATGGAGACAAGCCCTATATTAGACATGGCAACATTATCTAGATCAGGGGCGAGCAAACTTTTTGGCCTGAGGGCCACATTGGGTTTCTGAAATTGTATGGAGGGCAGGTTAGGGGAGGAGGTGCCTCCCCAAACAACCAGGTGTGGCCCGACCCCCACCCCCTATCCAACCCCCCCTGCTTCTCGCCTCCTGACGGCCCCCCCCCGGGACCCCTGCCCCATCCATCCCTTCTCCCTGTCCCCTGACAACCTCCGTAACCCCTGCCTGACTGCCCCCCGTCTCCTCATCAAACTCCCCTCCCCTTCCTGACTGTTTCCCCCGGGGCTCCTGCCCCTATTCAACCCCCCCGTTCCCTGCCCTCTGACTGCCCTGCCCCCATCCACACCCCTGCCCCCGACCACCACCCCGAACTCTCCTGCCCTCTGTCCAACCCCCTTTCTCCCTGCCCCCTTACTGTGCTGCCTGCAGCACCGGTGGCTGGTCGTGATACAGCCGCACCGCCTAGAGGACCAGGACATGCCGCGGCTCTGCAAGAGCCCTGCCGCCCAGAGCATTGTGCCGGCGGCGGCACAGTGAGCTGAGGCTGCGGGGGAGAGGGAACAGCAGGGGAGGGGCCGGGGGCTAGCCTCCTGAGGAAGTAGCTCAGGGGCCGGGCAGGAGGGTCCCGCGGGCTGGATGTGGCCCGTGGACCATAGTTTGCCCACCTCTGACCTAGATGCTGCTTTTGGAAGTCTGATCCTCTGGACTGCAGCAAATGGATAATGGTCCACCCTTTATTTCAGGGGTGGTGGGGGAATAATTACTGCTTTTCTTCCACATTTGTGTTCTGAAAAAATCTTCTTATATTAGCCCAGACAATATTGTCCATTTTGGTGGTGGAGATAATTCTAGTCCACCAGTCTGCCGTTAGTTCAGTTTGTTTCATTTTTTGCTTGGAAAGTCTCCAAGTGAGTTATTTCAGCCAGTAAGCACCCATGTGAATGCTGTCATCAGAAATGTGTTCTTTTCATGTGTCCATCTGCTGGTATAGTGAAGTAACTCACTTTTTTCCAGATAAATCTAAGAGGATTTGAAGAAACCAAACCAACATGCAAAATGTTACCTTCAGCTACACTGGCTGGTTGTTTATTTTGCCCTTGAAGTTGAAAACAGGTACCGATAAAACACTTTAAAAAAATCTGACTAAAAACTTAAAAAATGTTCAGATACTACTGTGATGAGTACTTAGTAAATGGATAAAATTTTTTTAATTTATTTTTTTAATCCCATTGCTTATAATATGAAATGGAAAAAGTAAAATAGCATTGTTTTTAAAAAGAAAATGACTATCTGCACAGCAACACCGGTTTTGCACAATATTTACTGTTTGTCAGTTAACAAAAAATAATAATTTCATAGTAATAATAAACTTCTTATACTGGGAGATGTGCCACAGAATTTTAATGGAGAGAATGACTAAACTCCCCCCTACAGCCATTTTATAACACATTTACAGTTTCACAAGGCTTTTGCATCACTTGATACTGAATTGCTAATGAAGAGCTCAATATAGCTTCTGATGCATTTTAGTTTCTCTGTGTGGTGACTGGCCAGGGTGTTACTGACATCACAACATACAGCTGTTGATTTTCTATTGTCTCTGAGGCTTCAGCAAGTGCCTTAACAGATTGCTTTAGCAGGTACCTACAAATGCTTGAATGTTAAGCTAAGTGTATTTGTGCAGTAAGCTCTTTAAAGGAACAATACAAAAGCCTAGGTATGAGATACTATGGAAAGCATATCTTCAGTAACTCTGCATAATGAAGCTAAATGCCAGTACGATCCAGGTATGTGAATTCTGCAATGTAATGTTTAAAACATAATCTGAAAAGAAAGCTAAAAATCTCTACAGACTAGCTGTAACCATTAATTGTTTTCATTTGATTCGTGTTCTTACAAAAGCGATGTTTAGGCCTAAGCAGTTAGCATGGAAAATGTTAACTATTAAAAACATTGATATTAAAAGAGAAATTGTAGCTTACTTGTTTTATCACATGCCCACAAAAATACTCTTTAAAATATATATTTGTGCGTGTGTGTATGAATGTGTGTGTAAACTGGTTTGAGAGAGGCATTCTTGCTAGGTTATTTTTACAGCTGAATATTATACTACTACCAGAATAGAAAAACTGTTGTAAATTTATCCTTTTGTTAAGACAAGACATAATTTGCTTATGTTGCAAAAATGGAAAATGTTGTTCAGTTGCACTATTGAACATGGAAAAAAGTGTTCATTTGACAGTACTGGTCTCTTACCATTGTGTTGATGAAACAGTTTAACTATAATTAAGCTAAAATGTTTTCTTTTATAAAGATATTGATAGATAAAATGTTTGAACTGGAAATAGACTTTTGCTCTAGGTTCATTTTGAAAAGGCTGTGTAAGACATGATAGATGTATTTAAACCTAAGCAGGGCATTAATCAAATTTTTATGTCATAGAACAAATCCAATTTAGATGAGAGAATGATCTTTTTCAGGAGATTAGAAAAGGAGGACTGTTGATTTCTTCAAGATTGGCACTTCCATTTTTTAAATGTATAAGTTAATGCGCTAACAAAGCAAATCCCAGAACTGTCATTGCTTTGATTACAGAAGAAAGCCATACGCCCAAGAAACAAAAAAACTACTGTTAATCAAAGGACTGTTTTCAGTTTTGTTTTTAATTATGCAGTCTGAAAATTCTGACATTAATTATCTGTAGATTATACAGGTTAATTTTATTTCTTATCAGTTCAAAAATATGTGTACACTCCACTCTTTTTCTGTGCACTGGCATTTTATACTGCTTTTTAAAATGCAGATTGGAAAAATTAGTTGGTATTGGCTTATAGGCGGGTTGCAACTTTATGGTGAAAACTAGTAGCATAATATATCAAAAATATAGTAATGTACCAGATCACTAGATCTTTTTACTACAGTACATTTTGTGTCGGAATTGATGTCCATCATAATTCCTGCATGGTGTTTAAACTTTTCCTGGATAATTGTCTCCTTTTGGTTACTAACAGTTGTGGTACAAGTTGCTTACCTGGAAGCCAAGAACAGATTAAAGGCTTTGTGCTGTTAAAATTAGAAATCTATTCAAGCCATCAACAATAGGAACTTAAAACTCATATCTTAGACATTTCCATGTCTAATCACCTTTCCATTCATGTGGATGGAAATAAAGGAAAAAAATGAAAGCTCCCACATTTTAACAATAAAAATCTAATTGTGTATAAATATTTTCTGGTTTAATGTTTTTAGATTTTTTGGGTGTTTTTTTTTTTTTTGTTTGTTTAATATAATTGTTGTGGGCTACTTTTGTATTTCACATTCATTTTGAACTTAAATGAAGATTTTTTTTGGGCCATTTAAGTAACCTGCTAAATAATTAAAATCGTATCCATTTAAAATGGAGATTAAACAATGTATGCCTTTAAAATATGAATACCAAACCATGTTCTGAATATTTTTAGATTTTAATGGAAGTGTATTATGGTCTGAGAACAAAGCAGCATTTTGCTGATGCAAACTTTTTTTTTTTAACAAAAACAACAAGGAGTCTGGTGGCACCTTAAAGGCTAACAGATTTATTTGGGCATAAGCTTTTGTGAGTAAAAAACCTCACTTCTTCAAATGCATGGAGTGAAAGTTACAGATGCAGGCATTATATAATGACACATGAAGAGAAGGGAGTACCTCAGAAGTGGGGAACCGGTGTTGACAGGGCCAATTCAATCAGGGTGGATGTAGTCCACTTCCAGTTTTTTTTAACGTGATCTATGCTTTTGCTTCGCTGTTTTGAGCAGTTAAATGAAAGCATATATTTTTACTTTTTCACATCTAATTTTTTTTTAATGTTCTGTTTTGTCAGTTGGTAGTCAATTGTTGCAGAGCTAAAGAAATGGCTGTTAAAGAACATATGTGTTCAGATACATGTTTTGGTAAATACTAAATCTTATTCGTAAATAGAGGAAAAACCTTTTAAAAATTTATCTACTGGGGAAAAAAATGTGCACCGTGATGTGTATTACTTAAGAAAACTGACCTGGCTTTACATAGGTACAATGCAGCACATACAGTTCATAACTTTAATAACTGATCCAATACCAATAGAGGCTTAGTCATAAAATAGAAGATTAGTCATAGTTCACAATTTTTATTTTTATTTTAGGTTTTTGTTCACAAACATGTTATAACAGTTTAATTATCTAAAAAATGTTTATTTGGTTTGGCAGGAAATGGTTTTTAATATGTAAAATCCAGTCAACAATATCTCCAAAGGAAATGGCTTGCAACTTACGGAAATTCCTGTGTGCCTTATTTTAATGTGTATTTTAAGGAGTATCACTAGTATAGCTCCATAAGTCTGTATGGTAGGTAATGTGTAACATGAACTCCGCCATTTGGAGTTCTTGTCTTGAAAACTTCATAATCTGAAGTCACAAGTGGGTACTGTACATTGCAGAATGGTACCCTGTTTGTTTTGTATTGTGACGTGGTCTTATAGCTGGTATATTTCAATTGAACAGGTGGCTTTTCAAAAGTTTTTCTTGAAGGTGATGTATTGAGCAGTATGAAAAGTTGGGATTAGGCAAAGGAAACAAAAGGAGCGGTTATAAAAACAAGGGTAGTGTGTAGGAGATTAGAACAGAAGTATGCAGGGGCAAAGTTATGAATTGCTTGGAATATGCAAAGTGGTTTGAATTTTGTAATAGAAAAATGAAAGCCACTGCAGAGATACATGGAGCTGTGTGGAAGATGCTAAACAGGAAAGATGATTTTGGTGGAAAAGAGGAGGCGGCAATAGGGAATAACCAAGTGTGTGCTGTTGTGAGGCAACAGGGTAGAGCGAAATGGACAAATGTTCAAAATACTATAGAAAATATTGCATGATTTACCTTCATTTCTAGACATCACCACTTCTGTTATGACTCTATGATCGTATGCATGCTTATAACTTTTTTCTTTTTGGGGGAGGGGTCACATCCTGAAACAGTTTAAGGTAAATTAGTGAAAACCATGTAGGCTCTGTCATCCCACATAGATGTGTGAAATTCTTTTTTAAATAGTCGTTAAAAATCTTTTGATCTCAGTACACCAATTAAGTTAAATGATTTTCAGCTGCTATTTTAACAATTTTTTCCCTATCCACACATGCCTGAGCCTGCCAGTTATCTGAAACCAAAATTTCTTAAACTGTTTCAGGATCTGCTTCCCTCCTCCTTCCTCCCTCCCTCCCCCCTCCCCCCCCCCCCCCCAAAAAAAAGTGAGTGGTGAAAAATTCTAATGGAACTTGAATTTTAAAGTAAAACTTGCCTTTTAAGATTAGTCTTTATTTTATTTTGATAATTTGAAGACCAAAACAAAGGTAAGGAGACAACTGTTCAGCTGTAAGACCTATCCGCTGATGTTCTGATGGAACACTATGAATATCTGCCTTCTTCAAACATTGGTTATTTGGACTCAGAACTTCACTTCATTCTGTAAATTCACCAGCTAGCTACTTCCATTGAAGTGCAAAGATGAAAAATTAGGACCATATAGACTCTAATCTCTCTGGGGGAAAGGAGCATGTTACTGTTTTTGGTGTTGTGGTAGCATGCTTCAATCCAGATAAGGGCCCCGTTTTGCTAGATAATATTCAAGTGCACACAGAGGCAGGATCCCTGTCATGAAAAGCTTTTAAAAATTTGTCTGGAAAAAGTGCCTAGCAAACTGTTGGCACCACTCCAACCATAACAAAACACCAAAGCACAAAATCTATTAAAGTGACTGTGCACATGTATTTTATTTTTGGTGCCTTCCAGGCGAGCTAGATAAGAATCTTCTGAATAGCAGTGTTTGGGGTCACCCCTCCGAGCCCTCTGGCACACTGTAGCCAAGAACATAAAAGATAGGGAAACGACAGTTCCTTCTTACTGCTTGTGGTTGCAAGACTGAACACCTGTAGCATCTACCTCTTGGCATACGGTGCAAATAAATCCTTTTTGGTTAGATGTTAGTTATTTAGTGTTTTTTTGGCTAGTGGAATAAACAGACAATAAAAACTAAGTGTGTGTGTGTCTCTGTGTGTGAATTTGCTGATGGACAAGGTCTACAAGTCCATGTGCTGTCTTGGCTCTGGATGTGGTGGAGTTCATGTCCCCTGGATTCAAGACCTACCTGTCTTCTGAACAAGCTATCCCTATCAACAATGGACACTCTAAGTGCCTTTTCTGTCTGAAGGAAATGCATATGCTAGGTAAGTGCTCTATATGCTGCTTCTTTGCAAAAAGTCCTCCTCCCTCCTCAGGAATGCCAGGAAAGCTTCGTTAGCCACTGAATACGAGGAAAACTGGTCAGGTTGGACCCGCTTGTTTGCACAAATATTTAGTTCACAGGAAGCAGGTGTGTAAATCTACTAACCTGCTGTTCACTAAGTGTTTGTGGACCCTGCTGACAGGCACTAAAAGTTCTCTAGTGTGCTTTGACTCCTGTTCAAAATGGGGTAAATGAAAATGCATTAGGAAACTTTTAGTGTGTGGCAGCAGGGTCCACACAGACACTTAGTGCACAGCAGGCTAGTGTGGAGGAGATGTATACCCTAGCTTCCCACAAACTAAATATTAATGTAGACTCGCTCTCAGAATGCTCCAGTAAGCCAGTGGTCCAATCTGGATTCCAGAGCACCTTCAGCATTGAGGAAGTCCCCACTCTCTGCTACAGAGGCTAGAACCTCTCTTGCATCCTCTTCTCTATCTTCTGGAGAGGTCATAAGGAGTACCACTCCCATGGTGACCAGAGACACAGAACTCCCGTCTCCGGCCCCAAGCATATCCAGTATTGGAGGCAGTTCAAGGTCCAGAATAACTTCTGACTTGGCACCAAGCAGTCACCATAAGAACCCCACTCAGCCTCCAGATGCTATCAATGCATTTGGTATTGGTGACCAAGGATGGAAACACCTGAACTGAAGACATCAGTATAGAAGCCCCCAATGCACAAGCATTTTCCAGATCTTTCCATACCAATTCTGAAACCCCTGGTGCCTAGGAATTGCAGTCAGTGGGAGACATCTTCCCTTGGCAGAGGCTAAAATCTCTCCACTACTGACTGCACTTCCAGAGCAGAAGACCTCACCCCAAGCCTCTGCTGTAACCACTCAGTTTATAGTACAAAGAGTCTTAATGGTATTGGATCTACCCAAGCCTCCATTACTGCATTCTGTGAAGAAGTTGTTGGCCCCAGTGCCATTGCCTACACCATTACAGATTCACGACCTCCCCGGCCATCTAAGAGACCTGCTCTGCTAAAGCATATTACTTCTCTTTCTTGGCTTTGGAGAACCTGGGAGAGAACTGAGTTACCGGTCTTGGATCCCTATGAACCTGGCTCCTTGGAGAGGAGTTTCAGAGATTGTTCACATAGAATCAGGGACATGTGGTCAACTCATGCATTTATGGTGCCTACCTCCAAGAAAATGGACTGGCACTATCAAGTCTATTTCAAGGGCTCCTTGGTCATGGTTTTTGTTCAAGAGAGGCCTAAGCAATAGGGATCACCAATGCAACATATGCATTGTGGGGAGTTCACTGGGTCACCTTCGGATTTAAGGCCTCTGAGTCCCTTTCCCCTTCCTCATGGCAAATCTTCACATAACTGTTCTGGAACTGAACCATTTGGTTGGCATGCATAGCTTTCTTCTCAGTACTTCATGGCACCACAGTACAGGTGCTCATGGACAACACCATGGTTGTTATCAGTAAGCAGGGAGGTGCTCACTCATCATTTTTTCCCAGGAGGCAGTCCAACTTTGGAACTGGTGCATTGGTCACCACGCAGTCCAGTGGCTCTCATCTTCTGTAACGATGCTGCCTTTGGTGGGACACTTCCAAGAGTAGCAATTCAGAGCAAGTTGCTCCGAGCAGGGCAGTTACAGCCCAAGGCTGATGTTCCTTTGCAAACCAAGGCAAACCAAATCAGCCAAAGAGAGAAGACTTCAGTTTTACCCCACTGGCTATCCAGAAGTCATACAAGCAATTCCCTTAGACACTATAGTTTCCCAGTATCACCACCAGTGCCTCTCGTTATGGGGACAAATGGTTATGAAAACCAATACCCCAGAAAAAGAAAAAGGTTCTCCCGATCCCAAAGGACCAAGCCCCAGACACAGATCAATATACAAGTTAGATCTTACCCACAAATCATGCTGTTGCCAATCCTTTAGAATCTAAAGGTTTATTCATAAAAGGAAAAAAATATAGAAGAGAGCTAGAATTGGTTAAATGGAATCAATTACATACAGTAATGGCAGAGTTCTTAGTTCAGGCTTGTAGCAGTGATGGAATAAACTGCAGACACAAATCAAGTCCATCCACAGCTGGGGTGGGTCATTCAGTCCTTTGTTCAGAGTTTCAGTTTGTAGCAAAGTCCCTCCAGAGGCAAGAAGCAGAATTGAAGACAAGATGGAGGAGATACAGCAGCCTTTAATAGGTTTTCTCTTGTGGGTGGAAACTCCTTGGTTCTCCTGTGCAAGATCACAGCAAGATGGAGTTTGGAGTCACATGGGCAAGTCAAATGTCCATGCATGACTCAGTTCTTTACAGGCCAACACCATTGTTTACATGTTAGTTTGAACGTTCCCAGGAAAGCTCAGATATGGATTGGCGTCTCCCAAAGTCCATTGTTAGATAAGTGTTTCTTGATTGGGCACTTACTGAGAATAGTCCCTTCTCAAGAAGCTGACCAAATGCTTCACTGAGGCTACTTAGAATCAAAACACATTAAGATACAAGTACATAGACAATATTCATAACTTCAACTACAAAAATGGTACACACATACAGCTAGCATAATCATAATCAGCAAATCATAACCTTTCCATAGACACCTTACACGACAACTTTTGTACAATATTTGCTGCAAATATATAACAGTGGTTGCAACAATGATCTATACGGTCACAGGTTATGTCAGTAACATCACACCTTCCTGGCCTGCAAAACACCTTCATTGACCATCTGAGTTGACCATATTTGGACAACCGTGAATGGTTATTCGAAAAGTCATCTTTCATAGGTGGGGGCTCCCAAGAATAGACCTGTTTGCTTCCAACCCACAATAAGAAGTGCCTACTCCAGAAAGGGAACAAGTCCCTGCTCCCTGTTTGGATGCTTTTCTGATCCTAAGGTAATGAGGGCTCATATATGCCTACCCTCCAATTTCCTTGATACTGAGAGGTCTCAGGCAGTTTTGGTATTCTGACCTCATGAATCTGTCAACACTGCCCCGTATCAAACTTCTGATACCCCAATATGATTATGCAGTTGAAGGGATAAGTCCTACTTCCAGACCTAGCATCCTTCCATCACATGGCCTGGAGGCTGGCTGACTGACAGATCCTGCCCCTTAGCAGTTCAAAGCATCCTAGCTTGTAGCAGAAAGGATTCCACCAAATTTACTTGTGCTGCTAGATGGAAGAGATTCTCTATCTCCTTTGGAAGAGCCACTGGCTGCAATCATGAACTATCTGCTTGCCTTAAAGCATTGGTTCCCAAACTTTTTCATGCTGCAACTCTCTTTGGGCTGCCCTCTGTTGTTGTGACCCAGAGAGGCTTGAGTGGTGAGGTGTCTTAACATTTTGAGTATCTAACATGGGTTGGATATTGCCCTGGTGGAATGGGAGGCCCAGGGATTGGGTCCTGCCCCAGGGGAGTGGGTCAGGTGTTGTCCTGCGGGGAAGATCCAGGGGCGGGAAATTGTGGAGCAAGCCTACCCTGCTCTCACTCTGCATTGGCATCTCCTGTGCCATATTGCTGGTTGGCTGTTGCTTGGCTCTCCGCTCTGGGCTTTTTGACCTGCCCCGTGGTGCATGTGATGTCAGTGCCGCTCAGGTTTGGGCTGGCCTCCCTGTAGTTCAGCACTACTTCTTCTTTGATAGAGCTGTCCTGCAGTCCCTGGTTCAGTAGACTCATTGTTCCCACCTCCAAGACACGATTTACTACTTTTGAGCCACGAGAAGTGGAATACACATGGACAATCACTTGAAGAAAGAGTAGAACAGGAGTACTTGTGGCACCTTAGAGACTAACAAATTTATTAGAGCATAAGCTTTCTTCTTCGGATGCTGTAGTCCACGAAAGCTTATGCTCTAATAAATTTGTTAGTCTCTAAGGTGCCACAAGTACTCCTGTTCTTCTTTTTGCGGATACAGACTAACACGGCTGCTATTCTGAAACCTGCAGTAACTGCAAACAAAGCATCTTTAAAAACCACACTTACTGTTGGGTAAGTGAACATTCTTTCTCAATCCAATCAACAGTAGCGCAAGGAGTTTGTGCAAATATACTTTGCATCCATGAAAGTGTCCAGACCGAACCACCTTTGCCCCTCAGTCGAATTAGCAAATTCTTGATTGGCTGAACAGCTCCAGATAATAACCTAACTAGCTTATGCTTACTGCCTTCACCCAGACCCAAGTATATCAAATTATGATGAGTTTTTGTCGTCCTTCACTGGAAAGATCAATGAATTCAAGACTTTCTGGCTGGCAATTGGACAGCGATGATTGTTCACATTCCTTGGTGGATTTTGGCCTGATTATTCACAAGCCATGAAATCCCTGAGAGGTTCCTAGGCCATAACTGGTGCCTGCTCCTCTTCTTGGGTGATGAAAGCCAATGAAGATCTTCTAGGCCCCAATGGCCAAGAACATCAGTGCTTTGTGCAGAGAGAAAAATCTGACTCCTGAAAGATGCAATAGTCCAATGGGTTTTTAAGAAACCATTCCTTGATGTCAACAATACTGCCACCTATCACCCAACATCCAACCATTTCTTTTCTGGATAAAGTTATTGAGGTGGTGGTGAACAAACTCTGGCAACAGATTTCTGCCAGTTATTCATGGGTGCTTCACTTCAATTTCATATTTTGGTACAAAAAAGTACTCTTCCTCAATAGCTCTCACATGTAAATATTGAGACAAAAGGTTTCCTTTTAGCAAATCTCAGCTCTTCTGTGAACAATGGTGCTATTCCAACCTGCAGCCTTTTAAAGTTCAAGTGGGAGCTTAAATTCTGTAGAAAGATATACATGTGCTGGAGAGACTAGAGTGCAAAAGCCCACATTAGAAAGTGGGGATTTTTACAAATATACTGAATTATCTGGTGATGGTTTTCTCCCTGATGTGAGGTGTAGATAAAATAGTGCTGCTTACGTACTTATGAATGGTACTAGTATAGGCCTAAAACTAACCAGAATCATCATCCTGGGACTCTAATTTCTCAAACAAGAGAGAAGGAAAACTTGCATATCACTCCAAAAAGAGGTTGGAAGCTCTGATCTATCAAGATTTTATGGTAAACTAAGCCATTTCTGTCCAGCTGGTTTTGTTAAAATTATCTCTAGATGTTTTAGGCAATAAGACTAGGGTGACCAGATGTCCCGATTTTTATAGGGACAGTCCCGATTTTTTTGTGTCTTTTTCTTATATAGGCTCCAATTACCCCCCATCCCGATTTTTCATGTTTACTGTCTGGTCACCCTAAATAAGACACACAATAGTTACAAACACCAGAGTTATGAACTGACCAGTCAACCATACACTTCACTTGGAACCGGAATCAGGCAGCAGCATCAGAGACCAAAATAAAAAGCAAATACCGTACAGCACTGTGTTGAATATAAACTACTAAAATAATAAAGGGAAAGTTTAAAAATGTGATATTGAGATGGTTAAAAGCGGCATTTTTCTTTTACATAGTAAAGTTTTAAAGCTGTATTAAGTCAATGTTGAGCTGTAAACTTTTGAACGTTTGTTCAGAGTTATGAACAACTTCCATTCCTGAGGTGCTCATAACTCTGAGGTTCTTTGAAATTTATGTTAATATTTTATTAAACTGTAGTTATCAAATAAAAATAGCTTCTAATATTAATGCAGCATATAGTGATTTAACCTATCCTGGGTTATGTTGAACTTTTGAAAATAATATGTTTGTGTAAGTAGTAGTAGTAGAGGTAAAAAGAGCAAAATTCATCCTGGATGTAAATCTTTTTAAATCACTGGGGTACAGCATGGATAAATTTGCGTAAAACCTTCTGGTTGATAAATGTAAAATTATTACAGGTTTATACCTTTTCTTTGCATCTACATGCCCATGACTAAAGGATTTCTTTAAGAAATCCTCTAAGCTGACTGTATTAATTTTAATTTACACATGTTCTTAAAGTTATAGTTTATTGTAGGGCCCAGACTAAAGCTCTCTCATCTCAATTTCTAGACTCATTCTTGCCACAAAAAATCTGAAATACGAGCACATCTGTAGAGTCCATGTCCACAAAGCTCTTTCTACATGCCAACGTTTTCGAAGAAGAAGGAGATAAATCTGCATAATGCTGGGATATTGTATTAACTTCTAACTGCATTGGGCAGTTGGCATATTCTTTCAAATGAAGCAGTATTGGTGAGATCAAACAATCATGTTGAAGTATTTTATATACACAAGCTGGATGATGGTTCAAAGAAACTTGGAACACATGGCCTGCTAATATTGAGCTAAACAGAACTGGCTGCATCCTTTGTGGGGTTAATTTCTGAACAATTGCAGAATAACCCACATATTGGGAGCAATGGGGAAGTAAATTAAAAGAGGGAGAACAAAAAAATGTTAGCGTCCTAGACACTGACTCATAATGCACGGATTTGTCCTTGATCTCCAAATCAGCAGGCAACAGCTATCCTAGTCAGGGTGCAGAAGAGTTTTGGTGACCTCTGCTGGACTACTCATGCTACAGTTCTAGTTTCTTCTCTGCTGTTCCACATGGGATAATGACAGCAGCTTCTACTCTTATACTGATCCTCCCGTTTCTGAGGGTTTGTCCACACTGGCACTTTACAGCAATGCAACTTTCTTCCTCCGGGGTGTGGAAAAAACACCCCTCTGAGCGCTGGAAGTTTCAGTGCTGTAAAGTGCCAGTGTAGAAAGTGCACCAGCAGTCGGAGCCGCGCTTCCAGTGCTGGTAGCTATTCCCCTCGTGGAGGTGGGTTTGTTTTTTAGAGCGCTGGGAGAGCTCTCTCCTAGTGCTATGTGGTGACTACACAAGCCACGTTAAAGTGCTCCCGTGGCAGTGCTTTAATTGCCAGTGAAGACGTGCCCTTAGTAAAGCTGCTCAGAAGAGGGTCCAAGCATCCCAAATACAGGGTCCCTGGCTTCCTATCAGAGTAGCAGCTATCTATTCTGCCTGCCTTAGGATCCCTCCATAGGCTAAAAATACAGCCAGCTTTGCTTCAAAAGTGCTAGTGTGCATCTTGACAAGGATTTTCAATCAGGCTGCGTTAACTTGATTGATCCATTACTATTGGAAAAATACACCCTTTGACTATCAAAACAGGGCCATAGTCTTACCCTCCTAAGCTGGCAGTGCTCTCCTTTTTAGTCTCGATCTATGAAGGACTGAATCCTAAAAGTTGTTTCTTTGCACCCATCAAGTCTGTCCATAGATTGGGTGAAATGCTTCTCTGTTCATACTCATTGTGTCTTTCATTAGTACAAGGAGTGTCTAAGGAATTTCCTCTTTAAGCCAGTCCTTTTCCCTTTCCCTTCACATTAAGAAGAAATGTACCTACTAGTCCTCAAGAACCCTAATAAAAGATTCTCACATTTTTTAAATGTATTTTTTGTCTGGAATGAATGACAGAGAACTTAAAATGGCTCTTTTGGCAAGTCCTAAACAGATAAATCCTCAAAAGTCCTTTATCTGAGAGGCTTTGTCTTTACTCAGAAAACAGATGTAGTTTTAACACACCCAAAGTAGTTGAGGTGGACCTATGAACAACCCACAGGCATTGGATCATCTCTGCCCCTTTCCTCTCTCCCGTCCCACTCAAAAAAGGGCGGGGGAGTATGTTCTTACAAGCACTAGGAAGGATGACTGAGGATTTTCCTGGACAGACACATTTATGAAAGGGAAGATTAAGCTACGGAAAACTAAGGCCACTTTACTTCTGAATGACAGAACTGGCTGTACATAGCACCTCAGGCTGCATATCTCATCAAATTTCATAAACTAAGTGTGATCAAATTTGGTCATGCCTACAATGTAATCCGTGGTTCTGCAGCTTGTTGTGGTGTTGATTCAGTTCATTGTGCTCCTCCCTCTGAGGAAATGCTTCATTTGAACATTAAGGGGCACTGTGCTGTCTTTTAGATGATATGTAAAACCAAGTTCCTGACCACTGGTGATAAATAAAGATCTTTTTGCAAGAGAAGAACAGGAGTACTTGTGGCACCTTAGAGACTAACAAATTTATTAGAGCATAAGCTTTCGTGGACTACAGCCCACTTCTTCGGATGCATATAGAATGGAACATATAATGAGGAGATATATATACACACATACAGAGAGCATAAACAGGTGGGAGTTGTCTTACCAACTCTGAGAGGCCAATTAATTAAGAGAAAAAAAAAAACTTTTGAAGTGATAATCAAGCTAGCCGAGTACAGACAGTGTGATAAGAAGTGTGAGAGTACTTACAAGGGGAGATAGAGTCAATGTTTGTAATGGCTCAACCATTCCCAGTCCTTATTCAAACCGGAGTTGATTGTGTCTAGTTTGCATATCAATTCTAGCTCTGCAGTCTCTCTTTGGAGTCTGTTTTTGAAGTTTTTCTGTTGTAATATAGCCACCCGCAGGTCTGTCACTGAATGACCAGACAGGTTAAAGTGTTCTCCCACTGGTTTTTGAGTATTTTGATTCCTGATGTCAGATTTGTGTCCATTAATTCTTTTGCGTAGAGACTGTCCGGTTTGGCCAATGTACATGGCAGAGGGGCATTGCTGGCACATGATGGCATATATCACATTGGTAGATGTGCAGGTGAACGAGCCCCTGATGGTATGGCTGATGTGATTAGGTCCTATGATGATGTCACTTGAATAGATATGTGGACACAGTTGGCATCGGGGTTTGTTACAAGGATAGGTTCCTGGGTTAGTGGTTTTGTTCAGTGATGTGTGGTTGCTGGTGAGTATTTGCAAGTCATTTTGCAAGAGAGAGGATGTTAATTCCAGTGCCTTGGAGATTTATTTCTATGTCCACAGTTTCTATCGGTACAGTGTTTTTCATTTCTTGTACCAAACTACCATGATGTGTTGCTATGTATTGTTTAAGAGCTGTTGCCTTCTAGCCCAAGTTTTGGCTGCACTTGTAATGGGTAAAAAGAGTCCAATATATGTAAGTGTATATGATAAGCATAAGAAGGTACACCTCTACCTCGATATAACGCTGTCCTCGGGAGCCAAAAAATCTTACTGTGTTATAGGTGAAACCGCATTATATCGAACTTGCTTTGATCCACTGGAGTGCGCAGCCCCGCCTCCCCACTGTTCCCATAGTTTGGACAAAGTGTTTTTTGTTGAATGTAAAGTTATGGGTGAGGATGAAATGGATGAGTTTGATGTGTTTGTGGTAGATATTTGGGTGGTGTCCATTGTCTTGTAGATATTTGAGGCAGGCGGCGATGCCATCTTTGTGAAGGACATTGATGTGTAGGGAGATGACGTCCGTGGAGACAAAGATGGCATTCTGTGGGAGGAAGTGAGTTGTGTCCTGGAGGAAACAGGCCCTTTGTGGGTTGAGTGGTTATAGGATGGCTTCTGAGAATCCTGATAGTCCTTCAGTAAGAGTGTTATGGCCAAATATGACGTGCCTGCCTGCGTTAACTTGTTTGTGTATTTTGGGAAGTATGTAGACGGTACTGGGGTTGGTCTGTGGGGGATGATGATGTGGCCTTGTAATATGAATTGCATATGGTGCTTTTACAGGATTAATCCTGCCAAGAGTTGTATGAGTTTCAATTGCCAATAACTATTCTCTTCCTCCCCCCCCCCCCCCCCCAAGTTTTATATTTAAAACAATTCTTTATTACAGCCCAATTCCAGAAAATAACTGTGGCATAGGGACGTTACTTTTGTCATGGTGTAACTAGACATACTGATATGTTTATTATAATGACTTATTAATTTATACTTTGGGAATTCCTTACAAATTGGTGAAAAACATTACAGCGTCTTTCAGTTTAAATAAGTAGAACAAAAATGACAGACAAAATTGAATGGAAATGAAAAATGCTGACTTTGGTTGGTTTTTAGTTTTACAAGAAATATTCCAGATTTTCATTAATGGAAGTTACCAATGGAACTGTTTTTATTTGTTTTAGGCATCTAAAAGGGATGGTATTCTTGATCGAAGACAGTATATTTCAGTCCAGGATTCTACACTGGTGACAAGGACATGGGACTCCTCCTGCCATATTCCAGATGGTTCATTACAACTGACCTCTTGATTGACAACTGTGAAAAGGAACATTGGATTACTTTATTTTATTTTTGTGGGAGACCACAATTCCAAATCTGTAGGATACATCAGGTAATAAGGAACAAATATTGTATCTGTGACTGGCATAAACTGTACTCTAGGTTTTTCTATTTTTAATTAAAATCCCTCAAATGTAAAAATAAAATCAATGTTTTAAATTTTAGTTCATTCTACCTAGGGTGATGGGTTTTGTTTGTTTTTGTTTTGGGGTGGTGTGTTGGTGTGTGTTTTTTGTGAAGTGTAGATTTATTGTTTTCATATCTTCCTGACAACTGGCATTGCAAGAAGTGGAGACTTGGGCAGGATGGTGACTCCAAATATTTATTTGAGCTATGGAATGTTTATCCTGTTCTTGTACATCATAGAATATCAGGGTTGGAAGGGACCTCAGGAGGTCATCTAGTCCAACCCCCTGCTCAAAGCAGGACCAAACCCCAGATAGATTTTTGTCCCAAATCCCTAAATGGCCCCCTCAAGGATTGAACTCACAATCCTGGGTTTAACAGGCCAATGCTCAAACCACTGAGCTATCCCTCAGAACACATCTAGTGTACTGTTTCTCCACTATTGTAATCGTCAATACTCTCTCTCTCTTTCTGGTGCTTAAGAAATTTGAAGTGACCAGTTTCATTACCTTTGACATGTAAGGTCATATCTACAATTGTTCATGTCGACTGTAGTTGACTGGGAAGCAGACAATATGGAAGTTTTCATTCAGTTCGTGAATCTTGTACGGTAGTTCATTGTGTTGGCTTACTGATCCAGACCAGTTCCCTATAGTTTTTCAAATCAACATTCTCCCCTTGAATTAGAGGAACGTCAATTTCTTATATTGGAACTGAAACCCAGTGTTGTATTTGAAAACACCAATGTATAAGATATGGAGGAGGGAGGTAGTAGAGGGTCTACCACAGGGGTGGGCAAACTTTTTGGCCTGAGGGCCACATTGGGGTTGCAAAACTGTATGGAGGGCCAGGTAGGAAAGGCTGTGCCTCCCCAAACAGCCTGGCCCCGCCCCCTATCTGACCCCTAGCACTTTCCGCTCCCTGACTGCCCCCCTCAGAACCTCCGACCCATCCAACCCCCCCACCCGCTCCTTGTCCCCTAACCATCCCCGGGACCCCACCCCCTATCCAACCCCCCTGCTCCCAGTCCCCTGACTGCTCTGACCCCTATCCACACCCCCACCCCCTGAGAGGCCCCCTGGGATTCCCATGCTTATCCAAACCCTGCCCCCCATCCCCTGACTACTCCCTGGGACCCCCTGCCCCTTATCCAACCCCCCTGGCCCTGGCCCCCTTACCATGCCGCTCAGAACAGCATGTCTGGCGGCCGGAGCCAGGCATGATGCAGCTCTGCACGGCAGGAGCGTGCAACCCTGCCGCCCAGAGCGGGAGAGGGGCTGGGGGCTAGCCTCCCCAGCCAGGAGCTCAGGGGCCAGGCAGGACGGTCCCGCAGGCCGGATGTGGGCCGTAGTTTGCCCATGTCTGGTCTACCATGACGACCTTGAATAAATTTTTAGTTCATGCCTTTTTTTCTCTTGTAAGATGCACCTGTAGCATAAGCATCTGGATTAAGGCGCTAGAACTAAGGTGAATGCTTATTCATGATGACCTAAGACATGAGAAAAAGAAAATTGGTGGGGAAAATGTCCTTTTGGTGGCAAAGTCTATTGAAAATAGTGTGTGTGTGTGTGTGTGAATCTTTTTGAATTAGTATAGAATTTCAGCTGTATAAAGTAAATATGCATACTTTTTCTTTCTCCTGTTAAAGGTTCCTTATTTCCTGTAGAATTTTAAAGTAACCACCTCTAATGAGGATGTCTGATACTGTTACTCTAAAGGATGAAACTGATACAATGAATGGTTCAGAGGCTGAATTTAAAGACACAACCCCAGTTGAAAACCTTATCAAATCAAGAAGCCATGAGCAGATTGAAGTAGAAAAGGATGAAAGTTGTACTGATAACAAAAATGATATGCCGGTAAGAAGTCTTTCTCTTCTTCTTTTTCATCAGTATATTATGGTAAACACAGTTCTTTCTCTTGCTTTGCCACCATGGCTTGTGATTACTTATTACATATTTCCTAGTCAAGGGCCAAGCAAACTTTATCAGTTTTGGTGAATCTGGAGGATTATATCTCCTCTATCACCCCCACACCTTCCTATTTCTATCAATACGCATACTTAATAGTCGGTTATTTTTTTAATAGGTTGGTGGCAAACTCCAAGTTTCTCATTGGCGGAAAAACACTCTAGGCTTTTATCTGTAGTAGTATTTCCTTTGGGTTCATTTGAACTTCTTGCAGGATGTTGAGTTTTCCATGTTGTAGAGGGACAAGGCAACAACTTTATTTTGTTTATTTCCCCATTGTCAATCTCAACATTACTAAATTGAGCATTTATTTTGTAGTGAAGTTACCATTTATGTTTATTTTTGTTTGTTTTTGTTTTAAGCTGTTTCCCAGGTATTTTGATTCACAGTTGTAGTGATAAGAGTTGTGAATAGGTCCTGGCATTCAGTTTTATTTAGGCTGAGAAAATGCATGATTTTAAAAAGTCCATAATTTAACAAAACAAAAGTCTCATGAAGATTATTCTGGGTGAAGGAAGCTCTGATGTCTGGTTCAACTGTGCATGATGCTCTCATACTGTACAAGTCTATGGTAATAATGTTGTGACACACACTTTAATTTGAGTTTAATATCAATTTAGCTTCATCAAGACTGAATCTAGGGTTGGGGCATGGGGGTAGCTAGAAAAAATAACATTTTAAAAAAGCAAACAAACAGAGTACCCTTCATCTCCCTTGTAGAACATGAGTAATATAAGCCACTACTAGTAAATTGGGCCAATGCTAGCCAAACAAATTGCTACCTGCTATCATTGCTATGCCAGTTTGCCTAATCAGATATCCAATGGAGATCTGAGAAAAATAAATCTTTTAAAAGTAAACAAACACAGACAGTAGAGTGAATGACAAATATTCCTTTCTTACCACAGTGTATTATTAGTCTTGAGAAGTGGTGTTTTAAATTCAAATGATAGGTAAAATATCTCAAAACAAGCTGCTCTGCATGTTTAGGTCCTAGTCTAGACAAACGAAAAGCCACATGTCCCTTCCTGTGCCAATGACAATCTATTTGTATTTCTGTAGTCCCTAGAAGCCTTGTCATGGACTGAGGCTGTCTACACTTCCACTTTCAGCACTAACACTTTTTTTGTCATTCAGGGGTGGGGGGAAAAAACCCTGAGCAACAAAAGTTTTAGCGCTGAAAAGCACCTGTATAGACAGCACTTTATTGCCGGGAACAATGCTCCCGGCAATAAAGCTACCACCGTTGGTTAGGGGTGGGTTTTTAATCGCCGGGAGAGCTCTCCCCCAGGGATAAAGGATGTCTATATGTCCCAAGTCATAGCGCTGCCACGGCCACACCATAAGATGGGTAGTGTAGACATACCCTTAGGCTGGAGACTTAGTAACTGTCATACTAGGTAGTATACAAATAAACAACAAGAAGTCCCTGCCCCATACAATGTTACAGCCTTGCTAGTTAATGTTTAATATTGATATTAAGTGTAGTGTCCACAGGTGACAATCATGATCAGGATTTTGTGGTGCTAGGTACTGTATAGTTGTATTCAAAGAAATGGTCACTGTCCTGAAGAGCTTACATTCTAAAATGGTAGGTGGTGAGAGGCGCATATATATATAATTTACTATACATTCAAGTGCAGATGAAGACTAACTAGAGAAATTACTAGGTGAGAGAGTCCACTGAGACATGCTCTGAGTTTTGCAAAGTAGTTTTTAGTCAAATGTTGATTAGAAATAGGTTCACTTTAGTTCTCTTGTTTTGTTTGTTTAGAGCTTCAGAGCTTTTTCTAGATAACACCTCTAAAAGAATTTCTCTCCTAAATTAGGTTCATTGCCTGCTCCAGCTTGACAAAACTAAATCCCTTTGCTAAGTTTCCAAATCTGAAAAGCTCTGGAAGGTGTGGCTTTCATGTCCATCAGTTACTTGGCGCTACTGCTCCTGTGCTGGACTGGACCACACAGAATGCAACCCTTCCTGAGGAATATGCCACTGCTGGGGAGAGTCAGTCCTCTCACAGCATCACACTTGCTCCCTTGAAAACTTCCTCCCCAACTCCTATCAACCACCCATTATTAGTACTCGGACCAGGTGATGCTCTGGGGACCAAATAAAAATAGCTATTCAAGATAAAATAGGTAAACTAGCCAGAATATTATTGTATGAAGAATACTGATTACTTTAATGCACTCTCTTCACTTGCTTTTCTTTGCTCCCTTTCTTCCCTAATGTAGTGAAATTGACGCTTCCCAATTCTGGAAGCCAGTGATGACATTTTGAAACTAAATATCCATGACATTCTGGTACTGGGATCCCTACTACTTGAGTTGCAGTATGCTGAGTAATTTATTTGCACTTGTAAACATCATTCT